>NC_136072.1:1150681747-1151281747 GCF_964261635.1 Lissotriton helveticus
ACCGCTCCCTCTCTCCTGACGTTCTGTAAATCTTTAAAAACCTGGCTCTTCAGGAACTAAGACTCACGGTCACTCCCTTACTGAGTTACACAGCGCCAAGACGCCTCAGGGTAATTGCATACGCTTTACAATAATTTTAATCAAATCAAACTAGTGTACTATATTAAATAACACATGTGGAACCAGCGCATAAATTGAGCATAAATTACTGGATATTCATAATAACAAATAAATTCCCCTTCGTCACTGGCATTCTTGCTGCAACACTGAAAATCAAAGCTCTGCTTTGAGAACTTTCCCCATCTCATAGGTTGAATTCTGATACTTCTCTACTTAATTCTCTTCCCCCCTCTTGTTTTGTTTCTTTTCTGCTCTTTCTTTGTGTACCCTTTCGGGCTAGGCAATGACCTCTGACTCTGCTGACTGAGAGAAATCGTAGGGAGTAGGAGAAAGGAGAATGTCAGAGGTAAGAAGGCCAGTGTAGTGAGAGAGGAGAAGCAGAGGATAAAGGTAGAGAAGAGGTGTGAGGTAAGGGGAGTGAGGTGAGGATACTAAAGCAGCAGAGAGGGGAGGTGGAGAGCAGTAGAGAAAGGTATTAGAAATAGAGAAAACTATAAAGAGAGGAGGGTAGAAGGAAGCATGAGGTAGAGAATGTGTTTGAAATAGAGAAGGCGGTACAGAGAGAAATAAGAGAGAGGGAAGAGGCAATAAGGGAGGAATAGATGTAGAAGCAGGGAAAAAGCACTCGGTTTATGACAGGTGAGGTAGATGGGGCAGAGGTAGACAGAAGTTCAATGAAGAAGAGAGTTGGTGAATGAATGACGAGGTACACTGAGAGGTTAGAGAAAGAGAGAAAGTGAAGTGGGGTAGCGAGGGATGAGGTAGTGAGGAAGATGTAAGGTACAAAAAGAAATAAGGTAGAAAAGTAGGTAATGTAGACAGTGATGAGGTTGCGAGAGAGATGACGTAGATGGAGGAGAGATGCAGGAAGGTGAGATGGAAGGATAGCCATAAGAGAGAATCAGGTAGAGCGTGTTTCTATAGGGAGATGTAGTCGAGTGATAGGGATGTAGAGGTATACGAATGTAGGACGTTACAACGCATACATTTACAACGCATGCACTTACAATGCCGTTTTTCATCGCAACATCCGCTACAACGCATTCCATTACATCGCATGACACTACATCGCATATTAAAAAACTACCTTTACAACGCATTCCATTACATTGCATACTATCTTTACAACGCATACCATTACAACGCATACTATTACATTGCATTTAAGGTAAGTATTGGATAGTACAGGGGTAAAAATTACTATTCTAACTCCAGGGGGTGCAACAGTAGGGTAAGTGTTGGCTGGTGTAGGAGTTAAAATTACTATTCTAACTCCAAGGGGTGCAACAGCAGGGTAAGTGTTGGATAATGTAGATATACTATGCGTTGTAATGGTATGCGTTGTAATGCCTGCGTTGTAGTGACATGGGTTGTAAAAGGATGTTGCGATGTAATGACTGCGTTGTAAGTGTACTGCGATGTAATGACTGCGTTGTAAAGGTTGTTTCCCGAGGTATACACAGAGTATTACAGAGGTACATGAGTTTGTGGGACAGGTAGAGGGAGGTGAGAGAGAGAGAGAGGAAACTTGAAAGTGAGCTGCAGAACACAGAGGAGAGGTAGAGTAGAGATAGAGAGATGGAGATTAGGAACATAGACCTAGATAGTGAGAGAAGCAATAGTGAGAGAAGTAAAGTGATAAACTGAGATGCAAGAGGTGAGGTGAAGTAACAAGAGAATCATGCGACAGAAAGATAGGCGAGGCAGAGAAATAAAGGTGGAGGGTGGTAGAGAGAGAAGACAGAGGCAACCAGAAGGAGGGGTACACTAAGAAGTGATGTAGAGAGATGGTGAAGTAAAGTAACATTTTATCACCTTGCACCCCTGACCATGTGACACCAGTTACTACTTTTAAGGCAATATAGTACCCTCTTGTGCTTTTCTCGAACACACCTCGCCTATTAACCCACACACGGTGTCGCAGTCGTTAGTGTTTCTACAGCAACAGGACAGGACAATACGACTTATAGTTGGCGTCTTGATCCATAAACCCCTGACAGTTTGGCAGCCCCAAACACATGGATTCCAAAGAGTTCCTTGGAATCAATGCCTAGGTCCATCACTAATATAAACTCCAGGCTAGATATTGTATGACATGAAAGTGGAGAAGTGTGGCTCACCGGTTAGAGGAGGCAAACCCTGATGCAGAGGTCAGACCCGGGACCAGGGTTCAATCCCCGACGCGGCAGGGTCTTGAGCTCAAAATGTCCACAGACTCGATAATTCTCACCTCGGTGCCTACTCGAATCAAGGGTTCACACTCTGCAACTCTGGACAATAGCTTGCTTAATCTCCACTACGGCCCCACCGCGATGGGATGCCTGGTCTTCACCTTGGGGATGCCCAGTCGGGGTTATCTCGCAGGGAAAGCCAGGGCGGGTTCTCAAAGCAAGCGCCTTGAGACCTTACGGTGAAAAGGCGCTATATAAGAACGTATGATTTACGATTTACGTTTTTCTTCTTTACCCTTTTGAGTTAAATAACCTCGACCCCACAGGGGCAATCCTTTCACCCAGTAGGGTGTCCCGAGCCCTATTCCTATGAGTTTGGAAACTGATCCCATAACAAGTCTAGCTAGGGTGGTGTCTGCTGGAGGTGCTTATGCAGTCACTGCTGCATCTTTGGCAACTCCTGAGAAAGTCTCAGGTGACTCTCAGCAATTTCAAGCATTGGTTCCACAATGCAAGCTAAAATGTGTGGCTAGACCCCAACAATTTGCATCCGATTCAGCAATGGTAGCCTTTATCCGTCCCTATCAAAGGAAGGATGCCACGTCTGGGACAACACCACTTATGTTAACCAAACTTCATTATTTTCCAATTTTGATGTTTTTATTACGCAGTTCAAGGCCATATTTGGAAAACATCAAATAAAGCAGACTGTCCACTCATGGTTACTCATGTTGTCAACGCTCAACAAGGGTTGCACTGCCCTAGAAGTGGCCCAGCCAGCAATGGGCAGACCCTTTTAAAAATCTCTCTCTCTTGAGCAGCCCACCCTGAATGACTCCAGATTAGACCTCAACGCTTGGCTATCCATCCCATTGGGACCCCAAAAGGCGCTTTCTGTTGGCTTGCCAACCTGATGTGAACTCGCGTCCCACAAAGCCGATCACGTCCCTGCATCACCGAGTTCTTGACTGACCCATAAATGATCTTTTTGGCTCTGACTCAGTCAATAATATTGACCCCAGGTGGCCATTTGAGCGCAGACTCGCTAGTGTTGAACGAACATTAGACCCATCTGTGCGGTGAATTAGGGGCATGCTGATTTTCATTGCTGCACCATTAGGTTTGCTTGTAAATTTAATAAGAATGTCACACTGTTTGGCACATTTTGCCTTCTCTACTGCAGGGCAGAAGGTGGTTCAAGTATCAAATAGTTTAATTCTCAGGGTAAGTTATTGGGGTCATTTAGTGGTCACCACATACCACAATGAATGCTCCACTGGATCTTTGGTCCACAAGATTCTAGGATGCTTTCCTATGCGCTGTCGCTTGATATGTGGTCTTGAGTCCAGGTTGAATTGTCCCATTTGGTGCTGGACCAGGGATCCTCTTCATAGGGGAGGTCCCTGCCCACAGTGGTACAGTGAGCAAAAAAAGATGGCCTTGAATGTGCCCCAGAGTAGTTAGCCTGGACTGAGATTATTTCAAGCACCCCAAACATCACTTTTTTGTTTGCCTTCTGAGACTGCACCTCTTATAGGAGATCTGGGGCCATATGTATCAAGCAAATTCGCATTTGCAAAGGCCGAAATTCGCAGAATTTCGGCCTTTGCGAATGCAAATTTGCTAAATGGAATGTGTGAAGCAAAATCTGGTGCAAAATAAGGAATCATAAACATTTGTTATTCCTTATTTTGAAATTGCATTTAAGGAATCACAAATTTTGCGATTCCTTAAATGCAATGAATGTAGCAAAAAAAAATAGCAAAATGCCCTTAAGGAATCGCAAATTACCACCAACTTTTAGTTGGTGGTAAGTTGCGAATTCCTTGAAAAATGCTCATTTTTGCATTCTTCAAAGTGCCATGTGACGCACATACATGTGCACCACATGTGCACCCATGCATATTTCAGTGGTGCAACAAGGGTTTCCTTTGGACACCCCTGCACCCTTGAAATAATTCTCAATTTGCGATTCGCAAATTGCGAATCGCAAATTGAAAATAACTTCCCATTCATTCCTATGGGCCTCCTGGCCCATAGAAATAAATGGGAAAGTATTCCTTAATTGCGATTCGCAATTTGCTAATCGCAATTAAGGAATTCTAAGAAATCGCAAAAAAATGCGATTTTGTACATACGTACCCATTTGCGATTCTCAAATAGTGATTTCTTAAAAATCGCTATTTGAGAATCGCAAATGGGTATCTTGATACATATGGCCCCTGGTTACTTGTATGCAGCATCCCTTTGTGATGGTCCCAGCTTAGCTCTTAAGATGAAAGAGGGATCAACTTGAGGTGTTGCTGGTGTGAAACCTATGTCTCTTTTGTGCCTTCAGTGCTTACTTTTCATCTATTTTGAAGTGATTTTAAAACTATTGACTTGTTTTAAGTTCTTTGTAAGATTTTTTTTATTGACGGAAACGGCCCATGTGCTTTGTTAGGAACCAGATGTATGAAACTAGGCGCGATATAATATGGCAACTAAGGCAAACCGGGAGGTAAAAACTGCATTGTAGAAACTGGAACTACAAATATGGCAACTTCTAGAAACGAGCAACATCACTTCCGGGTCACTGCAGGTGCTTCATTGTAAGGATTGGCAGGAGCAGTGTAAAAACAGCGTAGGAGAGGAATATGGCACCTGGCAATGTGCCCTGGGTGTCGCAGTGTTTCATGGTGGTTTCAGTGATCATCGGCTTCTCAATCCCATACCTTCCTAGTTTTTCGTGAGCTTCGATCCTCTTTTTCTCTCCAGTTAGAGGTCTTGGATGTGTTCTCACCTGGACGGTCTCCATACTCCAGTGTCTTCCAGCTGCACTGTAATCAGTATTCTTCATCCAGGTGTTGGTTTCTTTGGGTGGAGGGATGGTATCTTGGTCATTGTTACTGGCTCGCTATTAATGCTTCTCAACTGAAACTGTCCGCCTCAGGGGCTCAAGGATGTGAATCTGTGAGGTACTGAATAGCGACTGGCCATAAGCCATAACCTCCTGCTTTTTGAGACAAAAGAAGATTTTGAGTTGTGCTTTCCTCTAACCCACCTCACCTATCACCCCACACATCCTGTTGCAGTTGTTAGCATTTCTACAGCATCAGTACAGGAGTGTAAGGAGGATACGACTTATCGTTGGCTTCTGGATCCACAAACCCCTGACAGTTTGGCAGACCCAAAAAACATGGATTCCAAAGAGTTCCTTGCAATCCATGCCTAGGCCCATCACTAAGATAGACTCCAGGTTTGATATTGTATGACAGGAAAGACCTTTCTCGCTTACCCTTTTGAGTCAAATAACCTCGAACCCACAAGGGGCAATCCTTTCATCCACTGGGGGGTCTCCAGCTCTATTCCTATGAGTTTGGAAACTAATACCAGAACAAATCTAGCTAAGGTAGTGTCTACTGGAGGTGCTTATGCAGTCACTATTGCATCTTTGGCAACACCTCAGAAAGTCTCAGGTGACCCTCAGCAATTTTAAGCATTTGTTACACAAAGGCCAGCTACAATTTATGGCGGTTTGCATCAGATTCTGCCATGGTAGCCTTTATTTGACCCTATCAAAGCAAGAACGCCTTGTCTGGGACAACACCACTTATGTTAAACCAAAGTTATTTTGATGATTTCATAACGCAGTTCAAGGCCATATTTGGAAAACATCAAATGAGGCAGACTGTCCACTCATGGTTACTCACACTCAAACAAGGAAACTAGCTGGATACTGAGCAGTCTCGACCTTTACAGCCAGACAAATCTCGAGTTTGGATTTTCAATCAATTCTTTTACCTAATAGGGCTTATTTCTACTTGCCAGTAGTTCTAGCCACCCGGAACGGGTCATTGAATGTACTTGTTGTACTAGATTCTGAACCCCGAGGATGTTTTATGGAAACAAAATTTCAAAGAAAAACTTAAATTGATAGTTCATGAAAGTCTACTCCTGACGCCATCAAGGGAATTGACGGAACCCCTTTGACCTTTGGAAAGCTATCTTGAGCCACTAAACTTTTGCAATGACAACTACATCAGGTTAGGTGGTGACGTCCACATTGAGGGACATATTATTTACTAACATTTAATTCAACAAAGCACATCAAGGCAACTTGCTGCATTGCGTGAAATAGAGAAGGGAGACATGTGCCATAATTACAAAGGCATGGCACATTTCTGCTGTCTCCTAGTGCTGCCTGGTGTACTGTGTGCTGCCTAGTGCCAATGCAGGCACCCTTGTGCCATTAAAGGCAGGAATGTTAAAGAGCAGGAAGGCATACCCTGTAGCACAAAACAATCCTTAGCAGCATTTCCACTTTCTCTGTGTGCTGCATTCTGTAGCATGCAGAGAAAGAGGAAGTAACAAGGAGAAATAAAGCTATTCCTCCTTGTTACCCCTGGGTCAGGGAGGCATAGCATTTTGGCACAATCCCAGGTTTACTGACCTTAGTAAATATGGGTTTACATCAAAATCAATCAGTGAATGCATAGGAACACCCATTGTAGAATATGGAACGCCTACCACAAGGAAATATAACCCAATGCACCGCAGCCCACTGTATTGCATTGCATTTCTTTACCAAGCCTTGCAAGGCCTAGCCCATCAGGCCTTGTGTGGCTTAATACTTCCCAAGAAAGTCCCTGCGTTGCCATGCGGGCCATGCAAAGGCTTACTAACTCTGGGCCTCAGAATCACTGGTGATGCACCAGCAGTTGCAGCAGTCTAAAGTACCACATGGGTAAGAAAACATGGCCTAGAGATGTATTGGCAAGTACTCTCTATTGCAGTTTGTTTTCACTCTACTGTCATAAATACTGCTTCCCACATGGTAAGGTAGAAGCAACTCAAGAATGGTGATGTACCACCACAGAGAAATCACTGAAAGATGATTGCATCCAAGAGGCTTATCAACAACATATTGATGTGTTTAGCATGAAAGGAGCATGCAGGTTACCTTATGCTCTCTACTATTTTCTTATTTAATTGATATTCAGATTACACTTTCAACCAGATAAATTGTATCCCTTCGCAGTTAAAGACGACAAGTCTTCACACACTCTCTGAATAGTAACCTTGAAAAAGGACTCTTAAGCCTAGATATCCCTAGCAGGGGACCCAATTGTCTTCATTCCAAAACCTAATGGGGAGTACTGTCTATGTATTGACTATAGAGACTTGTATGCAATCACAATCAGGAATTACTACCCCTTTTCATTCATAACGATCTTATTAGATCAAATGTAGTATGCAATGGAGTTCACATAACTAAATCGCAGAAAATGGTACAACTTAGTTTGACCAAGATGCCTATTCACAATATGTGGTGTGGCAAGTCTGTCAGCACCATTCGGGCATGCAGTGCTCTTGGATGATTTTGTTTACTGCACAGCCTGTGCTGCATGGGACTGATATTCGGAGTCAGGTGACAGTGGGCTACTATCATACTGGTTCGGCTGTAGCTCCACAAGAATGATACAGCCACTGAGGGAGCACACAATACCAATCTTTACTACACAGTATGTGGCACATGCTGCATTCTGGCAAACGCCTGTTCGGTTGGACTGGGCCTATGCATTTTAAAAGGTGAAAGCACTTGATGAATCTATCCAGAAATTAATAGGAATTTTCTTTATCCGTCATTATCCTTCAAATGAGGGCCACGCTAGCCGGACAGCCATGGCTGGCTTATAAAAATAAGAAGGTAAACAACCTGGTTACATAAAACTCTAGACAGTCTGGGAATGTCCTGAAAGCTTAATGATGGGGCCCCAGAAAGGTGGTCACCCTGGGCCAGATCCCACTTTGCCCAGGCCTTAAAAAATCTCTGTGCAAAGAATGCCCATGATATTCCTTAACAAACTTGGCTGCTCCCATGTCAGCCATGTTCTCCTCAGCAGGGCCCATGGGGATTCAGGCAATGCCTTGACTGCACATCTGGCTGCAGGACCTGAGGGTGGCTTAGCAAGCCCAGAACAGGTGAACAGAGGGTACAGCAGGCACCCAGCATGACATGAGCAAAGAAACATGGCTGCCATAATGTCAAGCATGTTCTCCTCAGGAGGCCCCAGGGGGATTCAGGCGACCCTCTGACTGTGCACCTGCAATTAGGAGCTGACGGTGGCTCCGCAGGCCTAGTGCAGGAGAACAGAGGTTAGAGCAGGCACCCAGCAAGACATCAGCAAAGAGTGAACATGATGTGTGTCAGCGTGGAAGCTTACCAATCACAATGCTGCAATGCATTGCAGGATTGTGATTGGTCAGGGGAGCCTGGCTGTGCTTCCTGTGCCTCAGTTGATGAGGAGAACAGAGAGCGGGACCCAGCACTGCAAGGTAAGTGTTTATTTTCTTCTTCTTACTTTTTTTTTTACCTTGCTCACCATTTCCCCCCTCGTTGTGCCCTCCTCCATCCCCCCGCGTGCCCACACCCGCGAACCATGCCGGCCGCCACTCTTCTCCTCAGAGCCCGTGGGGATTCAGGCAACCCACTGACCACGCATCTGCAATCAGTAGCTGAGCCCCAGTGCAGGTGAATAGAGGCTGCTCTCATGGCTGCTCTCATGGCGGCCATGTTCTCAGCAGGGCCCAAGGGGATTCAAGCAATCCGCTGACCGCGTGTCAGCAATCAAGAGCTGAGGGTGGCTCTATAGGCCCGGTGCAGGTGAACAGAGGGTAGAGCAGGCGCCCAGCAAGACATCAGCAAAGAGTGTCCACAAGGTGCGTCAAACAAACATGGCCGCTCCCATGTCGGCCATGTTCTCCTCAGGAGGGCTCATGGCGATTCACGCAACCCCCTCACCCTGTATCTGCTATCAGGAGCTGAGGGTGGCTCCGCAGACCCTGTGCAGGTGAACAGAGGGTAGAAGGCGTGCCATCGCAGGCACAGGAAGACACACATCCAGAACCATAGACAATGTTCCGCAGAGACCCTCCCAGGAGCACCAGGGTCCGCTCCGCCCCCTGACCCTGCGTTCCCGCCCTCTGGCCTCCGCCTCCACCAGGTGAGCACGTTTGTAACTCTTCAGGCCTCTGAGCTGCCATGGGAAACAGATTCCCCAGAGAAGACAGGATAAACAGTGTTTGTTACAGCTGCCCTTTGCAAAGCATGAATCAAATTTTGCAAGTGCATGAAGGTGCGAACACAAAGGCCAAATGCTTGATTAATGTTTCATCCTAAAAGCAAATACCTGTCTGTCTCTTCGTTTCCCGGCTTGCCCTGCGCCCTGACAGCGCGGTTATCAGATCTTGGCTGTCCCAAAGAGGCCCGGGGCAAACTTTTAATTGATACATTGTAGAAGAGAAGAAGAGGAAACGGAGAGTGAGAGAAAAAACACACACACACAACTCATGAATAATCATCTTTGAACAGTGAACACCTTGTCTGCCAGGCTCATTAGTGGCAGGGGCTTGTCTTATGCGCCCCGTGGCCCAGCGCCTGGACAGTTTTCATAACCAGCCTGTCAATCAAAGCAGGGCAGCATCTCGCGGAGGCATGCAGGGGCCAGGGGTGCCCCTGGCACACAGCTGATTTATGATGAGAGCTGGCACTTATATAAGATAGGAATAATTATCAGACGTGAATTCATTTTGTTTTTACTAAGGGTGCCTTTATGTTCCTGTCACTCACGGCTTATCGGTTCCTCCCATCTCCAGGCTGGAGATACCGCTGACACTCGCCTATTTTCATTCTTGTCCCGGGCTACAGAGCACACAGATGTGCCTGCCTTCTGTAGGTGCAGCTGCTGTGCAGACCCAGCCTGGTATCTTGAGGTTGATCCTGTTTTTTCACGTTTGAGTCAAAATTGTATGATGTGTTTTACCTGAAAGGTGCAGCGCCCTGCTATCAAACATTTCCAGTAAAATCATATATTGTTCAAAAAAGTTTGTTATTTACCTACATTGTTTGTCCCCAGCCATTAGCTTAATGGCTTACTTTTACGTTTTTGGGTGATTTCCACTGTTCGTGAATTCAGAATTCAAAATGCCTCTAAATAGCATGAATTAAATTTGCTGAGGCAGATTTACGTTTCCTGGTGCATCCCTGCAAATCAGCAGGGATGCGCCAGGAAAGATGCGTCACGCAAGTTTACCCTTGCACCACCACAGATGCACCGCATTTACAATGCGGCGCATTATGGCGCAAGGATAAACAGATGCGTGTCGCATCTGCCGGCATAAGGTTGGCGCAGTGCTAGAGTTCCGTTGCGGGCGCGATGCAACTCCAACACTGTTCCAACCCTGACTATGTCCAACATGGTGCGTCAAGCCTTACGCCTGCTTCAAGCAGGCGCAAAGTTTTGACTCAGCGGCGTCGGAAAAGTGACTGAGTGAAATCTTGTAGATTTCACTCAGGCACTTTTCTGAGGCGTTCTTGTGACAGAACACCCCTCCCCCCCTGCGCCAGAACGCCCACAGGAAATCTGATGCAGGTTTCATGTGGCCCAGGGCTTTACAACGTGACGCATCTCCCTAGATGCGTCACATTGTAAATAAGCCACAACGTGGTGCATGGTTTACGCCACTGCTGCATCACAGAAGTGACGCAACGGTGGCACAAATGAGGCGCAAGGGGCTTGTAAACCTACCCCGCCCTCTTTAAATAAAGACTTATAGGTTAGCAGGTACCTAGCCACCATTGGTGCAGCAGGTGCAGTGACACCAGGTCCAGAGCCCTGAGGGCCCATTGAACCCTGGTAATTGCTGTATTTTACTATCCTAGTAGCAGTAAAAGGGGACATTTTCCTTGCACCAGCCTCCATGGCATCCTTCCTACTCAACTTTAAGGTGGACACCTCTTAAGTCATCATAATGTTGGCAAATAAGAGAACTGGGTACTGTTCCCAGGACCACATGGTTTGATCATCTGTGAAAACCTGAGCTCAAACTATGAGCACTTTGTTCCACAGGCGACTACTTTAGATACTTTTATCACTTTATAGTGCTCTGAAGTGGCCACTTGGTGACATGTAAGAGCTTTACAAAACTCCTTAAATACTGAAAAGTAGAGAAAGGCCTAAACTGCTCCTCTTTTCAAGAGCCATGAGGGGACACAGCTGGACACAGCTGGACCCTCCGGTGCCACAGTTTTAGCCCATTTTCCTGAACGCACCTAGGAAATTGGTTAGTCTAACACAATAAGATGATGGACGGAGCACTGAAACTTTTCAGACCCTCACCCCCAGTCACTATCAAATCTGGGTTGAATCCATCATCGTTCTTCTGCTCACTTCACCACCCCAGTTCAGACCCAGCCATAAGCAAATCAGTCTTGACCCTGTGCCTCATGGGAACTGCCAGGCGAGGTCCTCTCTGGACTGGAAACAAGCATCCTGGGACCTGTTTCTGGGTAACACCCTTCATCAGCCAGGCCAGCTTGAATCCAGTGGCACAGTGAGCAAGGAACCCACGTCTGGGCATACCCTGCCAACTGAAATAAACATATGTAAAAAATAAATCTATATATTGTACATAAAGAGCCAGTGCGTTGATGGCTGCTTTGTGCCTAGCAAAAATATTGTTCTCTTCTATCCTCAGATGCAATTCTACCTGGCAGGCTAGAGTACCTGATACCTGTGCCTTTAGAGGCCGCCATGGGCTATGCTTCTGTCAGTGACTGGATCACTGAACGAGCTGCTGTTCTGCACTTCCGGTATAAGGTTAATCGCTTGTTGGCCCACTAGTGGATAGGACGGTACGACAGACACATATTTAATGGAAATAATTCCTGCAGCTGGGTTACTGTACCGACTGGTATTCTGCCCATTTTCCAAATGACGAGATTAGTAAATTTGCGGTAAATGTGCAAGAGTGGGTGATGCCTGGCAAGATAATAAGCAAAAGACACACAATTGATGGACCGAATGCAGAACAAATCAAAACATTCACCCCAAGTCAAGAGATCTGGGTTAAATATATCATTCTTTTGCTCACCATGCCACCCCAGGTTGAAGACACACAATTGATGGACGGATTGCAGAACAAATCAAAACATTCACCCCCAGTCAAGAGATCTGGGTTAAATATATCATTTTTTTACTCACCATCCCACCCCAGTTTAGACCTGGCCATATGTAAATCAGTCTTGACCCTGTGCCTCATGGGAACAGTCCAGACTGAACTGCCAAGCCAGGTCCTCCCTGGACCAGAAACAAGCATCCTAGGACCGGTTTCTCAGTTTCACCCCTCATCAGCCAGGATAGCTTGAATCCAGTGACATAGTGAGCTTGGCAGTTCGGGTGAGTATCTGAAAAGTTTCAGCGCTCAGTCCATCATCTCTTTGTGTTTGTTTTGTTCACCCTAAGTTGACATGGTGTGCCCAGACGTGGGTCCCTTGCTCATTTTGCCACTGGATTCAAGCTAGCCTGGTTGATGAGGTGTGTTACCCCAAAATCGATACCAGGATGCTTGTTTCCGGTCCAGGGAAGACCTGGCTTGGTAGTTCGGCTGGACTGTTCCCATGAGGCACAGGGTCAAGACTGATTTGCAAATAGCTGGGTCTGAACTGGGGCGGCGAAGTGAGCTAAAGAACGATGATGGATTCAAACGAGATCTGTGACTGGGGGTGAGTGTCTGAAAAGTTTCAGCACTCCGTCCATCATCTCTATGTGTTTGCTTCGGCATTATAGTAACCATTTTGCTGCAGCCTGAATTACCCCGCTGTGCGTGAAAATTCCACGCGTGCGCGGTTCGGACGGCCCCCGGCTGTCCTTCGCACACGCCCACCGTGACGTCAGATGGCCGGGGGCAGTCTGACGCATGAAAGCGGATAAAGCACAGATTGTAAGGTATGTTATTCCATCATGCATTTGTTTATATAGCCCTTTGCTACCAATTGTAGGTTCTGCAGTGCCTTTGGCGGAAGGAACCCTGTAGAGTTCTGGGTTTCTCACTGCTGCTCAAGCCATGACCTGGGCCACTGTTACCGGTTTTTACACTCTCTAGGTGTAAGCCTACAAGCCTACAGCTGGTGTTGCTGTACATGTGAGTCAGAGATAAAAACTACCGGTCACCAGCAGTAATGACTGCAGTGACACAAATAGCAACAAGTCACCCTACAAGCCACCTAACACAAACCTCTCTCCCTACATCTTCCGACACCACATTCTATCTCAGCCACAGCGGCTATTGGCAACGTGTCACATTCTGGCACTCAAACTCCACAACGCTGGAATATCAGACAACAGACAACTGACAACCAACCCACCCCACTCTGAAACCCAACCGACCTCTCCTTTGGTGCGACATATAACACCCAACAATACATCAGCTTTTGTCTGGCCTATCGTGGCCTTGTTCCATGTGAGAATGCGCATGCAAGACAAGTGGAACCACATCAAGGTCCAACCAGTGGCCGGTATATGCTATAATTCAAGAGCCAATTGATTTAACATAATATTTGTAGAGCAGTGTTTGCATGCAGTCCTTTGCTGGGTCACTAGTTACTGTCAATACATTTTTCCAATCCAAGAGTCCTTCATGACAACTGCAGCTCAGGGAGAAAATGGTTCAGAGATGGACTAGCCCATGCCTAGTTATTGCCTAATGTTGTGGTCTACAAGCCCGCCTCCAAGGCTATCAGCGATGGCATGTTCAGCTCCAAGCCCTGTAAATGTAAATGTAGTTGAGCTTATATAGCGCACAGCTACCCGCAGTGGGTTTCCCGGCGCTTGCTTAGGGAACCCTTCCTGGTATTCCCCTGTGAGATAGCAGGGTATCCACAAGGTGAAAGTCAGGCATCCCGCCGCGAGGGGCCGTTGTGGAGATTAAGCAAGCTATTGCCCAGAGTCACAGAGTGTGAACCCGTGAGTCAAGGAGGCACCGGGGCGAGAATTATCAAGTCCGTGGAATTTTTAGCCCAAGACCCCGCCGAGGCGGGGAATTGAACCCTGGTCCAGGACCGATCTCAGCTTCCGGGTCTGCTGCCTCTAACCCCTGAGCCACACTTCTCCACAGCCCTGACCAGCTGGTTGCTGCAGAGGCAGCCATCTTGAACTCCAGGCAGGAGGATCTCTGACCAGGAAGTGCTTAGGGAAGCAGCCAACCAGACCAGGAAGTGCTTTTGAAAGCAGACAAGAAAGTCCCACCCACACTATAGTGTTTTATCAAGTGGCAGGAAGGACGATAGGTGTCCTTGTTTCTCTCCTAGCTAACCAAAATTGACCACCAATAGTCCTCCCATACACTCCAGCGAGAGACGAGCAATGAAGGGGACCTCGAACCGCCAGGCTCCACTCCCCTACGGATGTACCCGCCCGTAGTTCTCCCCTTTACCCTAGTACCAGACGGCCATACCGGCAGCAGAGTACCCGTGTACCGGGTTGGAATTATCACCGGTCACTAAATTCTCACAACAAGCGCTTTAAGCCCTGAAGAGTCACAGGCATCGACCTGTTGACGAAACACGTGTCGGCTGGCATTGTTTTTTTCACATGAAAATCATCATAAAAACCTTCCATTAAGAAAACCACCGGTGTCGACTACTTCATTGCATACAAATGTATTAACCTTTGATCATATATGTGTGCCCGGGACTCTGTTCAGTTCTGAGTGAACCCAAAAAAAGTGTTTTTTTTTAAAAAAATGCCCAAACCTGTAGTCTTTTTCTCCAGTGAATAGAACTTGGGAACCCAAGTCTTTTCTGAATAAAAAGGTAGCGGCCGATCGAGGTTTGTGTAGTCGTAGAAATCCGGGGCGGTGCCCAGGGACAGCTGTGCCACCGGCGGTAGTGGCCACATTCCTTCCAGGGCTCCGAGCCCTCTACACGGTGGCTACCGACATTTCATGGTTAAGAGCTTAGAGCCCAGCTGTGACTAGAGTGTGTGACCGTTTTTTATATGCCGGGAATAGGGGGGTGGGATTACCAAGATTAGATGCCTCTCTGATTTCGGGGGCCCGTCTGACCCCCACTGCACGCCTCCACGCAACCTGGGCCCACTTACAAGACCCCGAGGCGTGCTGAGGGGGTGAGGGGGGCTTGCAATCTGTGCTTTAAACAGCCCGGCCCACCCCATCGCGTGTAAGAGCCTCGCTGTGAAACCACGCCACGCCATGTTCAGGCATTAGCGCTTAATCCTGGATACGGGTCATTCCATTTTCCCTCTGGGGTCGGGTTCCCGCCATAAAACAGGCGCCCTGGTTTTCGTACCTAATGTGCCCGGGCTGAGCCCGGCCTGCAGGGCTCGCGCCATCCTGGGGAGATGTACATTTTGGACTTCAGGCTAAGTTTTGGACTTCAATAATATATGGTGAACTCTGATGGTGCCCAAGAGAAGAGGAATCTGGCTTCCAGAAGGGACATAGCCAGGATTATGAGTTTTGGGGGACGTGTGGGGGAGGGCGTGGCCCCCGACGTTAACTACAGCATAAAATAATTTATCAAAAAGTTCATAGGTAATGTTGATTCGGGTCAGGGGGTTGAAATCTTATACCTGCAGGGGTGTTTTTGTAATGCTAAGTCTGGTTGAGTTGTAGTGAGCTCACAATGCACTTTCTATTTTATTTTTCGATTATAGCAGTATGCTCGTCTAGAAATTATTTGGAAAAATGTATCGGCTTTCAAAGCACATATGTCAAAAATAGATGTTATGCAGCATAAAGAGGTTTACAAAAAATATATATATATATATATTTATGGTATTTACGATTGGTTCTCTATTCCTGATGTGACCAAATTCATTGCGTCAGTCTGGGAGAATAGCTTTTTGTTGATGTGACTTAAATTGTAAATGTATAGAAATGGGGTACATAAAATATGCATACTAGCGCTGAATAGGGCCCAATTCAAATCTTAATGCCCCACTTCCTCTCCCCACCACAAAAACTGGGTCTCTATAATCTGGCCTCATCTTGAACCCAAAGGCGAAACTGCTCTAGGTTTAGAACCTTGTTTCCTTTGAGATGAGTCTAGTATATAATCATGTTCTCTGCTGAGATCTCTGCTTCTCATTTGAACTGGATTATGGCTGAATCAAATGCTTGAGACGAATATTGACTTTCACTGTCTTCCTTTTAAATGGCCCCCACCCGCTGCAAGTCAATGGACACAGGCAGTTCCCTTTCCCAGCCAGAATCTCACTCTAGAGGTGTACAGAATATTGGTTAACTCTCAAATGTTTGGTATGTGCCCACACATCTCACTTCATGGCGCTCCCTTGTAGCGAGGCCACATCTTTGCTGTTACTGGACGGGTGACCAGTATGACTTCTGTGAACCTGCACAGCGTGTACAGACTCCATACACAGCGTCACGTGCACAGCTGCAGGAAGGCTTGGAATATATACATGGTGTGCACGCCTTGGATGTATGCAGGTATATATTGACTCTAGCATATACATGGTATAGAGGCCTCTGGAAATGCACAGTGCATTCTGCATGTCTGTGATGGGTGCAAAGAATGCAGGGCATCTGGAATATAGACAGTATGCAGGCCTCTTATATCGAGACCTCAGATAAACAAACGTAAGTTATTCAGCTTTCACATAAGTACTTACTATGCATATAGTAATCCGACTGGCCCACTGAGTCAATGCTCACTCCAATGTCTATTCTGATCTGTAAATTGTAAGTTTGAATCCTAGCAAGGTATTTCATCCTTCTGAGGTGAATGTATGACGTTACAACGCATACATTTACAATGCATGCCTTTACAACGCAGTTTTTACATCGCAACATCTTTTACAACCCATTCTTAAACATAGCATGCCATTACATCGCATTTTCAGAAACTACATTTACATCGCATTCCATTATATCGCATTATATCTTTACAGCGCATACCATTACAATGCATACCATTACATTGCATTTAAGGTAAATGTTGGACAGTATAGGGTTAATATTTACTATTCTAAGTGAGTGCAACAGTAGGGTAATCGTTGGAAAGTGTAAGGGTACTATGCGTTGTAATGGTATACGTTGTAATGACTTGCGATGCAATGCCTGCGTTGTAGTGACATGCATTGTAATGACATGCATTGTAGTGATATGCAATGTAATGGCTGCGTTGTAATGAAATGCAATGTAATGACTGCTATGTAAAGCTAGTGCAATGTAATGACTGCGTTGTAAAGGTTGTTTCCCTTCTGGTGTTGTTAAAGTGAGTAGCACCTGTAACCATTATTTATACTGTCAAGAAACACCATCATTCAGCATGAAATGCGATATGATTTTCTGGCTGGGCCATTGCTGCCAATTCGCTGATGATCCAATAACTATACGGCCCTGAAGCCACCTGCAAAGACAAGTAAGAAACTTGTGACTTGTTATAAACTCCAGCCTATCTACAGGGTCAAGTGAAGCAAGTTGATAATAAATACCATCTTCAAGATAAGATTTATGTGTAAAACTTCCCTTATTTAGGTTCTTCTCAGAAAATTAATGACCTAATAAAGTTGTACTTTGACTATGCAAACTTGGACCCACAAAGTACCTCTCAAGAGGAGTACGGAAAATGAAAAATGTGGCAGTCAGACAACTACTCCACTTATCTGTACATGATCACATCACTCAAACCAAGCGACCGCTCCACTGGCAAAACCATGAGCCTTCAAAATACCCTGCTTTGCCCACCGGGCCATCCACGATATAAGGCCTTCCTTCAAATAAGGAAGGATTTGCTGATACATGCAAAAACAGAGAAGTAGCTGCTCAAGATTGGTACTACCGTTAGGTCCTTTCTTCAGAAAAGGCGCATCTGTAGTGCATCCTTGTGTGTTCAGACAGCAAATCCTAGAACTCACTGCCAGTGACGATAAGAAGCAATCGTAGCATCTTCCCCAGCCCTGGAGCATGCAGATGAATCACGCCACACAGGAGCTGCATTCAAGCATTACTTTATTCTTCAGCATACACTCACACCCTGTGCATGACATCATACTTCACGTTAACCACACCCTAACACCTTCCTGCATATTACCTAGGTCCAGTTCAGACTCCGTCCAGAACCACAAGGGTACTAGTGCGTACAACGTTAATATGTTATAGCAATCATCGGTAAGTTAGGAAGTCAGTAAATCAATCAAGTTTCTTGTAAGGCGCGACTATTCACTCATTAGGGTCTCAAGGCGCTTGGGGGTGGGGGTTCTGCAGTTCAGCCAAACAGCCATGTCTTGAGGTCCTTCCTGAATTGCGGCAGCAATGGTGATTGCCTAAGGTACAGAGGCAAGCAGTTCCAGGTCTTTGCAGTGGGGTAGAGAATAATCTTCCTCTAGCCATGGTCTTGTAGATCCATGGGATAGTGGCCAGGGCCAGTTGGCCGGAGCCGAGACGTCTAGTTGGAGTGTAGATTGAGAGGCGGGGTTGTGGTATGCAGGTCCGGCGTTGTTGAGGGCTTTGTAGGCGTGCAAGAGGAGCTTGAAGGTAATTCTTTTGTTGATAGGAAGCTAGTGAAGGTTTCTCAGGTGGCCGGTGATGTGGTTGTGGCGTGGGATGTTCAGGTCTGGTAGAGGTGTTCTGGATGTTCTGCACTTTCTTTAGGAGTTTCTGAGTGATGCCAGCATAGAGTGCATTGCTGCTGAGGAGCGCATGGGTGACCACTTTCCTGAGCTCGGTGGGGATCCACTTGAAGATCTTACGAAGCACGCAAAACATGTGGAAGCAGAGGACAAAACAGCATTGATTTGGCTGTTCATTGAGAGTGAGGAGTCCAGGATGATCCTGAGGTTTCATGCCTGGTCCGTGGGTGTAGAGGGTGTTCCAAACACTGCGGGCCACCAGGAGTTGTTCATCATGAAGGGGATGGAGCCCAAGATGAAGACTTCGGTCTTCTCTGAGTTGAGCTTAAGGCAGCTGGCCTCCATCCAGGTGGCGACAGGTCCCATTGTGGAAGTTGCTCTTTGAGGCTGTGGGTTCATCTGTGAGGGAGAGAATCAGCTGGGTGTCATCGGAGTAGGAGACGATGTTGAGTCCCTGGCTTCACACGATGGCTGCAAGTGGAGCCATGTAGACATTGAAGAGGGTGGGGCTCAGGGAGGATCCCTGGAGCACTATGAAGTCTCTGTGGATTCTGAGTTGAATGGTGGGAGTCCGACTCTCTGCGTTCGGCTGGTGAGGAAGGAGGGAATCCATTCTAGGGCTTCGTTGTGGATGCCGGCATTGTGGATTCTTGTGCAGAGGGTGTGGTGGGAGACGGTGTTTAAGGCGGATGAGAGGTCCAGGAGGGTGAGGGCAGCTGTCTCACCTCAATCAAGGAGGGTTCAGATATCGTCTGTGGTGGCGTGGAGAGCGGTCTCAGTGCTGCGGTTGCTTCTGAAGCAGGATGTGGAGAGGTCCAGGATGTGGTTTGTTTCAATGAACTCTGCAAGTTTGGCTGGTAAGGGGAGCAGAGAGATGGGTCTGTAGTTCTTGAGGTCCGTCGGGTCAGCAGAGGGTTTCTTCAGCAGAGGGCTGATCTCTGTGTGTTTCCAGTCTTCAGGGAAGGTGGCTGACTCGATCACGCAGTTGATGGTGCGGCAGAGTTCGGGTGTGATGGCGGTACAGGCTCTGTTGAAGATGTGGTGAGGGCAGGCTCCAGAGTGGATGCGCTTCATGATCTTGAGGGTGTCCTCAGAGGTGAGGGTGGTCCAGTTGGACATGGTCTGCTGTGAGCTGGAGCCATTGGGTGCAGTGGTTGCGGGTGGGGTGCGATGGTTGCAGGTGGAGTGGGTGGGTCTTGGGTTGCAAAGAGGTCGTAGATCGCCTTGATCTTGCGGTGAAAGAAGGTGGCAAGATTGTCACATTGGTCTTGTGAGGGGGGAATGTCTGTTGTCTCTGTGCTGGGTTTGGCTAATTCTTTGACAATGACAAAAAGTTCTTTGCTGCTGTATGCGTTGGCGTTGATGCGTTCCTGTATGGCTTCTTTCTTTCTTGTTCTAATGAGGTGGTGGTGTGTGGTGATGGCGGTTTTGAAGGCTGCAAAGTCTGCCACAATCTTGCTGCTCCCCTATCTTTTTTCGAGCTGTTTGCAGTTTGCCTGGACTCTTGGAGGGTGGGGGAAAACCAGCTGTCTTTCTTCGCGGGCTGCTGCCTGGGGGTTTCATGAGGGGATCCAGTTTGTTAGCGCAGTTGGAGATCCAATGGTGGAGGTTGCGTGCTAAGGTGCTGACGTCCGTTGATGTCAGTGGTAGGGTTTTACTGAGGGAGGGGGTGAGCTGGTCTTTGGTGACCTTGTTCCAGCTTCTGCAAGGATAGCGGTGAGCGTGGGGCGTGCAGTGGGTTTGGTGAAGGAGAAGTGGACACAGTGATGGTCGGTATTTGGAAGAACGAGAAATTAGGAACAAGGATATCAAAGGGACAAGGACTGACATCAGACAGAAATGACTAGTTATAGACAATGTGCATGGTACAAAAATTATTTATATATTTTATTAAGCAATAGTTTTTAAAAAAAGGAACAATATTGTATACATTTTTTATATATATGTCTCCTATGTTTTTGTGACTTGTAATCTACAAATGCATATTGTTGTACATGTTCATTCTAGGTAGATTATAATACATTACATTGCATACGTTTATCGTATGGAGACTTTTAGTGCTATTTAACTAATTTTTCAGTCTAAAAACATGGCTAAAGATTACTACGCGCGTTTCGGCTATTAGCCTTCATCAGGAAGCCATGATGAATTTTCAAATGTACCTATGCAAACACAAAAAATAGAAAATAGAAAAAACATATATATAAGAATTCATGTCAGTGTGTCAGTGTCAGTATGTTGTCCTAATCATATATAATAACAATACAAAATTTAATTATTTATATAAACGTGATTAAAATTAGAATTAGAAATAAAAGACCAGTACTTAAGAAATTACAAACAACTTTCCTATTATATACATATATTTACATAATCAGAGACATTTATTTACTTCACATATTGGTGCATCTCATTACATTTCTAAACCTGTCAGTAACTTTCTAAATGCTAAGGGTGATATAAAACATATATATTCTCCATAACAGTTAATAAAGTCATATGAAATAACTATATTGACTTTTGGTGTCCTATATGGTGTCCGATGGTTTGTGAACTACGATCTGAGAGGATAGACTGAAATGGATGTAGAATAGGGAACTGAACATGGGGGAGTGACAGTTCAAGGAGTGGAAGGGAATGTTTAAAAAAACAACTGAGTGGGCAAGTTTGGGAATTATGGGCAGCTAGAAGAAACAGTTTTAAACAGATGGAAATGTGTGCTCACCATAGGCTGTAGTTGCAGTATCATATAGTGTACTGCTGTAATAGATACTGTGACTCTTCGCTCGCTTGATGGGACGAGTCTTCCCTCTAATGAGGTAGTAAATACAGACAAGCAATTACTATTTATTAGATGCAAAAGTGTGGAACAATGGTTGAGTAACTACAAAGAAAGGATACCTGTGTAGACTAGGTAGATGACAACCGCTGGTTATATGATTAAAAGCGATGTGCCATCAGAGAACGAATTGCAGAGCTGTGGAGAGTATGGAACATTGAAATGAATGCTAGGTTGGAGACCATACAAATGGACATAGCTCCTTCATTTAACTTACATGAAGATGACAAAAAGAAATCTGGAGTGTTGGTCTCTACAATTAAACTCAAAAAGAAGGGATTAAGGATACCTGAGAAATGAGGCACTCTATCCGATCTACGTATGTTTTTCAGGAGAGTTCACAATGGTTATCCCTCTGGTAGGTAAAAGCTACATGAAGAATAGCAATGGTATCGAATTGAAAACGATGCTCATATTATGAATTTAAGATATTTACAAGTTCAAATAGGTCAGGGATAATGGATAATGGGGAGATTGGTTACCTTGTACTGGTTTATTTGGAGTATCAACGACCGAGGTCAATGGGTTCAAGATATCTACGAATAGGAACAGAGATATCGGCAAAATTTAGAGTCTGTGCATATTACGTAGATAACAGGCAACTTTACTCTAAGGAACGCACCTTGAAGAAACTGAGAAAAGAGAGGTCTGTACCTATTTAGAGGGTCCGTTGCTTCTCCGATGATGGAGTCTATTCGTCTTGATTCTCAGTCAGTGTAGAGATGCAGTCAGGGGCCCTTCTGGGAATTATCTAGGATCAGGGTGGAATTACGGGTAAAATTAGAGTAGAGTTATGTGACAAGACAGAATAATGTGGCTTTTAGATAAGAGTCTACAAGGGTGGGGGCGAGTCTGTACCTGATGCGAAGGTCCGGCGTGTCTCCGGATGGTGGATTCTGCTAATCTGGCGTCTCGGCCGACAATCCGAGGGAAGAGAACTGGCGGGAGATGGATGTTGAATTTATGGTCAAATTGCGCGCGCATGTAGATGTATGGAGCCGGGGCCAAAGATCTATTGACCCGGAAGTACAACGGAAGATCTCGCTATTCAATGGCGAGTTTCAACTGAAGTGGCGGCCATCTTGGAATGGGTTTGGAGTACACGATACCGATAGTTGTCTTGTAGGTTATTTATTCATATATATATTCGGAATGTATTATAACGCCTATGAGACTCACGGATGGTAAGATTTATGACAGCACGTCAAAATCGAAGCTATGCTGGCAATTGTTCAAGGCAAGACAAAGATCTCTTAGAAATGCTTAAAAACTACAGTGTTTGCATTTCTAAAAAAGGTTGGAATACTAATATTGCTATCCATCTGGACAAAGGATTAGATATAGTGTATTCAAACAAAAGCCTGAACCGTTAAGTAATACAGTATCATCGATTTGTTAATGAAGGGACCAAAATTATACTTAAGGATCTACAACAGTTGGTTAACCATAGTTGTACTTAAGGACCTGTTCCCAGGGTATTTCGTTATTTAACCCTCTGGTATAGGTGTCCAGAGTGAAGATCCAGTATACTTCTCTGCATTTTCGTACCTGGGTACTTAGAGTCCCTGATGATTTTCGTATTTTTTCTAAGATATACCAGCTTATATCATTGGGGTTGTGTTGAGCCTCCTTATAGTGTTTCACTAGTGGGGCTTGGGTTTTCCCTGTGCGGATAGCCGATCTGTGTTCCGACAGACGTGTGGACATCATGCGAGCGGTTTCCCCCACATAGCCCAAGTTGCAAGGGCATAGCAGCAGGTAAACCACATTTGTGGTTTTGCAGTTCGTCAGAGTTTGGGATATTAGGGATCTGGTATTGAAGATCCACTCTTTCGTTTCAATGGCACAATCACAGGCAGCACATGTTGAGCATTTAAAATTGCCCACAACCGGGTTCATGCCAGTGAGAGATCTTTGTACGGGGTCAGTATTTTTTTGCTCCATTCTAGACCGTACAATCAAGTCTTTGAGGTTCTTATTTTTTCTATAGGCGAAAACTGGTTTGGGTAGCTGCTTTTCCTTTGGTTTTGTGGCATTCAAGATGTGCCAGTTTGCAAGGACTGTATGTTGGAGTTTCGCATTCATGGTTGAATGTCTGGTAACAAAGACCATTCTGGAATTAGGTTCTTTGATATGAGGTGTTAATAGGTGTTGCCTATCAAAGAACCTGCCTCTTTTGTACGAATCGCGAACTAGGCGTTTGGGGTGGCCTCGAGATATGAATTTGTTTTTCATCTCTACAGCCCTTTTGTCAAAGTCTGTCAATGAGGTACAGTTCCTTCGGACTCGGAGGAATTGTCCAAATGGGATGCTGGATTTTTGGACCTGCGGATGGTAACTGGTGTAATGTAGCAGTGTATTGCGTGCTGTAGGCTTCACGTACAGGTCTACATTTAGTTGATTGTCTTTGCTAATGATATTGATGTCCAAAAATTCCACACGTGTTTGGCTGGATATTGCAGTGAAATGGATATTCTGATCACATAGATTCAGCCACGACACAAAGGTGGAAAGGGTTTCTGTTTCTGAGGTCCAGATGAGAAAAACATAATCTATAAAGCGAGACCAGGACGTAACGGACTCGCTAAAAGGGGCAACGTCATTATAGATGAACTTTGATTCATATTCAGCCATATATATATTGGCTACCGTGGGCGCACACGAAGCCCCCATACTCACACCCTTCGTTTGTTGGTATAATGAGCCATTAAAATCAAAAGTGTTTTCCGATAGGACTAATTTGAGGCAGTCCAAGATGAATGTTTTTGGACAATCTATCTCATAAGTATCTATAAACCAGGAGACAGCTGTAATTGCTCCTTATTGGGGAATATTAGAGTATAGGGCCTCAATGTCCATAGTGACCATCAATTGTAGCTCTGGGTTGAAGGGCAATAATTCTACTGTGTTGATGATATCCCTAGTATCTTTTATGTATGAAGGGATTTTCGGGATGTGTGGCCTTAAAATGGTATCAATATACTTGAAAAGGGGTTCAGTAATGGACCCAATGGTGGTAACTATGGGTCTATAGGGTGGATCCTGGCTATTTTTATGGATCTTCGGAACTCCATATATCGCTGCCATTTTCGGTTGGTTAACATTGAGGAATTGCCATTCTTTCTCACAGATGATATCATCATTAAGTGCCTTTGTAGTTAAAGCAAGAATGGTGGACTGCACTCTTTTGGTGGGGTCTTTTTTGATCGAGGTGTAATGTGCCTCGTTATTCAGCAGTTTCTCCATATTTTGTGTGTATTGTACAGTGTCTAACACCACAATGCCGCCTCCTTTGTCACAGCAGTTGATGGTAATATCTTTATTAGTTTTGAGTGCTGCTAACGCTTGATGTTCATCATGGGTGATGTTATAATTGGGGGACGGTATGTACTTAGTGGCGGCTGTTAGTTTGTTGAAGACTGCATGTTCGAATATGGCTATTTCTGGGGACAATTGTTCCAGTGAGGGTAGAAAAGTCGATCTGGGTTTAAGTCCTGATAGATTAGTGTTTCCCTCTAAGTCTTGGTTGGTGTTTTCAAAGTAGTCATGGAGTCTGATCTTTCTAAAGAAGCTCATGAGATCCTTGAAGAGCTCAAATTTGTTGATAGTACAATGAGGAACAAAGGATAGGCCTTTAGTGAGTAATTTTTCAGTGGCTATATTTAGTGGATCTTTACTTAGATTGAAAATGGGGATTTCCTCTAGTCGCGCTAGTATTGTGCATGGCGTGTCACTAGGTATTGATTCGGGTTGGGATACATGGCAGGAGCTTCCTGGAAGTTCTGGGGTGGCAGATAGGTATGCATTTGTGGTCCAGAATCTAGACTGGTATCTGGGTTTCCATAGTCCCTGTGCATTCCCTCGCCTGGATAAAAAAGGCCTATTGCCTCTATTGTAGCCTCCTCTATAATTTGAGGCTGAGTCATTATCGTCATTGGTGCTTCCATTATCAGACCCGGAGGTGTCTGAGAATGTAGTTACTTTTTTAGGCATATATTGTTGGTTGGATGTATTAGATGCCTCTCCGAGCGGTTCTGGCTGTCTCCTGGTTTATAGATACTTATGAGATAGATTGTCCAAAAACATTCATCTTGGACTGCCTCATATTAGTCCTATCGGAAAACACTTTTGATTTTAATGGCTCATTATACCAACAAACGAAGGGTGTGAGTATGGGGGCTTCGTGTGCGCCCACGGTAGCCAATACATATATGGCTGAATATGAATCAAAGTTAATCTATAATGACGTTGCCCCTTTTAGCGAGTCCGTTACGTCCTGGTCTCGCTTTATAGATGATGTTTTTCTCATCTGGACCTCAGAAACAGAAACCCTTTCCACCTTTGTGTCGTGGCTGAATCTATGTGATCAGAATATCCATTTCACTGCAATATCCAGCCAAACACGTGTGGAATTTTGGGACATCAATATCATTAGCAAAGACAATCAACTAAATGTAGACCTGTACGTGAAGCCTACAGCACGCAATACACTGCTACATTACGCCAGTTACCACCCGCAGGTCCAAAAATCCAGCATCCCATTTGGACAATTCCTCCGAGTCCGAAGGAACTGTACCTCATTGACAGACTTTGACAAAAGGGCTGTAGAGATGAAAAACAAATTCATATCTCGAGGCCACCCCAAACGCCTAGTTCGCGATTCGTACAAAAGAGGCAGGTTCTTTGATAGGCAACACCTATTAACACCTCATATCAAAGAACCTAATTCCAGAATGGTCTTTGTTACCAGACATTCAACCATGAATGCGAAACTCCAACATACAGTCCTTGCAAACTGGCACATCTTGAATGCCACAAAACCAAAGGAAAAGCAGCTGCCCAAACCAGTTTTCGCCTATAGAAAATATAAGAACCTCAAAGACTTGTTTGTACGGTCTATAATGGAGCAAAAAAATACTGACCCCGTACAAAGATCTCTCACTGGCATGAACCCGGTTGTGGGCAATTTTAAATGCTCAACATGTGCTGCCTGTGATTTTGCCATTGAAACGAAAGAGTGGATCTTCAATACCAGATCCCTAATATCCCAAACTCTGACGAACTGCAAAACCACAAATGTGGTTTACCTGCTGCTATGCCCTTGCAACTTGGGCTATGTGAGGGAAACCGCTCGCATGATGTCCACACGTCTGTCGGAACACAGATCGGCTATCCGCACAGGGAAAACCCAAGCCCCACTAGTGAAACACTATAAGGAGGTTCAACACAACCCCAATGATATACGCTGGTATATCTTAGAAAAAATACGAAAATCATCAGGGACTCTAAGTACCCAGGTACGAAAATGCAGAGAAGTATACTGGATCTTCACTCTGGACACCTATACCAGAGGGTTAAATAACGAAATACCCTGGGAACAGGTCCTTAAGTACAACTATGGTTAACCAACTGTTGTAGATCCTTAAGTATAATTTTGGTCCCTTCATTAACAAATCGATGATACTGTATTACTTAACGGTTCAGGCTTTTGTTTGAATACACTATATCTAATCCTTTATGTCCAGATGGATAGCAATATTAGTATTCCAACCTTTTTTAGAAATGCAAACACTGTAGTTTTTAAGCATTTCTAAGAGATCTTTGTCTTGCCTTGAACAATTGCCAGCATATTTATTTATTTATTTTTATTTTATAGCACTTATAAGGCGCGCAGCTACCCACAAAGGGTTTCCCGGCGCCGGAATAGCAAAGCACATGACACAACTAGAAAGAGAGCAATCAACAGGCAATTATTTGTCGAACAACCAAGTTTTTACGCTTTTCCTGAATCTCATATGGTTTTCTTCCTTGCGTATATGGATGGGCAGTGTGTTCCAGAGAGTTGGACCCAGATATGAGAAGGATCTCCCGCCCATTCTAGCCCGTTTGTACCTAGGCACCGCGAAGTTCGCTGCTGTACATGAACGGAGGCTGCGATTGGGGAGGTAAGGCTTAGCAAGATCTTGTAGGTACCTGGGGGCAGTACCAGCTTTGATTTTAAACAAATAGTTCAGGGTTTTAAAGCGGATCCGATTTTCTACCCTGAGCCAATGCAGGTCCCTAAGATGTTTAGTGATCCTGGCGGATCTAGGGATTCTGCAAAGCAGTCTGGCAGCAGCGTTTTGCACGAGTTGCAAGCGTCTTATTACTGCTTTGTTTGAACCCAGGTACAGGATGTTACCGTAGTCAAGCCGAGATGTAACTAAGGCATTGACTACGGTCTTCTGGGTAGTAAGTGGTAACATCCAGACAATTATGCGTAGCCATCTAAGATAGGTGAAGATCATGCCTGCCACTTTGTTGGCTTGCTGTGTCATAGATAAACTGTCATCTATGATGACCCCAAGGTTTCTGACCTGGGAAGCTGGTGGCAGGAGCTTACCTAACGACGCCGTCCAGTGGGGATCACTCCAAAGATCTTTACTATTCCCTAGGAGGAGGATCTCAGTTTTCTCCCCATTTAGTTTAAGTTGGTTAGCCGACATCCAACTAAATACTTCGTGAAGGCCTATTTTTAGTGCAGATGGAGCAGACGGATCAGATTTAGAGAGTGAAAACAGAATTTGAGAGTCGTCTGCATAGGTCATTAAAGTAAGACCATAATTTTCTGCAAGGTCGGCAAGTGGTCGTAGGTACAAGTTGAAAAATAGTGGACTCAGGATAGATCCCTGTGGTACACCATGGGGGGAGTAGAATACATCGGAACATGCCGAGGAAGAGGCGATCTGAAAGGTGCGGAGGGATAAGTATGATCTAATCCACTCTAGTGCCCTGCCCTCGACACCATTCTCCTCCAACCTGGCAAGCAGTCTGGAGTGAGAAATGGTGTCAAAGGCCGCACTGAGGTCCAACAGGACCAGTGCTACCGTTTGGCCATCATCCATAAGCTCCCTGATCTTTTCTGTGACCCCGAGCAGGGCAGTCTCGGTGGAGTAACCACTCCTAAAACCAGATTGGGACGAATGAAGCAAGTCATAGTTTTCCACATAAGTTGAAAGAGCCTTATGAATATGCCTCTCCAAGATTTTGGAAAAAGCAGGAAGTAACGATATTGGGCGATAGTTGGCCAATATCGTGGGGTCGGCGGCCGGCTTTTTGAGCAGTGGACTGACCATAGCATGTTTCCATAAAGCAGGAACTGTGGCCTGTTCTATGGAGGCGTTAAGTATCTCTGCTATGGAAGTCATGGCGGAGTCCTCCAGCTGACAAATGATACTGATAGGAATGGGGTCACGTGGGGAACCCGATTTGATAGATTTTAACAGTTCCTTCAGTTTGTCCACGTTAATGGGGGGCCAAGCTTCAAGGCGACAACTTCCTCTGGGGACTTGGGGGGTGTTGTCTTGCTTGTGTGTATTGATACTGTTTCCGTTGATGTTAGAGACAATATTCTCAATCTTTTCAACGAAAAAAGACGCTAAATCCTGGCACTGCTGAGTGTTGAGAGGGTTAACCTCCGCCCTTGAATTCTCTCCAGCCAGCTCTTTTACGGTGTTAAAGAGGGTCTGGGATTTATTTACGGCCGTGTTAATGGTAGTAGTGACATAGCATGCTTTGGCTTTCATGCAGGCCGAGTGGTAGCTATTTCTGGCCTTGCGATAAACCTCTTTTTGATGCAGTTCATATTTCTTACGCCACTGCCTCTCCAGGGTCTTACATGTAGATTTTTCTTTCTTGAGGGCCTCTGTATACCAGGGGGCGGGGGGGCGGTGCACTTTCCCTTTGCAGCGGGATAGGGGCAAGCAGGCATTCACTGCGCCATTTAGCCATTTCTGTGTGGCATCTGATATGCTTTCCATATCCCCATCTAAACATGGGTGGTCTCTCCTCAATGCGTTATTGAGATCATCCATGTTTAGGGTTTTCCAAATTCTCCTAAAAGTTTCAGAGGGAATCGTGGAAGGGCATTTGGTAGGTTTAAGTGAGATAGAGAAAAGTGTGAGGAATTGGGAGTGGTGTTCAGCCATAATAGTTCTCTCATGTTAGATATGATAGGGTCTAACAAATGTCCAGCTTTGTGGGTGGGGCCCTTATTGCGTAGTGTCATGTCTAAGGCCATAAAATCATCAATTAGATTTTTACAGATCTTGTTATTGTCGTCTTCTAAATGAAGATTTAGATCTCCAAGTACTGTAAAATTTTGGGCGTTCAAATGGTGAGGTAAGATGTAGTTTACCAAGTTATCTGACCATAAGGGATTACTTCCTGGCGGGCGGTAGATAAGTAGGCCAGAGAAAGTAAAGTTGGGACTGAGGGTAATTTTAAATGATGCCGCTTCGCAGCTAGCAATGTCTGCAGGTTCAAAATTACACACAAGATCTCTACTGTGAATAATGGCAATGCCCCCTCCTAGTTGGTCAGCACGGTCCCTCCTTGCAATAGCATAACTCGGGGGGAGGGCAGTTGCAACATCTGGACCTGCACCATCATGTAGCCAAGTCTCCGTTAAAAATATCGCGCTGGGCTTTTCCTCCATTAAAAGATGGAAGATGTCTAGTTTATGTTGTGGTAATGAACGACAATTTACCAGGTAGAATGTAAAATCACCGGGACTCTTTCCCAGACAGTGGGGTTTGTGAATGGTACCGTGGGGAGTATCAGGATAAGGCTGGTGATTTGTCAAAGAGAGGGTACACTTGGGACAATTTGTATTCCAGCTAGTAGCGGATTCAGTGTTATACATTTATCATGGCTGATGGGGCGAAACGCCCTAAGTTGCTCACATGTTAGCATACCTGAAAAGGGTGGGGCAGAGATCAGTGCCCTGTGTCCCGGCCTGGCCCGGACGGGCACAGACGGGCACAGACGGGCCGACTCAGGCTGGACTCCGGTGTAGACGAGGCGCGTCCGCTAAACGCGTCCGCTAGCGCGGAGTGGGACTGTTTCCTTTTATGCCGGAGACTAGAGCGCTCTCACCGCTCTGTCCCGCCCTAAGATGGCCGCCACTAAAGTCCCTGGTGCTCGGTGCCTTGCCCTAGATCGGCAGGTACCGAGCGAAAATGTGCTGGAAGTGATTGCGGGTCAGCGACAAGTATGCTGTCTACAATTTCGTGAGTTTTAAAATGATGCAAGTACAGAGTATTAAAAAACAAATACAATTTTTTTAAAATAATCAAGTTCGACAAGATACAGCTTGAAAATATCTTCTAAGCGTTGTGCTAAGCAGCAGAGTAACACGCTGCCTATGTGCTCGCTAAGCTCGCAAACACTGTCTGAGGGCTCCTTTTATGCCGGAGACTAGAGCGCTCTCACCGCTCTGTCCCGCCATAAGATGGCCGCCACTAAAGTCCCTGGTGCTCGGTGCCTTGCCCTAGATCGGCAGGTACCGAGCGAAAATGTGCTGGAAGTGATTGCGGGTCAGCGACAAGTATGCTGTCTACAAGTTCGTGAGTTTTAAAATGATGCAAGTACAGAGTATTAAAAAACAAATAATTTTTTTTTTAAATAATCAAGTTCGACAAGATACAGCTTGAAAATATCTTCTAAGCGTTGTGCTAAGCAGCAGAGTAACACGCTGCCTATGTGCTCGCTAAGCTCGCAAACACTGTCTGAGGGCTCCTTTTATGCCGGAGACTAGAGCGCTCTCACCGCTCTGTCCCGCCCTAAGATGGCCGCCACTAAAGTCCCTGGTGCTCGGTGCCTTGCCCTAGATCGGCAGGTACCGAGCGAAAATGTGCTGGAAGTGATTGCGGGTCAGCGACAAGTATGCTGTCTACAATTTCGTGAGTTTTAAAATGATGCAAGTACAGAGTATTAAAAAACAAATACAATTTTTTAAAAATAATCAAGTTCGACAAGATACAGCTTGAAAATATCTTCTAAGCGTTGTGCTAAGCAGCAGAGTAACACGCTGCCTATGTGCTCGCTAAACTCCGATTTTGCTTCGATTTTGACGTGCTGTCATAAATCTTACCATCCGTGAGTCTCATAGGCGTTATAATACATTCCGAATATATATATGAATAAATAACCTACAAGACAACTATCGGTATCTTGTACTCCAAACCCATTCCAAGATGGCCGCCACTTCAGTTGAAACTCGGCATTGAATGGCGAGATCTTCCGTTGTACTTCTGGGTCGATAGATCTTTGGCCCCGGCTCCATACATCTACATGCGCGCGCAATTTGACCATAAATTCAACATCCATCTCCCGCCAGTTCTCTTCCCTCGGATTGTCGGCCGAGACGCCAGATTAGCAGAATCCACCATCGGGAGACACGCCGGACCTTCGCATCAGGTACAGACTCGCCCCCACCCTTGTAGACTCTTATCTAAAAGCCACATTATTCTGTCTTGTCACATAACTCTACTCTAATTTTACCCGTAATTCCACCCTAATCCTAGATAATTCCTAGAAGGGCCCCTGACTGCATCTCCACACTGACTGAGAATCAAGACGAATAGACTCCATCATCGGAGAAGCAACGGACCCTCTAAATAGGTACAGACCTCTCTTTTCTCAGTTTCTTCAAGGTGCGTTCCTTAGAGTAAAGTTGCCTGTTATCTACGTAATATGCACAGACTCTAAATTTTGCCGATATCTCTGTTCCTATTCGTAGATATCTTGAACCCATTGACCTCGGTCATTGATACTCCAAATAAACCAGTACAAGGTAACCAATCTCCCCATTATCCGTTATCCCTGACCTATTTGAACTTGTAAATATCTTAAATTCATAATATGAGCATCGTTTTCAATTCGATACCATTGCTATTCTTCATGTAGTTTTTACCTACCAGAGGGATAACCATTGTGAACTCTCCTGAAAAACATACGTAGATCGGATAGAGTGCCTCATTTCTCAGGCATCCTTAATCCCTTCTTTTTGAGTTTAATTGTAGAGACCAACACTCTAGATTTCTTTTTGTCATCTTAATTGTAAGTTAAATGAAGGAGCTATGTCCATTTGTATGGTCTCCAACCTAGCATTCATTTCAATGTTCCATACTCTCCACAGCTCTGCAATTCGTTCTCTGATGGCACATCGCTTTTAATCATATAACCAGCGGTTGTCATCTACCTAGTCTACACAGGTATCCTTTCTTTGTAGTTACTCAACCATTGTTCCACACTTTTGCATCTAATAAATAGTAATTGCTTGTCTGTATTTACTACCTCATTAGAGGGAAGACTCGTCCCATCAAGCGAGCGAAGAGTCACAGTATCCATTACAGCAGTACACTATATGATACTGCAACTACAGCCTATGGTGAGCACACATTTCCATCTGTTTAAAACTGTTTCTTCTAGCTGCCCATAATTCCCAAACTTGCCCACTCAGTTGTTTTTTTAAACATTCCCTTCCACTCCTTGAACTGTCACTCCCGCATGTTCAGTTCCCTATTCTACATCCATTTCAGTCTATCCTCTCAGATCGTAGTTCACAAACCATCGGACACCATATAGGACACCAAAAGTCAATATAGTTATTCCATATGACTTTATTAACTGTTATGGAGAATATATATGTTTTATATCACCCTTAGCATTTAGAAAGTTACTGACAGGTTTAGAAATGTAATGAGATGCACCAATATGTGAAGTAAATAAATGTCTCTGATTATGTAAATATATGTATATAATAGGAAAGTTGTGTGTAATTTCTTAAGTACTGGTCTCTTATTTCTAATTCTAATTTTAATCACGTTTATATAAATAATTAAATTTTGTATTATTATTATATATGATTAGGACAACATACTGACACTGACATGAATTCTTACATATATTTTTTTTCTATTTTATTTTTTTTGTGTTTGCATAGGTACATTTGAAAATTCATCATGGCTTCCTGATGAAGCCTAATAGCCGAAACGCGCATAGTAATCGTTAGCCATGTTTTTAGACTGAAAAATTAGTTAAATAGCACTAAAAGTCTCCATACGATAAACGTATGCAATGTAATGTATTATAATCTACCTAGAATGAACATGTACAACAATATGCATTTGTAGATTACAAATCACAAAAACATAGGAGACATATATATAAAAAATTTATAAAATATTGTTCCTTTTTTTAAAAACTATTGCTTAATAAAATATATAAATAATTTTTGTACCATGCACATTGTCTATAACTAGTCATTTCTGTCTGATGTCAGTCCTTGTCCCTTTGATATCCTTGTTCCTAATTTCTCGTTCTTCCAAATAGTTTATATATCCCGAATTAGGAACTTTAGTCGGGGATACCCCCCTTTCTTCACACCCAGTGATGGTCGGTCAAATGTGGCTCAGAGGTGTGGCTGATGGAAATGTTGTTGCTTGTGGTGAAGATGGGGTCGAGCGTGAGTCCTGCTGAGTGGGTTGGAGATGTAACCAGTTGTTTGAGTCCGCCCGTTCTACCATATTTAAAAGAAGAAGCCAAGCAAGAGGACTTCATTTCCCATCATCCATCCCCACAAGAATTGACATCATAGCACCCTGAACTCCTCCCCCTCCCAGGACCTACTTAATGACAGCTGCAACACGGATGCGCAGTGAACACGTGCAGCAGATGTGCCGTTGGCATGCCAAAGGCAAGCCCATCTGTGCCTGTCTGCACCTGGACCGCGCCCAGTGCCAGGAACCCTGGTCCAATCACTGCCTAGCTATACTCTGCAGCACTCCTTAGGTTGCTAGACCCTGGGCTTTCACGTGCACCTACTGCTGGTTCTCCAGCAGCCACCCACACACACATACTAAAAACACCCTCAACACTCAATCACAACATACACAACACACAAACACCAACAGCGTCTACACTCCCATCCTACATTACATGCCACAGCAAACCCACACGTCAACACCCACTTGCATGCATGCTTCTCAACACACAATCACTCAGTAAACACACAACTGAAATATGGGACCTTCTGAGCAGCGACGTCCTCTTCATCACAGAGACGTAGCTCTACCCCTCACCGGTTCCCAACAACTCTTCGGCAGTCCCAGAGGGCTATAAGATTGCTTGACAGGACCGCCTTCACAAGCCAGGAGGAAGATTCGCTATCACCTACAAGGAATCCATCAAATGCACAGAGTCCACAGAGAACACCACAGCATTAATGGAACACCTGCAGTTCAAGCTGAAAATCTCTGAAATTTTCACCCTGAACAGAACCATTGAGTTCCTCTCACCAGGACCATGAGCTACCTATACCAACCTCATCACTGACTTTGTCAATCCGCTTACAATCGATTCCACAGTCAACATTCTTCTCGCTGACCTCAACTTTCACCTGGAAGACCGAAACGATCCTTGCTCGACAGCACTCCTTGAAAGCTTGAGCAACATCAGTCTCACCCAGCTCGTTACAGAACCAACTCACTGCAGGACACACACTGGACCCCATCTTCACCACAAGTGACAGCATCAAATACAACTGCACCACACAGCTCACAAGGGCCGACCACTCCGTGATCCACTTCAAAATCAACACACCTCAAGTCAACATGCCTACCAGGTTCAGCACTCCAAGCCACAGATGAAGCAAAATCACAGAAGCAGACTGGCTCAACACCCTCAGCACTGATCACCCTAGTGCCACAGACAACCTCGACAAGGACATCAACAACTTCAAAAACTGGATCAAGAACTGTGTGGACTCCCTCACACCCATCAAACCCAACAGGCATAGTAGATCAAGCAGGCCAGCTGGTACACAGAAGACCTATGAAACACCAAACAACACTGTAAACAGATAGAAAGGAAATGAAGAGCCAGCCATAACACCACCGACAGAACTACCTACAAAGCTGTACTCAGACGGTATCACCAGCAAATTAAAGACACCAAGCAAAAAGCACTAGTGGACCACATAGAAGGAAGCTCCACCAGCTGCAGGGAGATCTTCTCGATCGTCAAGGATTTCACCTCACCCTCAGCCACTGTGATCAACATCACTTCTCCCATCCACTCTGCGACAATCAATCCAACTTCTTCCACATCAAAACCGCAAACATCTACAGCAACTTCTCACACCAGCCGAACCACAGAGAACTCATTGCTAACCTACCCACCACCGACCAAAATGGCCACCTAACCGAATGGACAATTCTCACAAAAAACGACACCGTGGCAATCATGCGACCATCCACTCAGGGACCCTAATGGACCTACCTCCCCACCACTTCTACAACCTGGGAACATCGCCAATCAGCACCACCCTAACCAACATCTTCAACACCTCCACCATGTCTGCCACTTTCCTGGATGAATGGAAACTTCTAGAAATCAACACCCTTCTCAAGGAGCCAACAGCTGATACAAATTAACTGAGCAACTTCCAACCCATCGCCCTGCTTTACTAGCCAGCCAAAGTGATTGAGAAGTCCATTAACTAGCAGCTTATAACCCACCTCGAAATTCACAGTCTTCCAGACAACACACAATCAGGATTCAGAAAGAACCAAAGCACCGAAACAGCACTCACCACTGCCAACAATGACATTCGAAAAATCCTGGACCAAGGAGAAACAGCTGCCCTCATCCTGCTCTTACTCTCTGAGGCCTTCGACACTGTGTCCCACAACACCCTCATCAGAAGACTTCATGAGATTGGAATACAAAGATACACTCTCAAATGGATCTGTTCCTTCCTCACTGGATGAATCCAAATGGTCAGGCTGCCACCCTTCACATCAGAGACCAAGAAACAGATATGAGGTGTCCCACAGGGATCACCCCTCATCCCCACTCTTTTCAACATATACATGACACCGCTTGCCAACATCATCCGATCACAAGACATCACCGCCATCTCCTACGCCAATGACACCCAACTCATTCTCTCCCTGATGGACAAGACAAACGCCAGCAGACCCAACTTCACCAACTGCATGACCATCATAGCAGACTGGATGCGAACCAACAGCCTGAAGCTCAACTCCAAGACGGCAATGCTGTGCTTCAGCAACAAGACCTTCCAATGGGATTTCACCTGGTGGATGTTAGAGGTAGGAACAACACCCACACACCACACAAGAAATCCAGGGATCATCCTAGATGACAAGCTCAACATGACGGCTCAAGTCAATGCAGTGTGCACCTCCTGCTTCCACAACTTATGCAAGGAACAAAAGATCATCAAATGGTTGCTTCAGAACACCAGACGGACTGTCACACAAGCACTCATCTCCAGTCTCCAGCAGGTTGGACTATAGCAACACTCTCTACGCCAGAATCTCCAAACAACTCCTACACAGACTCCAGGCCATCCAGAATGCAGCTGCAAGACTCACACTGACCTCTCATTCCGCACCCACATCACACCATACCTCAGGAAACTTCACTGACTTCCCAATCACAAGCGCAGTCAATTCAAACTTCTCATGCACTCATGCAAAACCCTACACATCTGAAGAACCGGGTTTTTAGAACCCAGCGGCGCCAGGGAAAACGCCCAAAGCCTCCGGGTCCACCTGTCTTAGAATACAGAGACACGGGGTACTTCTTGATGACGTCAAAGATCAAATTTATTAGCTGCAGCCAGTAACAGAGATCCTAGAAGTACAACACGGTGTATGTTCTCAGGAGACTGCTCAACTTTACAAAGCAAGCCATCCCTTTTTATACAAAAAATTGTGCTTTAGGCAAACCTTCCTTATTTACAGTTTGACCACTCACATGTTTCCATGACAAAAAAAGCAGGAGCATGATGACAAGCTCATTATTCAGTTTGTCCAGCCCATAATCAATCATTGGTTAAACTTAACATTTTTCATCAGACAGGTCGATCGGACCCATAATAAAAACGGGCACATCCCCATCGTAAATAGGCCATAAAGCAGGAACAGAAACAGATGAGACGCAAGATAGAAAGGTGTGTGCGTGTATCATGAACTCAGCAATGTCCTGCTCTTTGATCTCTATCTCAATCAGCTAGAACTGGTTTGGCAAGGTCAGCTTCAGGCAGCAGGGTCAGTTCATTTCAGGTCAAACAGGAGTCAGCACAAACTCAAGCTAAGTTGCACGTGTCACAGAAACTTGTTCAGCCACAGTCATGGGCCTATGTGAGGGCAACCACAAAATGGCTGCCATGCACAAAATGGAACCCAAGGGTTTCAGAACGAAATCGTCAAATACACAGTGAATCCATCAGTGTAACATGACGGAAACACTCATGCTTGCTGAGCTCACTGTTTACGGTTCGCTGTTACCAAATTCGTAACAGAACCACGACCATTATGACCCAGGGTCAGAATTCACGGAACCTCAGACCCTCCTTTTGCCCATACATAGGCAATAACCTAAAACTCACGTCAATCTGAATCCAGGTCTATACTCATCAGATCATCAAGATGTTGCTGTAGCATCATCCTAGTACGTAGTAACTCTCGCTGGACAGGTCTCCTCGAACACGAAGTAGCACAAAGGCCACATATAGAAGGAGCACACTGTACGCAAAGACAGAACAGGAAAAGGATAGCTAATACCACCCCGCTGACCATCAGAATCTTCCATCCCCAAGTGATAACAATCCCCAAAACCATCCCATCAACGACCAATCTCCTTCGTCCATATGCACAGACTCGGAGATCTTATGTAGCTTGGAAATGGCTCGGCACACTGTCGGAGCGTTGTCTGGAATAAAAACGCAGCAGATCGATTGAATCAATTTACATACCCCTCCTCTATCTGCAAGTATGACATCTAACGCAACCCTGTTCTGAAGAGTCATAAGGCGATCCGACTGGAGCTCAGCAGTCAAGTTACTAAGGGCACCGGCAGTTTCAACTATGGTGGACTCAACCACCCTTGTCAATTGCCGTATGTTCCTGCTGTTAACCATAGGTCCCCAAAGCGGCAGAAAACCCTTCAGAAAATCTCCCAATTCTTGTCCTGCAGTATCTTCCTTACTGAAGACACCTCTAACAACTCTTGTCTTGTGGTAATCTACCGCAGCTGTATAGGTAGGAGGCAACAGGAACGAGACAAAACATGTGCCCGAGAAATCTGCGGGGCAACCATGTGTATGCTCTATCATAACAGATGAAATAGGTACCCTTAGCTGCTAGGAACGATGGGGAAGTCTGGGACGCAAAAACATACGTCTCAGTGCAGATACTCTTCCCTAACTGAGCTCTCGGATTCTTGCCATTACCTTGCAGGCAAAGATGACCCTGATGGGGTACGATCCAAATCGGAGAGGATCTTTTCGCTCGCTGGTTCTCACTCAGACTAACTCCATATCCAGTCACGTTCCATCCAATATATGCTAGTGTCTCATCTCTCGGGATAGTCTCATAGGAACTAGCTGCTTTAATCATATCGACTATTCCCTTAACTAGAGCACTATTCTTTGGATTGTCTTTCACAGAACGTAAGGGGTAGACTTCACGAGCATAGATGAACATCGTTCTGTATGCCCACACGGAACCATTATAGCTGAATGGCAGGACCAGGTAAGGAATACCTTTATCGGTAGTATGGGGCATAAGGACACACACTCAACAATTTGTCGTGTTCACTACTAGCTGGTGTTGGTGCAGAAGCTGAACAAAGGAGTTATTAACTAATTCCAATCTCCTAATGGATTCATGTTCAGGCAGAGGATGAAAAGAATGCGAAGAAACAGTAGAAGAAGGTATGGGTTGTGTAGTGGGTGCAAACGTCACTTGAAAAGAGAATATAATATATCCCATCAAAAACATCATCAAGCTAAGTAACATAAAAAGACACAATATTAAAAAACATTTTCAGTTCAGTTCAGGCTCAGTAGTGTCCAGTCGAACTGACGGTGGCACAGCTTCTTGCAGAAGATTGTCGCATTCACGCTCAGAACTCGTCCCAGAACCCGTCCCATGCATCGCTAAAAGGCAGAAAACGAGGCACAGTGTCAGTTTCTGAATCAGGAATACCCTCCTGGACCCACCGGTCGTACGGCAGAGGCAAAGGAACCCTCTTACAATGTACGCCGTGGATCCAGTTCCTCTTCCCTTGCACTCGTACTGCAGATCGCGTAGACAATAGCATCAAGTAGGGACCGGTCCAGCGGGGCTGATCGTTCTTTGTCCGTTGAAAGTTCTTTATCAGTACCCATGTGCCGGGATCGATGGTATGTCCTGGATCTTCAGAAGCCTGAGGCAATGTATCATGAACCTGTTGGTGTAAGACACGCAATTTAGCCGTCAAATCATACAGATAGTCAAGCAATACAGTCTCGCTGAATTTTGTCGGCCTCAGTACTCCCCATATGTTTGCCGGGCGACCAAAAACTATTTCATAGGGACTAAGTCCCACTCGAGAATATACATTCATCCTTGTTGACAGAAGTGCTAATGGCAAAGCATCAGGTCATTTAAGACCAGAGCTCACCTGTATCTTGGACAACTTAAAGGTGCCATTTTAGCACTCAACTAGACCAGCTGATTGGGGGTGATTTGCAGCATGGAATTTTTGGCGAATTCCTAACCCTTCACACACTCTCTTCATCACTTGACCCACAAATTCACTCCCATTATCACTCCAGACCATTCTCGGCAAACCATACCTAGGGAAAAACTCCTTAACAAGGGCTTTAGCTGTGGACAAAGCAGTATTATCTTTCAGGGGATATGCTTCTACCCATCTTGAAAAGGCACAAACAACCACGAGTACATACTTCAAATTGTTACACCTCTCCATGTGGATGAAATCTAGCTGCAAAACCTCGAACGGATACGTCGGAGGCGCAAAATGACCAGCTGGAGTTGGAGTTCCCTTGCCAGGATTGTACATCAGACAAACCATAACATTTTTGACCACATTCTCTGCACACTTAGGAATTCCAGCATTTTGCCATACTGGAGCCAACAACTTAAAAATCCCTTTCGTACTAATATGAGCCATTCCATGCGCCATTGTAACCACTGCCAGCACGTACGCATCGGGTAACAACCATCGTTGATGCTCTGACAACTCAACCCAACAACCATTCGAATCCAATTTACCCGTACTCTCTCTCCATACGCTCAACTCTTTCTCTGTAGCTTCAGCTTGAATTGACTTCACACTCTCTATCGTATCTTCACACATTCCTCTCGCCGGACCCGCAACATACATTCGACTCATCTCATCCCTTGCCGTTTCCTTCGCAACTTCATCTGCAAACGCATTACAACGACCAACGTCATCGGTAACCTTCTTATGTGCACTGCATTTCACGATCGTAACTTGCAACGGCAAAGTAAGTGACTCAAGGAGTTCATTTACCAACTGACCATGCTGAATCTTAGCTCCATGCGAAGTCAGAAACCCACGCTCTTTCCACAATCGTCCAAAACTATGAGCCACACCAAACGCATACTGGCTATCAGTGTACACAGTCACTCGTTTCCCTTTTGACAACACACACGCTCTTGTCAATGCAATCAGCTCTGCTGCTTGAGCTGAGTTATGTGGGATACGTGTAGCTTCAACAATCGTATGCAAAGTCATAACAGCATATGTCGCAGTCGTATCACCATTCGGAAGCTGGAAGCACGAATCATCTACCCATAAGGTACCATCACACTTTGAAAGAGGAGTGTCCCTAAGGTCTATTCTCCCTTTCGTTTCCTCCTCTGTCCTAAGAAAACAATCATGCTGTTCAGAAACATCTGTCTCCACTGAAATCGGCAACAACGTAGCTGGATTCAACGTGTTGCATCGCTTTATATGCATATGACTCGCTAAGAGTGTCAACTCATAACCTGACAATCGAGCACTAGTTAAGTACTGTGTCTTTGTCCTGTTCAACAAGGTATCCACTGCATGTGGAACCATCACAATCAACGTACTATCCATCACCAACCCAGCAGACTCTCGAATAGAAACAGCCGCTGCCGCTGTAGCTCTCAAACAACTCGGCAACGCTCTAGCTACCGGATCCAAAGTCGACGAGAAATACGCACATGGACGTTGCTTATTGCCGAACTGCTGTGTCAAAACTGACAATGCACATCCCTCTCTCTCGTGGACATAGAGTGTGAAAGGCTTACTGTAGTCGGGGGTACCCAACACAGGAGCCGAACACAACGCATCACGCAATTCTGAAAAACTCTTCTGTCATTCGTCAGTCCAAGGAATAGGATTCGGAGTATCCTTAACAGTAAGAGCTATCAAAGGTTTCGCAAGAAGCGAAAAATTTGGAATCCACTGTCTACAATACGACGTAATACCCAGGAAAGCACGCACTTCTCTCTGCGTAGTTGGCACACTCATTCTCGCAATCGCTTGGATTCTTTCTGGGGTCAATCTTCTTCCCTCCTTCGATAAGAGGTGACCTAAGTAGGTCACTTCTTGTCGACAATACTGCAGCTTCGAAAGAGACACTTTATGATGGAAGTCAGACAAATGACGCAACAACGACAAAGTAGCTTCTTTACAAATCTCCTCAGTATCGGTAGCTACTAACAAATCGTCGACATACTGAACAAGAGCAGCACCATCGGGTAAGACAATCGTATCAAGCTGTGTTGTCAAAGCCTGACTATAGATTGATGGACTCTCACAATAGCCTTGAGGAGCGCGCTTGAACCGGAAGCTTCAACCTCCTAAAGAGAAGCCGAAAATATCTCTACTCTCCTCGGCAATCGGGATGCTGAAGAAGGCATTCTTCAAATCAATCACCGAAAACCAAGTGGCTGAAGCTGGAATCATGGTCAGTAAGGCAGTAATATCTGGAACAACAGGAAATTGAGGAACTACAATCTTATTCACCTCGCGAAGATCGATCACGAACCTATATACAGGCAGTAGTGAAGAATCAGTACGTTTCAAAACAGGCAAAACCGGACTATTGCACACATTACCTCTCGTTTCTTCAATCACATCTTTCTCAATCAGGTCATAAATGATCGCTAGCAACGCTCTTTCACCATCACTAGAGATCCTATATTGGGGAATACGTGGCATTCGAACATTCGCTTTCAGCGTCACAACATATGGCGGTATCTCCAAAAGACCCACATCATTAGGACCAGTGGCCCAAAGAATATCAGGAAGAGAAGACAATTCGGCCGGGAGTCGGTCTTTCGACAAATACATCAGAGAGATCACTCTCTTACCTAATGTAAGTTGTACTCCCGAAGGAGAACATTGTAGTGTCGCATACAATCTTTTCAATAGATCCAATCCCAACAAATTCTCACCACAACCTGTCGTCAAAATGAGGGGTGCTTCGAATTCACAAGGTCCAACAGAAAGAGACAAAGGACTAGAAATCGGGTTTCTAACTGGGGCGCCAGAAAATCCTACTGAAACATTCGTCAAGCCAGACAAAGGTGCGCCAGGGAGTTTAGAGTGCATAATAGAACTCTTCGCAGCACCAGTATCCAACAGAAAAGGCTCTGACACACCTGATGTAATCACTACAACATAAGGTCCACTCTGATCTACTGGAACTGAAATAACTCCCTCTCTTTGTCTATGGCTGTCCTAGCAATCACTACCGTCCATATTCTCACCTTCGACATAGTAGTCGTCAGCATAGTACTGAGTCATCCTACCAGACGCACCATTTTGCTGATCAAAACAATTCATTGAATTTTGTGGAGGAAAGGAACGCGCATTCTGGGGGAACACACCACGTCCCCTACCTCTAGAAGCTTGCTGAACACCTCGACCTCTCACACCAGAAACATCATTCGCACGCTGTAACAGAACCGGGCAACTCTTTTTTAAATGGCCTTCTTCTTTACAATATGCACACTGATTAGGGCCTACAGGAAAACGCGGTTGAGGAGGCTCAAACCTTTGCGAGTTTCTCTGAAACTGCTGAGGCTGCTGATAATCACGTTGGCTACTACGAGGCGGATACGCTTGCTGCAAAAGAACCTTTGTCTTCAACTCTTTAGTCTTCTTGTCTGCTCTATCCTTCTCATCCTTATCCCTATTTTCGTAGTACTGTGCAGTAGCCAATATCTGTGTTGATGAGGAAACAACCAAAGAGCTCTCTGAATCCTTCAATTTAGTACACAACTCGGGAAGCAAGTTATGCACAAACTTATCAACAAACAACCGTTGACCACCTTCCGTACTCATGTCTTGACCACTATGGTCAATAAACGTCTCTTCAAACCTAGTGAAGAAATCAGATACACTTTCATCTTTCTTCTGCTTATACGCAGACAATTTGTCCCAGTTTACTCGCATAGCAGGCATTAAAGTCTTCATATAAGTAACGATCCTACCAGGAAGTTCTGCAACTAGTGGCTCAGGTTTAGCACCACCAACTTGTCGACCATCCGCAGCACCAATATTAACCCAGGTATCACCTAACTCCTGCGCATGATCCGTGTGACAAATCAATCCCCATAAAGGCTGTGGAACCACATTTCCTAACAACATGTCTATATCAGCTAGATTCATAATACATGAGTCTGCAGTCTGTGATAATTCCTTATAATACCCTGCAGGATTTTTACGGGGGTCAGGCAAAGTCTGCTTAAGAGCCAAAACTTCAGCTCGGAACATGTACCCAAACACGTTGAAAATGAGCCGGTGCAGCTACAATACCAGCATTAACATTGGCCTGAACGGCCTCTTTCCACACCGGAGGACCCTCTCTCATTGGATATTGTCGCACTTTCCTCCTAACAGAAGGATCAGGCTCAAACAACAGCTGAGAAGGAGTCTCGCTCCTGAACGAAAGCAGTGTCGCTACCGCTCTTTCGACGTCGAGACCCACAATCGTGCCTTTCGCAAATTCGGACTGTACACGGAACAACTCAGACGGAGTCTGTCCCAAATCACCATCTTCCCATTCTTCACGAAGGAAAATGCACATCTTATCGAAAACATATCTCTGCTTCAGTGCTTCCCATTGACGGAAGACATCCATAACAGACTCTACATCATATCTTAAAGAACGAGTGACCCATTTACGCACCAAATGATCCAATACTACCCTCTCTTGGGAATCAGGCAGTTGGCTACGCAACTGCTTACGCTCTGAAACGTGGTCGTGCTCAATGACCCAAAGAAAGGAGACAAAAGACTAGTAACAGTATCCGTCATTCTCTGTCGGACAGAAGGAGAAGTCAACAGGACAGGAGATAAAGCGGACTGAGAGGAAGCTAATGCAGGAGCAGTAGCAGAGGAGGCAGCGAGAACAGGCAGAAAAGTCGTAGAAATTAAAGACGGAGCAGGTAACAAAGTCGGCGGCCCTTGAGAAGGCTGCGCCAGAGGGATAGGAGCCAACTGAAGAGGAGCTGGCGGCTGTGCAATAACAGGAGGTAAGACAACCGGAGGTTGCGCAACTAAAGGTTGCGGAGGTGCTGTAGCACTCTGCACATAAGGGGGTGGCGACCTCAACAAATGGGACATCAAAGGATCCTTCTCAAGTTCCTTCGTTGCATCTTGCTAAGAGGTGGTAAAGCTGGATAACACTTATCAATCGCCATTTTACGTTGCCTGTGCAACTGCTCACTCGCTTGTTCTTCTTCATTATCTTTAAACTGTATAGCAGCCTGCATTATCGAAATACCCTTCTCTCTTTTATTTCTCTTCGCTAATTTAATTTCTTTCTGTTTGGCATCCTTTCGCCAGAGGCGGAAAGAGTCAAACATCGCCGGCCGGGCTTTCTTCTTAAAAAGTCTAACTTCTAGATTGTCTAAAATTTCCGTGTCATAACTACCATATTGGGGCCACTTTAGGACACCGTCCTTTCTAGTGTAGCGAATCCACACTTCATTATACGTGATGGGGCCCACGCCATGTTTTACATAGAGCTCATAGGTTGGAGTTCCAATCGGAGGAACCGGACACGAATCCTCCAATCGGGAATCCATATTACAACCACAACAGAATAACTTTCCAAGTCTGCTAAGACCAGGCATATTCGCTTTCTAGTCTAGCTTCAAACTTCAAGGGAATATCAAACACGATAGCCTCGTGAATACACAAGTCCCTCGGCTTTGGAGCTTGCAAGTCCCAAATCAAAGATCCCAAGGGATACCCAAAATCTAAGGACTGGGAGACGCTCCACTCATACTTAACTGAGGTATCGATGATGTCGCCAGAAGACCCGTCTATCGTCTCGCTTTACAAATCATCAAAGGCTCCAAGACAGGGCGACAGTCGGGCAGCAGTCGTTTGTAGCCGTCGGAAAGCGGGTAACCTCGCAGCAAAGTCTTTCGGACCACGACGACATACAGGGGTCGATGAAGTGGCAGGCCTTCCTCCAGAATTTTCACACGAAGCTCCTCACGATCCTCAGGCTTGGACCGGTACCGCTGAATTCGCCCCACGTTGGGCGCCAATTGAAGAACCGGGTTTTTAGAACCCAGTGGCGCCAGGGAAAACCCCCAAAGTCTCCCGGTCCACCTGTCTTAGAATACAGAGACACGGGGTACTTCTTGGTGACGTCAAAGATCAAATTTATTAGCTGCAGCCAGTAACAGAGATCCTAGAAGTACAACACGGTGTATGTTCTCAGGAGACTGCTCAACTTTACAAAGCAAGCCATCCCTTTTTATACAAAAAATTGTGCTTTAGGCAAACATTCCTTATTTACAGTTTGACCACTCACATGTTTCCACGACAAAAAAAGCAGGAGCATGATGACAAGCCCATTTTTCAGTTTGTCCAGCCCATAATCAATCATTGGTTAATCTTAACATTTTTCATCAGACAGGTTGATCGGACCCATAATAAAAACGGGCACATCCCCATCGTAAATAGGCCATAAAGAAGGAACAGAAACAGATGAGACGCAAGATAGAAAGGTGTGTGCATGTATCATAAACTCAGCAATGTCCTGCTCTTTGATCTCTATCTCAATCAGCTAAAGGGCAAGAACTGGTTTGGCAAGGTCAGCTTCAGGCAGCAGGGTCAGTTCATTTCAGGTCAAACAGGAGTCAGCACCAACTCAAGCTAAGGTGCACGTGTCCCAGAAACTTGTTCAGCCACAGTCATGGGCCTATGTGAGGGCAAACACAAAATGGCTGCCATGCACAAAATGGAACCCAAGGGTTTCAGAACGAAATCGTCAAATACACAGTGAATCCATCAGTGTAACATGACGGAAACACTCATGCTTGCTGAGCTCACTGTTTACGGTTCGCTGTTACCAAATTCGTAACAGAACCACGACCATTATGACACAGGGTCAGAATTCACGGAACCTCACATCACAGGACCTCATAGACTTGACCAACACAACAGACAACTGCGCTCTGTCTCACTCTTACTCAAGCACATACCCGCATCCGCAAAAGAAAAACTAGAGGTCACTAATTTTCCTAAATTGCACCCAAGATATGGAACGATCTCCCTCAACACATCAGAGCCTCCTCCTCACTTCTTGAGGTCCTCAAGAATCCGAAGACCTGCCCCTTCATATAAGCACCTTGTGACCACACATCTACACACCTATCCCGAGCAACTAGATACCCTCTCTAGTAATTAGTGTGCTATACAATTCAACATAACATAACATACCGTGACATAAACCCACTCCACTCCAATCTACCCAACTCCACTCTACCTCAATATATTCCACTCCATTCTACCCTAAACTACCCCTCTTCACTTTACTCCAATCTAGATCACTTCATGCCATTCCAATATACCCCAATCTCCCCTTCTCCACTCCAGTCTACCCCACTCCACCCCAATCCACCCACTCCAACCCAACTGAACCCACTCCAATCTACCCCACTCCACTCTACCCCAGTGTGATCTACCAGACCCCACTCTACCCCCTCTAATCTTCCCCACTCCACTCCAAACTACCCCATTACACTCCAATCTACTCCACTCCACTGCATTCCAATCCACCCCACCCCACTCCAATCTACGCCACTTTACTCCATTCCATTGTGTCCCAATACAGTCTATCACAATCTATACCACTCAAATCTATCCCACTCCACTCAACACCAATCTATCTCTCTCCACCCCACTTCACCCACCTCAAATCTATCCCAATCTACCCCATTCCACTCCAATCTACCACAATCTACTCCACTCCAGTCTACCCCACTCCACACCAATCTACCCCACTACACCTCAATCTACCTCACTATACCCTAATGTACACCACTCCTCTGCATACCAGTCTACCCCAATCTACCTCACTCTCCTCTAATCTACCATACCCCACTCCACTCATTACAATCTACCACACTCCACTCGTCTACCCCACTCTACCCCAATTTACCCCACTCCACTCTACACCAATCCACCCACTCCACTCATTCCAATCTCCTCAACTCCACTCCAATCTACCGCACTCCTATTTACCCTACCCTACTCCACTCTAATCTACCCTATCCCACTCCTATCTACCCCACTCCACTCCAATATACCCTACTCCACTTCAACCTACCCCACTCCACTCCAATCTATCCAAATCCACCCCAATCTACCCCATTCCACTCTACAGCAATCTACCCCACACAACTCCAATCTACCCCATTCAAGTGCAATCCACCCCACTCCATCCCAGTCTACCCCACCCCTATCTACCCCACCGTTCTCTGCCCCAATCTCCCCCACTCTACACTATCCCAATCTACCCCTCTCAAATATTCCCCAATACAGCTCACCCCACCCCAGTTCACTAACTTTTAGCCATGCTAAACAGCAGCCACGCTAGCGCCTTGATGCCTTTGGGCATTTGTTCATGCTTTATTAATTGCCAAATCAAATCAACATGTCACAAACAAGGCATTGAGCTGAGTCACTCAAGCAATCCTGCTTTGCTGTTCAAGGCACCCCAGTGCCCGGGGAGTGCAGACTCACCCTTGCACCCTCAGAGTGCCTCTCACCTGGGGTAGGCTATATAATAATAATTTAAAACATGACTCCACCCCACCATCTTGCATCCTCCCCAAGTGCCAGCCTGGGGATCTTTTTGTCCCTATATTCAGGTTAAACCCAAAGATGGCTGCTGACAGCGGCTGGCTGATGCCATGCTTGCGGCTGAGGTACTTGCAGTCACGTGCAAGCATGGATGGATGAGGGGAAGGAAGCACCATGTATAGAGCACATTCTCTGCACCCATCGAGGGCATGCGGTAGGTCATGGGTGAGGGAATGTCACTTTATCAGCCTGATAGCCTAAGAGAGGAAAATGGCAGCAGGTTTTCGTTTAAATTACCAAAGTTAGGGGTATGGATTCAATGTACACATTTTGATACTTTGTGTCTTTATTGTATGATTTCCTGCTATTTGGTGTACTTTTTACTGTGTATATATAATAGGCTGCAGGAACTGGTTTAAATGTCCCAGGGCTTCCAGGTGATGCGGGATCCAGTGTGTCATTTGAAGCTTCTTACGTCTGCTGTCCCAGATCCACCATACTAGTGTACCTTAACTGAGCACCAAGTACATCTCTTTAGCACTTGATTCTCACGACAGTGATGCAGGACAATCCAAGTTTTACTTAGGTATGTGGTGTGGACTGGGAGGTACATCAAAACTCTGCAAGATTCCACAGAGTACCGCCAACAGGTGGAAGATATACAGCTCGCGCTGCAATTTAGCGCTAGTAGCGCGAGCAGCAATGAAAAATCAAAGCGTACTGCACCATGCCTTGCACAAAAGCACGGGCCTTTCAAGTTGATTTTGCTACAGCTCGAGTAGAAAATCTACTCAAGAGCAGCAAATCTACTAGAGCGGCAGCCCTCTGACTGCGACCACTCACAACCTACCTCGACCACCCGCGTTGGAAAATCACGCTAGGGGACGCCAAATCTCGCTCATTCTTACCTACTTCATTTTCTCGAGCCTTGTGGGAGGAACATTTCAACACTCAGTGATTGGCAGAATATGTACGGACCTCCGAGTTAAAGAGCAACGTGGATTGAACGAAATTCTGCCACCCACCCCTAGTGTGGATTAGAGAATGTTAACTCAGGGCCCGATTCCTAAAGGTAAAGCGAAATGAACATCTAACTTTACAAGTTTTGGTATTCTCTAATGGCATTTACGAGTAGTAAAGTTAGACTTTTGTCTAGGTTAAACTTAAGTGTTAGTCTTCAGTTAAACTGAGACCAAAAAGTTAAACTTAAGACCAAAACTTAAAGCTGATACAAAAGTCTAACTTTACTACTCTTAAATGCCCTTTGTGAATACCGAAAGTCGTAAAGTTAGACTTTTGTCTCGTTTACCTTTGTGAATCGGGCTCTCAGTCTCTAATTCTCTTCTCTAATATCATCACAACAAAGAATCTTCTATTCTAATCCTTCTGGATCTTTCTGTGGCTTTCAATAGGTTGGATCACTTTAATTTACAACCAACTCTTTCTTGTTGGGCTTTCGTGGTACTGTTCTTTCTTGGTTCTGTTTTTATCTCAATAATCACTTGTTTTCTATGACTTGGAAAAGTCTGATTTTTTATATTATGTCCTTTGCGTCATGTTGTTCCGCAACGCTCAGTCCTTGGCTGTCACTATAGAAAATACCTCTTTTTCCCATGATCTCTGCATGGGATCCAAATTCTCTTTTTTGCACAGATGATTCCCATCTATTCTTTTCTTTTTAGTTGTTCTATGTGCCTCCTCAGGACTGTGTTTCCCAGTCTTCTGCTGTCAAGTGCTGAATAGATGCTCATTTAAAGTGCATTTACTTGGGGGAGAGGGTGTCAGATTTAATATTCTAACTCCAGTCAAACAAATATTGGGGAAAGTGCATACATTGGGGGGAAAAGGGTCTGGTTTACTACTTGCATTGAGGAATGTGCATGTATTTGCACTCTTCCTGGTTCTGGCACAGGCTCCCAGAATGAACTGTGGCCAATCCCGTTGCTGCAGGAAAGCAGCATCAGGATTGGCCTGAGCACTCTCAACTTGCGCTCCCAGGCAGACTGGGAGCCTGTGCCTGCTCTCTCCAGTCCCAGCAACACAGCTTTATTTTATTTTTATTTCCAGGTGGTGAAGGGGGCAGCGCTCCTCCGCTCTCATGGAGCGGCCGTCTCTGCATTCATACCTTGTTGAACATTAGATTTCTAAAGATAACGTTTATAAATCCATGTCCGCCCTGCGCTTGTTCGCCTCTTTCTATATCCCCTAGCTCTTCAGCTACAAACCTTGGGAAACAGTACATATGGGGAGGTCAAGCTGGCAAATGAAAACACTGACAACTAGTTCTACAAGTCCTCTTTCTTTTTCAACTCCTCGAAATAGAAAGAGGACTTGTGGTACACAGCCCTGTCATGGGAGAAACTGGTGTTCTAACCATCAGAGCAGCCCCATATATCCATGCCTCCTTGAGGAAGGCATATGCTGATGCTTTCTCTTTAATGGGGAGAGGAAGCATAGACGTCAGCAGCGGTGCGTCCATTGGGGCGTAGGGGCGTAGCCCCGCCAGCCACCATGGACCCGCATCGCGGCTGCCGGACGCAATCCTATCCTGGTATTTTCTAAATTAAATATCGCATTATTGCAAGCAACAATCAGCCGCCGGCGGGAATTGCGCAGGGGGGCGTGGCCTGCTGCAGCTTGAGTGACAGTCCACACTCAGGCTGCAGCAGACCGTCCCGCTGGGGAACTTACAGTGCGCATTCTTGAGAAAGTTGACAACTTTCTCAAGCATGCGCACTGTAAGTTCCCCAGCGGGACCCAGGGGTGCTTGTTTCTTGCCACAGCCCGGGTTTTCAACAGCCGACAGGGCGAGCAGCAAATGTGCCCTCCTAGCGCTGAAGTGCCAGGATTGGCTGGTCCACCGGCGCAGCATCCCGCTGCCATTGGATGCCGCTCTTGGGGGTGGCTCGGCATTCGTGTAGGTGCCTGGGTGGGCGGGGTACGGATGCCAGTGCGCCTGCAGCTCAAGGGCCCGGGAGCGATGTCTCCACTCAACGTTCGGGGTCTGGGACTGGCTCTGCGCTCGCCTCCGGTAAGTGTCATTATCAAGGTTGAAGTTCACATATGAACAGCGTCAGCTTTTCTTTTACATTCCTGGAATGTTTTCTATGACCGCTTCCGAATCAAGCCTTGGGTCGGATTCAGCAGTGGATGGACGCTGGTTTTGTATTTACCTGCCCCACCCCCGCCCCATTCCACCGTCCATTACGTGTTTCTGGTGCAGGCGATATGCATTGAGTCTTTCTCCATTATATTCATCATTATGAACATTTTCACGGGAGAGGTCGTGTCCTTCCCATGGAGCGCCTTCAATGCTTCGCTCCCTAATGAGCGTCATTTCTTTCTCTAGTTTGGAGCTTCCTTTGTTATTCATGTCTTTGGCAGTTAACTTCCTAATGATGACGTTTGCAAAGAACAGCGCCGCAGAATCCCAGGAAAGTGCCAGAACGGTACAAAGCACACCTGGCAGTGAGACACAGATCTCACTTTGTGTCATGCAGAATTTAAGCGCTAATCCGGCTGAGGCAAGGCCTCACTCCTTTTGTCAGGAACCATCAGTCGCGCTCTACAAGGTGCTTATTAAAAGTTTAATTTATTCTGTACCTCTCGCCCAAAGATTGTAAAAACTCACGTTTTTTCACGTGCAGGATTAGGTGTTATGTTCATGCAGCAACCTAAAGTTATTTTATTTTGCCATTGAATGAATTGAAGTTTTGAGGAATCGAATATTGTTTTTAAATTCCAGATTTTAGGCGGAGGGACGCTGCCATGATAGCAGGCCATGATTGGAGGGCAGCCTTCCGTAGATGCCAACTCTGTACTAAACACTGCAAACATGTGCAACCACTTAAGAGTTCCTTCGGTGGTTCACCGCGGATCTGCGGAAAACCACAGTGAACAAACTCCTCCTGTGGTGAAGAGAGTCCCTAAAGTCAGTCCTCCCCGAGCCAGCAGTGGTCTGCTCCATACCTCAGCAGTACTGCACCTTTCTTGGTTGTTAATGTTAAGCCATCTTATGCACTGCCGAGCTTGCTTTATTTTTTGCTCTGGTTTAACACTGGCGTGTGAATTTGCATTTTCACTACCTTTTAGGGATACATTTTCTGTTGCTATAATACTTTTAATATGTTCCTCGACCTCTCCCATCCCTGACTCGGTCAAAAAGTTAGTACCACTGTAGTCTTAATAAATTTTTCCCACAGAAGTCCGTTCCCTTTCATCTGCTGGGGGCTAGCTTCTACTGTGTTTTGGAGGTAATACTGAGAGGCTTCCTTCCCACCTTTTTACTTTGGTTCAGGTCTTTTAATTTGTCCCACGTTGTACTTTTCAGCTGTCTCTCTTCTCTACCAATTGTAGCTTCCAATCCAGGCACAATACATTCTGCCCTTCTTTCGGTCACGGCATGGGTAATATCAGTGTCGGGGAAAACGCTTTTTAAAAGCCAGGCACCATGTTGTTAATCTAATGTTGCATCAAATCTGTTACTTGCCTTTCTTAATGTTGAGAATTTTATGCTCACTTAACCTAAGAGTGAGTAGGCCATTTTGAGTTGTCAGATAAAATCTGGGTATCATTTACGGTATCAGTGACAGTATTTGTGAATACTTTACATCCTTTGTGCTGCATAATATGATTAGGACTTTAGTTTATTCTCGTTGGGGTCTGAGGCTCTTTTCTCACCCATAATATACATTTACCCCTTTAACAGCTTAGTATAATAAGTAGCTGTTTACTTTTGATGTTTCCCAGCAATCAGTGAGTTCCTTTTAATGGCAGCCTGTCTTCTCCGCTCTTTCTGAGAGGTTCACACTGGGATTATAAGAGATACACTCCAATCACATCTGCAGCACTATCACAAATCTTATCCCAGAATGAGGTGGGCCCTCATTTCTCCCTCTTAGGGCTTCCTCAGAGTCTGCCAGACCATGAGGCTTACCAGAACAGAAAACCACTCCGCACACACCTGCATCTTCCATCCCTTCCTCCCTCAAGCTCGGACCGCCCTTAAGCTCTACTAAGGCCATAGGCACGTGAAAGACATCAAGAAGGTAGTGATGGCGCCATGGTTCTTGATAGCTCTTGGCATTGAAAGCACAGCATAAAACACACGATAAGGTTTCTTGTAGGTAGAAGCCTATATTAAAAATCAGAATCTGCTTAACTCTACTCCACAGTGAAAAACATGGAGCCCTCTCCTACGCTGCCCACAAGTGTATCTTCCCTCATAGCATAAGATTACTACCCCAGCAAATAAAAGTCTTCCCTGGCCTTATGCTTTACAGCTGCCCTCGATAGGAAGCCGTAGAATCTTTAATGAGGGCAGTACGCTCTGGAATGGCTTGCTTACCAGAAGCTCTTCTTTCTGAGCATATATTGATCTGCTCAAGAGCACAAGAGCCCTGTTAATGTACTGAGACCTCTTCCCCTACCCTCTCATATGTCTCACTAGTCCAGCAGGATTCAGTGTCAGTGACCACACCTCTTTTCTAGAAAGTAGATGCCCGAGCAGATCTGATTCCAAGGTGAATGTTTTACAACACTCCCATGCTTTCCAGCTAGGTCTGCACAACAGAAACACATTTGCGTACGTAAACCTATGTCACTGGACTCTTCAGGCTCCCCAAATGCCCAAGCCTAAACTGTAAAGGGCTAACTGCATGACTATTCTAGTGTGTGTGTCGTCATTATTCCTTAGGGGCTGCTATCTTTCAACATTGTGAAGTGCTTCGACTCAAAAGTTACATATTTTAAAACGCCATTCTTACATATATATTATATTTCATCCATTTGTCTCCTGGGTAGAGCACGATCGCGCAAAGTATCAGTGTTTCACCCTTCTTTTTTTTCAGTGCGGCGTTTAGGTTGCACCGCCAAAGATCCACGGGATATCAGACAGACAGACCCCCTTTGCACAGGCTCGCTCCTTGAAATATGTAGCGCTTTCCGTCTCTAGATTTAACTGTGGTTAATGCATGATATTTTTGAAACATAAACACACTGCTTACCCTGGAATGCTTCTTATCATATCCTATCGGTTTATTCTGCTGGCCAACTCTTAGGCATTTTCCCACAAAGAATTGAAACGCCAGGTCTGAGACATTACAACTTAATTAGGCTTAGGAGGCCTTAGATTTACGCTTAGCAGCATATGGTAAATAAACAAAGTCTGTAGCTTAATGGCCCTTGTGGGTGTGACTACATTAGGAGCCTTCTTGGAAATAAAGAGGGCGAGGAATCAGACGCATTTACACACAACAAGGGAACATGGCTTTCTAATTCCATAGCAGACTCGTAATAGATTTTGTTTTTAACTCTTCCATGCCAGCAATATGAAATTCTCAATCAGAAAATGGTGCTATGATTGTGGTGTCGAGTTCAATGTGCTGCAACTCTAGGCCCATATATGATACTTTTATGATCATGATGCATGCTCTGCCGTGGTGTTGGGCGTGTGTGACCTGAGGTAAGAGGTAGTAGGAGGGCCCAATTTGTGGTGTGAGGTGGGTCTAGATCTGTGTATGCTCAGAATAGTGATGAAACACAAACATTTCCCTCACTACAGGCACTGCTGTATTGCAGGTTTCTTGAATACCCAGGGATGCATATTAAGGGCAGTATCTGCCTTTGATTTATGAAGTGAGTTGATGACAGCATACCTTTCAATGTGGCATGCAGACCGGCCAGGTTTATCATTTATATCAATTTTGTCATGTTAGATATTGTATTTACTACAGGTTGTGATTCCTACATAATTGATTAGTGACGTATTGGTCTTGCTGAGGATGGAGCAATGGAGATTGGGCAAAAGATGATGGCTATGACAGCAAGTGTCCTATTATTTAATTTTGGCAATTCAATTTGAATTTAGATCTCCACATGCTTTTGGATGCATGAATGATGCAGCGATTGACAAGGCATATCTACTTGTCAAAAGACAAGGGATACATAAAGGGGAATTTAGAGACACCTTCGCAGATCCATTCTGCAATGGTTTTTTAGGATATACTTGACATAACTTTCATATTGTTCATATTCAACTTCTTACTGAAGTGCATATTGCTCCAAACTGTCATCCCTTTCTGGTCCATGGCTATGCATATACACAAATTAGAAGATGTAACACACTAGTCTAGCAATCAACGGCGAGGGACTAGCAATTTAAGAAATCAGCATGTTTTCCATCCAGTGGAGTTATGGTAGAGTCATTTACATGTTCACGACTGCTATACAATCAGCCAGTCTCTGATTCCTGTATCTAGCAGAAAGGGTATGAAACCAGCATGAAAACAGAGTACACATTACATTACCAAGGGTTCATTCCCTGCCCGTAAAGGCACATTGCCTGATCAGTCAATGTGTTTACTGTTACTGATCATCTGTTTTCCTCTCCATATTGTTGTGATGTTAATGCTATTGGTTTTACTGGAAATTGTGTTGTATTTACAGAAGTGATATAGTTGAAGTAAAAGGCACTTTACGCCCATTCCCAACCCCACCCATCCATGGGTTGCGGAAGCTAATTAGCAGACTGGGAGCATTGCTTTTATTTTCCTTTAGTGTAATAGGCTGGCTGGTGAAGTGCACTTCCCATAGTGTGCAGTCACTTCAATTTGCCTTTAGGTGACTACCTGGCTTGATGGTGGTTTTCTATGTGATTTCATGTAACTCCTTGTCTTGATGAGTGCATTGGTTTTAGTTTGTTTGAGGTAACTGCTTCACATGCTGGTTTCATCACACAGCTGATACCCACCCTGAGAAAGCCAGAGCTGCCCTGTTAGTGGTATCAACACCAGTGCGCTTAGGTTCCTTACAGCTCCTTCACTTGAAGTGGATTACCACCTACCCGTTACTTTTTGTATCCTGCTCGTACCAAGTCAGACCCAGACCAGTCCCCACAGTTGCTCCGGATTATTGGACATTGTCATGTCATCTCAGGCGCGATGTAAAGAGTGAGCTGAGGACTCTTTTGGCTCAAGAACCAACTAGCTGGTGACCCTTGTGGTTGTTTAAAGATTTAAGATCAGCCTGTAACTCAGTCTTGAGCTGGGTCAGTGACCTCGATTACAAAGTGGATGTGCCAGATGTCCCATTATGACCCCTTTTGCCTGTCTCCCCTTCAGGCGCACAGGGCATAAAACTGAGGGGTTCTCAACCCTGCCAAAAAACTGAGGGGTGACCCTAAGAGCACAGCTGCCATCCTATCAGGGGTGGGATGCTTTGGTGTGCTGGTCTGGTTTTCTGGGTGCATTGGCTCAAGTTTTTTCCCATGTAATTGATTAGGTGTCTTGGTAAGTTGCTTTTATGTGAATGTCTGACTTATGACTGTACATTCCTTTCAGTGTGCACTTGCTTCAGTTTACTTTTGAGTCACTGTCTAGTTTGCTGGATGTATTGCTTTCATTTTTCTTTCATTAAACTGTTTGACTTGCTTGGTGCTTTTATGTTGGTGCCTGCATGCTGAGGTGTACTCTTCTTCAGTTTAAATGTATGTGACTGGCTTGTTGACTAGCACCCTGCTTTCAAAGTGAAGGTTCACAGGTTCACACTTGCTTTAGTTTACTTTTGTATGGTTGACTGCAGGTACTGTTTTGCTGGATGCATTGCTTTAAGTTACTACTTGATGCATTGCTTTCAGTTTGCTTTAAAGTAATTGCCTCTCATTTTCCCAAAGCTTTGTGAAGGCTGTTTCCCAACTGCGTGCAACTTCTTCTACTCTTAGAGCTGAGATTTTCATGAAAGTCTTATAGTCTGAATTCAGCACCTGAGCGTAATAGGACGAAATGTATGAAGCTCTGTGGTTATACTGAATAAGCAGCTACCTATGTTATGCCATCTATTAATGTAATAATTGCACTTTCACAATTGCTTTATTAACCTTCCTGCTTTCTCAAATTTGCTTGAAAATGCACGATTTTTCTTCTTTTTTTTCAAAATTTTCTTGGGGGGGGTTATCCCCCCAAACCCCCCTTTTGGGGTTCGGGCTCGCTCGCTACGCTCGCTCGCTACGGTGCTGTATGCAAATCACTTTGCGCCCCACCACTTTCAAATGTCACCCACCGCCCCTGATAGACGTACACCAAAGATTCGGACACAAGATGATTTACTATTGTAACTCCAATTGTCTAATAACAACAACCTTAGTACCCAAGCATTCAAAAAAGAAGTCAGAATATATTAAATCAAAGTATATAGCTAACATTTTCTTAAGCTATGATAGTTCAAATGAAGGACAGGAGTCAACAGGATGTTTCGTTCCGTAGTATATATTCCACAAAGAAACAGCCCATTCAAGATATTTTGGCGGACCTTACTAACCTACTGATTGCATTGGATGCTCATTATATTTTTGTCAGTCAAATTACTTTGTTAGCCCTGAAGATGTCACCTCCTTGTGACAAAACACGTGTTGATTGTTTCTTTGGCTGTTTCTTTGTGGAATATATACTACTGAACGAAAAATCCTGTTGACTCCTGTCCTTCATTTGAACTATGATTGATTAAGAACATTTTAGCTATGTACTTTGATTTATCATATTCGGAATTCTTTTTTGAGTGCTTGAGTACTAAGCTTGTTGTTGTTCACATGGAGGTATTATATACCACCATGTTTAAGGTACCTGTGGTAGTAGGGTGCCATTGTACCTTTATAGCACCATATATATTTGTGTAAAAACGACAAAGAATATGGTATACGTTCCCTGTACTGCGTGGATCTGAGAGGTGCTGTCGTCTAAATCACTACTACCTCTTCTGCATTTGATAGCAAATGTCTAATATTTGGGGGAAGTGTATTTTTGAGTGCCCTGATATAATGTAAGCAAGCAACAAGAGTAAAAATAGTCATGTGAGTGTTGTGGTGAAAAAAGAAGACTCAGAGCCACTAAAATCATAGGCACTTACTTTTATTACCATAGGCCTGAGAAGTGCTCCAACTAAGTATCCCCCAAAAACATCTCACTCTTTGAAGAATCTTGTGGGACAACGACGGCGTGGCAGCATGCAGAATGCAGAATACAAGAATGTATTTTTTTAATAATACGGATGTATACCTATAATACATGGGATTCTGTAATCCCTGTACAAACGTCTGTGTCAATTTTTTGGTAGTCGGCGATGCAGCCAGTCGCTGATTATAAAGAAAAGACGTCCGAAGTCAACTGTAATTAGTTATTACAGTCGAGTTCTGATGTCACAATACTTGCTGCCAGAGCCGGTAGCCGAAATGGAAAGCATGGAAAGTTGTTTCTTTCTTCTACTCTGTTTTAATAGCTTACAATGACAAGCAGAGAAAACATGTTTGTTTTTTGCACTCCACAGAATGAGAAAAGCTAGAATCTTTCTGCATGTTTCTACACGTTCTGAGTTACAGCAGCTTTTTTTTAACTTACTTATATTGAACTGTTACTAATATATCCTTAGAGACCCACGTAGAGGGCACTACCAGCCTTTAAAGGCCTCGGCTCGGGCCTTTAACAAGGGAGCGGGCCTTTAATGGCCAGTAGAGCCCGCTACGGAGGGCTCTAAGGCTATTAGAACGTTACGCCCCTAGAGGGCAGAATGTTCTAATTTATAAACCATACAATGACCACAAAAATAATAAATGAATACAACGCAGGACAAAAAATGTCTCACAGCCCTGTGAAACAGAGCTTCTGCCGGGTAGCTCTATTTTTTACTTCAAATTTTCCCAAACGTCAGCATCGTCCACACCATCCACCGTGACCACCCTTTCATATTCCACCAAGCCTTCCCTGAAACCTACATAGCGCTTCCACTTACTCTTTCCACTTTGACAGGAGAGCCACAATTGTGGTTTCTCTTGGGGAGACTAACAGGAAATGTGATGCACTCCCTATCTCCTGCTCTGTCATCTCTGTCTGTGGTCCAAGCCAGTATTGTCACCAGGTATTTTTGACTTCCTCCGAACCTCACCTTCCTGCACCCTCATTTCTTTCACCGTGCCCTCCATGCCCACTCTCCTCTGGTACCCTTCTCTCACCCATGCCTGACACATCTTAAAGAGGGCGTCCGCTCTCGAAGCACCTCACAGGGTCTGACTTCTGTCGTGGAATGTGGACTGGTGCGATATGACCACAGCATCATGCTCACATATCAATGCTCACACATATGTGCAAAGCGCCTACATACTCTGTAGTGCTAGAAATGCATCGAAAGACGAGGGGCGTGATGACGTTGTGATGTTACCCATCGATTTGAGAGAGTGCCCGGTGCACCCTCATCCCTGGCACCACACGCACCTTCTAATCCTACACTGGTCTACATTCCAACGTGTCTGCTGACACAATTTCGTTAAGACTTTTTTGGGTTAATTTTGGTTGTGTCAGCTTGTTTTCCTCCACTTGTATTAATCAACGCATTTTTGTAATAAATACACAGAGCCACAAAGTCAGATGGCTCATCAGATGAATTATGCACTTACTGCTGACATCTAGTGATCTGAAGGTCACAAGTTACCGACAAGGCAGACTCAACCTTTCATCCTTCTGAATTCCGTAATTTGGCCCCATAAGACTCAGTACTGGTGGCATCTGTTACTTACAGTGGTTAATACTGGTACTGGAAGTTTGAAGTGCTGTGTATAAAACAAGGGTACGGTTGTTTTGGTTGTAAATGATTTGGGCTGAAAATCAACGTGCATGCTTCTGTCGAACTAATGTTAACACATTTTGGTTATCAAGAAAGGTTTTCAACAGGTTGACGAAATCAACCTAGAGAGAGCCTTTCTTGACGAAAAATTCCTTACTTCAGGCAGTATGTTTTGTTAAATTGGAGGGGGCGTTTTCCCTTAACCACCGTTCTCCCGTCCCTTCCATGTACCAATTCACACCCCCTTTTTTATGCAAACCTCTTAATCCCCCTTCCGCTTTACTACATTTTTTCAAAACTCTTTACTCCCACTCCCTCTTTACTTTCTTTTCTTTTTTTACAAACCTCTTACTCAATAACATTTTGCACCATTTTTTAAACAAACTCTTTAATTCCCCTCCTGCTTTACTTCTGCTTTTAAGAAAACCCGTCCTCCCTTCCAGCTATACTGTTTTTTAAAAAACCCACCTTACTCCCCTTTCCACTTTACTCCTTTTTGTAAACCCTTTTCTCTCTTCCCATTTCCATATACGCCACCCACTGAACTGTATACCTATCCCCTTTCTCTTCTTAACTCTATACAGCAGTTCTTTTCTTTGTCTGCATTCACCTTTTCCATGAAAATGCTATATTTTTTTGTGGAAAAGATATTTCATCATTTTAACTTTTAAAAAGTTTTGCCAGCCTGTTTTCACCAGACTTTCTTCGGTGTAGAAACGCAAAAATGACGGGTTACCTTATATTCTAGATAGACAAACTCTAGATTCCAAATGTCGCCTGCCATCGAATTAACTCTTCGTCCAACTGAAAAGGTGCTAAAGGCCCAACCAGCCAATTAGAAGCATAGTCCAAGTGACCCAATCATAAGATAAATTACAGTTATCTTAAGCAAATAGGAGTCTCACTTATTGTAAGAGACACCTTGTGTTCAGAAATCACGTCACCTTGAGTCCCTTTGAGGTACTAAAGTTTTGGCAGCTGTCCACCAAACTTTTTTGTTTTTCAGAATCAAATTCCCAAAGCAAGAGTTTGTTTCTAAAAAAAAACAAAGTACCCTAATGAACCCCAGACCCGGGGACAGAAAAAAAAGACACCGTAAATAGTTGCGGTATAATGCCCTTCCTTCGAAGGACCAGGAGGAAGCTATCTGTTGATGGAGCCAGCGGGTGCTCAGTCAATGGAAAGCTTAGGGGGGCTTATTTACAAGCCCCTTGCGCCACTGGTACGTCACTTTTACCATGTTAAAAGTGACGCAAAAGTGGCGCAAGGGGCTTGTAAATCTGCCCCAGAGTCTCTACATGAGGTGGGTGGACTGAGAGTTTGCCGGACCGTGTACTCCGGCACATTTGCAACACAAAGTACCCTTTCCGCCAACCTCTGAATTGAATTGGGCCCTTAGTCTTTCACTGACGCGTAGTGCTTTGGGGAGAGGATGTAGCCTTACGGCTAGAGCGGTCCACCACGAAGCAGGGGAACCGGGTGCGAATCTTGACGCTCAACATCCTGTGATTCTGGGCAAATCACTTAATCTCCTCGTGCCTAACAAAAATGAATGTGTCCATTTGTAACAACACTGATGCTCATGTAAAGCACTCTGATACCCAGGGACTAGTTTGCCCTATATAACCCCTTCGCAGCTGGGGGGATTCCCCCGCTGTGCTGGGGGGCGGGGGGCGCATACAGCACCCCCATGCTCATGACGAGGTCAGCTCGTCATGAGCGACGGCGCTCCGGTGCTCATGACGACGAGCTGAGCTCTTCATGACCGCGCCCGTTCCAATGGAACGTTCAGCACATCAGTGGAATCAGACCAGCGTGCGAGCGTTCCACGGAACGGGCGCGGTCATGACGAGCTCAGCTCGTCATGAGCACCGGAGCGCCGTCGCTCATGACGAGCTGAGCTCGTCATGAGCATTCAAGAGGTTAAAACTCAAAAAAAAAAGTACGAAACATCAGAAGTATGAAGAGTGGATCATTTGGTAAAAAAATACACAATTGTAGGAGCCTGCATTTTTTCCTAGGAACCTGCTCCAGCCTCTGCAAAGTGCCAGAACTGCTGAGTACCAAGGCTACCTGGTCTTGATTTCACCTCATGCTTTCTTCTTCGAAGACCCAGTGATGTAACGAAACTTGAGGATGCCCACCCATGCTCTATGCCCAGTCAGGAGCTTTTAGGCCAGGAACCTGCCGCCAGGGACGGTTCTGGGATTTTGGTGGGCCCTGGGCAGAAACGCAATGTACGAGGCCCCTCTAATTTGCATACAACCATACACATTCAGGGCTGTCTGCATCTCGGTGGATTACCCTGGTCCTGAATCTTTATGTACAGACCCCTCCTGGGTTGCAGCCCTCTCAGCCACCTACAAGCACCCCTTAGCAGCTCATAATGGGCTGAATGTGTGAGAGTTGCTTCTCATCAGAAAGCTTTAAAACTGCTGCAGATCAATGGGTGTCCTGTGGTACCTCTGAATGGCAGCAGGACAGGAGGCCTGATTGCAGGACAAACCAGCAAAAGGTGTCGCCTTGCAACTGGGCCAATAGAAGGCCCCCCTCCGCTAAGTCTAGCCTTACCATACCATGGTTGTGAGACCCAAGGAAGGGTCTCCCCGTGTGCATAATTGCAAGGAGCTACCTTTCTCTCAAATTAGATGAGCAGGGGTCAGGAGAGGACACGTGTGCTGTGGCCTGGCTGTGACACACTGGTGTGGGGCCCTGTGTTCCTTACTGAGAGACGGGGCCCTGGGCAGCTGCCAATGCCTAGCGCCGGCCCTGCCTGCCGCCTCTGCACAGTGTCAGAGGGGCTCCTTGGAGCTCGGGCCCTTCTGCACCACAGGGGCTGCAGGCAGGGTCGGACTGCCCTAGTGAGCAATCAGGCAGTGCCGGAAGGGCTGGTCTGACAGGTCAGTGTGTAGGCAGACAGTGTGGCTGTTTGTGACCCTGTTTTATGATCTGCTGGGCCAGCTTTTTTGTTCATTTCCTTAATATTAAAACAAACATTGCCTACAGCAAGCTGAAATCCATGCAGCCTTCCATACTTTGCAAAACACCTCTAACGCCTGTCTTTACAAGTTAAAAACTGCCCCACTTTGCAAACATTGGACACTTTTCTATCTTTCTAATTCACTAGTGGGGGCCACTTTTATTTTGGTGCCTGGGTCTATTTTCTGTCCACGTCCGACCATGGATGTGGGGGCTATTGTTACACCCCTGCCAACACCCTCAGCTTCCTGTCTGTTACCTCTCCTCCTCGTAGGGGTCTTTTTCATCCCTGTTTTCTCCCTTTGTCACTGATTTTGTCCGTCTTATGCTTCTCTTGCTTTAAATCAGAGGGGATGGTACCAGGCCTGGTTCTAGCGGGTGGGCCGGGTGGGCCAGGCCCACCCAAACATGAGCCGGCCCACCCAAACAGGAGCCTTGGCCCTTGCAGTGAGGGCTTGAAGGCAGGCGTGCAACGACCACATCGTGTGTCAGCTCAGGCGGCTGAGACAGCTTCACGGGGTTGCACACAGACAGTTTTAGAGATAATCGCAGCCCCGCACCCAAGTACTTCACAGGTCTTTAAAGACCATTTACATGTTAAAGAAGCTTTGTTTATTTTTTCACCTCTTTATCTCTGCATGGGAAAGGCGACAAATCCTTTCTTTGACAATGGTAACCTTTGGTAACCTTTGCCTACTGTCCTACTGCGTTGCGCGGGAGAAAATAAGTTTGTTCATTCCTAGTCACCTTTCCTAACACCTGCCAGCTGCTTATCACATCAGGCTGTGACACAAAGTTTGACTAATGGAGTAAGTAAGAGAATGTGTTACTACATTTTTTCTTTTTAAAATCTGCACAGGCCCAGCAGGACACATACTTTGTGTGTGTTTCATTTAAACACTTTTTATCATTATCGTGGCCGGTGCAGGACAACAATAAGACAATACAAAGTTCCCAGATAACGCTGGTGATTAATGATCCTGCTGGAGAGCAATCATTTGTCTGTCAGTAGTTTTTAAATGCAGATGAACTGTATTTTATGTGGATAGCTCAGTGGGTTACTGCCTTTGTCACAGAGATCCTTGTGTTACTTGCAGTTCAGAAGTTACAATCCTAACATAGGACAGTGACCAATGAACTGTCACCAAAGCGCTGCATACAGACATGAATGGTATAGTTAGAACTTCGCTTTTTGTGTTTTGTGATATACTTAGAACTTCCTCAGTCTTTTATTATTCTAATGTTGCTAAAATTAGTATGTTTGGCCAGATATACATTTTTATCAAAAAAGCTGACCCCCATGGAATACTCTTTAAATCCTAAGGTTGTGTTTCCCCAGACCAAACCCTCTTAAAATATACTGCCCACCATTATGGATGACATGTGATTCCTGCACCTTGTAATCCTCATTGGCGTATGTGACATTCCCTGTAGACTGATTTACATACTTGTATGATTCATTGTCTCTGTATAATGTGTGCGTGGTGTAAAGTACTGACACATACTACCCTGATATGAGTAGCGCTATACAACAAATGAAAGCATATGAGAGAGGGGCTAAGTAAAGATAAAAGGCACTGTTGAAGGGTGGCAGTGAGGGAATCAGAGGAAGAGGTAGTGGGAGGGGCTATGGAGCGATGAGGGGCACTGTTGGAGGGTGGCAGTGAGAGAATCCGAGGAAGAGGTCATGGGGTGGAGGGAGGAGCTAGGGAGAGATGAGGGGCACTGGTGGAGGGTGGCAGTGAGGGAATCCGAGGAAGAGGTCATGGGGTGGACGGGAGCTAGGGAGAGATGAGGGGCACTGGTGGAGGGTGGTAGTGAGGGAGTCTGAGGAGGAGGTCATGAGGGGAGGGGCTAGAGAGAGATGAGGGGCACTGGTGAAGGGTGGCAGTGAGGGAATCCGAGGAGGAGGTCATAAGGGGGGAGGGGCTATGGGGAAATGAGGGGCACTTGTGGCGTGTGGCAGTGAGGGAATCCGAGGAGGAGGTCAATAGGGGGGCATGCATGGATGAGGGGCACTGCTGGAAGGTGGGAGTAAAGGTATTTACAGAGAAAGAGTTTATTGGTGCGGCGCCAGAAAAGACTTTTGCATCAGCGCTGAAGCCGGCCCTGTCATGGACTTTCTGTTTTTGTTTATCTAATTAGCAGTCGGGCCATAAGGACTACTGTGGAACATACTTTAAAGTGCGTGCTAATTATATATACTGCTATATTCAATGTTTTAAGTTTGAAGGTGATTTTACTAATGTTTTTACCGGGCAAAATGAAAGTGGAGCCCGATGGTGCCTGGTATGGGGCTGGGTCCCAAGGTCATCTGTGAGATAAGGTGCACTGGAGAGGAACAGTGGATAATCAAGCCTGTAAGGGAGTATGTTGCAGAGTCTGGGGCCAGGTGGAGGTAGTAATGAAGAGGGATTCTCCCAGAAGGCTCGCACAGAGGGAGCCCGAGAAGTGTCACTTGCCTGATACTTCCACCTCAGAAACCTCCTCTTCCCATCAAAGGGACATTACATGGAAAAAACACTTTTTGAGAGTGATAACATTAAAAAGAGATTTGGAAAAGAGTGCGTTTTACTGGGCCTTGTAAGACTAAGAAGAGATAATGGAGGGCCCTGAAGCAGGCCTGCCCAGACATATATGTGACAAATCGAGCCCGCAGTGACCCACCCAAATAAAAATTCCTGGAGTCGGGCCTGGATGGTACCCTATTAACCACCTGAACAAATTTAGCCCCAGAATTTGGGCGCTATGTTAAAATCTAAAATATAATATTCTGACTTTTTTGCGTGCTCTAAGAAAGCCGCCCGCAGGACTTCCTACGTTTTCAAGAATAGATGAAAACATTCGCTGGCCACTCTCTGGTCCCACCATGCAGCCCCCCTCCAGCTGCCACAGGCGCCTTGCACTGTGATTCTAGGAGCTGCACAGGTTGGCAGCAGAAAAAGGCGGGACCCACACGCCGCAAAGCTGTACAAACACGATCCCTTTGTCCCGCTCCGGCTCCTTCCAGACTTAATGTGTTGCTATTTTCAAAAGCTGATTTTGGTGTTTGTTTTTGAAAGCGCTGACTCAGCCGGGCTCTCCTCCGCCATTGTTTTATCTCTCCCAGATTAGCCTCAGAAATGCTGTGGTTTGTCGACATGAAGGGAGCAGGGAGGCGATATTTGTGCGCTCGGTGACTTCTTGACACATGACGGGTCTCCAAGTTCAAATGCTCATTATTCCGCTTGTGATCACACGGCGGCGGCCCGTGTAGGGACAGGCAGCGTCTCCTCCCGCGCCCCCATTCGCTGCTTTTTATTGCATTTTCTGTGATTTGACCTTGACTGGCGACTCGAGGCGCTGAGCTCGCCGCGATTACTGCGCCCCCCTGTGCCAGGGACCCCCACACGCCCTTCTGCTCAGGCAATTAATTATTCCCAGAAGCAGTGACTGACAAAAACTTCCTTTCTGGTTATTGCGGTGCGCGCAGGTCACGCGCAGAGGTCAGGACAAGAATCCCCCCCCACCCACCCCATCCCCACTGTAGGCCTGTTTGGGGGGGTGATAACGCCTCTGACTGGACCCACGACTTATTCTGCAAATATGCAATAATTATAAGGTTTTAGAGAGTGTGAGCTAGGCATGGATGTATGACGTTACAACGCACACTTTTACAATGCATACCTTTACAACGCATTTTTTACAACGCAACATCCATTACAACGCATTCCATTACAACGAAATTTAAAAACTACATTTACAACGCATTCCATTACAACGCATCATACCTTTACAACGCTTACCATAACAACGCATAACATTACATTGCATGTTTGGTAAGTATTGGATAGTGTAGGGGTAAAAATTACTATTCTAACTCCAGGGGGGTGCAACAGTAGGGTAAGTGTTGGATAGTGTAGGGTTAAAAATTACTATTCTAACTCCAGGGGGTGCAACAGTAGAGTAAGTGTTGCATAGTGTAGGGGTAAAAATTACTATTCTAACTCCAGGGGGTGCAACAGTAGGGTAAGTGTTGGATGGTAATGTTATGCGTTGTAATAGTATGCGTTGTAATGACTGAGTTGTAATGACATGCGTTGTAGTGGAGTGTATTGTAGTGTCATGCGTTGTAATGGTTGCGTTGTAATTGCATGCATTTTAATGGATGTTGCGTTGTAAAAGTTTTGTTGTAATGGTAGTGCGTTGTAAAAGTTGCGTTGTGAAGGTTGTTTCCCGCTAGGCACTAGGCCGGATCCGGCTTCGAGGCGCTGTACAGTTCCCAAACAGCATCAAACGTTACTACGTCCAAATGATAATGGTAATTAAGTGTTATCATCCTATGTTCAAGGCAATAACACTTATTAATGGCACGTTACTGAACTCTGTGGTTAATGCCAGCATTCTAGGCATTAGGTCTGGAAGAGCCAGTCTCAGCATTCCACACTGCAGGGGTGTCCAACACAAGCCCAGGAGGGCAGGGTCCATGCCAGATCTTCACTCTAGCTATTAAAGATAGATTTACATAAAAAGGATGCAACAGACACTCCTGTGCTTCGTCATAATGCTTGAATCCTGGTCTTGAACCAGCTGTTTAGAACCACCATGGTTAGACATCCCTGATCACTGCTTAATTTGAACAGGTGCTTGCAGGTGGGGCTCACCAGCACTCTTTTTTGGGGACTGGCACTCGTTTTCAATCCACAGTCATTCACACACAGGACGAGGGAGGAAAGCAGCAGATGGGAAGAAGGAGGAAAAAATAAGACAAGACAACGACAAAAGGGAGAAAGCTGTGATGAAAAAGAACTTACAAGAGTGATATAAAGGGGCAGCGAGTGTCTGGTGGAGGATAAAGGAGGCATGAGGTGCAACCGGGAATAGACAGCCTTGGGGTTTGGCAATGACACCCAGCGGGCTTCTGAGGAGATTATGGGCGCTGGCACTTACTCTTTTGCAAATTAAGCACAGGGGCTAAAATAAAGAATGACGGTGACTGTGAGCCAGGCTCAGTGGTCAAAGTGGGCGGGGTCTGAGGGGCACGGCGTGCACATACTTTTTTAATTTAAGAAAAACCGTTCCCCTACTTTTTATAAAAATGCAACTGACCCTTTAAGAAAGGTTAAAGTAACGTTATATTTAGACGAAATGTTCAGTAACAACGTAACATTTTAAACAAAAAATAAAACACAGAAATTCACCAGTTATAATTATCTTAAGTAACTATAACATGTGCCCTAAGGTAACTATAACTCGCGCCTTCGCTATGCACTGCTAGTTACCCCATATATTACATCATCAGGACATCTTCGGTGACTTCATTGATAATAACACAGCAACATTTGCAATGAAATTATTAATGAGAAAACTGAGCATGGCAGTGGCGTGATCTATAGTTACCTTAGGACATGAGTTATAGTTAATCACCCTTAATGTAACCGATGCAATTACAAAGGTCTGATTACTTATCAATTTACTATTAACACTGCCAAGAAGGCAGCTATGCATATTGTATTGTTTATAGGTTTGAATGTGTTGTTATGTAGGGCTATACATATACAGGGTTTTTGCTTCTGCAAATGCTGCACCTCAGTAAAATACAGAGTTTGTGGCTGCAAAAACCTGTGTACATATGTACTGATTGTACTACGTTTCGAAATTTAATGAATTGCAATTTGGAAGGGCATGCTCAATGCTTTTCTAAATTATCTGACAGTGGTTTGCAAACAAGCTGGGTGCTGGGTAACTGATTCGCAAAGGGGAAAGGGCCTCTCTTGCACCCTTTGCCTTCTGGAAATCGTGGGGCATCTTCAGTCGGAGCAGCAGTGACCAATGGGACCATTGCCTGCTCACACTGCAACTTAAAAAAAAAATACAGACAAAGTTCCTTAAAGGAATTGTGGCTGCTTAAAAATGTTTTTTCCACATTGGAATGCATTATAGGGCTAGTGGTCCACTGCCACTTGCAGGCCAACATCTCTGTCATTGTAGCCAATCAAATGGAGTCACACGTTGTGACATTAATTAGATAGGTTATTCTAATACTCCACTATAACTTTGTTATTTTGTGCGTAAAATAAAATAGTAGTGGCAAAAATAGATATGCAATTTGCGTCCATTTTTATAATACATTTGACCCTACATTTCATTGTGTTTTTAGGTGTTTCAGTTGTTGTTAATTATTGGTATAAATATTGTGCGGTCATGAGCATTGCATTCGGTGTGGCAGGGCCAGCTCCGAACTTACCGCCAATGACATGTGCCAAACTGGTCTCTGACTGTCAATATTGGGGGTGCTGCAAGACCGGGCTTTTGGGCAGGCACTGCATGCGACCAGTGTGGGCACTCTACACTCACTGTGCAGGGCCGTTGATCCGGTGCTGTACAGGATGACACTAGAGCTAGCCCTACTCCCCTACCTGATGTGAGTGGCCAATCCCTGCTGCACATAGCCAGAGCTGGCTCCGGCCTGCATCCAACCTCCAAAAGTGGGCCACCCCCAAAGTGCATAGTATATGTGTTATATTCTATGGTTCTTTATATTTAGAGTGTTGATTGTTCTGTATTCTCCTGGCACTCTCTGGTATTGGAATGTTTGGGGGGAGATTCTTATTTAGGAATTCCAGGCTTGGCAGTTGTGCTGTGTATCTGACTCAAGCTGGAGTGTAGGAATGTTGCGGTGAAGATGACATAATAAAGAAGACTTCATCTGCCTTCCTGTCTCCTCTACTCATTTGGAAAGAACCCTGTAACAATATGGCCATAAACAACAGAGGTTGAAGGCAAGCGTTGGCCTTTGGCCGGCCCTGCGTCCAACCTGCTGCGGATAACCAACTTCTGCTGTGCTTCTTTTGGCCATGTACATTCAGGTTAGGCTCAAAGCATGCAGCTAACCCTGATGGGAAGCCAACACCTACTGCCTTTGGCTGTGCGCGGAGGAGTTTGACCATAGGTAGCTATGCATGGGCTATAAGGTAATAGAGACATATCCTTTCATTGCTTGTTTAATGTGGTTCTCAAGTACGTCTTTTTGATTTAGATTTTTTTTTAAATTGTAAATTCTGACTTTTTTTGTTTTATTGTGTTTTATGTAAAAGTTATTATTACTGGCGTGGCAAACGATCAAGTATTTACTTTCTTTTTATTTTTTTGGGTGGAATTTCCTGAAGTGGTCTTTATCAGTGGAATTTTCTGAAGTGGTCTTTTCGTTCAATTTACAGGGGTTTTGCTCTCTCCACCATGGCTGATCTCAAGGAGGAGTGTTACATGTGGGGCTAGCTAGCTCACCATGTAAAAAATTCCTGGCTACAGAAATGTCAACAACTCTGCCATGGCCGGTCCGAAGCCTAGCTGCAAAAAGAGGAGGGTTATGTGTGGGGCTATCTAGACCACCATTTCAAAAATCCTAGCTACGGAAACATCAACCAAAAGACATTGCGGTCTTGAGGGGAGATGAATCTCCTTCATGGAGAGATATGATGCCTTGTGGTGAAATCCAGAGATCCCTGGAAGCCACAAAGCTGATCCACCTGCTTTCGATCAAAGCCTATTACCATTGGTACATGGAAAGTGAGGCCCATGTACGAGACGGGCAATACAGCCCAAGTGACAGTGGAGATTTTAAAAATACAACCTAGCCCTGTTTGGCCTCAGCGAGACCAAATGGACACAGTCCGGAGAGAAAAGACTGGCTCCAGGAGGAATGCTGCTGTATTCTGGATACGAGGAAGAGAACGCCCTTCATACTCGGGGAGAAGCACTGATGCTAACACCAGAGGCCAACAGAGCTCTGATAGGATGAGAAACCCACGGTCCAAGAAACATCACAGTGACCTAGCGCACTAAGAAAAAGAAGATCAACATGAATGTCATTCAGTGCTATGCACCTACAAATGACCACAAAGAAGAGGAAAAAGAACAATTTTACAACAGACTCCAGTCCATCCTAGAGAAATACCTTGAGAGAGACATCATTATACGGATGAGGGACCTCAATGCCAAGACTGGAAGCAACAGCACTGGACGAAGAAGTCACGAGCAGCCATGGTCATGGCGATATGTACCAGAATGGTAAAAGGCTTGCTGATTGCTGTGCCTGAACAGTCTGGTGATTCCCACACAAAAGAAAACACAAAGCATCGTGGGTGTCACCAGACCATTCAACAGAGAATTAGATCGACCATGGCTATATTGACAAAAGTTCCGGAGGTACCTGCAGGAGGTGAGAGTGATGAGAGGAATGGATGTGGCGTCAGATCATCACCCTGCCGTGGCCATGCTAAAGCTGAAGAAAACTGGGATAAAAAAAAAACAACGTCAGCGATATACCATAACCCTCCTCAGAGATGCACTGAAACAGAGTGAATACTTAGTTATCCTTAGTAACAAGTTTCAAGTCCTGCAAGAACTAGAGGATGACAGAGACCCAATGGGAGGAGGTCAAAGAAACAGTGACATCAACCTGTCAGGAGTTACTGGGTCCCAAGAAACACCAGCATAAAGAAATGATCTCCACCGAGACTCTCTGCAAAATCCAAGAGCGAAATGAAAAGAAAGCTGCAGTCAACACCAGCTGAACAAGAGCAGAAAAACCAAAAGCTCAAGGCAAAAACACCAAAACCAACAAAAAAGCAAAGAGAAGCTTAAGAGCAGACGTGCGGAGGTTCATTGAAAGGTCTTGTCACAGATGCCCAAGAAGCAGCAAGCCATAGAAACTTGAAAGAACGCTACAACATAACAAGGAAACTCTTCGGAAGATACAACAAGCCAGAAAGACCTGTTAAATACAAAGCTGGGAAGACAATCATGGGTAACGCAGCAACTAGATCTAATCAATTTGCATACCCCACCTCTATCTGCAAGTATAATATCTAGAACAAAGAGGTTCTGTAATGTCATAAGGCGATCCGCTTGAAGCTCAGCTGTAATATTGCTAAGGGCACCTGCAGTCTCATTAATAGTGGCCTCAACCACTCTCGTAAGCTGACGAATATTCCTACTATTAGCCATAGGACCCCAAAAGGGTAGGAAACCCTTAAAGAAGTCTCCAGCTTCTTGTGCGACAGTATCTTTCGCATCGATTACACCATATCTCGTCTTATGGTAATCGGAAACAGCAGTGTATGTAGGGGGAAGCAAAAATGCCACGCAACGTGTGCCGGAAAAATCAGATGGCAACCATGTGTATGCTCTATCGTGACAAACAAAATACGTGCCTTTAGCTGGCACGAACGGAGGAGATTTCCTGGGACGTATAAACGTATGTGTGAACACACACACTCTTACCAAGCTGAGCTCTCAGATTCTGACCATTACCTTGCAAACAAAGATGACCTCGGTGGGGTATAATCCAAATAGGAGGAGACCTTCGCTACCTTTCTTTCTCCGTCAAGCTAACACTATATGTCGTCTTATTCCAACCGACATATGCTCGTACCTCATCTCTAGGGATAGCGTTATACGCATCGATATCTCTAATCATATCAACTATTCCCCGTATCAAGGCATTATTACTTGCATTGTCTTTAACAGAACGTACAGAAGAGGCTTCATTCGCATAGGTAAACATTGATTGGAGTGCCCAAACTGACCCATTAGGTGAAAAAGGCAAAACCAAATATGGCATTCCATTTTCTGTAGTATGTGGCATAAGACCACACACCCAACAATTTGTGGTATTTATAACTAGCTGATGCTGATGCAACATCTGTATAAACGAATTATTCACAAATTCTGATCTTCGTGTCTGTTCATGTTCAGGTAACGTATGAAACTCATGTGGAGAAACAGTAGAAAAAGAAAGAGTAGGTTGGGAGGTAGATGTAAGTGGCAATTGTGTGACATAGAAAATCCAACCCACACAAGCTAACGTAATATTCACAAGCATAAGAAAACACATTATTAAAAAACATTTGCTACGAACCAATATACATATTCGGTTTTTAGAATCCACTTTCCTAACACATTTTTCAGACTCAAGAAACTCCATCCTCTAACGTGCTGCTCACGGAAATTTTCCTTCTTCACTTAAGTGTGCACCAAGATCGCACTAACGACCCTGAACCACAGACCTTGTGTCAATACGTGGCTCACCCCTTAAGAACTTCCTACCGTGACCCTGCAGCTGAGTCCGGATGGTGACTCGAAAAAGGAAAAAGCAAAGAAAAGTTTCTTGATCTGCCAAAGTGTAAATTCACTATCTAAAAAAATATTCCAGTTTCACGTTTATTTGTCCATATGTACAGTCTTTCGCGGTCTTAGATTGTAGCGTTCTTTATCAGGTACAGTTGGATCCTTAAATAAAAGTTCCGGATTGGTGGTGTCAATCTTTAGATGAGGAGGCACAGCAGCTTGCAGAACATCATCATCCTCGCGTTCTGACCGTGTCCATGTCAAATGAGCATCACTAAATGGAACAAATCTAAGAGTTTTTTCACGTTCAGAATCGGCTATACCTCCCCTCACCCACTTGTCATATGGTAAGGGCAATGGAACTTTTTTACAGTGGGTGGCATGCACCCAGTTCTTCTTGCCAGCTACTCTAACAGCAGTTCGAGTCACTAACAAAACTAAATGCGGTCCAGTCCACCTCGGCTCCAAATTTTTTGTTCGTTGAAAATTCTTTGTGAGAATATAATCGCCGGGTGGAATTGTGTGTCCTGGATCCGCAGTTGCTGTCGGTAGACTGTCATAGACCTGTTGGTGGAGAACACGTAATTTAGCAGTCAAGTCATGTAAGTAATCCACCAACATAGGGTACTCAATACTGCTGTATTCTTTAGGACGAGGCACACCCCAAACATTGGCCGGACGACCAAACACGATTTCATACGGACTAAGTCCCACTCGAGAATGCACAGTCATCCTTGTTGACAAAAGAGCCAACAGCAAGGCATCCGGCCATGTAAGACCAGTGCTCGCGTGTACCTTAGCTAATTTCAGCTTCAAGGTACCATTGTAACATTCAACAAGTCCAGCAGACTGGGGGTGATTCGCTGCATGGAACTTCTGATTTATTCCCAAACCAGTACATACTTTCTTCATGATTTGACCCACAAACTCACTTCCATTGTCCGACCATACAATTCTTGGCAAACCATACCTAGGGAAGTACTCTTTGAGCAAAACCTTGGCTGTAGACAAGGCAGTAGTATCTTCAGACAAATCATACAATGTTTCACCACGTTCTCTGCACATTTCGGAATTCCAGCATTCTGCCAAACTGGAGCCAACAACTTGCATATTCCCTTCGAACTTATGTGAGCCATTCCATGAGCCATTGTAACCACTGGGAGCACATACGCATCTGGCAACAGCCATCGCTGGTGTTCTGACAACTTAACCCAACAACCTGTCGAATCCAACATACCCATAGTGTCTCTCCAAACACTCACTTCTTTCTCAGTCGCTTCAGCCTGAATCATTTTCACACTTTCTATTGTGTCTTCGCACATTCCACCAGCCATAACCCAATTAGCTGGGCCTGCAACATACATACGGCTCATCATGTCTTTCGCCGTTTCCTTCGCAACTTCATCCGCAAACGCATTCCCTCGACCAACATCGTCCACAACTTTCTTATGCACACTACACTTCATAATTGCAATCTGCTTTGGGAGAGTGAGAGATTCCAAAAGTTCATTCACCAACTGCCCATGCTGTATTTTTGTCCCATGCGAAGTAAGGAACCCACGCTCTCTCCACAAACGCCCAAAACTATGGGCAACACCAAACGCATACTGGCTATCGGTGTAAACATTCACTCGCTTTCCTTCTGACAATACGCACGCTCTAGTCAGTGCAATCAACTCTGCTGCTTGCGCAGAATTCTGTGGTATGCGTGCTGTCTCAACAACTGTATGTAAAGCTGTAATAGCATACGCTGCAGTCGTTTCACCATTCGGAAGCTTAAAATACGAACCATCTACCCATAGGGTACCATCAACATCCGTAAGGGGAGTATCCCTTAGATCGACTCTAGCTTTCGTTTCTTCCTCTGTACGAAGAAAACAATCATGCTGTTCCTGAGGATCCGTCTCTGTAGAGATCGGTAACAACGTAGCTGGATTCAGCACATTACATCGTTTAATGTGAACATGACTAGCCAACAATGTCAACTCGTAACCTGACAGACGTGCACTAGTAAGGTGCTGTGTCTTAGTCCTGTTCAATAAGGTATCCACTGCATGTGGGACCATCACAATCAACGTATTGTCCAATACCAAACCAGCAGACTGTCGGATAGAAACAGCTGCTGCAGCTGTAGCTCTCAGACAACTTGGCAACGCCTTAGCAACTGGGTCTAACGTTGCTGAAAAATACGCGCATGGACGCTGCTTGTCCCCAAATGGTTGTGTCAACCCTGACAACGCACAACCTTCTCTCTCGTGCACGTACAACGTGAAAGGCTTACTATAGTCTGGAGTACCCAACACAGGAGCCGAACACAATGCATTGCGTAGTTCAGAAAAACTTTTCTGACATTCGTCAGACCAAGGAAGAGGATGCGGGGTATCTTTCAGAGTCAATGCCAACAGTGGTTTTGCTAGCAAGGAAAAATTGGGGATCCATTGCCTACAATACGAAGTGATACCTAAAAAGGCACGCACTTCTCTCTGCGTGGATGGCACATTCATTTGTGCAATCGCTTGAATTCGTTCTGGGGTCAATCTCCTTCCCTCCTTCGACAAGAGATGACCTAAGTAGGTCACTTCTTGGCGACAATATTGCAACTTTGAAGGTGACACTTTATGATGAAGGTCGGACAAATACCGCAACAAAGAAAGAGTAGCCTCTTTACAAATCTTTTCATCATCAGCAGTAATCAACAAATCATCGACGTACTGAATAAGAGTAGCACCAACAGGTAACACAAAACCGTCAAGCTGAGTTTTCAACGCCTGACTATAAATGGAGGGACTTTCACAATAACCTTGGGGAGCTCTCTTAAACCGGAAGCTTCGGCCTCCTAATGAGAAGCCAAAAATATCCCTGCTCTCCTCAGCAATAGGAATACTGAAGAAAGCATTCTTCAAATCGATGACAGAAAACCAAGCTGCCGAAGCAGGAATCAAAGTCAACAAGGCAGTGATATCAGGTACCACAGGAAACTGTGGCACGACTATCTTATTGACCTCTCGAAGGTCGATCACAAACCGGTAGACAGGTGGCTGAGAAGCATCAGTACGTTTAAGAACAGGCAAAACAGGACTGATACACACATTACCTCTCGTTTCTTCAACTACACCCTTCTCAACCAAATCATAGACAATCGCTAAAAGAGCTCTCTCGCCATCACTTGAGATTTTATATTGGGGAATACGAGGTAGCCTAGCATTTGACTTAAGGGTAACAATATAAGGTGGAATCTGCAAAAGACCAACATCATTGGGACCCGTAGCCCAAAGCGTATCAGGAAGCGAACGCAATTCCAGTGGCAGACAATCCTTAGACAAATACATTGGAGAAATCACTTTCTTACCAAGGGTAAGTTGTACTCCTGAAGGAGAACAATGTAATGTCGCATATAATCTTTTCAGCTAGTCCAAACCCAACAGATTCTCACCACAACCAGTCGTTAAAATGAGTGGAGCTTCCAATTCACAAGGGCCAATGGAAAGGGACAAAGGACTAGAAACCGGATTACGAACTGGGGCACCTGAAAATCCTACTGAAACATTGGTCAAGCCAGACAAAGGTGCGCCAGGAAGTTTATAGTGCATAATAGAACTCTTCATCGCACCAGTATCCAAAAGAAAAGGTTCTACCACACCTGATGTAATCACTTCAACATAAGGTCCACTCTGATCTAATGGAACTGACACTACTCCCTCACTTTGTCCTTGGCTGTCCTAGTTATCATTATAACCAGAACTCTCACCTTCGACATAGTAATCCTCAACATAATACTGGGCAGACTGACCACTCGGAACATTCTGTCTGTCAAAATAATTCGCAGAATTCTGTAGGGAAGAGGAACGCTCATTCTGGGGAAACACACTACGTCCCCTACCCCTAGGAGCTTGCTGAAAACTACCATGACCTCTCTGACTAGATACACCATTCGCACGCTGTAACAAAGCCGGGCAACTATTCTTGTAATGACCTTCCTCTCTGGAATAAGCACACTGATTAGGGCCAGGAAAGAATCGCGGAGCATAGGGCTCAGGCTTCTGTAACAATCTCTGAAATTGTGGAGGTTGCTGAAACTGAGGCTGATTCTGACGAGGCAGATAAGCTTGCTGCAAAAGAACTTTCGTCTTTAACTCTTTAGTTTTCTTCTCCACTTTATCCTTCTCATCTTTATCCCTATTCTCGTAATATTGTGCAGTAGCCAATATCTGGGCCGACGAAGAAACAGCCCATGAACTCTCAGAGTCCTTTAACTTATTAGAAAGTTCGGGAAGCAAATTAAAGACAAATTTATCCACGAACAACCTTTGACCACCTTCCGTACTCATATCCTGACCACTATGATCAATAAACGTCTCTTCAAACCTAGTGAAGAAATCAGATACACTCTCGTCTCTCTTCTGCTTACATGCTGCTAACTTATCCCAATTTACTCGTAAAGCGGGCATCATCGTTTTCATCAAATTAATAATTCTTCCTGGTAATTCTGAAACTAGAGGTTCAGGTTTAGTACCTCCCTCCTGTCTACCATCTGTGGCAACAATATTTGCCCAGGTATCACCTAGCTCAGCAGCATGATTCTCATGACGAATCTTCGCCCACAAAGGTTGGGGGACTACATTACCCATCAACATATCGATGTCAGCTAAATTCATAATACACGCTTCAACTGTCTGGGACAACTCCTTGTAATAACCAGCAAGATTCTTACGAGGGTCAGGTAAGGTCTGCTTAAGAGCCGAGACCTCCGCTCTCTTCCAAGGGACATGTACCCATACTCGCTGAAAATGAGCCGGAGCGGCCTGAATACCCTGATTTACATTAGCCTGAACTGCTTCTTTCCATACAGGAGGAACTTCTCTCATAGGGTACTGTTTCACTTTCCTCCTAACAGAGGAATCAGGTTCATACAATGTCTGAGGCGAAAGCCTAGATCCCTTTAGCAAACTCTGACTGAACATCGAGCACATCCTGCGGAATCGGACCCAACTCATTATCTTCCCATTCCTGACGCAGAAAAGTACACATTACATCAAAAACATATCTTTGCTTAGGCGGTTCCCACTGAAAGAAAACATCCATAACTGCTGGCAAATCATACCTTGGAGCATTTAAAATCCACCTACGAGCCAACAAATCAAACACTGTCCGTTCTTCAGAACTAGGAAGCTGACTACGACTCTGCTTACGTTCCAAAACAGGGGTCATATTCAGTGACCCAAACAATGGTGACAACAAATTAGAAACCGTTTCTGTCATTCGTTTTCGAACAGAAGGAGAAGAAGCAGACATAAGAACAGGAGAATAAGTATTTTGAGGCAAAGAAGGTGTAGGGGCAAGAACAGTAGAAATCGAAGATGCAGAAGCAGAAGGCAAAGGAGTTTGAGGCAAAGCTGGTAGCAAGGCTGGCGACCCTAGAATGGGTTGCGCAGGAGGAGGCAAAACCATCTGTGGAGCACCGGGTGGCTGAACAACAGCAGGAGGTTGCACAACAAAGGGTGGAAGAACCGGGGCTAATAGAGGCGCAGTAGCACCCTGCACATAGGGAGGTGGCAATCTCAGTAAATGAGAGATCAAAGGATCTTTTTCAAGGTCTTCAATCACTTTTGGAGGAGAAGACGGCAAGGCCGGATAACATTTATCTATGGCCATACAACGCTGTCTATCTAAAACTTCACTCGTACGCTCTTCTCCATCTTCCTTAAACTGTCTAGCAGCTTTTAGTACTGACATATTCTTATCTTTCCTCTCTCTCTTTGCTTGTTTAATTTCTCTCTGTTTGGCTTCCTTACGCCAAAGGCGGAAAGAGTCAAACATTGCCGGCCGGGCTTTCTTCCTAAATAGCTTAACTTCTAGATTGTCTAAAATCTCTGTTTCAAAACTACCATGTGGGGGCCATTGCAAAACACCATCCTTTTTAGTGTAGTGGACCCATACTTCATTATAAGTAATAGGGCCCACTCCGTGTTTTGAATAGAGCTCATAAGTCGGAGTTCCAACCGGAGGTATCGGACATGAATCCTCCAATCGGGAATCTCTGTTACTACCACAAACAAACCAATTACCAAATTTACCAAGACCAGGCATCTTGCTCACTAGTCTGGTTTCAAACTTCAATGGGAATCAAAAAATGATACACTCGTAAATATACAAGCCCTTCGGCTTTGGGTACTGCAGCAGCCAAATCAAAACCAAGAAAACAAACAAAGTCGTGGGAGCGACCCACTTATACTTAACCAAATATCTGTCACGCCACCAGAAGACCGTCTATCGTCTCACTTTACAAACATCAATTGGAGGGTCCAAGACAAGGCGACAGTCAGGGCAGCAGTCCTTCGTAGCCGTTGGAAAGCGGGAAGCCTCGCAGAAAAGACCTTTGGTCCACGTCGACATGCAGGGGTCGATGAAGTGGGGGCCCTCCTCCAGAATTTCCTCACGTGGCTCCTCGCAATCTTCGGGCTTGGACCGGTACCACTGAAGTCGTCCCACATTTGCCGTGCCAACTGAAGAACTGGGATTTCAAGTACCCAGCGGCGCCAGGGACACGCCCAAAGTCCTCTGGGTTCCCTTGCCTTGGTATACAGAGACACGGAATACTTCTAGGTGGCGTCAGAGATCAAATTTATTAGCTGCAGCTAGTAGCAGAAATCCCAGTAATACAACACGGTGTACAACTCAAGAAACTGATCAATTTTACTAAGGCGAGACATCCCTATTTATACACAAAAAGGTACATTTAAAATGCACGCCCCTGCACAAAAATTCAACCAATAGAAAATACATGACATCACACAGCATCATATAGTAAAGCTCATTTTACAGTGTCCCAACCCACAAGTTAATATTTAAGCATATCTAAATAATAATCTGGAAGGCCCGGACAAACCCTTAATTGAAAGCGTAACCCATGAAATGAAGAAACAGTAAAGAAAAGTAGTTTCAGATAATGTGCAAGATAACAGAAACGTAAAGAAACTTAAAAGTTAACAAATGTCTTCAATGGTGATTGGGAAAGTGGATAACGATCTTGCAGGGAAATTGGCTTGGCAGGGTCAATTCCAGGTGAAAGGCCAGCTTCTAAAATTAACTCCAGTGCACGAAGGAAACATTAGTTAATGTACACATGACCCACAAAAGGTCAGACTGCTTTGCTCGCAGACTAACTTCTGAGGCCTACATAAAAGGCAACACCAGATGGCAGTCACGACGCAAGGCAAAAACCCATGTTTAGAAAAGAAAGTCGTGCACTTTAAAAGCACGCAAAATCACAGAACCTCAACAGTGCTGGCCTCAAAACTTGGGTGAACTTCCCACGTCGGCCCAAGAGGTGAAGAACCTTGGTTTCTTGCTGGACGATAAATTGTCCATGAAGCTAACGTTACGAAGGTGGCCACCACCTATTTTGGTATCCTGAAATGGCTGAGGAGAATCCTTTGGATTCTTCCTCTCTCAGACCAAAGTGCAGTCATTCAGGCTTCTGTTGCATCTAGATTGGACTATGGCAATGTCGTCTATTTAGGAGCAGCTAAAGCCTCCATAAGAAGGCTGCAAGTACTCCAAAAGTTGTAGGCCTGGCTACTCAACAGACTCCCAAAGGGGCATATGCTTTATCTCTTTTCAGGGAGTTGCACTGGCTTAAGGTGGAGAAGTGAATCCAATTTAAAGTCTTTATGCTTTGTGCACCGAGCTAGATCAGGAGCTGGCCCCAGCTATCTCCATGGACTAGTGAGACCGTATCTACTGACTCACACATTACGTTCCAGTGAGCTTTCCTTATGTAGGGTGCAGAGAGTCAAACTCAATCAATCAATCAATCATTTGTAAAGCGCACTACATACCTGCAAGGGTCTCAAGGCCCTGGGGGGTGGGAAGCCGCTACTGATCGAACAGCCAGGTCTTGAGTATCCTCCTGAAGGTCAGCAGGTTTTGGGTCTGTCGTAGGCTCAGTGGGAGGGTGTTCCATGTCTTGGCGGCGAGGTGGGAGAAGGATCTCCCACCGGTGTTTGTTCTTTGGATGTACAGGACGGTGGCGAGTGAGAGGTCGGCAGAGCAGAGCTGGCGGTTGGGGATGTAGAAGGAGAGCCGTCTGTTGAGGTAGGCTGGGCCAGTCTTGTAGAGTGCCTTGTGTGCGTGGGTGAGGATCTTGAAGGATATCCTCCTGTTGACGGGGAGCCAGTGCAGGTTTCTCAGGTGGGGGGTGATGTGGCCGTGGCGTGGTACGTCGAGGATCAGTCGTGCGGAGGCGTTTTGGATGCGTTGTAGTCGTTTGATGAGCTTGGTCGGGGCTCCCGCGTAGAGGGCATTTCCGTAGTCGAGTCTGCTGCTGACGAGGGCCTGGGTGACTGTCTTTCTTGTATCTGTCGGGATCCATCTGTAGATCTTGTGGAGCATGCGGAGGGTGTTGAAGCAGGAGGAGACGACGGCGTTGACTTGCTTGGTTATTGAGAGCGTTGAGTTGTAGACGTACTTGTACTTGTACTTTTTTGAGTTGAGGATGATTTCCAGGTTGCGTGCATGGTCGGTTGGTGTCGGGGCTGCCCCCAGTGCCGTTGGCCACCAGGAGTCGTCCCAGGCTGAAGGGTCGGAGCCGAGGATGAGGACCTCTGTCTTGTCCGAGTTCAGCTTCAGATGGCTGGTCTTCATCCAGTCAACGACAGCCTTCATTCCTTCGTGGAGGTTGGCTTTGGCGGGGAGCCAGTGCAGGTTTCTCAGGTGGGGGGTGATGTGGCCGTGTCGTGGTACGTCGAGGATTAGTCGTGCGGAGGCGTTTTGGATGCGTTGTAGTCGTTTGATGAGCTTGGTCGGGGCTCCAGCGTAGAGGGCATTTCCATAGTCGAGTCTGCTGCTCACGAGGGCCTGGGTGACTGTCTTTCTTGTATCTGTCGGGATCCATCTGTAGATCTTGTGGAGCATGCGGAGGGTGTTGAAGCAGGAGGAGGAGACGGTGTTGACTTGCTTGGTCATTGAGAGCGTTGAGTTGAGGATGACTCCCAGGTTGCGTGCATGGTCGGTGGGTGTCGGGCTGCCCCCAGTGCCGTTGGCCACCAGGAGTCGTCCCAGGCTGAAGGGTCGGAGCCGAGGATGAGGACCTCCGTCTTGTCCGAGTTCAGCTTCAGACGACTGGTCTTCATCCAGTCAACGACGGCCTTCATTCCTTCGTGGAGGTTGGCTTTGGCGGGGAGCCAGTGCAGGTTTCTCAGGTGGGGGGTGATGTGGCCGTGTCGTGGTACGTCGAGGATCAGTCATGCGGAGGCGTTTTGGATGCGTTGTAGTCGTTTGATGAGCTTGGTCGGGGCTCCCGCCTATAGAGGGCGTTTCCGTAGTCGAGTCTGCTGCTGACGAGGGCCTGGGTGACTGTCTTTCTTGTATCTGTCGGGATCCATCTGTAGATCTTGTGGAGCATGCGGAGGGTTTGAAGCAGGAGGAGGAGACGGCGTTAACTTGCTTGGTCATTGAGAGCGTTCAGTCGAGGATGATTCCCAGGTTGCGTGCATGGTCAGTGGGTGTCGGGGCTGCCCCCAGTGCCGTCGGCCACCAGGAGTCATCCCAGGCTGAAGGGTTGGAGCCGAGGATGAGGACCTCCGTCTTGTCTGAGTTCAGCTTCAGATGGCTGGTCTTCATCCAGTCGGCGACGGCCTTCATTCCTTCGTGGAGGTTGGCTTTGGCACTGATGGGGTCCTTGGTGAGGGTGAGGATCAGCTGAGTGTCGTCAGCGTAGGAGATTAGGTTGAGGTTGTGCTGTTGGGCTACGTGTGCGAGCAGGGCCATGTAAATGTTGAACAGCATCGGGCTGAGGGAGGATCACTGGGGTGCGCCGCAGATGATCTCGGATGCTTTGAAACGGAATGGGGGAGGCGGATGCTCTGCGTTCTTCCTGAGAGGAAGGAGGTGGTTCAATCCAGAGCCTTGTCTTGGATCCCTGCGGCGTGGAGGCTTGCACGTAGTGTGTGGTGGCAGACGGTGTCGAAGGCGGCAGAGAGGTCTAGGAGGATGAGTGCTACGGTCTCGCTGTTGTCCAGCAGGGTCCTGATGTCGTCGCTGGCGGCGATAAGGGCAGTCTCGGTGCTGTGGTTGCTGCGGAACCCTGACTGGGAAGGGTCCAGGATTCTGTTTTCTTCGAGGTATCGGGTTAGCTGTCTGTGGACGGTTTTCTCGATGACCTTGGCCGGGAAGGGGATGTCGGACTCGCACTCCGGACCCTCCCCCCCCCTACCTGATCCCGAAGCTGGACGCACGGCGCCTGCCACAGCCTCTGTCGGGTCTGCGAGCCTTCCAGTCGGCTTCGCGTGGAACAGGACGCGTCGCCGCGGACCTCAGAACCACAATACCCAGGAAACCCATGCTTGGCGCATGCACGACGCATGCGCAGCCTCGGCAGCATAAATGGCGGCCGCTAGTAAGACACAGCGTCGGATATTGCCGAACACTAGAGGAGTCCAGCACCCTACGGGAGAAGCGCAAGGCCAGCACTTGTCTCCCTTGCTTGTTCTTATTGACCTGTGTGACCTGCCCGGACCGAGTCCAATCCGTCCCAGTCTGTGAACCTAACGCCTTGTTTTGGACTCTCGCAGTGCCTGCCTGCTTGCTACCACGGAGAAGGAACCGTTAGGCGCTGATCAAGAGATACCCTCCTGAGCGCTTTCAGTCTCTGACTACACCAGGGGGTTCCGAGCGGTGACGTAACCGCGGGTTCTCCAACCCTGTTGCTTACATTAGGCCCTACCGCAGCAAGCGGAACTTGAGCGGCATTTTCGGCCGCTTCTTTGCACAGTGCCCTCTGTTGGTGAGCTGCCTGGACCGGGGCTCTTGCGGAGGACGGTTGGTCCCTACTGTTCGCTCGGCATTGTCGGCCGAGGAGGGGTTCCGCCAGGAGTTGCTGAGCGGTGAAGGGTATCGTTGACTCTAATTTACTTACTGTTACTTTAATACCTGTGTGCTCTTTCTTGGGTGTGTCATTAAACATCCTAACAGGTCTATGTTGTCTGGGTGTTGTGTTTGCGGCACGCATTGAGTAGGCAACCAGGGCGCTCGCTTGAGCGCTGGTGGGTTCTCCCTGTGGTGGTCTGTACCAACCGTAGGTCGATCCCGAAGGCAGCGAGGATCACATAATATCCGACCAATATCAATCGCCTTCGTGGTCGGCCTGACGACACAATGGCCACGATGGAGGATGTGCTGATGGCCTTGGCCGCGGTCCGTGATGAGCTGGAAGCATCACGGCAAGAAACTCCTGACCTAAGGGCACGGATGGATGGGAGCCAAAGGAATCCGTTTGGCGCAGGGGCTGTACACGCCGCCTCCTTGGCAGCGGTTGTAGTGGAAATGCCGATGTCCATCCCATTGGCAACACCGGAGCGCTTCACCGGGGAATCAAACAAAGTGCAGGTATTCCTGACGCAAGTGGCTTTACACTTCTCGTGCAAGCCCAAGTCATTCCCCAGCAACCAAGCCAAGGTCGCTTTCATGATCTCCTACTTGGCAGGAGACGCGGCTCAGTGGGCGGTGCCTTTTGTGAGCCGAGACGACGCTCTACTGCACGATTGGGAAGCGTTCAGGGAGGAGTTCACCAAGGTGTTCGATCGCAGAGCCGACTCCTACACGGCAGACAGGGAACTACTGGAGCTACGACAGGGCAGCCAGGGACTGCTGCATTACCTGAATGCTTTCAGACGCCTGGTAGCGGAAACCAATTGGCCTGACTCCAAGAGGGCCGCGCTCTTCCACCAGGGGTTAAGTGAGGAGCTGAAAGACGTCATCGCGCAGATCGACCCCCAGCCAGACACCTGTGAAGGTCTGATTGGTCTAGCATTGCGGCTGGAGCACCGGATGAGTGAGCGACGAGGCGACCATAAAAAGAGGGACAAAGCCCCGCTGGTGAGCAGCCGACGACTAGGGTCATCCGAGGTGCCTCCACCTCAGGGGCCTGAACAGATGGACATAGGGGCCGTCAGAGCCAGCCTTACCGCCACGGAGAAGGAATCCCGGCGCAAACAGGGCCTGTGCCTGTACTGCGGGAAGAAAGGCCACTACGTGCGCGAATGTCCCGCTAAACCCAAAACCGGTCGTTTCCGTTCTGGCAGGCTGGTTACAGCAGCGGTAGACCCGCTGGCGGAAAACTAGTGGACTCCTGGAATAGACAAGGGGTTTCTCGGAGTCGCACCTACATCCCTTCCCTGCTACTCAAGGACCTGCTTGACCAACGGCATCTCTTCATCCCCCTGACGCTACTGGTACAGGAAGAATGGGTTTCGGCTGCGGCTATGGTTGATTCAGGGGCCACAGGCTTGTTTATGGATGCTGAAGAGGCACGTCGCCTAGGCGTGCGCTTGCTACAGAAGGACGTACCGGAAGACGTGTACGCCGTGGATGGGCGCAAACTGGTCTCGGGACCTATCGGCCAACACACAGGCGAGCTGCAAGTCAGGTACAAGGGAAGACATCAAGAAGCCATAGACTTCGGCATTGTACGGGCCCCGCAGTACGGAATCATCCTGGGTTTGCCCTGGCTCCAGAAACACAATCCGTCAATAGACTGGACGTCCAGAGAGGTCGTCATGGATTCGCCTTCTTGTCTTCGGCAGTGTGGGCGGAAGCAGAACCAGGAAAGGCCAACACAAGCCCCGTCTCTGGTGGTTGCCACCGCGGCTGAGAAGAATGTGAGCCTTCCAGCGGAGTACCGTGTGTATCAAGGCGTATTCGACGACATCCAAGCCGAAGTGCTTCCCCCTCATAGGCAGTACGACTGCCAGATTGACTTGCTCCCAGGAGCGTGTATACCGAGCGGGCGTTTATACACCCTAACAGAACCAGAGAACCTCCACCTGCGCTCCTATCTTGATAAACTGATGGACCTGGGTTTCATCAGGCCTTCCAAGTCCCCGGCGGCGTCCCCCCTCTATTTTATCCCAAAGGCCAATGGGGAGTTGCACGCCTGTGTGGACTACAGGGCCCTCAACGCCATCACGGTCAAGAACCGCTATCCCCTGCCGCTCATCAACGTTCTCCTAGAACAAGTCAAGACGGCTAGGATCTACACGAAGCTAGACCTCAAGGGGGCGTATCACCTAGTCCGCATGCGAACAGGGGACGAATGGAAGACGGCGTTTAAGACCAGATACGGCCTCTTTGAGTACTTGGTGATGCCCTTTGGGCTCTGTAACGCCCCTGCTGCGTTCCAGTTCTTCTTGAACGATGTGCTGAGGGAGATATTGGATGTCTATGTAGTGGTGTACATAGACGACATCCTGATCTATTCGGATACTGTGGAAGCCCACGTAGGGCACGTGGCGGCAGTCCTGAAGATCCTACAAGACCACCAGCTGTTTTGCAAGCTCAGCAAATGCGACTTCCACGTCACTACGGTGGAGTTCTTGGGGGTAATGCTGAGCCCGGACGGGCAGGAGATGGCAGAGAGTAAGGTCAAAGCGGTGAAGGACTGGCCGGCTCCACAAAGTGTTAGAGATGTACAGAGCTTCATAGGCTTCGCCAACTTTTACAGACGCTTTATTGACGGTTTCTCGGGCCTTGTTGCTCGTTTCACGCAACTGCTACGGAAAGCAAGGCTGTTTCATTGGTCCCCTGAAGCACAGGCTGCCTTCCTGGAATTAAAACAAGCTTTCGTAACAGCTCCTGTCCTTGCTCACCCAGACCCAGAACAGCCCTACATAGTAGAAGCAGACGCCTCGGCAGTGGCTCTAGGGGCCGTTTTGTCCCAGAAACATGCAACAACAGGTGTTCTGCACCCGGTGACCTTCATGTCACGAAAACTGAACGACGCGGAGAGGAACTACCACATTGCCTGAGAAGGAGCTTCTGGCCATAAAGGAGGCGTTCACAGACTGGAGGCATCTGTTGATGGGGGCGAGGCACGTGGTAACTGTGTTCACAGACCACCGGAACCTCCAGTACTTGACCGCAGCTAGACTTCTCACTCCCCGTCAGTTGCGGTGGATGCTTTTCTTTTCGGGTTTTCACTTCACCATCACGTACAGACCCGGTGCGGAGAACAGGAAGGCAGACACTCTGTCGCGCCAATCAGACCCAGCGCCTCAGTCCTCATCGACGTTCTGTCCCATCATTCACCCTGCCAAGGTGATCGGGGTACTCCAGCCGGATACGTTTCTCCGAGGAGTACAGCGGGGTGTCCAGACCTTTGCGTGGAAGACCTGGCTGCGATGTCACAGGGAGTGGAGGGTGAAGGATGGTATACCGGTTCGCCGAAGTCAGCTGTTGGTTCCCACCTTGCGTCTCCGGAAACAGGCGTTTCGCTGGTGTCACGAGGCACCTAGTGCCGGTCATCCGGGGGTGGAAAAGACGATTGAGTACCTCTCCAGGCAGTTCTGGTGGCCTTCCTTGAGAGCAGACGCTATAGGATGGGTGAAGGCATGTGACACCTGTGCCTCCGTGAAATCCGATCATCGCCGCCCCCAGGGGCTGCTGCAGCCTCTTCCTACACCCTCAAGACCTTGGGAGAACATTTCGTTGGACTTCATAGTGGGGCTGCCAATGGACCAAGGATGTACCGCTGTCCTGGTAGTTGTGGACTACCTGACGAAGATGGGGCACTTCGTGGCATGTAAGCAAGTGCCTTCTGCGGGTCAGCTGGCCAAACTGCTATTGATGCATGTGGTGAGGCTGCACGGGCTGCCAAGAGTGATCGTATCCGACAGGGGCTCGCGGCACAGTTCTGGAAGGCGTGGTGCTCTTCACTCCACGTCCGCACGGCGCTCTCCACGAGCTACCATCAACAAACGGACGGCCAGACGGAGCGTCTCAACCAGTCCCTCAAGCAATACCTGCGGTGTTTTGTGGACCAGGGCAAGGAGGAGTGGGTCGATTAACTGTGGCTGGCTGAGGTTGCGTACAATAACGCCACGCACAGCTCAACAAAGGCGTCGCCTTTCTATAGCAACTACGGACAGCATCCACGATTTCTACTGTTCCTGGATCCAACTCGCACCCACGGTCCGCCGGTGGCAACCCGGAGGGTGGCGCGCATGAAAGGCGCTCTGCTGCACCTGCGCAAGAACCTGGATGATGCCAAGGTGGCCTACAAAACTTCAGCCGATAAACACCGGAGACCGGTGCCATTGTACCGGGTTGGGGACCACGTTTGGGTGTCGACCAAGAACCTGCGCTTCCACAAACGCAGCGTGTTCCACCCGAGGTTCGTGGGTCCGTACCGCATCATGGAATGTGTCAGCCCTGTGAACGTGCGGCTGCATATGCCGTCTCAGATGCGTATCCATCCGGTGTTCCACGTCTCCCTGCTTAAGCCGCCGTTTTCTGTCGGTCGGAAAGCCCCGTGTCCGGTGATGGTGGACGCAGAGAAGGAATACGAAGTGGAAGGGATACGTGACTCGAAGTGGAGTAGGGGCAAGCTGTGGTATCTGGTGGCATGGAAGGGCTATGGCCCTAAGGAGCAGTCGTGGGAACCTGCAGCGGGGGTGCACGCTCCGCGATTGGTGAGGTCGTTCCACAGGAAACACCCAGCTAGAGCCCGCCCGGTTCTGGGACTTTGATGGGAGGGGGATGTACTGTCAGACTCGCACTCCGGACCCTCCCCCCCCTACCTGATCCCAAAGCTGGACGCACGGCGCCTGCCACAGCCTCCATCGGGTCTGCGAGCCTTCCAGTCGGCTGCGCGTGGAACAGGACGTGTCGCCGCCGCCGCGGACCTCAGAACCACAATACCCAGGAAACCCGTGCTTGGCGCTTGCGCAACGCATGCGCAGACTCGGCAGCATTAATGGCGGCCGCCAGTAAGACACAGCGTCGGATATTGCCGAACGCTAGAGGAGTCCAGCACCCTACGGGAGAAGCGCGAGGCCAGCGCTTGTCTCCCTTGCTTGTTCTTATTGACCTGTGTGACCTGCCCGGACCGAGTCCAATCCGTCCCAGTCTGTGAACCTAACGCCTTGTTTTGTACTCTCGCAGTGCCTGCCTGCTTGCTACCACGGAGAAGGAACCGTTAGGCGCTGATCAAGAGATACCCTCCTGAGCGCTTTCAGTCTCTGACTACACCAGGGGGTTCCGAGCGGTGATGTAACGGCGGGTTCTCCAACCCTGTTGCTTACATTAGGCCCTACCGCAGCAAGCGGAACTCGAGCGGCATTTTCGGCCGCTTCTTTGCACAGTGCCCTCCGTTGGTGAGCTGCCTGGACGGGGGCTCTTGCGGAGGACGGTTGGTCCCTACTGTTCGCTCGGCATTGTCGGCCGAGGAGGGGTTCCGCCAGGAGTTGCTAAGCGGTGAAGGGTATCGTTGACTCTAATTTACTTACTGTTACTTTAATACCTGTGTGCTCTTTCTTGGGTGTGTCATTAAACATCCTAACAGGTCTATGTTGTCTGGGTGTTGTGTTTGCGGCGCGCATTGAGTAGGCAACCAGGGCGCTTGAGCGCTGGTGGGTTCTCCCTGTGGTGGTCCGTACCAACCGTAGGTCGATCCCGAAGGCAGCGAGGATCACAGGGGAGCAGAGAGATGGGCCGGAAGTTCTTGAGGTCTCTCGGGTCTTGGTTTTTTGAGTAGGGCGTTGATCTCAGCATGTTTCCACATCTCTGGGAAGGTCACGGTCTTGAGGGAGAGATTGATGATGTTGCACAGGTGGGGTGCAATGGAGCTGCTTGCTCTGTTGAAGACGTGGTGCGGGAATGGGAGGATGGTCCTTTGCTTACCAGGGCTTTAAGCTTTGGAACAACGTTCTGCAAATCTTGCTGTATCTCACTGACCTTTTTTCAGAAACTGCTGAATACCTGGCTGTTCTGAGTTAGCGGGCTCTGACTGTACCCTTCTGTCTCTAAGCACCAGGAAACCCTGTTGTGGGTAGCTGTTAGTGCATTATAAGCTTTCTTGTAAATGTAAATGTACAGGAATTTATATAGCGCAAATCACCAAGCGGTTTCTAAGCGCTTGCTTAGGGAGCCCGTCCTGGTATTCCCCTGTGAGATAACCCCGGCAGGGTATCCGCAAGGTGAAAGCCAGGCATACCGCCGCGAGGGGCCGTTGTGGAGATTAAGCAAGCTATTGCCCAGAGTCGCAGAGTGTGAACCCGTGAATCGAGTAGGCACCGGAGCGAGAATTGTTGAGTCCATGGACATTTTAGGACTCAAGACCCCGCCGAGCCGGGAATTGAACCCTGGTCCCGGGCTGACCTCTGCTTCCAGGTCTGCCTCCTCTAACCAGTGAGCCACACTTCTTCTTAATAATAATAAGTGGAGGAGCCCACTACCCCATCAGGCTGGCGCTGACCCCCAAGGACAGCAGTGCTGCCTCTTGACTGTACTGACTCTTGGGGTGCTATTAATGTGGTCTGATGGAAGCAGAGCAAGGTGTAAGAGAGGGGGGACAGCATGCGGGCTCAATGTAATGTTTTACAAATAGGCTGCGGCGGCTGCCTGCTGGGAGCCTTAGCAATGGCCCCTGGTACAGAGCACGGAGGGGATTGCATTGGATGTTTTACATTAACCCCTTCGGTGCTCATGACGAGGTCAGCTCTTCATGAGCCACGGCGCTCCGGTGCTCATCATGACCGCTCGTGATGAGCTCGTCATGACCGCGCCCGTTCCGTGGAACGCCCGTACGCTGGGCTGATTCCCCTGCTGTGCTGAGCGTTCCAGTGGAACGGGTGTGGCCATGATGAGCTCAGCTCGTCATGAGCACCGGAGCACCGTGGCTCATGACGAGCTGACCTCGTCATGAGCACCGGGGCGATGTGCACGCCCCCCGCCCTCCAGCACAGCAGGGGAAACAGCCCCGCATTCAAGGTGTTAAGAGGAGGACACTGCCTGCTGGGGCATCAGACGAGTGGCACAGGGGAGAAGAGCAGGGGGGTACTCCTGCCTGCAGCATGTCAGTTCACCTTGTCGCAGCAGAGACCAACCTACCCTACCGAGTCAAATGTTCTAATAAAAGACTGTCCCAACAGATCTGAGGTCTGGTGCTTTAAAATCCAATAAAAGAAGCCCATCTCAAAGCTGCTGTGGCATGAATGGACAGGAGCAGCAGACAACTGAGCTGTGTTTCTCCACCAAGAGCTGTGTTTACAATAGTTTGTTAAAGTATTGGAAACACACGGAAAATACTAGAAATTAGCAAGCACTTGGTAAAGACAAGCAACTCTGAGACCTGCTTTTTCTGTCCTAAAACAGATTCTGCCTCTGTTGGAATGCGGCTGAGAACATCATGGGCCTCATTTATGAGAAATGACGCGTCGTTGCGTGAAAGCAGCGATGCGTCACTTCTCGTTGCGCACTCCTTGCAACATACCTGATGCGTCATATTTAATGTATGCGCATCATGTCGCAAGGAGTTACAGATACGTCCGTATTTCTGACGTATCTGTAAGCGCATAAGTGACGCATTGCTGTAGTGTGTCACAAAAGTGACGCAACTCCAGCAATGCTGCCTTTCACTTGGGGCAAGTACTATGTGAAAGGGCTTGCGTCAGTCTTACGCCTGCTGTGAGGCAGGCGCAAGATTTTGACGCAACGGCATCCTAAAAGTGACGCAGTGAAATCTCATAGATTTCACTGCGTCACTTCTACGAAGCTTTTTGTGGGGAAACACCCCCCTGCATACATTATACCTGACGCAGGTATAATGTAGCGCAGGGGTTTACAAAGTGACGCATCTGCTTAGATGCGTCACTTTGTAAATAGTGCGCAACAGGAGGCATGTTTTACGCCGCCGATGCGTCACAAAAAGTGACGCATCGGAAGCGCAAAACTGACGCAAGGCCTCATAAATGAGGCCCCATGTCTGCATCTCACTTCACCTTGTTTTTTAGGGTGTCCGTTTCCCTGGACTCACCAACCTCCAAACCAGGGACACACCTTGCATTCATTCACCTCAGGGCTCATGTGCTCTGAAAACCCCCCTCGCTCTCCCAAAATACTTCATTTCCACTGATTTCAATGAGATCCGCTCTAGAATCCCTGACTCTCACCCTCTTTGGTGAGTCCAAAGATTCAGAGGTTTGCATCATGACTTAACCTTTGAAACCTCTACTTTTTGGGGTGCCAGTACTGCACGTGTTCGCATTATTTGTTGTTTAGGCATCGGTTCGATAATAGTGAAACAGAAGTGTAAATCATGTGAGTACTTTCTGTTTTGCATTTATTTTTCAAAGATGAAAAACACTGGCTTATGCAGACTTGCAGGCACATGCCTCAACGTAGGCTTTTGCGATTCCTTCATTGCGATTATTAAGGAATCGCGATTAAGGAATTGCAACGGCCTATGCATGGAGGAATCGCTATAAAATGAGCGATTCCCAAACATTCCTTAATTGCGACTCGCAAATTGTGAGTGGCAATTAAGGAATGAATGGGAGATTGCATGTGCAATTTGCGAGTACCACTTTAGTGCATTTTTCAAAGTTTTTGAAAATTACCATCAAGTACAAATTGATGGTAATTTGCGACCCCTATTAGCAAAATCGCAATTTTCAATTCCATCATGTATTGCATTTAAGGAATCATAATTTGCAATTCCTTAAATGTAATCGCAATTTAAGAAATCTCAATAATTTGCGATTTCTTAAATTGCGAGAGGCTGAGAGGTTGATGCATCGCAGAAGCCCTTTTTGCGGGCGCAAACGGACGATTTTTGCAAATCGCACCGTTTGCGCTCGCAAAAATGGTTGATGTATGTGCCTGTTTGTTCCTTTTCACCAAGCCTATTGTAATGTATTAGGCCTAAGTTCCTCTTTCCCTACTACCTTTCTGACCGTAAAGTTCTGAAGGGGGCCCAAAATCAAACATAGTATGATTATAGGGTCCGCCCTGCCCAAGACCTTAGGACTTGGGCGGTATAGGTGTTAGGACTTGTTTCTCTTACATGCGAGCGTTTACTGACCCTCACACAGCACTGCTTGTGGCTTTTATTATGTGAGAATGTTCTCACTCAAGTGTGTCTGCAGCAGTGAGTGATGCAAGGAAGGGGATTCACGCTCGTGCATGACTTGACACGTGTACAGTTACAAATAATGTGAATATGTTACGTGATAACACAAGTATGTGCCGCTATATGAATTATGATGAATATGTCTCTCTTCTTTTTGTTCTAGACAAACATAGGGAAATTCCTGCTTTATGGTTTGTATATATGTGCATGTTTCTGAGTGTGATAATTTTGCACCGCTATACTATGTTATAGATTGCTTAAAAAAACAATGAGAATAGGGCTTATTAGTAATTTTGTTACTGAAGAAAGCCCAACAACCCTGGGGGCCAATAAGCAGGGCCGAAACATGTCGACCTCTGATGTGTGGGTTATAACATTACCTCAAAACATCATTTTGTAAACCTGGTTTTAACCTTGCCAAAGGTTTTAACCTTGCTAAACAACAGATTAGATAATTCTGTAGGCAATTTGGATTAGCGTTCCCTTTATAGTAAGGCTCCGCTTACAAACCGCTTTGAGCCCACCCACTCCCACTAGGTGCAGTGGGTGAGGATCCGATGAGGAAGCATGCCACGGGTGGTACCTGTGGGTGAGGATCCGATGATGAAGCATGCCACGGGTGGTATCTGTAGGTGAGGAACGGATGACGAAGCATGCCACGGGTGGTACCCTCGGGTTAGGATCGGGTGGTACATGCGGGTGAGGATCCGGCGATGAGGCATGTCACGGGTGGTACCCTCGGGTTAGGATCCGATGATGAAGCATGCCACGGGTGGTCGCTGTGGGTGAGGATCCGATGAGGAAGCATGCCACGGGTGGTACTTGTGGGTGAGGATCCGATGATAAAGCATGCCACGGGTGGTACCTGTAGGTGAGGAACGGATGACGAAGCATGCCACGGGTGGTACCTGTAGGTGAGGAACAGATGATGAAGCATGCCACGGGTGGTACCTGTGGGTGAGGATCCGAAGATGAAGCATGTCACGGGTGGTACCTGTGGGTGAGGATCCGATGATGAGGCATGCCATGGGTAGTACCTGTGGGTCAGGATCCGATGATGAGGCATACCACGGGTGGTACCCTCGGGTTAGGATCCGATGATGAAGCATGCCACGGGTGGACGCTGTGGGTGAGGATCCGATGATGAAGCATGCCACGGGTGGTACCTACAGGTGAGGATCCGACGATGAAGCATGCCACGGGTGGTACCTGTGGGTGAGGATCCGATGATGAAGCATGCCACGGGTGGTACCCTCGGGTTAGGATCCGATGATGAAGCATGCCACGGGTGGTCGCTGTGGGTGAGGATCCGATGATGAAGCATGCCACGTGTGGTACCTGTGGGTGAGGATCCGATGATGAAGCATGCCATGGGTAGTACCTGTGGGTCAGGATCCGATGATGAGGCATGCCACGGGTGGTACCCTCGGGTTAGGATCCGATGATGAGGCATGCCACTGGTGGTACCTGTGGGTGAGGATCCGATAATGAGGCATGCCAGGGGTGGTACCTGCGGGTTAGGATCCGATGATGAGGCATGCCACGGGTGGCACCTGTGGGTGAGGATCCGATGATGAAGCATGCCACAGGTGGTACCTGTGGGTCAGGATCCGATGATGAGGCATGCCACGGGTGGTACCCTCGGGTTAGGATCCGATGATGAAGCATGCCACGGGTGGTCGCTGTGGGTGAGGATCCGATGATGAAGCATGCCACGTGTGGTACCTGTGGGTGAGGATCCGATGATGAAGCATGCCACGGGTAGTACCTGTGGGTCAGGATCCGATGATGAGGCATGCCACGGGTGGTACCCTCGGGTTAGGATCCGATGAGGAAGCATGCCACGGGTGGTACTTGTGGGTGAGGATCCGATGATGAAGCATGCCACGGGTGGTACCTGTAGGTGAGGAACGGATGACGAAGCATGCCACGGGTGGTACCTGTAGGTGAGGAACGGATGACGAAGCATGCCACGGGTGGTACCTGTGGGTGAGGAACAGATGATGAAGCATGCCACGGGTGGTACCTGTAGGTGAGGAACAGATGATGAAGCATGCCACGGGTGGTACCTGTGGGTGAGGATCCGATGATGAAGCATGCCACGGGTGGTACCTGTAGGTGAGGAACGGATGACGAAGCATGCCACGGGTGGTACCTGCGGGTGAGGATCCGATGATGAAGTATGCCACGGGTGGGACCTGTAGGTGAGGAACGGATGAGGAAGCATGCCACGGGTGGTACCTGTGGGTGAGGATCCGATGATGAGGCATGCCATGGGTGGTATCTGTGGGTGAGGATACGATGATGAGGCATGCCACGGGTGGTACCTGTGGGTTAGGATCCGATGATGAGGCATGCCACGGGTGGTATCTGTGGGTGAGGATACGATGATGAGGCATGCCACGGGTGGTACCTGTGGGTGAGGATCCGATGATGAGGCATGCCACGGGTGGTACCTGCGGGTGAGGATCGGGTGGTACCTGCGGGTGAGGATCTGATGATGAGGCATGCCACGGGTGGGACCTGTGGGTGAGGATCCGAAGATGAAGCATGTCACGGGTGGTACCTGTGGGTGAGGATCCGATGATGAGGCATGCCATGGGTAGTACCTGTGGGTCAGGATCCGATGATGAGGCATGCCACGGGTGGTACCAGTGGGTGAGGATCCGATGATGAGGCATGCCACGGGTGGCACCTGTGGGTGAGGATCCGATGATGAGGCATGCCACGAGTGGTACCTGTGGGTGAGGATCCGATGATGAGGCATGCCACGGGTGGTACCTGCGGGTGAGGATCGGGTGGTACCCTCGGGTTAGGATCCGAAGATGAAGCATGCCAAAGGGTGGTCGCTGTGGGTGAGGATCCGATGATGAAGCATGCCATGGGTGGTACCTGTGGGTGAGGATCCGATGATGAAGCATGCCACGGATGGTACCTGCGGGTGAGGATCCGATGATGAAGCATGTCACGGGTGGTACCTGCGGGTGAGGATCCGATGAGGAAGCATGCCACGGGTGGTACCTGTGGGTGAGGATCCGATGATGAAGCATGTCACGGGTGGTACCTGCGGGTGAGGATCCGATGAGGAAGCATGCCACGGGTGGTACCTGCGGGTGAGGATCGATGAGGCATGTCACGGGTGGCACCTGTAGGTGAGGAACAGATGATGAAGCATGCCACGGGTGGTACCTGTGGGTGAGGATCGGATGATGAAGCATGCCACGGGTGGTACCTGTAGGTGAGGAACGGATGACGAAGCATGCCACGGGTGGTACCTGCGGGTGAGGATCCGATGATGAAGCATGCCACGGGTGGTACCTGTAGGTGAGGAACGGATGAGGAAGCATGCCACGGGTGGTACCTGTGGGTGAGGATCCGATGATGAGGCATGCCATGGGTGGTATCTGTGGGTGAGGATACGATGATGAGGCATGCCACGGGTGGTACCTGTGGGTTAGGATCCGATGATGAGGCATGCCACGGGTGGTATCTGTGGGTGAGGATACGATGATGAGGCATGCCACGGGTGGTACCTGTGGGTGAGGATCCGATGATGAGGCATGCCACGGGTGGTACCTGCGGGTGAGGATCGGGTGGTACCTGCGGGTGAGGATCTGATGATGAGGCATGCCACGGGTGGTACCTGTGGGTGAGGATCCGAAGATGAAGCATGTCACGGGTGGTACCTGTGGGTGAGGATCCGATGATGAGGCATGCCATGGGTAGTACCTGTGGGTCAGGATCCGATAATGAGGCATGCCACGGGTGGTACCTGTGGGTGAGGATCCGATGATGAGGCATGCCACGGGTGGCACCTGTGGGTGAGGATCCGATGATGAGGCATGCCACGAGTGGTACCTGTGGGTGAGGATCCGATGATGAGGCATGCCACGGGTGGTACCTGCGGGTGAGGATCGAGTGGTACCCTCGGGTTAGGATCCGAAGATGAAGCATGCCAAAGGGTGGTCGCTGTGGGTGAGGATCCGATGATGAAGCATGCCACGGGTGGTACCTGTGGGTGAGGATCCGATGATGAAGCATGCCACGGATGGTACCTGCGGGTGAGGATCCGATGATGAAGCATGTCACGGGTGGTACCTGCGGGTGAGGATCCGATGAGGAAGCATGCCACGGGTGGTACCTGTGGGTGAGGATCCGATGATGAAGCATGTCACGGGTGGTACCTGCGGGTGAGGATCCGATGAGGAAGCATGCCACGGGTGGTACCTGCGGGTGAGGATCGATGAGGCATGTCACGGGTGGCACCTGTGGGTGAGGATCTGATGACAAAGCATGGCACGGGTGGGACCTGTGGGTGAGGATCCGATGATGATGCATGCCACGGGTGGTACCTGTGGGTGAGGATCCGAAGATGAAGCATGTCACGGGTGGTACCTGTGGGTGAGGATCCGATGATGAGGCATGCCATGGGTAGTACCTGTGGGTCAGGATCCGATGATGAGGCATGCCACGGGTGGTGCCTGTGGGTGAGGATCCGAAGATGAAGCATGTCACGGGTGGTACCTGTGGGTGAGGATCCGATGATGAGGCATGCCATGGGTAGTACCTGTGGGTCAGGATCCGATGATGAAGCATGCCACGGGTGGTACCCTCGGGTTAGGATCCGATGATGAAGCATGCCACGGGTGGACGCTGTGGGTGAGGATCCGATGATGAAGCATGCCACGTGTGGTACCTGTGGGTGAGGATCCGATGATGAAGCATGCCACGGGTGGTACCTGTTGGTGAGGATCCGATGATGAGGCATGCCACGGGTGGTACCCTCGGGTTAGGATCCGATGATGAAGCATGCCACGGGTGTACCTACAGGTGAGGATCCGACGATGAAGCATGCCACGGGTGGTACCTGTGGGTGAGGATCCGATGATGAGGCATGCCACGGGTGGTACCCTCGGGTTAGGATCCGATGATGAAGCATGCCACGGGTGGTCGCTGTGGGTGAGGATCCGATGATGAAGCATGCCACGTGTGGTACCTGTGAGTGAGGATCCGATGATGAAGCATGCCATGGGTAGTACCTGTGGGTCAGGATCCGATGATGAGGCATGCCACGGGTGGTACCCTCGGGTTAGGATCCGATGATGAGGCATGCCACTGGTGGTACCTGTGGGTGAGGATCCGATAATGAGGCATGCCACGGGTGGTACCTGCGGGTTAGGATCCGATGATGAAGCATGCCACGGGTGGTCGCTGTGGGTGAGGATCCAATGATGAAGCATGCCACGGGTGGTACCTGTGGGTGAGGATCCGATGATGAAGCATGCCATGGGTAGTACCTGTGGGTCAGGATCCGATGATGAGGCATGCCACGGGTGGTACCCTCGGGTTAGGATCCGATGAGGAAGCATGCCACGGGTGGTACTTGTGGGTGAGGATCCGATGATGAAGCATGCCACGGGTGGTACCTGTGGGTGAGGATCCGATGATGAAGCATGCCACGGGTGGTACCTGTAGGTGAGGAACAGATGATGAAGCATGCCACGGGTGGTACCTGTGGGTGAGGATCCGATGATGAAGCATGCCACGGGTGGTACCTGTAGGTGAGGAACGGATGACGAAGCATGCCACGGGTGGTACCTGCGGGTGAGGATCCGATGATGAAGCATGCCACGGGTGGTACCTGTAGGTGAGGAACAGATGATGAAGCATGCCACGGGTGGTACCTGTAGGTGAGGAACAGATGATGAAGCATGCCACGGGTGGTACCTGTGGGTGAGGATCCGATGATGAGGCATGCCACGGGTGGCACCTGAGGGTGAGGATCCGATGATGAGGCATGCCACGGGTGGTACCTGTGGGTGAGGATCCGATGATGAGGCATGCCACGGGTGGTATCTGTGGGTGAGGATACGATGATGAGGCATGCCACGGGTGGTACCTGTGGGTTAGGATCCGATGATGAGGCATGCCACGGGTGGTACCTGTGGGTGAGGATCCGATGATGAGGCATGCCACGGGTGGTATCTGTGGGTGAGGATACGATGATGAGGCATGCCACGGGTGGTACCTGTGGGTTAGGATCCGATGATGAAGCATGCCACGGGTGGTACCAGTGGGTGAGGATCCGATGATGAAGCATGCCACAGGTGGTACCTGTGGGTGAGGATCCGATGATGAGGCATGCCACGGGTGGTATCTGTAGGTGAGGAACGGATGACGAAGCATGCCACGGGTGGTCGCTGTGGGTGAGGATCCGATGAGGAAGCATGCCACGGGTGGTACTTGTGGGTGAGGATCCGATGATGAAGCATGCTATGGGTGGTACCTGTAGGTGAGGAACGGATGACGAAGCATGCCACGGGTGGTACCTGTGGGTGAGGATCCGATGACGAAGCATGCCACAGGTGGTACTTGTGGGTGAGGATCCGATGATGAAGCATGCCACGGGTGGTACCTGTAGGTGAGGAACGGATGACGAAGCATGCCACGGGTGGTACCTGCGGGTGAGGATCCGATGATAAAGCATGCCACGGGTGGTACCTGTGGGTGAGGATCCGATGATGAGGCATGCCACGGGTGGTACCTGCGGGTGAGAATCGGGTGGTACCCTCGGGTTAGGATCCGATGATGAAGCATGCCAAAGGGTGGTCGCTGTGGGTGAGGATCCGATGATGAAGCATGCCACGGGTGGCACCTGCGGGTGAGGATCCGATGATGAGGCATGCCACGGGTGGTACCTGTGGGTGAGGATCTGATGATGAAGCATGCCACGGGTGGCACCTGTAGGTGAGGATCCGATGATGAAGCATGCCACGGGTGGCACCTGCGGGTGAGGATCCGATGATGAGGCATGCCACGGGTGGCACCTGTGGGTGAGGATTCGATGATGAGGCATGCCACGGGTGGTACCTGTGGGTGAGGATCTGATGTTGAGGCATGCCACGGGTGGTACCTGTGGGTGAGGATCCGATGAGGAAGCATGCCACGGATGGTAACTGCGGGTGAGGATCCGATGAGGAAGCATGCCACGGGTGGTACCTACAGGTGAGGATCCGACGATGAAGCATGCCACGGGTGGTACCTGTAGGTGAGGAACGGATGACGAAGCATGTCACGGGTGGTACCTGCGGGTGAGGATCGATGAGGCATGTCACGGGTGGTACCTGTGGGTGAGGATCTGATGACGAAGCATGGCACGGGTGGGACCTGCGGGTGAGGATCCAATGATGAAGCATGCCACGGGTGGTACCTGTGGATAAGGATCCTTTTAAAAAATCTTAGAGATTCCAGGGTCCCACTGTCCACCACCCACTGCTTTCAAGGGACGAAAAAGACAGGATACCCCTCTCACTTAGTCAGGATTTGCACTCTAACAGCCATTTTTCACTATTTACACGTGATCACTGCAGGATGCGGTCACCCAGCATCCCCTGCGATTCCATATGAAGGCTGAAGACGCAAATATCCACATCCGACAAGGAAACAAAGAATAACAAGACGCCTAGATGGCAGACTGCCTACGGCAAGCCTTCTTTTTGGGTATGAGAGAAGTACCTCTGCCCTAACGGTTCATAGACTGACGTCATGACTGTGAAGCCAATAAAGTTAACCCGAATAGTGGCTGGCTTGGCACCAGGCTTGGTTGTGGCCCCTACACCTCCATGTGCAATACAATAAACATCAAGTTAGGTTTCTAGATCTGTTCGCGTGTCTCTGTTTTGATATGTTTGTGTCTGTCTGACGATCTGCCCCCTCTGTCTTTCTGTCGCTCTATCGATGCCTGTCTGTTCACCACAGCTCCACCCTAGTGAACTGTGATATGTGGTGGTGAAACACACACGTGCACCTCGTGACTTGGGGGGTTTAAAGGGTCTGTTTCCATAAAGATGGCCACTGAGGCAGGGGTCACCTGTCACAGCGGTTTAAAGCTCGGTTACCCAGGGAGCTCCTGGGCGCAGGTAATCCTCGGATGCCATCCCTGGATCCATTACAGAGGGGGGGCTCCGGGCCTGGGGTGTGCACGGCATCGGGGTACACGTCACCCTTCAGCCACTTAAATGCGCGTTATCAAAGGGCTCTCGTTGCAATGGATACGGCGCTCCTGAGACCCGCTCCTGTTTCCACGGATTAGTCTGCGGGTCTTTTTTGGGGGGGGGGGTCTCCGTGGCCTGCTTTCCTTCCAAGCACCTGCGGATGCCAGCACACCTCATCCCTGCGGTTTAATATACGCATGCATAAAATAGCCGCCTTCACCTGAGCCGCGCCTAATCTCAGCTCCCAAAAGCGGTTTAAAGCGCTCTAGTTTCACCTAATCCCGAAACCCAAACCAGAATCCACGAGGAAGCGGAGCGGGCAAATAAAGGCTCCCCAGAGTGAATTATTAAATGGGGTGGGGGTCAGTGGGGAGGGGTCTGAAGCCTAAAGCCTGCTGGGGCAGAGTATTCTGGGGCGGGGCTGGGGGTGCTTAAGAAGGTGTTTTACTTTACTAAGGGCTGCTTGACTTGCACCCAAGCCATGAATGAAACGTGTCACTCGTTCAAGGGGTGCACACAAAACCCGGCCTGGAGTCGGGCCGTCCCTCTGTGGGTGGCTTTCCTGACACAGGGCCAGCTGGAGAAGCAGGGTGCCCTTAAATCAATGTTAATGTGGTTTAACATTGCTTGCATAGCGCACATAGGCTTCAAAGGGCGTGTTGGCGCTAAGAGTTCGGAACCCTAACATTTAAAGGCGAAGGCCGCAAACATTCTCAAAAGCATTTGCGCAACAGGCCCGTTTGCAGTTCGCTCCTAAATAACAGGAAGTCAGAGCCAGACCGCACATAGGTGGGCGGAGGATTCTAATGTCAGAGACAGAAAACATTCACCCATGGGCGTAGGAAGTGTGGGGGACGAGGGGGACATATCCCCCCCAGATTTCGGAGTGGGGGGACACGGGGGACAAGGGTGGGGGTGACAAGGGGACAAAAGAATTTCCCCTCTCCCTTTTGTTAGTCGCAGGGCCATTAGCGCACAAAGCGCTACCTAATGGCCCTGCACTTGACCTGCCTGGAGTCTAAGAGGCCACCTGCCCTCTGCCCTTTGTTATGCTGCAGGAAGGCTCGGAGGCCTGGGAAGGGCAGAGAAGGAAAAAAAACGTTGTCTCTATTCCTTCATGCCCAGAGAAGGCAAGTACAGTGTCAACTTCTCCTGGTCTGCGTATGGCAGCTGTCCTCCTCCCCTCTCTCTTTCTTTATTCCTCCATCTCGTTCTGTCTCTGTCTCATTCCTCCTTACGTTACATTTAAAGAGACAGCTCGTGTACTCTCTCTTGCCTCTCCTTTTCTGTTATTTGTTCCCCTGTGAAATGGATCTCCCCCAAAAAAGAGCGGAATACTTTGCCTTGAAATGCCCTCATTTTCTGACCATTTTCTATTCAAAAGAAAAACCTCAGGACAAAGAGAAAAATAATTAAATACCCAAATAAAGCAATACAGAGTGGTCAGCAGACAGGCCAGATTGTTATTTACACCCACACACATTAGCGCCACTTTACAGAGTTTGCCAGTGAAAGCGCTACTTTCTTTGAACAACATTGTTTTCCCAGGGTGGGGAAGTGCACCATTCCTAAAGGGACTGCAATACCTGGTTGATGGGTGGAGTGGAAACGTTTAAAATGATCGTTTTCAACTGTTTTAATTATTTTAGCTTATAACATGCGGAGATGTGGTCTTTTTTAAACCAAACTGCTTACATTTTGAAACGATATAAGCAATGGACATTGAAACGGGTCCCTTCCTGGTCCTTTAAACATGTCCTGAACTTTTCAGTCAAAATTGCTTACTGAATAATGAGTTTTAAACAGTTAAGGTAACAATGTTGTTACTGATTACAGTTCACATACTTTGCTTATTCTTGTATTCTCTATGAGTGTTTGGTTTTTCCAGGGTGTTATTATTTTTTTTTTTAGGCAGCATTTTACTGTTGTCTAGTGCATAATTTGAATTTAGTCGCAGCACAATTGAGTTGTAGCTGAAGGCAGTGCGAGTTTCTCTCAGTGGCGCAGTATGGTGTTCAGTGTGGGAGAGGATGTGGCACTCTGGCCAGGGATGCTGAATTTGGAACTGGAGAACCATGTTCAGCCTTCATGACCAGTCCACCAGACCACACTCCTGGCAGAGCTCATTCCGATGCTAGGCCGTAGAAGGCTCAATCGACCTTAGACGCCCTGGTGTCTTAGCACCAGCAGGTGGACCCTAACAGTGAGTTAACCTTGAAGGCCTGTCCACCACAATCCATACTGCAGTTCACCTCCAGTCTTGCGAGCAGGTATACGAAAAAGCACACCCTAGATTAACTGTGACTGTCGCTGAGGTCACAAGACCCTTGAGGCCAGTCCACCTCACCCATTGGTACCTCCATTGGCCTTTTTCAGCAGTAGTAGTGCAACTTCCCAGGGGTTGGCAATGTAGGATTTGCATGCACACCAAACTTAGGGGGTGATTATAATAGCGGTGAGACTGCCACGTCGTTGGCGGTCCCATCGCTATCGGTGACTGCATCACCGCCCTCCATATTACAATGGCGGGTGGCTCCCTGGCTGTCGGAAAGACCAACTGCCACACACCCGATGGGCTCCTTGAGCCCACCAGTGCGGTGGAGGGGCTCTTGGTTCCTACAATGCTGGTGGTGCCTACCAGGCACGGCACTAGGGATTACGATGTCCCTTACCCGCCTGCCTAGCCATGGCTGTTCAACCGCCATGGAAGAGTTGACGGAAAGGGATATTTGAGGCCCATAGCAGGCCCCTTTCCACCTAACCCCCAGACATGGGACCTGGGGGGCCTCTATGATGCCCCCTTACATATCACTGCACCATGTGGCAGGCACCGCATTGTGCCACCCACTTAGTGCAGTGATATAGGTAATATTTACATTGCGGAGGATGATGCAGCCAGCAGCACCTGCTGCAATGTAAAAGATAGGCACTGCGAACGCTGTAGTGGCGGTCGCACTGTAATGACTATCGTGGGGCCGCCACCTTGAAGGCCAGTGGTCCCATTCCCCGATTCGATGTCAGACAGACTGAAGTCCGTCTGCCATTGTAATCAGCCCCTAAGTTTGCAAACTTCTTGGTCTCTGCTTCATGCACAAACACTTTTAACATGTGCAGCCTGCTTTCGGGCCACTGGAATTATGCGGCAATGGAAGCCAAAATTATGTTGCAGTGTTGACTAAATTAGGCAACAATAAAAAGGCTGCAGCGTAATGCGGTACATTTTATTATGCTTTAGTATTTTGACATACTTATACATACTAACAGCCTCTGCAAAGCTTTCGCCTCATTAGTACCTGTGTAACACACAAATGCAGCAGTGGGAAAGGTGACCAGTCAACCTTGCAAAGGGCCCTACACTTCACAGCAACATAGGTCACATTTCTTTCAGTAATTTTTGATCCGTTTGAGCTACAAAATAGTTTTGGGTGACATTGTTAGATTAGGCAGCAGATGATGTATTATGTGGCAAATATGATACAGCCATAGTTAAGTGGAAAACATTTTTCCACTTAACTTAGTTTCGCCCCAGCATTGTAGTTGATCAATTTGGCAGTTCCCCAAACCCAAAAGTCGAGTTTGGTCACAATTTGCATTTTAAAAGTAGTCCTACAACCCAGGGCTACTTTAAACTGACCTCAGGCTTCAGCAGTGCACACATGCAAACACAGAAAGGGCTGCTGGTCTCTAAACTGCCATGCCCTAATACATTCCAGGGACTTAAAGGTAGTCCTAATCCCCCTGCCCTATTATGTACAAGGGCCTTGTAGGAGAGGTCATGCCAATCATAGGGGTACCCTAACCCATAGTGCACCCCAGTGTATGTAAGTGTTTTCACTGTACTTTTAAGTGTCTCTTTCAGAATAGCACTGGCCCTGGGCCTGTTTAGGCAGAGTCCAGGGTCAGTCAGAGTCGGGTACCACCAGTACCAGTCAGAAAAAAGTTTGGGGAGTGCCTAGGGCACAGGGTGGCTTTGCAACATTAGAGAAGTACAAACTCAGAATTTAAAACATAACACCATGGTTGGGGGTTCTCTTTAATAATCAGAATTGATTTCTATCCTAATGAACCCATTTTCCAACATTGGGATAAGGAAAGACTGGGGAAAAATCATAATGACCTAATCTATACCTCGAAGTTTTCATGCAGCTCTTTGATGACGGCTAATAGCTCACTGTTCAATGTTAGGATTTTAACTTACGAACTGCAAATACCAAAAGAATCTCTCATAAAAAAGCAGTAACTCACTGACCTATTTACATGATATGCATGTTGTGATCTGCGTGGTACACGTTCTTTGAAGCAGGCATATTACCCCGCTGTGGCTACCTTACCATGAGTCAAAACTTCCACTCGACAAACCTCCGATCTCTCTCAATAAAGAACATTAATCACCGAAGTTATCTTCACATTTTTATTTTTGCCTGAAAATTGCTGGAGACCAGGAATACAGCAGCAGGTACTTTTCAAACCATAATGCACTTACAAACACGACGCCCCACCCTAAGTCAGCGACCTTTGTTTGCTTGGTGTGTGAAGATGCAAGATTCATATGCATGTGTTTTTTTTACATTTGGTTTGATTACTATATGAATGTATGTAACAATAAAGCTTAATGCAAACTGTGACTACATGCCTGCCTTTCTCAATATTTCACTTCAAAAGTATGTGATTTTATTTGTTTAACGGGTGGTGGTTTGTATACGGTTACTGGAAAGTCCACAAGGTTGTCCCTGTCCCCCCCAGAATTTTTGTGTCTCCTACGCCCCTGCATTCACCCCCTCTTGGTGCTGCAATAAACCTCTGCCCCTGAGGCGCTCAGAAGCGTGGACCGCAGAGCACTAGAGGGCGGGGTGTTACTGTCCGAGGACTCCACGCGGCGCCCCATAAATTCACCTGAGTCTTATGCACGTGGGTTTGAACCCCATCCTCGGCCAGCAGGCAGCAGCCTCTGGTGAACACTGACTCCTGGGGACATACAGGCCCCCACACACAGCTCTGCTGCGGCACGAGGAAGCAGGCAGGAATGCCTTGCAAGTTTGGGTTTACAAACCTTTCTCCATCTCATTTCCCTCCTGAAAGTTGCTGCAGATTTACTCCTGTCAAGGAATGGAGTAAATCTCTTTTCAGGCCGGGAACTGGCAGAGAAAGTACTAAAAATGGTGATGTAGTCCACAAGGGGTTACTTTAATAACAAGGAATCATTGTATTAGGTTTGTCCAAATTGTATTGATATGAATTTATATAATAAAAAAAAGTTTTCAGACGTTTAAAAAAAAATTAGCTTAAACATTATTTTGTATATTCAAGAAAATAAAAAATAAATATATAATTTTTGAATGATCAGTCTGCCTGATTGTTGCATGGCGTACCTGCCTTTAGTATGAGCCCAATGGAGGCCATTTAGTTAAGAAATATAGGTCAGATAAGAGTGTCTCTTTTTGATGATTGCTATTTCCCGCCTTTACTCTTGGACCTTATATTTAACTCAGGGGGTGTCTTTTCCTTATATAGACCACAATGGGTTACTCCATGGGGAACAACGTTTCCTTCTCTTCATGATGAGAGTAAGTCCCGTTGCGCTCCAGCACGGGTGTTTCGCAGGAAGAACTGTACATACACTTTGGTAAGTTTTGCACCTGAAAGCCCTCCAGGTGCAGGCAAGTGGTTCACAAACTCTTCCAAGAACACACACCACTGTTTCCGGTTTTCAGAACTCTTCTCAGAAACCTTTGCCAAGTTCCCAAATTCCTGGCAGTACTCACTGAAACCACAGCATCTTCATACGCGTTGAAGCCCCATCCATCAAGCTGAGCTACTGTAGTTTTTCGTACACTGCGACTCCTTCTCACAAAATGTTCCTGACGACTGCACTTAAAACACGTCTGAGATTAGGCAGGACAAGACTTTGCAGAAGCTGCACGAGCCTTGTGTTACCACGTCTGAAACATGTGTGAATCACAATGTCCTACTACACTTCACAGGGTTGTTCAAATGTGCTCCAATGTCCATTTTTTATATCCTTGCCCGCTTTCTTACGCTCTTCTTTTCCACAAAGCACATTCACTTTGTTCACTGGAGATACTTCACTAGGAGAAGATAGTCCCTTAAAATAGGAAACAAACTTTTCGATAGCCCTAGCAAGACTTACTCCATACTCAAGATCTGGGTCTTCATCTGACAGCAATCTTTCTGTTGCTGGTTCTTTCAATGCATTGATCCCATCTGGTTTCATCTTTAAACTCACAATAATTGCAAGTAAAAGCTAGTTTCCTTCAGGCAGATGTAAAGTCAGCTATAGGCTCTCTCTGTTCTTGACTTCTGTGTAAAAAAGTGTGTCTCTTTAGAACCCAAACATTTGATGACAGCAGCAACTCATCAATTACTTCCATAGGTACTCTCCTAAAGCCCCTTCTTGAAGTACTTGAAAATTGACTTCCAACATAGGCATGGTTTTTAACACTGTTCTGCCTCCAGGACCTAAATTATGTATTAATAAAGCTTTCTTTTTCTTGTTGGTAAGGGTATCAACATCAACAGCATCCAGGTACGCTTCAAAAGCTACCTTCCATCGAAGCCAATCCAAAGGAGGTTTGCCTGGATCCGTTAAAAGCAGAACTTGGGCAGAATTGCCTTCCACGGTGAATACAATGTAGTGGGTGAGAAAGATAAATAATATTTGTTGTTGCAAGAATTCACTTAAATCACTCTCCCCCAAAATGTCAATTGAGTATGGAGAAAACAAACAAATGTATAAATAGGCATATACAGATCAGTGGAATGAACTACTTGTTGACAGCATACAACATGAATATGCCCCCAATTCAAGATGGCGCCCATGTTTCCAGTCAACGTGCATAGAATTGCGCCCAAACCAAGATGGCGCTAGCTCAAATAGGCGGTTGCTTGTGTTACACCAGATGCATGTGGAGGAGGGATGCCACAGAGTAGGTGGGCTGAGATTAACTGCCATGTACAAACAACAAGTTACACTACAGAAACTAACTGCCGAAGAAGTGCACACACACATATGAAGATGCAGCGACTCCTCACAAGACAATTGGGGGGAACATCACTTACAACGCAACTTTTACCACGCAGTGCTTTTACATCGTAGCTTTTACAATGCAAACCATTACAACGCATTGCGCTGGGGGGCGCTCTAGGATAGGGAATATATTTAATTTACTATCCAACACCTTCCCTACTATCCACGGGGACTGGAGTTGGAATAGTAAATTAAATAAATTACTATCCAGCGCCCCAAAGCACTATGCGTTGTAACGGTAAGCGTTGTAAAACTCGCGTTGTAAAAGCATGCGATGTAAAAGCATGCGTTGTAATGTCGTACATCCGACAATTGGAAGCCCACATGCACAGCGGCAGCTGGCACAGATCAGGGGTGGGGGGAGGTGGGAGCCGGGAGAGGGTGTAAAGAATAAAACAAATTACCTCCTCACAGCATCTTGTCGATCTCTCCATCGTCATCTCTGGAACAGAGCACCGAGGCTCCCCTGAGCCAAATTTAGCATTGTGATTGGTAGGCACCCAGGCTCCCCTGAGCCAATCACAGTGCTGCAATGCAGCTTCGGGATTGGCCTGAGCACTGTAGTTCGACACTCAGTGAGGGAATGGGGGCCTGGGCATGTTCTACACCCAGGCTGTTAGGCAGCATGGGTGGAGGACATGCAAAGGGCACATCAATGTTTGGCCAGCCAATTAGTCATGTGCACTTTAGGGAGTGCAAACCACTCCTTCCCTCCCCTGCTCTGTCAGCAGAGCAGCCCCGACCCACTCGCAAAGTTGTCGCAGCAAGGAAAAAATAAAATTATAATAACTCGTTATTATCATTTTATTTTTCCTTTAGTGACACTGCTTAAAAGCAGTGGTGCGACGCTCATCCGCCTTATTGGAGGAGCCGCCACTACCCATGCAGAATGTCTGTTGTCTATGGTTCTGATCACGCTAAGGCAACTGAAAGGAAGATGCCAACTTGGGATGAGACATGTAAGTAGGTTTATTCTGGTGGGCAGCTTATTTAACAATCGCTATTCTAAGCGGCACAAGCAAAGCACACCGCAAGTTCTGCACATAACGACCATTTTTTACTTGGGGTGCCAGCAGACGTTAGAAAACCCATTTGCATCCCAGAGAAGCCCAAAGTTGTGTACGACTGCAAACACATACTTTAGGCTATGAATACATGTACACTCTTTATCTCTGCAAGAAGGCAAGCTCTGTTAAAGATAAAAAGCTCAGCAACCTGGGCAGATCTCACATTGTATAAGCGGTGACTCTCAATAACCTGATTTTTGGTAAATAAGCTTGCCTTTATCATTTCTAAGTGTGTATAAAAGGCTTGTGCCCTACCTTGTGTATCACTGTAAATATGTTTGTTATTGATTTAAAAGTAAACACTAGACCTCTGTCCGGCTGGACAGGTCAAAACAAATTTAGTTACGATTCTGTCTATATTTTATTGTTCCTTATATTTCTACGCCTCTAAGGACCACTGTTGTCATAATATTCATAATTTCTAAGACATGATCCATCTACAAAACAGATTCATTTATAATTTTGATAAGTGCATCTGTGAGGTCAATGCCGGGCTATGCTACTATATTCTAGGTCATTCAAGACAACCATGGGCGTCTCCCTCGTCACTGGTGGTCATTAGAGATCCAAGGTGTATGGAGGGGCAGCAGATTAGGTTGATGTGAGAGGAAGACAAGAGAAGGATCTCGTATTTAGACAACCAAGCAGTGGAAAGTTGTTGAGTCTTGGTGGTGGGGAGAGCAACAACAGAATAAGGAACAGCCACGGTCAAGGTAGAACTCAATACAATGTTTTCAGGAGCCTTGACAAGGTAAGCAGCGGAGGCTACAGTGCGAAGGCATGGAGGAAGCCCTGGTGCTACGGATAGATCGGAGGAATAATGTGCCATGGGCTTTTTCTGATCACAATGATCTTTCACTGGCACTCCAAGAGTAAATCCAACTCATTCATGATCATACAGTGAAAGCTGGTTTGCATAATCAGGGATGCCCAAGGCAGGTGCATAAGCAAGGACTTGTGTTAGTTGCATAAACGTATGTTCAGCTTCTTTCAATAATTCCAAAGATATAGAAGAGACCTTTTTAATATAATTTTGCCTATCTAAAACACCCAGACATATCCGAGAAAGTTCTCATCAGGGACATGGTTTCCAGACATGGTATCTTACAGATGACTTCAACCCGTTCTGTGGGTAAGTAAGTAAGTAAGTACATTTTATTTGCATAGTTAATAAAAACCATTGCAATTTCTCCATTTAAAAAAACATATACATACTGTACATTATCACCGTAGTCTTAATATTACATATAAAATTGTATAATTCCTTTTTTTTAAATCATGAAAATACAGATTGACTTCTTTGTAAGGTTTAAAAGAGAAGGTCGAGTTCTGTGGGTAGATTTGCTTCCCGCACAGATCTCATGATCTAAGTATCACACACTTGGAAGACAAATTTGAAATTTTTCCTTTGCAACCTACCACAATTCTTGGCCATTTCAGCCAGGATATAGATGGAGTCGTTTTTGCATTGGTCTAAAGTAGCAGAGACAAGGAAAAGGTCATCAACATACTTAGATGGACTTAGAACTTAGGTGGAGTTTACGGGAAAGACCATGGTGTTTAAATTCTTCTTTACAAAAGACTGAAGGAGACACTGTAGGAAGTCTCCTCTACGCTAGTTGGGATCTGCTGAAGGAGAACACAAAGAGAAACGGACTTTCTTTATGGATGGATATGGAAAAGAAGGAGAAAAATAGACCCACCACAGAAAACCAATGGGCGTTAGCATGGATAAAGGGAAGGATAGCGGCTGTGTTGCGGACAATAAGTAAACTAAGCAGTGCTTAATGTGAGCCGGTGGTTTCATGTGCTGGGAACCGCACTTAATTGTCAACACTGACGCTTATTACAGTCTGCCACATGATGGCGCTGTTTAGCTAATTTAAAGATGAGCACAACAGTTGTTTGTTAATTAAATATGCAGTAAAAATGGCTAATCCCTGCTGCCGAAGCCATTTTATAGCTTTGGGGGCCTGGAATAGTCTGAACGGTCACACTTATAGGAATGTGATGGTAAGTAGTTGTATTGGTAGTGTCATTGGCAACACTAGGAGGGGAAATGTGTGGTGCAAGCTGCGGTGATCTCCTGACCAGGGCCCTGCCACTTATTTGGTGCTCGTTTAAGGAGTGGTAAAGTTTGTTTTTCCACATGCTGGTGTTCTGCTGCAGCTGGTATGTGTTTTATTTTATTATTTTTTTTATTTAAGAAGTTTTATATAGCGCTAGCCTGACCGGAAGGTATCGGAGCGCTTTACAACAAATAAAGAGCAGTGCAAAAGAAAGCAAGTATAATACAATCAGCCAGGCGTCCAGGATACGAGTCAAAGTGGAGACGTCCAACCGCATCATAGAGGAGAGCAAAGGAGTTTTGAACACTCCAAGCGGTTCCTATCTGTTCGATAGGGAGCGGTCGAGGAAAAGGATTTTGAGTTGGCTCTTGAATTTCGGGAAGTAAGGAATAGTTCTGATGTGGGGGGGGGATAGAGTTCCATATTTTGGGAGCATTTCCGGCAAAGGACCTGTCCAGTGGATAGAATGAAGGAAATGAGTGAACGGTAGTGATTAGTGGGTGAGAGGGAAAGGGAGATCAGAGGTACTGACCCTATTGGTGAAGCACTTGCAACATGTAACCAGCTTGTAATCAAATAATTGTATTCCCAGGCCAGTTATGAAGTTGTGATAGCAGTTAAATGGGCTTTTGAGGCAGAATTCTTATTTTTAGTAGTTTGTGTCAGGGATGCGAAGATTAAACTGTTTAAGGGGCCGAGAAGACGCCCTCAAGCACAGAAATACTATTAAAGGCGCACTTTAGAAGTTAACACATTAGTCACAGACCTGTTTACAAAAATGTCTCCTCTGCACAGCCTTTTCCTCTGGGGCGCTTACCCATTTATCAACACTAATGTAAAATAAATGTAAAGATGTTACTTGTGATAGCATGTAATTACAAGCTGTTATGAGACAAATTCAGATATAAACACCTGGCTTGGTGTCGGACTGCTTCCGGTTCATTAACATGAGCACACACACGTGGAAGTATTGTCACATCTACAAGTACATGCAAGTATGGACACACCCAAAATACACTTCATCACAGATTGTTTCTTATCAAATATCCAAATGACAGTTTTCCTTATTAACAAAATTGATTTCCTTTGGCAGCTACACATGAAACAAACTCCCTGACAATTGTTTGCTTTTGAGGTTTCTATATCGGACACCATACACAGTTTGTATGTTCACGCTTTAAATACCAACTCAAATATATGTTGTTTATGAAGTTAACGAAAGGCTCTGGGGCCCTCACCCACGAGATTTCGACTGAAAAAGCATAGATAATTACGGGGAAGATGTCTTCTGCGAGCTATTAACCCGCCAAGCTATCTTTTTGGCACACGACTTTACATTGCCTCTAGTGCTGCGAGGTGGAGGCTTCCCTAGCGCTACGCAGATGCCGAAAGCGCTGCAGCTCGAGTCAGTGCTTGGCATAGGATGTATGACATTACAACGCATGCTTTTACATCGCATGCTTTTACAACGCATACCATTACAACACATAGTGCTTTGGGGCGCTGGATAGTGAATAGTTTAATTTACTATTCCAACTCCAGTCCCCGTGGATAGTAGGGAAGGTGTTGGACAGTAAATTAAACCTATTCCCTATCCTAGAGCGCCCCCCAGTGCAATGCGTTGTAATGGTTTGCATTGTAAAAGTTGCATCGTAAAGGCACTGCGTGGTAAAAGTTGCGTTGTAAAGGATGTTTTCTCTTGGCATAGCATGCTCTTGATCAGTTAAGCAAATGATTGATTGTAAATACAATTTTAACTGCACTATTAGGAGGCCATCCAAAAAGGCGTGCCTACCCCCAAACGTCTAAATTGGAGAAATAAAAATTAAAAAATGGTGAAAAGGTGGAAAAAACATGATGGTGAAGAAAACAGCAAATAATAGAGAATCCTGAAGATATTAGCATACTTGAAATAGGGGATGGAAAGAGTTTGCAGTTCAATATGGACAAGGAAATGAATGCAGGGGATGGCCCCACAAAGGAAAGCTAAAGAGGTAGGACATGGAAGAGAGAAAAGAATGCACAGAAGACAGAAAAGACTCCCGTAGCATCAGTACAGATTTCTTCTTTACCATATGAAGGTAGGTGCTGACTCGTGACAGCCTCAAACCAACTTGTTTATTTATGGCATTATCTTTCTGAGAGTGTCGTGTCTGCGCTCTTAATGGACAGCAGAGCTGTTGATGTCTCCTTTCAGTACAGAGTCTTAACACTGTCTACTTAGCTGCTGTTTGCTCCCCTCTCACAAACTCTCTTGAATGTTCTTTCATGTATATTTTCTACAGTTACCGGTGACTTATCTAGCAAAAAAGCGACCCGGAGCTCCCAAAAAGAGACGTGTTCAGAATGTATCCATGGTCGCACTTCTTTGCATACTGGTGAAATTCTCCGAGGTTGTTTACAGCGGCTTAAAGTCTTTTCCTACTAACTATCCCCCAGATTCATCAAAGTCCTGTTTTGCGAGTCCTTAATAGCGATTTTTAAGGAATCGCTATTAAAGACTCGCAAAACGGGATGCATGTAGAAATCGCAATATTTTTTGCGATTTCTACTGCTTCCTTATTTGCGATTCGCTAATTGCTAATCGCAAATAAGGAATGGCTTTCCCATTCATTCCTATGAATGGGGAGTCATTCCTTATTTGCGATTCGCAATTAGCGAATCGCAAATAAGGAAGCGATTTCAAGGGTGTCAGGGTGCCCAAAGGACACCCTGTAGCACCCCTGAAATGGTAAAGTATACTGGTGTTGCGCACACACATGTCCAAAGGACATGTGTGTGTGTAACATACAACTTAGAAAAATGCACTTAAGTGCATTTTTCTAAGTTTTCGCTATTTACCACGTAGTAAGACTTCGCCGTAAATAGCGGCCCCAGATTGCGAATTCGCAATTTTAAAAATGGTTCATGAATTGCATTTAAGGAATCTCAAATTGAAATTCCTTAAATGCAATTATTCGCAATTTAGCGATTTCCAGATTTGCGATTTTTGCATTTGGGATGATGAATCCCAAATGCAAAAATAGCGCTCGCAAAGGGCCAGATTCTCAGAATCTGGCCCTTTGCGAGCGTATTTTGGCTTGATAAATCTGGCTGTAAGAGGCTTAAAAGGTATGCACTGCGCAGCCTTTTTGAATCCGAAATCTATGGAATAGAAGCCGAAAACCAAGTACACAACAAAGTGGATGCCATGTCTCATTACAAGGTGACACATGTGTGAACAAAGTGAAGTAGAGTGCTAAGCTTCTGCATTTGTAAACGAAGCCTTTGCAATGCAATAGGTCTCGTATTTTCGAAATTTTGACCTAATGGTAATGTCAATGACAATGCCTTTTATTTATTTTTTGTAATCCTGAGCTGTGACACAGCTGCTTTTCCATGAACGAGAGACTTGGAGCACTCTATTTGTCAAGCCCACGAAGTATAGAAAATAGAAGAGATACAGGATTACAATTGACTAACCTACAATCACGTCCCTTTCTGACTGTGGAGCCGGAAGGCCCATCTGCATCCAATTCTCCACCGCTTGCACTGGTGGACCTAGGGTGGCCCCCCATTTCGTCCTGATGAAGACCCTACTGTAAGGATCCTACTTGCCTATATACAATCCCAGGGTCGAAACGTCGACGGCTACATTTTGTGATTACCTTTGTGGATGTTATGTTATGTTATTGTATTTTAATTTTGTCTGGCGCACCGCTACCAAAAAGGTTTCCCGGCGCCAGCCTGAAAGGAATAAAGAAAGCAGAAAAATTACCTATTAAACAACCAGGTTTTTAACTCTTTGCGAAAATTAACATAAACAGTTTCTTTACGGAGCAAAAGGGGGAGAACATTCCACAAAGTCAGGCCCAAACAGGCAAAGGAGCAGCCACCCATCCGGGAAAGTTTGATCCTAGGAACTGAGATTTTTGCTTGCGTGTTGGAGCGGAGAAGGCGGGACGGTAAATAGAGGCAAACTAGAGCTTTCAAATATTGAGGGGCCACACCGGAGTTAATCTTGAACATGTAACTCAGAGCTTTAAACTTAATGCGATTGTCAATCTTGAGCCAGTGGAGCTCACGCAAAGAACTAGAAACAGAGGCATTTAAGGAAATCTGTCAAAGCAATCTGGCGGATGAATTCTGTACCACTTGCAGCGTGCGTAGCTCATCTTTATTAGCTCCCAGGTAGAGGATGTTAACGTAATCTAGTCTGGAAGTAATAAGAGCTTGTACTACTGTTCTCTGAGTGGAGCTTGGACGCATCCAAATGATTTTTTAAGCCATTTAAGAATGGTGAAACAGGTTGCAGCCACCTTCACTGCTTGTTGACACATCGATAACTTGTCGTCAATAATAAATCCTAACTTTCGGACTTGGTGCTTAGGAAGGGGCAAGGCACCCATTTCAGCAGGTCAATGAAAAGGGCCCCAGAGGTACTTATTTTTATCAAAAATCAAAACCCCAGTTTTGTCAGCATTCAGTTTAAGGTTGGTTTTCATCCAAGATGCATTATTCCTTAGCCAGATCTGCAGAGCAGATGGTTCAGACGCTTTCTCTACAGAGAGAGAAATAATAATCTGCGTGTCATCTGCATAAGAAAACTGAGACAGACCAGAATCTTCAGCAATTTCTGCTAAGGGTCTAACATAAATACTAAACAGCAAAGGGCTGAGTATCGAGCCCTGAGGTGCTCCATAAGGAGAAGAATAGGTTTCAGAGGAGGCCATAGGGGAAAAGACCTGGAACATGCGCTCTGTAAGAAAAGAGGTAAGCCAGTTGAGTGCCGGACCAAAAACCCCTAAAGAAGATAAAGCTTTTAGTAGACTGGTGTGTGACACCGTGTCAAACACGGCACTCAGGTCGAGTTATATAAGGGCCACTGTATCACCCTTATCCAAGCGGTGGCGCAGCATTTCAGTAACACCCAGAAGAGTAGTCTCGGTCGAAAAACCGGCTCTGAACCCTGACTGGGAGGGATGTAAACATTTTTGAGTTTCAAAAAAGTGGGATAACTGTGTATTGATGTGTTTTTCCAGAATTTTGGAAAACACAGGCAACAATGAAGTAGGTCTAAAATTAGAGGGCTGTGAGGGGTCTGCGTGAGCCTTTTTAAGAAATGGAAGGACCTTCGCGTGTTTCCACTCTGGTGGGACCTTAGCTTCAAGAAGGGAGGCATTCAGGAGGTCCATAATTATCCTAAGCACGGGTAGTTCAAGCTGTCTTAGCACTGTGATGGGAAGAAGGTCGCAAGGTCGCAAGGTGGGTTAATGCTACCAAGTAGACGCTTAAAGGAATTGATATCTAAAAGTGACCAGATTAATTATTAATAGCATCAGAATTGATGCTGTCAACATGTCTGGCCATCTTAACAATCTGCATAGAGGTGGAAGTTTGCTGAGTGGCGACCATTTCTGTGTCATCAATTAGTGCAGAGAACATTTTCTCTACTTTAGTGAGAAATTTTTTTGCAAGGTCCTCGCATTGATCTCTATTTAAGATAGGAGGACTGGCCTGAGTATTAGAGCCAGACAGTTCTTTAACAGTCCTAAACAGAGTATGAGAGCAGTTCAGCGCACTGGAGATAGTAGAAGAGACATACTCGGCGCAAACTGTCCTACATAAAGAGTGATAATTTCTTATAGCCATTTTATATGCAAGTTTAGTCTCGGGTGAGTAATTCCTCCTCCAGCGTCTTTCCAGTGCTTTACCTTTGGTTTTCTCAGTTTTTAGTGTCTCTGTAAACCAAGGGGCTGGAGGGCGATGGCTGTTAAGCCTTTTAATGGAGGGTGGTAAGCAAATGTCACTAGCTTTAAGAATCCAATTGTGGATCTCATCCAGGGAGGAAATAGAAACAGGTTCAATAGTAGGTGCCTCGTTTAATAAGCACTCATTGAAGGTCTTAATATTCAATCTTCCCCAGTTCCTCGATTTTTTCTTTAAGTCAGGAGCACTAGCAGACTGGTAATTGGGAATTTTTAACCTGAAACCAATAGCAAAATGATTGGACCAGCACATGCCTGTAATACCATGGTTCAAATACCTAATGAGATCCTTTAATGAGCTGGGACGCCTGGATCTTTTCTTAACTCCAGAGTGCATAACAAAGGAAGATGTGGCCTCTGTAAAGGAATCCTATTTAGAGTGTAAGCAGATTAAGCGTGAGGAGCAGGAACTCCAGAAATCTGGAGCATGCAGACATCTAATGCTCAAAACCTCTCCAGGAATGGAGGACTATCTTGCATGGCCTTTATCAATGCACGAAAGATTTCTGCTAGTAAGGTTTAGATTGGACTATTTTCATCTCTTACTGGCAGTACCTAGGGGGAGCTGTTCCTAGAGTCTGGGTCAATGTAAGTGGATATTGAAGGGTGGTTAAATGGTAACCAACCAGTGGGTATCCATTTTGTTGGATATAATGGCCTCACACACCCTTTCAGGTGTCATGCTTCATCATGGTCCGTTGCTCCTCGTTGGGTGGGCGGTGCAATACCCAATGGGCTACACTATCCGGTCCTGGCGGAGAAGGGTAGGCGTTCCTACGCAGACACGGGAGTAAGAACCTTAGTTACCGAGGCTTAACTCACTGATGTCCATCCCGCCAGACACTACTGGTACCTTTTACCATTGACCTCTAGGCTTGGAACATTGTATTAGCAGGTACTTTTCATACTATTGATGTAAACACTGATACTTAGTTAGATCAGTAACACAGTAGACAGCTACATTTAAGGTCCTGAAGAATCGCGGGTAACTTCGCCCTACGCGAGAAACATGTCCACCATCACCACCACACTGTAGTATAGTCTTGAGCACGGAATACATTATTTTCCAGAACTCCAAGACTAACTATTGTTTTTAGTTAACGCACAGGACCTACAGAATAAAGTTCCTTCTGGTACTCTTGCGTTATTTTATTTTCACTATCCGTCTACTACCACTCCTGGCCCCTCGCCCACACTTCACCCACGGGCAGTTGGAAAAAGATCTCCGCCAAAGAGCCCCTCTTTTGAGGTGTAGCCCGTTGGGTATTGCACCGCCTACCCAACAAGGAGCAACAGCCCATGATGAAGCATGACACCTGAAAGGGTGTGTGAGGCCATTATATCCAACAAAATGGATACCCTCTGGTTGGTTACCATTTAACCACCCTTCAATATCCACTTACGTTGACCCAGACTCTAGGAACAGCCCAATCTTCTCTTTGTTGAACGCATTACCGGGGCAAAGACTGCGGCCTGGACCTTCCACTGTTTCCAAGTGGTAAATCTGCCCTCTTGATCGACTAAGATCTCCTCTCTCCCCCCCTTTTTGAATGCAAGTACCTGGGGGAGCCATAAAGGACAGGTATTAGCACCCTGTGGCTGCGACAACCTGTCTCCACAGGATCTGTTACACTTTGTCCTTTTTTGCGACTTTTATGTGGCCCCCCGTAGATTGTTTTTAAAATCTCTTTTAAAAAAACTAAATTTCTCACAGGCACGCCCAGCTTTGTTTTACCTGCAATTGTTAAAACCCGATTGTATTCCGCTGATTGTAGGGTTTTTAAAATGCTCTCTAAGATACAGGAAAAGCCTAGATTTTTATTGACTAGGATAAAATGTATTACTATGAATTGCCTTTAACTTCACATACTGCCTCTATACTCTTATTCAATGTGCAATGACCCTACTGAACTCATGTAACCTGATTCGTGATGCCCTGTTTTAAACTTGTTTGTTCATTTGTGTAAATGTAACTTTTATGGTTTTCATTTTTTGAAGCCGAATAAAGTTTAATGAAATTAAAACTAAATGTAAGATTGGACCAGCACAAAGGAAGAGCAGGAAGACACTGAATAATAGATAAACTGGAAAAGATGGGATCCAGTAAATGTCCAGCAACATGTGTGGAACCAGAGTTGCAGAGAATGATATTCAATGTAGACAGGTCAGAGATGAAGGTGGTGCTATGCGTACATGTTGCGTCTTCAAGATGAAGATTTAAATCTCCCAGAATGGTAAAATTGGCTGCTTTGAGAAAGTAAGGGGTGATAACATCAGTAAAAGATATAATCCAAGGGCAGTTAATAAAAAAAAAAAAGGTGAGGTCCTTGATAGTAGGCATGCTAAGAGGAGAGGAGTTATACTTCACTCTAGTAAAGGTGGGGGTAATTGGTGAGGGGTAAACGTTATCAAATTATTTCCTAAATTTAAAATTACAGCAAGAGCAATTACTGTTACTGATTTCAGGCTGCAGTGGGGTACAGGCATTGAGAGGCATAATACGGTGCACTAGCAGCTGCTTAAAAGTGTAGTTAATAGTATTGATAGTGTTAGGACCAGGGTTCGTGGCCCCTGGCCCCTGCGGACGGGCGCAGACAGGCTTGCCTTAGACGCGCCATTGGTGAGCCCACTGCGCGCGTCCGTTCATTGCCCATTAAATAGCAAAATGAGGCCCGACTGCGTGAAATACTAGAGCGCTGACTGAAGGGCATGAGGGAAAAATGGCCGCCACAGAATCAAGCCCAGCCCTGGCAGAATACCGTCTACCCTGAGTTTAACACACTCAGTCAGTGGTGCAGTAAAACATTAAAAACAGCATCAAATCAAATTCCTAACATTCAATTCGGTTTTTAAAACATAAAAAGCAATTCAAGATGCGAGTGATAACAGAGGTAGACTCACAGTATCCCCATCTGTCATAACATTATGGTGTTGTAAATAGATAAAGCCTTGGATAAGGCTGGATTGGCTATTTTTAGGATTTAGATGTACATATTGTTCACTGCCCTCCTTCTCTCAACCTCGCATATATACATTGCGGCACTTACCCCTCCCTCCCTCTTGTGGCACCTTTTCTAATTATATGTATCGGATGTTACGTTTGTGAATATGAGATTCCATGTTCCACATGAATAACATGTGTTCAACATGAATTATATCATTTGCTTTAACAGCTGTTGATGTTTATATTTCTTATTTAAAAATTTGTGTCCACTGGGGCCATTCTTTTTTGTACAAAATATTAAGCATGGCATCCGTGTTGTTGTTAATGATGAAAGGTTTGTGCAGCGCCCGGGGGAAGGGGGGCAGGATGGCAATGAGTAGCAAGCGTGTTGAGTACAGCCGCTATAGTGAAATACAAAATAATGTAGATGAAAAGGTGCAGGTTGGCAGCTACTGATAATAAAAATGTTAAGGTGGGCGCTGTGCTGAAACCGTAGCGCAGCTACCGGAGAAAAGGTGGGCAGCCTCACAGGAAAGCTCATTGTGCCTGCAATAGGGGAAAATTATAAAAGAAAACAGTGTTATCAGACTGTAGATAAAGCAGACCGAGTAACAACACAACTAAAAAGTCCAATCCTCATGCCAGGTTACTAAGGAGGGATTACTAAGCATATTCATGAATCAAAAGCATCCATTTAGAAAGAACAGTAACAGGAGACACTTCAAAAGATGGGCGGGAAATGGGCGGAGCTTCAAGTCCATACCTGAATAAAGCATGCCTCACAGTGTGTAATGTAATGTGTGTATACTTGTAAAGCGCACTATCACCTGAAAGGTATCTTGGCGCTGTATACCGCTGTGGAACCCTCCCTGCCTTTCCCTGTGAGATGCCCCCTTACTGGGCACCTCCAAGGTGAAGCCAGGCATCCTAGTGCTTTCGGGGCCGTTGTGGAGATTAAGCAAGCTATTGCCCAGAGTTGCAGAGTGGGACCCATGATTAGAGTAGGCACCTAGGCGAGAATTATCGAGTCCGTGGACATTGAGCCCTGCCGCGTCGGGAATTGAACCCTGGTCTCGGGCCAAACCTCTGCCTCAGGGTCTGCCGCTCTAATCAGTGAGCCACACAGAGCAGAGCATGCACTGCCCCACAGAGAAGAGCATGCGCTACCCAGGCTCGACCTAATAGGACGTTGAAGTCAATGAAACAGAGCATCGGTGATGAGCAGGGAGGGGCGAGGGAGCAACAGAAAAAAATGGGAGGGCATAATAAATGAGAAGGGCAAGCTTGTGGGGAGAGGTGGGACAAGGGCTATACAGACTGGAAGGAAACAAAGTAGCCGAGTGTTTTGATGGTGTAAGGAGGCGACACAGAGCACATGATGGGAAGCAGCTGGAGAAGCAAAAGCTCAGCAGAGCTGGGAAGCAACTAAGAAACTGGGGGTAATTTAAATTGGGAAGCAGCACAAGAAGGAGAAAGAAAACACAAGGTGCAACGGAGCAATAGGTCTGGGCAGGAGCTGGGAGAAGAAGGGAAAAGGAGCACTTGAGGAAGGCAAAGGGAAAAGCACATGAGAAGAGCAACATGGAGTACAGGGCAAGAGAATAACAGACTAGAGAAGACAACACAGTGCACTGAGAAGTGTGAAGAACACGGGGGAGATCGACGGAAAAAACATGCACAGTAAAGGATTGCTTCAGCAGAAACAAAAAAGTAGTTCCCTAAACGTGATACGTGGAAGGATACAAGTAAAGAGGAGATGCTCCAGGGGATGGATAAACACAAGGAGGACAAGGCTAGCTATTGAATAAAAAGCAACCAAAGGAGAGTCACAATAAAATCAACAAATGGTAAGTATTGGGCAGCCTTTAACCCGACTGTATGTTCTTTACAGGCTAACAAAAGCTTTTTTACAATAAGACAGCAGTCCTGTAGGTTCGACCTAAAAAAGTCTTTAGGATCTTCTGAAAGCCCAGGTACGACTCCAGAGACTTAGGCCCCGATTACATTGCTGTTAGGATGATTGTCCGACCAGCATTGTTGCAGTTTGGGACCGGCAGACAGTAGTTGGTGGTGTCGACTGCCAAATTAGGATCTGACTGCCGTGGAGGCGGTAGGAAACATGCCTCTTTGCACTGAGGCTTGTGCTGCGACCCGGAAGAAGGTGGCTGCCCAAGCCACAATGCCAAAAGGCAAGTTTTTAAACATGCCTGCACCTTGTGGCAGGCACCGTGGGGTGCTTGCCACACAATACAGGGATGTTCAGGAGGGCACAACAGGTGCCACCCAGGGCCCAAAACGGAGGGCCATGTGGTAGAGGGGCCCCAAAATGCCTTTTACACCAGCCTTTTCATGTTGGAAGAACTGACATGAAATGGCTGGTGGAAAGGTGGATCACAATCTCTACGGCGGTGCCTGAGAAGGCACCACGTCCATTGTGTGGAATGCAGACCGACCGCCAGACGGGCTCTTTGAACCCAACGGAAGCTGTTGATCAGTCTCTCAAGAAATGTGGTCCGACCGACCGCATCTTAATGCAGTGGGACCGACGCCATGTCAGTGTCGGTCCCACCGCCATCGTAATGATGCAATTAATCTTAAGTGCAAGATTATTCCACGATTGTGGTGCTAAACAAGAGGTTGCTCTGCTTCCCATTCTTATTTTATTAATTTTCTTGAAAATGACTAATAATAATAATTCTATCATCAATTGCATAGTTTAAAAAAAAATGCTTGAGACATTGATTATATGGACTATAATATGGAAATAAAAGTCTTGTCTAGAATTATGGCCTGCACAAACATCAGATACTGCTCACAAGACAATGCTAGTTGCTGCACATGTGCATTATCTTTGAAGCATGTTTTTGACATTTACATAACTTTACAATTTGCTTGGATAGGCCATTTGGTCCATTTCCATGGAGAATAAATTGCAGCTTTCTAATTGATCTACAAGAGAAACAAAGAAGTACCGGAGAACAAATGGTACAAGTCAGAAAAGAACACTGTCTCCAAGGCATCAAAAAACCCTTTAATTTGAAGTCGGTCTTCATGGAAAAGAAGAGTGAGAGGGGCCTAAAAGGCAGATAAGATGTCCTCAAAGTATGAAGAAAGTAGCTGCTCCTCTGTATCTCGAAGGAGGATGGGGAGGTTCAGTGAACCTACTTCCTCTACGTACACATCCTTGCATAGGGGAGAGGTGTGGCGCCGCGGCCAGAGCGGCTGACGCTGGGGATCATGGTTCGATTCCTGGCTCCGGTGGCAGGGGTCTGCCCAGCACCATGCGACTCTGGGCAATAGCTTGCTTAATCTTCCCAACGGCCCCCAGCGCCGAGATACCCCTTCAGCGGGCGATTCATCCGCTATACAAGTACTGGATTTACATTTTACATTTGCATGATTTTTTTTAGGATGGTGGTAGCGTGCCTTCACCCCTGCTGCACAACTTAGATGTTCCATGTTGTGTCAAAGACCCTACTATCTGCAAGAAATCATGCACCTCACGCGCTGAGCTATACCTAGTTGCTAACACATTGGATGTGGAGAAGTGTGGCTCACTGGTTAGAGGAGGCAGACCTGGAAGCAGAGGTCAGCCCGGGACCAGGGTTCAATTCCTGGCTCGGCGGGGTCTTGAGTCCTAAAATGTCCATGGACTCGACAATTCTCGCTCCGGTGCCTATTCAATTCACGGGTTCACACTCTGCGACTCTGGGCAATAGCTTGCTTAATCTCCACAACGGCCCCTCGCGGCGGGATGCCTGGCTTTCACCTTGCGGATACCCTGCCGGGGTTATCTCACAGGGGACTACCAGGACGGGTTCCCTAAGCAAGCGCTTAGAAACCGCTCGGTGATTTGCGCTATATAAATTCCTGTACATTTATGTGTAAGATAGGATGCAAAGTTAAGTTCAGCAGCGTGATCTGGCAATGAAGTCAGAGGCTAGTGGATGTGGCACAAGAATCCTGCATCATTCACCTGTATCAGACCTCCTCCCACTGCTGACAACCAGCCACTGCCAGTTCTCTTGATCACACTTGCCCACTGCCAACTGCTGCACATGAAGCAAGCAATTCCTACCCACTTCCAAAAACATATCCCACCGTTACCACCATTTTTGGTTAAGAGGTACTGTCTCGCATGTCTTTCTCCCCATGCCCCAAGAGCCTGTGTGCTGCACCATAAACAACACTACTCTAGAAGCACTGGCTTCCACACTATGCAGGTTCCAGACTTCAACGCCTCATTTAGCATGGGGGCACGATAGGTCTAGATTGTCTATAAGTAACACAGAATTATTCTTTAAAGCCTAGTTTAAGGATGGCTTGTGCTGGTTTATCTGAAAATAAAGTGAGTTTGGTTAAGATGAGGAAATTAACTTATGTTTTTAAGCTAGTGTACCAAAGGGCTTGGGTGTTTTGTCGCTTAAATGGGTGGTTGTTGGGCTCAACAATAAAAATGGAGAAAACTGTTTTGTCGACAACAAAAGTGTCCACTTTCACAATAGCACAAGGAATTCAGCATGGTCACCAAATTATAATGTTCCACACATCAAGTAAATCCCAGTTGAGAACTTACAAGTGCTTTGCTTTCTCTTTTGTATCAGCCATCATCCCTTTCACAAAAAAATATGGTCTCTTTCATAATAAATCACTAAAAGCTCTGCAGTGCGCCCCTCTGCTCAATAAATGATGGCGAAAACCCAACAGTAATAGGGCTATCAAAGTTATATTTATTTAAAGCCCAAAGGAATGTTTTGATATGTTAAATGCCACAATATGTATATATTTGATAGTGTTATCCTTGTTTACAGAACTCAATTTGAATTCTAACATTCTCGCTTCTACTTAATTTGGAATTAAATCCTGTAATGAATGGTGTGTAATATTTCATGCCCTTGTAGTAACTGACAGAGTCCATGTGCTTCTGTTGGCACAGGAAGTGCGTTAACAGTCTGAGGTCAGTAAAACTAAAAAGGGTCTATAATAAATGACTATCAGTCCACTTATTACAAAGTACAAATCAACAACAGTGATAATCCATCTTCTTTATGAAAGTTGAACCAAATAAGCTTGTAGTTTCTATGCTACAAACAAGAAATATTACAAACTCAATGATATGGTCCTTGCCAATTTCAAACCCCAACTTTCACTGAATGCCAAGTCACTTGGATTCCCCATAGGCAAACACTTAAAACTTCGAGGAACACATTGACAAAAAATAAACAAAGACTGCCTGTTACCAGCTCTCACGTCTGAAAAAAGTGAAACCGCTTCTTCCAGAGATTTACCTCAGAACTGCTGTTCATGCCCATGTACACTTGTAAATGTAAATCCAGTATTTGTAAAGCACACAGCTACCCGGAGGCATCCCGGCGTTGGGGGCCTTCGGGAAGATTAAGCGAGCTATTGCCCAGAGTCACATGGTGCTGGGCTGACCTGCAGCCGGTGCCGGGGATCGAACCTTGATCCTCGGCGTCCGATGTCAGTTCCCCTGGCCGCAGCGCCACACCACTTGCATCTGGAATGTGATAATGTCCTACTACATAGCTTTGCAGAGTCAACACTGATACCCCTTTGTGGCATCCCACACGCTGTAGCACATTTCATCCAGGACTTGATGACATATGAGCACATCATCCCCATCACGATGGAACTCCATTAGCTCAGTTAGCCAGCATGCAACATCTTCAAAACCAGATGCATCATACTATCTTGTAGACAAGCTCGCCATCTGTGGTGGTTCTCGGCACATTGCAGCAGGACACCTTTACACTGCAGACTATGAAGTGTAAAAAGACAAGAAAACAAGGCAGCAGGACTTTTCTATTTATGCACCCAGGATTTAGAACAACTTCCCTATATCCATCAGAACCATCCCAACGGTGCTTTAATTCAGGAGTTGAAGACTACCCTCTTTAAAAACACTATCACAGTTCATTATTCATCCACAAAGCAGCTACATCACCTATCACTGACTGACCTTATGCAGGTCCACTAACTTGTGGCGAGGTTCACGATACAGAAACACCCCATGCATAACCCCAACACACAATATAGAAGAGACAAGTGATAGGTGGCAGGATATACAAGTGGGGGACAGTGTACTTTAAAAATACATATTACAAAAGTCTAGGCTATTTGTGGTGAGGGGAGAGCACAGGGGCAGCAGCACTGAAGGCCCTTTAGGGCAAGGATGCCATGTGCATGGGTGCCACTGGAAATGGATCTGCCCTGTCAGTCATGCCACAAGTTTAAACTGCAGTGCAGTCAGACATGACAGGGAGCAGTCAGGTAGAAGCAGGGTACACAATATAACAGAAGGGCTATCCAGTGCCAGTACATGCTTGCCAGTCATGCAGCGCCGGGTAATGTTGTTACACGCCCGGCCTGAGAGGGACACGAGAACTAGGGCGAAGGGGCCGCCACTTTCATCGCTTGGGGCACTACTTCACGCTGCAACGCCCAAGGGCGGCAAACAGAGATCCAGCCGACCAGCTAAACCTACTCACTAAACCCCGCCCACTCTAAGATGGGCGGAAACTGCCAACTATAAACAGGGCGGGCGGATAAAGCCGCGTGCGGACGCTACAGCTAATCAGCATCTAGGATTACTGTGCAGCGCACTAGGATTGGCTTAGATGCATCCAATAGTAGGTCATGGAACACATTAGAAGTATTGCGCACTCCAAGAATATGTTCGGTTGTGGGATTGGTTGCTGTGCGACCCGGAAGTGCTAACACTACGGATGAATAACATGCTGTCCAGCAACAAGCATTGGTTACTGATACAGGCATGAGTTTGGATTTACGGACTATCATTGTAAGTAGGGGACAGGTGGTCACTGTAGTGAGAACTCTGGATAATACCAGTCTTTCTGAAAAAATGAGTTTGCAACTTAAACGGACCCACGAGCTCAGAATCTGCTGTAAATGTTGGGATATGTACTCATTTTTAACCGTTTTAGAATGTTTTATTTCAGTTTGGAGATAATTACCTCTGTTTCACCGACCCTATAACACAGCTCTCAAATTTGCTCTGATGCATTCGCGAGTAGCGTCCGTGGTCCAGGGTTTTCCTTCGCATTCTTGGACTTGCAATGCTGGTTTTGTAATAGGACAGACTGGACTACATGTCCCACAATGCAATGTTAAAGCCTGAATGCTGCTTGCATGCTTCAGACAACGTGAAAGCTTTGTATTGGGAATCGTGATGAGACAACTCGGAGTTTACACCAATCCAATAATACCTTTTTGAAACTGGCTAATCTTTAGTTTATAACACATAAAATACATATATAGAATGTTAAAAATCACCCTACTATGAAATTTGTCTCTCCAATTGTGCCTGAATCTGATTCCCCATAGTAAATCTGTGTAATTATGTATGGAGATACTAACTGTGTTTGCTCACTAGCACTCCCATTAACATCTCTTCCTATTATACGGAGCAGTGTTCAGTTGTGGCTGCTTTTTCAGGGTGATCACCACACTCTACTTCATTGTGGGCACTGTATTGAGTAGTGAACTTTTCGTCTACTAATCCTTGATTGTGTATGTGTTACTGTACTTAGTTCAGTGGCAGCAAAACGAAGTTACAACACCCAAAATGTGTTAGCCTTTGACACAAAAGTGCATTACTGCTAACTGTGTCCGTATTGACGTGGACATGGGTGGCTACTGTACGTTTGTAACTGCAACAAAACTCAATCAATAAAGTATACAAAATGGATTGATATGTGTACTGAATCATTTACCCATTTGCTTTGTGGAGGAAGAAAATGCCCAGAGGTGTAAAGGAACTTGTGCTTAAAAGAGTTTTTACCTGTATACCTTGTCACATTCCTTATCTACAATGTGATCATCAACAGTAGTCCAGCCTCAGTTGGCGATATAGATACTGTGCATCTTACATTGTGCTATGTCTTTTCTTATAGTGCATGAATCAACAATTATAATGTCTGTTTGGATCTGTTGGGAGTTTCACTTGCAGATGTGACCAGCAAGTGGTTTACCATTAACTGGGATCTGTTATCATTACTCATATTCTGATTTTTTTTGTCTTGCCCTGGTCATTTGAGAGTTGTAGTTTTGGTACATTTTAATTGGGCTAATTGGACCAATACGTCTGATACTGATATGCAAAAGCAATATTTCGGAAAGGAAAGCTGGTGTTCTGGTCACGGGGGCAATCTAGTGACTTTATATGTGTGTGCTGTCAAGTAACTTCGAGGGGAGATAGGGTAGGGGAGGGTTTTGCATTCTTTTGTGAGGACCATGTGCATCCACTGTGTGACAAAATTTTGTGGCTGACCCCTGGGGTTCCTACCATGTAAGCTGTGTTCATGCAGGTGTCGTGTATAGACTGGACAAAGGTTGCTCAGGAGAGAGAGAGAGTGGCTCCAAACTTGAGTCTGCAGTCAGAGCCCGTGTGTTAGTGAATTTGCTCTTGGTGTGCAGAGCTTTGTGGAATTTTCACAGTCTGAGAATATCTGTTTTTGTTTGTTTGTCAGTGTAGGTTTCCCAAAGGTGATATTTCTTACCAAACGTGCGCAGGACTCGCTACTCCTTGCTGTTCAGATAAAATTCTGTTAAATTTAACATCACAAGTGCTGTGGTACTTTAAGATGACTAAGAATGGGAAAAGGAAGCCTAAAATATGTCTTTGCAAAGCAAAGGTGCATGATGCCACAGTAATTATGATATGTATAATAATTATGTAATGTAAGAAAAATTAACTGTGTTGATTAGCACTGTCCTCGTTACATCTTCCTCACTCTCACATTCTGTTTTCTGTAATCTTCTTCCCTCTCACATTCTGTTTTCTGTAATCCAGTCTGAACCATTTCCAACACACTTATGTGTGCAGTCCATTGCGTTTGAAATGCTCCTCCTACATTCAAATCTTCTCTACAAAGTACTCCACTTTCCACAAAAAGTGTGCCCAGTGAATTACCTAGAATAAAAATAATTCCAAGATAGATGTTCTTGTCCCATTAAAACTGCGCTGGGATTTCCCCACTTTGTCAGAGTTTTCCTGCACAGTGCCAGTAGTGTCAATGAGCCAATATCTGTAAACTGTTCAGATATAATGCCTATTTCTAATTCCCAAGGCTGTCTGTTATCAGGGCTGAATTTAAAACCGCACACAGTCTATGATCCTCATAATTACCTAAAATATATTAACCCTATTATTTAAATAGATGACTAATAATAAGATCAGTATAAAAAAAACTCATTTTGTAGGTGAATGCATGTGTGGTCCACGCTCCTACACAATAAGTCGTCCACGTCAAAAGTTTTTCTTTTTTTTCTGCAGCCATACGTGGTCAAAACCAATTCAAAGGTAATAGGTCACAAAGGCGAGACCTATTAGCTTTGCCAGTGCTTGTTAAAATATGAGTTATGCTGGCAGGTCTGATTACCTTTCCATATCCCTTTATTGTATTGGTAGTTTATCTTTTATATTCTTGGTCCGATTTCTTAGGCTGACTTTGACAGCAGTTTATCGGCTCTGTGATCTTATGGATCAGCAAGAGATAACAGACGCCAATAAAGAGTGAGTTTGGGTTGATGTTCGGGCTAGACAGACTGTGTTACAACCATCTTGTAGACACCATTCACTCTATGTCCAGGTCTAACCCTCTGGTGCCGACATACTTACACCTTAAAGCCACTCTGTGGCATCTGCTATTCATCACTGGAGGAACTAGAAACACCAGAGGCAAAAACAATCTTCTGTTGAAACCTCGAAGATTCCGGAAGGAAAAAACATATAAGCGCTCCTTCTCGGGAATGGCGCCTAGGATCTGGAACTCTCTCCCGACCGAAACCAGGCTTATCTCGTCCACCACACTCTTTAAAAATGAAGTAAAAGCTATCCTCATGGCTAAATACACCTGAACTACTATCTTGATCACTGTTAGTACTCTGCACCGAGCTATACTACATGTTTGACCCTTTTGATTATTTGTATTTAACTGTCTATTACTCACATGTTTAGCTTTGTAACCACCTAGCTGTACTACTTTGTACTCATGTTGGGCTTAGTCGCCACCAATTTGTACTCATGGACCTATTGATTTATCTGTTTAACCATGCTCCCTCATGTACTTCTCTTTGTAAAGCGCTCTGATATCTGCAAGGATCTTGTCCGCGCTATATAAAACTTTCAAAATAAATAAATAAAATAAATCACGTCCACCCCTGCATGCGCCCAAAAGCCAAGATCAGCTACATCTTCCCTAGGATAATATTTTACATGACATATGCTGCATGATACCCCTTCAAGGATGTGAATCAACATTCCACAAACTAATAGCATACTTGATGGTCTCAACTGCATTTAATGAGAACATCTCTGCACCTTGACCCCAATCACAATTTTTTGTAAAACATTTTGCAAAGCTGTTAAATAATGGACGTTACAGTCTTCAAGTAGTACAACTGGCAACATCACCTACACTTAAAAATGCATCCACATTTGCAGGGTACTTGTCCGGGTCATACAGTGGCCCAATCACGATAGTCAAGGTCATTTGTCACTGGTGTCCTAGGATCTGTCCTGCAAACTGGACCAAATTCCTCCTTTCCACACTTGACTCTCAGGGTAGGGAAGACAAGCAGTCCAAAGCTTCTCAGGGAGATAGTGTGAGGAGCAAGAGCTTAGAACTTAATAGTCAACCAAAAGACACAGTAATGCTAAATCGAAGCAAGTGCTTATTTTTAAATGAAAAGAAAGTACTTTTAGTGTCAGTAGAACTCAATATTACATAACCAAATTAGAACCTAATACAGGGTTGTAGTCTGTGTTGCATTTTAACAATAAAGCTCTACATCCCCCCGTCTCTGCCATTGTCCTGTCTCCCTAGTAGGTTTGGGATTCTAGGTCTTTAATCCCCAGCACACTCTGGGTTAGACATTGATCACACACAGGTGCAGATAGCGAGAAATTTTCTTGATCGGTCAGATACAAGTCAGGTAAGTGTCTTTTGCCCTGCTGGCTAAAGTCCTAACCATGAGCAGCAGACTCAGCTGCACCCATAAGTCTCTTGTCCCAGGTGTAGGCGATCAATGCAGCTGTAGCGGTGTGGTGATTGTGGTTCATGCTTCTACCCTCATGACAGCAGTTCTTCTCCTGTGGGGCTGCGATGGCAGCTTTGGATCAGGACAGTGTCTACAGGTTGAGATTGATCACGTTGCTCTGCCACCCATTCCTTTGTCAGCCTTCCTGGCTGGTTGCAGATAGGGTTTCAAATTCAGCAGTTACAAGTTGTAGTCTGGTCAGGACTTCCCACTTTAGTAGCAGTGCTGCTTGGTTCTCTGTCAAGTTGGTGGCAGCAGCACTATTTTTTCGAGACCTCCGTGGAATCAGGGTGGCACTTGCTCCGTAAGAGTCTTAGTGTGACTGCCACAGGAACAACACAGAAAAGACCGGGGAGTCCTTCACAGTCTGCTTTCTCTGGATGCTCCACACACCAGGAACACATTGGGCTGGTTCTCCTGGACAGTCTTTACTCCTGCAGAGCCAGACATACTCTTTCCCTCTCTCCGGAACTAGGCAGACTCCTAGACAGTTCAGGTAGAACCTCCTCTCTTCCAGCAGAAAGTGCAGACTCCAGGTGATGTCCTCTCACCTCTGGGAGGCTGACTGCCAGACAGAAGTCCTGGTCACACAGAAGTCCTTTAAGTACCCTGTAGAGCACAGCCTTCCTTGGTCAAGAAAAACTCAGGGCATGGAAAAAGTTTGGATGCTACTTCCGTACACATGTTGCAAATGGGATGTGGATCTACTTTTTTAGTCTTCAGAAGCGAGTTTGGTTGGCTCTTGCAGATACCTCAGACATAGCCTTCTTGTAAGGGGTTAGTTCTCACAGCAGGTAGCAATTGGACATCCCCCTAGCATGAGTATAGCATGAGTATCCAAAATATGGCCACAATGAAGAGTAAGATCTCTGTACCTGCCCGTCATCAGCCTTCCTGAAGCAGCAATCGGGCTAACCCCTACCATCCAACAAATTCTGGTGCTCAGAAGAACTAATCGTCAGTGGTTTGCTAACAAGGCTCGGATTAGATTTCTATAGGTTATCTATCACCCTCCAGCTACAGGAATGCAGGTGGTTCTAATTTCTGCTAAAATATCTACCTATGAGTTTTGTTGTAGAATAAAATTTGCTAAATAATTTGTGATCCAGCGGCCATGGAAGACTCATTACCACCAGGCCCCAAACCCCATAACTGACCTAAGGTATAGTGCAGTGCCCAGAATGGTGTGGAGAAATTCAACTGTATACGATTTATATTTGTACAACTATAAATTCAAACAATATTAGAATTGACAAAGAATATTAATCTTCTAGTATCACGAATATATCTAATATAAAAATATTGTATTTTCCAAATGTTAATTTCACGTTAATACGAAATAATCGAATCCTTGTATATCAGTCAAAATCTTGGTCCAGTATAAAATACAACGTTTATTAGGGCAGTAGCAATTTAGACATAAGACAACCCTTATGAAATACATCACATTTGTTCTTGTTTGTCCGCTCCAGTAGTCTTTGATTTGCTCTAAAATAAGCCACTTAGGGGCATATTAACAACGCCAGCGATAATTATTGCTGGCCGTGCTAAGCGATAATTTTATTATCGCAGGCTATCTCTGGAATTTATCGCCCTGGTAGCGTGTTTTTAACAACGCGTTACTCCAGGGCGATAAAAATTCCAGAGATAGCGAGGTCATCTCCCTTTTGCAGGTAACATCGCTGGTTTTCCAGCGATGTTCCCTGAAAAACGGCGATAACCTTGCTGATACGACCCACAGGGTCGTATCAGCATAACCCACCCCAATGTTGGGGACAGGTAAGTCTGCATTTTAGCAGACGTTAGTTTTTGGAGAAAACAGCTGTTTTCTCCAAAAACTAACGTGCTAAAATGCTGGGGCAGCCTGGTAAATATCGCGATGTGAACATCAGCGATATTTGCATGGTTGTCCATCCGGGGTACGCCCAATGACGCCCACTTTGCATCTCATTAGAGGTGCAAAGGGAGGCTTTGGGAAAAAGGGTGCTAACATGCAATTATGCATGGTAGCACCCTCTTGTAAATAGGTGATAGTTTTATCTCCGCTTTTTTGGCGTTGTAAGCCATAAAAGCGGAGATAAAGCCCTTGTAAATATGCCCCTTAGTATTTTGCGGCAAGTGTCACAATGTTTCTTCAGGGTTGTGTGCAGCAGCTGACAAACAGAGCACACAATCAATGAAAAACGTGTTAGAATAACATCAGACATAGCACAAAACATGTATCCTCAGACTCCCCTCCGAGAGTCTGCACGCCTCAAAAGCAGAATTCGATTAACTGTGCTAAAACACAGAAATAAAGATTTACAGCGCGAGGCAGACACCCAGATGCGCTGTGCTGCTGTCACGACGTATTTATGTGATAGAAACACAGACCACCGCTGGATCTGACGGGCGAGGAAAGTTTACGAGCTCCCCGGGCCCCATTGGAGTAATCTTCATACAATCCAAGGAGAAAATCTGTGGAAATAGAGCTCCATCTCAGCCCACCACACCCCTCCCTGTCACGGTGACATCTTGATGAGCAGAGCTTGTCTTCTAGTAACACATTTGTAGCGGACAAGCTGGTCTGAATGAAGTCCTGAGGAAAATTTAATTTATGGCGCTTTCAAAAGCCATACAGTGTAGTAATGTATCGCACCTTGCTCTCGCATCGCCCTCGATCTGACCCATAAGTACAGCCATCTCCTATTTCTGTTTCAGAAACGAAAAATTGCACCAATAGATCGGCTTTCTAAACTCCCCACCCCCTGCACCCCCTAAACATTATTCCAAAAGATTAAACGGCATATCTCTTTATGTATTCACCAAGATGGTTTTTGTTCAGTGCACATTGGGGTGGACTGGCCTATGCGCAGGGCACTGGAATTAAGGGGCAGATTTACAAGCCCCATGCGCCGCCGGTGCATCACGTTTTGTGACGCACCGGCGGCGCAGCCTGCTAAGGGATATTTGCAAGCACAGGTAAAGTCACCCTGCGTGACTTAACCTGTGCTTGTAAATATCGCCCCTGTTCACACAACACTTTGCGTGTTAGGGGCGGGACATGGGTGTTGCTGTGGGTGTTCCCACGCGACACCCATGTCCACTGATGCATTTCCAGATTTACGAGAAATCGTAATCCTGTAAAAACGTCAGTTTGCTGCGCCACCATAGGGGTGGCATAGCCAAGCGAAATGAGGAGAATTTTTTTCATTTCTCCTCGTTTTTTCCTCTTCAATGCGTGCTGCATTCTACAGCACGCATTGAAAGAGAAAAATGCCTGCAGTGATTGCTGCGCGCGCACTGCGGCACTTTCTTGTAGATTCTGCCCCTAAGTGATTTTGTGCAAACCAACCAGAAGTCACTAAAAACTCAATCGCGCCCGTTGCCGTGCAGTGAAAGGCAATTTACTAAGGTGCACTCGTCACCTACCTTTCTGTTGGTATTGCTGTTTTGGGGTCTCGGATTGATTCCTTGTCCAGTGTTAATATGAGGATAAAACACAAAATTAAGAGGTAATGCAATCACGAAGAGCGCCGCATTACGCTGCATAATTTGCGTTTTCTTGACGCATAATTGAGTCAATCCTGCCACATAATGTGGTCCTTTGATGCCTCATAATTCAAGTGGCCCTACTTATCGGTAAAGAGGCGGTGGTGCTGTGGCAGAGTCAGCCACGTCCATTGCTACCCTGCACCCGTTGGGTTCGTAGCTGTTTGATGGTTGCATTCAGTGCTTGAAATGGAAAAATAGAATTGCAGATACTCTGTACCAGAGGACCTGCTTGTTTCTGTTAAGTGCCGGTACTCTCCAAATAAAAGTATCATGTCACGCTTAATAAGTGCCGGTACTCTCCTTCTCAAAATAAAAAAGTGCCGGTACTCCGTACCGGACAGTACCGGCCCATTTAAAGCACTGGTTGCATTTATAAAACGCCCTCATGCGGTGACCAGGGTTGTGCTCCGATTGTGTTTCAGGTGCTGCGCATGGCCTGTATTCGGGGGGTTTACCCAGGGAGGGGCAGAGGAGCAAGCCATGGGACTGGCCTTTATATAAACTGCTCTAGTGCTCTGGCCTACCCAGGAGGGACAGAGAAGCAAGCCCTGGGATTGGTCTTTATCACCTTCAGCGCGGCGCGAATTTTCGCGCTGTGCTGAAGGTTCTAATGGGCTCATGACGGAACGGTTCCGTCATGAGCACAGGCCAACCGACGCTCATGACGGAACCGTTCCGTCATGAGCATCGAAGGGGTTAAACAAACCGCTCTAGCGCTCTGACCTACCCAGGAGGGGCAGAGGAGCAAGCCATGGGATTGGTCTTTATACAAACAGCTCTCGTGCTCTGGCCTACCCAGGAGGGGCAGAGGAGCAAGCCATGGGATTGGTCTTTATACAAACAGCTCTCGTGCTCTGGCCTACCCAGGAGGGGCAGAGGAGCAAGCCATGGGATTGGTGTATATACAAACAGCTCTAGTGCTCTGACCTACCCAGGAGGGACAGAGGAGCAAGCCATGGGACTGGTCTTCATACAAACAGCTCTCGTGCTCTGGCCTACCCAGGAGGGGCAGAGGAGCAAGCCATGGGATTGGTGTATATACAAACCGCTCTCGTGCTCTGGCCTACCCAGGAGGGGCAGAGGGGCAAGCCATGGAATTGGTCTTTATACAAACAGCTCTAGTGCTCTGGCCTACCCAGGAGGGGCAGAGTGGCAAGCCATGGGACTGGTCTTTTTACAAACAGCTCTCGTGCTCTGGCCTACCCAGGAGGGGAAGAGGAGCAAGCCATGGGATTGGTCTTCATACAAAGGAGCAAGCCATGGGATTGGTGTATATACAAACAGCTCTAGCGCTCTGGCCTACCCAGGAGGGACAGAGGAGCATGGCATGGGATTGGTGTATATACAAACAGCTCTAGTGCTCTGACCTACCCAGGAGGGGCAGAGGAGCAAGCCATGGGATTGATGTATATACAAACAGCTCTAGTGCTCTGACCTACCCAGGAGGGGCAGAGGAGCAAGCCATGGGATTGATGTATATACTAACAGCTCTAGTGCTCTGGCCTACCCAGGAGGGGCAGAGGAGCAAGCCATGGGATTGGTGTATATACAAACAGCTCTAGTGCTCTGACCTACCCAGGAGGGGCAGAGGAGCAAGCCATGGGATTGGTGTATATACAAACAGCTCTAGTGCTCTGGCCTACCCAGGAGGGGCAGAGGAGCAAGCCCTGGGATTGGTCTTTATACAAACAGCTCTAGCGCTCTGGCCTACCCAGGAGGGGCAGAGGAGCAAGCCATGGGATTGGTGTATATACAAACAGCTCTAGTGCTCTGACCTACCCAGGAGGGGCAGAGGAGCAAGCCATGGGATTGGTGTATATACAAACAGCTGTAGTGCTCTACCTACCCAGGAGGGGCAGAGGAGCAAGCCATGGGATTGGTGTATATACAAACAGCTCTAGTGCTCTGGCATACCCAGGAGGGGCAGAGGAGCAAGCCATGGGATTGGTGTATATACAAACAGCTCTAGTGCTCTGGCCTACCCAGGAGGGGCAGAGGAGCAAGCCATGGGATTGATGTATATACAAACAGCTCTAGTGCTCTGGCCTACCCAGGAGGGGCAGAGGGGCAAGCCATGGGATTGGTGTATATACAAACAGCTCTAGTGCTCTACCTACCCAGGAGGGGCAGAGGAGCAAGCCATGGGATTGGTGTATATACAAACAGCTCTAGTGCTCTGGCCTACCCAGGAGGGGCAGAGGAGCAAGCCATGGGATTGGTGTATATACAAACCGCTCTCGTGCTCTGGCCTACCCAGGAGGGGCAGAGGAGCAAGCCATGGGATTGGTGTATATACAAACAGCTCTAGTGCTCTACCTACCCAGGAGGGGCAGAGGAGCAAGCCATGGGATTGGTGTGTATATACAAACAGCTCTAGTGCTCTGGCCTACCCAGGAGGGGCAGAGGAGCAAGCCATGGGATGCAGAGGGGGCGGGGGGAGACTAGAAAGGAGCCGTAGAGAGCAACCCATTTGGATAGAAAAAAAATGTTTTACATCAGGGCAAAAATGATGTTCATCAGGGCTAGAAAAGGCTATACATATGCATAATTAACTACAAAAGACAAATAAAATAGCAAAGGATATGCCTTGCAACTCGTAGTCGGACCTCTTTCGGATATGAACCGTACACTCATTTTACAGTATGTGCATTGCCAAATTTTTCTCCATTGTATTATGAGAGTGCCTGCAGCAGTGGGTATTGGATATAATGGGTGCCGTTGATGACAGAGAACAAGAGGTGTCACAGTCCGTATTCATTTATGAAGTATTCGCAGGTGTTATCAGCAGAGTCGGATATTAAAACAAGCATTTGCAATGCAATAGGTCTCGCAGCATTAAAGTTTGAGTTATTGGCATTGTATATGACAATGGGTTGCATTACATTTTTAGCTAAGTCTGTATTGGTGTTACTAAAGGTTCAAGTCCACAAGGCTTAGTACCTCCCATCGACAAGCAGCCATCTTTTTTTCAAAGCCACACTTGCAGCTTAATGCACTGCCTTCAGTTTCCCAAAACATAATGGGTGGGTTATTTTGTGTGAATGTGTGTGTGCTGTATGTCTAAATGATAGGAGAGTGTATGCGTGTGTGTGTGTGTGGACTGTGAGTGTGTGTAAGTGATAAGGAGTGTGTGTGTGTGCTGTATGTATAAGTGAAAGGAGTGTGTTATATGATAGATCCTTTTTGGGCAAAGAGCGAGTCTCCGCGTCTCCACTCAGCTAAGTTTGCATACCCAACGATCGGGTATCTTTCTTTCCCATGTTTAGCTGAGGAACATACTAACAATTTAACAACAAAAAACATGACCGTGTCCTTGTGTACTGTAACTGGTGCTCATGTAAATCGCCCCAATACCTTCGGGTCGCGTTCTCCTACATAAAACGGCAAACAAATATATATATAGCAGCTGTTGAAAGCCCTGTGGACGGCACTGGAGATTCAAGCACAGATGATTGTGATCACCTTAGGAAGGGCAGGGAGTATCTGATAGGCCATTTTTCTTGGTACTCCGCATTCTAACTCCTCTTCTGCAACAGGATAACCGGGTCTTTCATCCCAGTCTCCAAACACTGTGTCTGAAGATGTGGAAATTAAGTGGTTCCTGATAGTCCTCTTGCCTTCATGATGAACTTGTGGACGTCATCTTGGCTGCCAGGAAACCATCTGCAAAATCCAATTATGGACGTCGCTGGAGCAGATTTCTTCAGTGGTGTGAGTTGAAATACATAGATCCATTTAAATCCCACTTCTCTGACGCTCTGTGACTCTGTCTCTTGCTCAGCAGGGTGTGACAGAGGCCCTGTCTTCCTTCATGCGCCTCCCTGACCAGCAATCCTTGGTTAGATATCCACTAATGGTGTGTGCCCTTTATTTGTTTCCTCCCACTCACATTATTTTTTCCTCAGTGAGATTTGAATCTTATGTTGACTTTCCTGAATCAAGCCAATGTACTGTTGTCCTGTTTGACTTCTCACGTTGGAGACCGTAATGCTGGTGTCAATGTCTTCAGCTCGTCAGGTCAGAGAATTTCAGGCCATCTCACTTTGTTCACAGTCCATGTTTTTCTCCCCTGATAAGTTGATACTTCATACCAGCTCAGCTTTCCTGCCCAGGGTGGTACTGTCTTTCACTCTGAGCAAGTCCATTATCCTTCCACGCTGTCCTCTTCCTCACTCCAAACAGAGTGGCCACATTGACTAGACCCCAAATATGCTGGGTCATGTTACGTCAATCATACTTATTAGGACAGATTGGTTGATCAGCTTATTCTAGGTTTTACAGGAGCTAAAATGGGCAAATGCACCATTTCTGGTTGGGTTATCCTCATCCTCTGTATCACGTTCTCTTATGCCTTAGTTAAAATATTTTTGGGAGGGTATTACGTGCCCTCGCCACTAAGGCCATGGCTGCTTCTACACCTCTCATTAGATCCATTCCGGTGATGAGCATCTGCCTGGTGCTACTTTGGGTTCATAAGCTGAGGCATCAAGAGGAAGATGTGTCCGTCAGAAGAAAAACTACTTACCTTTGGTAACAGTATTTCTGGTAGATGCGTAATATTTATGCAAATTCCCCGCCATCCTCCCTTCTCCCCTAAGTGACTTGAATCATTTGAAGGTTTGCAAATATGTTATGCGTTGTAATTGGCGCTGTTGTTGATGCTTCCTCATTTCCACTCTGCATGCCTCAAAGGAGTCATAAAAGAACCGGACACCGAGGGCAGCCCTCTGATTGGTCACTAATATACTCTAGTGCGATCTCATACAGCAGGTGGACATGAGGCTGCAGCACCTGGTAGTGCTGAAGAGGGTTTTCTAGGGACTCACTTTCCAGTCCAGAGACCTGGAGGGATATCTGTAAAGTAAGGAATGTATCCTTCAGAAATATTGTTTGGCAGGTCACTTATCCTCTGTACACACCTGAGAAGAGGCCTCGGGTTCAACACCCAAAATTCTACATCAAGGCTTGACTGATCACACACACTCCGAGTCCTGCCTCACCCCGCTCTAGGTTGATCTACCAGGAACCCCAAAAATGTTTGTTTCTGGAGAATCTAACTACAGAGGACATGATACCCCTTACTTCTCTCTCGTGTCGATTTTTCGGACTGAGCGCCGCGTGATCATTTTAGTTATTTAATGGGTCTCCTGTGCAGTGTGTCGTGTGTGGTGGGCACCAACTTTATAGAAGTAAAAATGATTTACGTAGAAGACATGGGAGAATATTTGTCCTGCTTAGCAAAATGAACGTTTCTCTCTGTTTGGTAAACAACACATCGGTGATTTAGACAGAGTTTGTGTGTTCTGGAATTACTGTGCATTTTTTGTTATTGACGTGCAGCACTGCGCTGTGAAATTACACCCAGCAAGCATCCTACAAAAAACATGACCGTGTCCTTGTGTACTGTAACTGGTGCTCATGTAAATCGCCCCAATACCTTCGGGTCGCGTTCTCCTACATAAAACGGCAAACAAATATATATATATATAGCAGCTGGCGCCTATCATCTCTAAAGAAATCCGCGGCCATATATCAATCAGGCACAATCATCGTGCACGAATTAGGCTTAGATCTGGTCAGGGGACATTGTACAGCCAGGCAGAATACTGGTTTTGAACTGTAGTAGTGACGAGTTTGCCGTGTTGGGGGTACTTTGGGGAGATAAACTTCCTGTTCGCTTTCGATGTGCCGACCTAGAATGTATTAGTTAAGAGCGAGTACCCACGATACAAGTATTATGGAAATAAAGAAAGGACTAAGGTGACTGCCTGCCGCTGCCTAAACTGCAAGGGGTTAACAGTCAGCAAACAGATCTCATGAGGGGCGGACCTTCGAGTCCGTGACGGCGCCCTCGAGCACACACTACACAGTACCTGGGTCCGGGATGCCGCGGACAATGCGGGGAACAGCTGTGGACCGGCAGGGCTCAGCAGAGGCCCGGAGGTAGGTCCGGCTCGTGGCAGCGTTGAAGAGATGCGGCGCTGGAGCGGGGCCTCCGAGGGGCTCTGCGGGCCGTCGGGGGTGCTGTCTGTTGTCCGGGCGTAGGCGGGGCTCCTGGGGCAATCTGGCGGCTCTCCTCCGGTGGGGCTCTGTCCGGCCCGTGAAGGCGTCTCTAGCTGAGGCGGGGGCGCCCACGTGTGTGTCTGTGTGCGAGGGGGGTGGGGGGGGGGTGGGGGGGGGGGGGGGGTGTGTGTGTGTGTGTGTGTGTGTGTGTGTGTGTGTGTGTGTGTGTGTGTGTGTGTGTGTGTTCGTGTGTGTGTGTGTGTTCGTGTGTGTTCGTGTGTGTTCGTGTTCGTGTGTGTGTGTTCGTGTGTGTGTTCGTTTCAAATCGCCTCCAAGGCGATGCACGCGGCCAGCAGTGTCTCCTGGAAAGGAGACACGGCAACAATAGGCTGTCGGCGGACACGCGCTTCCGCGCGTTCAGCCGAGACCTAAAAAAAAGTGCTGCAGGAACAGAGCTCAGAAAGTAACTTCCCATCATGTGTTTGGGAGCTCAGCACCGGTCTTCGTTCAATGACGTGCATACTCGTGTCAGTAACTCAGGCCTGGGCTTCAAGTGTGCACTCGTGAGCTCACAGCCCTTCCAAGCCAATCAGGAGCACAGTTCTCTCAAACGAAAGGTGGCAACTTCCTTTTCCAGCCCGGCTTTTGATTGGCTGCTTCATCAAGTTCACATTTATCCTCGCAGTGCATCGTGGGAATACTTGGTCACAGCACCAGGAAGGGTGCAGAGAGCTGCTCCTGTTCCCACTTGTTCCAGAGGAGTGGAACAGTGTGTGTCTGCGAGAAGCAGTGGTTTTGTCTTCAATATGGGTGGACAGGACTTCCACAACAAGGACCTGTCACACCTCGGAGACCTGAGCAACATGGCTGATGTCCGGTGGAGCTGCTAGACCGCTATAGAGGAGATTGGCCCTGGTTTTCCCCTTTGGCCGTCACCTACCCAGCCGGACATTGGGCACAGTTCTCCTTGTCTCCCTCTGACAAACTACTTTAAAATTGTTTTTTTTGCCTGTGATTTTACTATGCTCTTGTAACAGATGTAATTTGTATCTTGTAACTCAATGTTCCTCATGTAAAGCGCTCTGATACCTCCGGGTCTAGCCAGCGCTATATAAAACTCTTCAAATAAATAAAAATAAAATGTAGCAGACAGGGTTATTCAAACAATATGGTTTTTAGTTTTGATTTAAACTTAGTAGAAGATTATATGTTATCTCAGAAGGCAGACAGGTTCGCCCGCAGTTTCGTTTTGTTAAAAGGCTTTGACTGCCCATGTTGGAGAGCCGAAAAGGCAATGTTCTGAGGAGACCTTTATTTCTGTCTTCCTGAGGGAACAGCGGCTTTCCTCTCGGATACTTTGGGGTGTGACCACAGCTTCACTTGGGCACCAGATCCATGCACTTAAAGTCCATCCCTTGTCCGCTTTTAGCAGTGAAGAGCAGGCCTGGCAGCAGAAATATGTTCTTGTTTCTTCAAACTTGTCCTGACTTCGGTATTCTGCGCTAGAACGCGATTTCACTGTTTTTTTTAGCCATCCTCGTGTTTGTTTCCTTAATTTTACTCGACACCTCCATTGTAGACCGTGGATAAACTCAGAGAAAGTTTCAGTAAAACAAAACAGCAGAGCAGGGTGAAAAGGCTCGCCTGTGGTTTAACGCGAAATGATGTCCCCATGCAGAATGGGATGAGGGTCTCCTGAATTTAAATGATAAATGATAATTACGTACTTGTATAGCGCACGACTACCCGGAGGCATCTCGGCGCTTGTACGAATACCGCTGAGGAACCCTTCCTGGCCTTTCCCTGTGAAGTGCCCACTCTTGGGCACCCCCAAGGTGAAGCCAGGTATCCTAGCGTTGTTGGGGCCGTTGTGGAGATTAAGCAAGCTATTGCCCAGAGTTGCAGAGTGGGACTCATGATTAGAATAAGCACCGAGGAGAGAATTATCAGGTCCGAGGAAATTGAGCCCAAGAGCCGCCGAGGCGGGAATTGAACCCTGGTCCCGGGCCAGACTTCGGCATCATGGTCTGCCGCTCTAACCATTGAGCCACACTTCTCCCCTACTTTCCAGTACCTAGCCATTCCTTGACCATCAGCTAAACTTGGGGTCCCTTGAACCATAAGGTCTGCGTTACACCCACGTTGTGTGCCTAACTTGACCACCACTGGGTGCGACGAAGGCCTAGCTAAGCATAACTGCAGCTTTTCTTTTAGAGGTGCGAGCATCAGAGGCTCCCCTAGCTGGTGCACCCCTCCCCCCGCCCATCATTTAAATGACACCCAGAACCCGTAATCTGCTTTTTAAAGAAAGTAATTGGTCTCTATCATTATGGGTGCCGGGTTAGTCATTCTCTTATTTTTTCCTTCCAAGTAGGCCTTTTAGGGTGAAAACCATTGTATTTGTTTTGTTACTGTAGTCCTATGGATGTTTCTATCGTTCTGTATTTTAACTGGATGAATGTCGTTTTCTGCCTTACAACCTTTGCTTCTATTAGTTTTCTGCATCCTCTTATGTTTGTTTCTGCCTTCCTCCATCAGGACACACTACACATAAATTGTCAAAATATGACCCCTCCCCACCGATTGGCAATAGCAATTTACCTTTAAAGGATATTTCTTTATTATTATAATATAGGTGAAGTGCAACAGCCTAAAAAGGAAACATTGTGGAAGCTGAAGGTGCAAATCTGTTATGTTCTGGGATATTTATTCAATTGATAGTTTTAAAAAGTACGGCGCATCGCATTTTGGTAGCTTCGAAGAGCTATGGATTCTGCTCTACAGATATGAGGGAAGAAGGTAGAGCCCAATCGAATGAGGGCGTCCCTCAGCTGCAATTGAAAATGAGTTCAAATACTTTTGTGTTTGGGTGTTTCCTGGAGTGCTTGTGGCTTTCTTCTACTCTCAAGTTTGGGCTTCAGGCATTCCCCAGCCTGGTTCTCTCGACCCCAATGGATATGCTTGTTTGCTTCAGTCATTCATGCATAGTTTCTGCAGGACTCAGAGTTGTGTCCCAGTAGGCCTTGTGCACACTCCAGAGGGCCTCAAACTTCACACTTGCTTCTATTGGGGGCCAAGCACATCTGTCTTCCAGGTTTTGCTTTGTTTCCAACCTGTTGACGTGTCTTTGGAAGTCCTGTGTAAATGATGCTACATTTGTCCGCCCCACCTGGTCCTCGGTTTGGACGAGGGGGAGGTCTTGAGTCAAGAAAGCTTTTGATTCCCACCCTTAGCCGGTGAGTTGTCTTGTGGAGCAGTGAGACTTAGAAGTTTAATGAAACACCTAGGTTACTTAATTTCCGAGAGGTGGCTGTGTTTCTTGACTTAGGCAGACAAGGACCAGCGGTAGTGTGGAGAGGTACAAAGCAATATGTGGCTGTCCGCACTCTAACGCATAGGTTCTTTGAAGCCTGACAGTCATTTGCTATGCACTTTGGCTGGCTTTGCTCCTTTGGTGTTTTGGGCCACAAATCCAAAGTATGAAAAATAAGGCTAAACAGGTCAGAAATGGTACCAATGATGGCTCCTTATAACCTTGCACCATTCCAGAGTGAGGTTACAAATCCAGGTGGTCACACAGACTTTAGTCGTCATTAAGGCTCAGTCTGATTGGCTGTCCCACTGGAGCTAGTTCCAGCGACTCTGATTAGGCAGGATGGAAGAGCTCATTTCTTTCGATTACTGGGGGGGGCCTCTGGTCTTGCGTTGGATTCCAGACGGGCAGCAGTTACTGTTGGTTCTTTATCATACCACGTCCTAAAGTAAAGGGTATAGTCCTGCTAAGAGGGACTTCATGGTAGGACAGACCTCAACGAAAGGTTAGAAGGAAAGGCTGGCATCCTTCAATCTTGCAAGATCTGCATGGACCATCTAGTACCCTCATAGCCAAATAAGGATGGTTTCTCCCTTGATGGGCTCCTAACAACCCACCTCTGACGCTTCATTCCATACTTGTGCAGGTCCAGTCAATGAAGTCATCAGGAATATTGGTATTCCTGTGCCTGGCCTCTCCTGAAACCCTGATATATCTCCTGCAGCAAATCTTACCTTAAGCCTCCATAAGAGGTCTTTTATCTCCCAAGCCTTGAGCTCCTTGCACTGGCGACCAATGTTCAAGCGTATTTTGTTAAAAAACATATGAACACTCTTAATGTTCCCTTTCATCGCACAGGACCTGGGCATCTATAGAATAAGATCCACCACTGTCAGGCGGTTCGCTGCCGCAGATCTACAGAGGCTCGTCTGTGGTAGTCCCCACGTTCTGGTGGGTTCACTCCCCAGGGCTGGTCTTTTTCCCTAGTTGCTGTGAAGATCTGGACCTCACTGCCTTCTCACATCAGAATGATCTATCTTTTGCTCCTGTTTCACAAAGCCCTGAAAGCTTGACTTGTCTCTAATTAGTCATTCCCTACTTTCTTTTCTGTCTACTTAGCGCCTAGGCACCTTAACAGGTAACAGCACCTTATAAGTAACTCTTACACTTGAATATGTCTGTTTGGTGTTGATAAGCATCCCTTTGTGTGTGGTCTCTGTGGTCAGACACCAGGAGGGAACTGATCCAATCCGTCTCCTTCTAGCTGATAAATTGTCTTTTCTTCCCTCTCCAAAGATCATTTGTCGAGTGTGATTGGTGGAGATGTAAGTGTTTCATTGACATTGCTTCCTGTTTGACAGGTAAGTCTTAAACCAACACGCGGACCGCTGTCCACATTCCACCCCCGGTGACACACCACCACTGAATGGGCAGGAATTCCTGAGCTCCACTGGAGGGGAAAGTCAGTTTTATTCTGTGAATGCAGTCCCTGTACATCTGGTGCATGTGCTGGGGCGGATTATGGTCATTGTTGCTACATCTCTAGACTGAGGTCTTCCTGATTGTGTTACTTGGGTTGTTTTCATTGGCAATATTCAGGGCTGGACTGGAATACAATGGCCGCCAGTTGCTTTTGTAAGCCTGTCGTGTCAATGTGTGTTTCAACAAAGGCGGGTGTTTCTGGCAGTCGGGTAGCTCTGCTTTGAGGTTCCTCATCTCTTTCGCGTGGGTATGTGTGTGCCTCGTGTGTGTTTAGCGATGAGTTCATGTTTCTGGTAGGCAGTGCCTTTATCCTGTGCGTATGTGTGCACGCATGTGTGTTTAGGGAGCAGTTTTTCTCTGGTAGGCAGTGATGCTGTTGTTGAGGTGTTTTAGCCCGCGTGTCTTTGGTGGGTGCCACTGGGAGTCAGGCGCCTCTGTTCTGGAGGAGCCTCTGGAGAGGAGGGGGTGTATATATGTATGTGTGTGTGTGTGTGTGTGTGTGTGTGTATATGTGTGTGTGTGTGTGTGTATATATATATATATATATATATATATAATTTTTTTTTATTTTTTTTTTAAAGAAATTCTAATTACAGCACTCCGAATAAATGTATATATATCAGTTTTAGGCTCTAGTATGAAGCCCTCAGCACAAAACAATTTGAGGCTGTTATTATACAATAGACTGAAAGGATAGAACAAGAGTCACAATAGGTAGAGGGGGGTCCAAAACTTCCAAGATGAATTCAATTAGAGTCCAAGTTAGTTCTCTTCAATATTTTCTTTATTCAAATTTCATAAAATAAGTTCTCCCAGCACGTAAATCGCCAACACGTGTTTCGTCTCACACAGAGACTTCATCAAGGCATAAATAAGGTGAAGGGATGTCTCGTTAGTATACCAGAGTTGAGGAGCACACTGCAGTCAATAAGTGATGGAACACCATTCAATTTTGACAGATGAGCTTAGAGCTGCAGTATGCGGCAACAGTATGCTGTTTAGATGTATTGGGAAACCGCACCATCAATCCATATTCGACGATGTGACTCAATAGGTGAAGAGCGGGCTCAAAGGAATACTTCCCATGTTGCACGCACGTCCGGTTTGTCGAAAATCAGCAAACCGGTGTTTAAATAATGGTTCTGTTCGCAACCATGATAAGTTGCAGTCCGAAAGAAGCCAATAACGCGTCCAAATCGATAGGTCGCCCGCACCAACAAAAACTACTCTAAACAGCATACTGTTGCCGCATACTGCAGCTCTAAGCTCATCTGTCAAAATTGAATGGTGTTCCATCACTTATTGACTGCAGTGTGCTCCTCAACTCTGGTATACTAACGAGACATCCCTTCACCTTATTTATGCCTTGATGAAGTCTCTGTGTGAGACAAAACACGTGTTGGCGATTTACGTGCTGGAAGAACTTATTTTATGAAATTTGAATAAAGAAAATATTGAAGAGAACTAACTTGGACTCTAATTGAATTCATCTTGGAAGTTTTGGACCCCCTCTACCTATTGTGACTCTTGTTCTATCCTTTCAGTCTATTGTATAATAACAGCCTCAAATTGTTTTGTGCTGAGGGCTTCATACTAGAGCCTAAAACTGATATATATACATTTATTCGGAGTGCTGTAATTAGAATTTCTTTCAAAAGTAGAGGTGGCATGCACATTTTGTGTCTGCCTTTAGCACCTTTGGGTAGTAGGTGCCGTGAACTTCTCTAGCACCCAAGAGATACTGACTGTGTTTGAATGTTTCTATGTTTTTCGTGTACTATTTGCATATACATCCGAATACTTTAAAGAACGGTGCGGATGTTTCCTTCGGGAACACTACTACCCAAAAACTTTGTTGAATATATATATATATATATATATATATATATATATATATATATATATATATATATATATATATATATATATATATATATATATATATATATATATATATATATTGGTTTTTTTTTATGAATCAGGTACACGTCTTTGGCAGTCAGTGTTTTTTTAGCGTCTTTGCCTCCTCCTGCTTGTGCATATGTGTCTAGTTAGAAGGGCATGTCTCTGTCGACCTTCTAGTGGGCACTTTTATGGAGCTGCCTCTTGTCTCTCTTGTGTGTGCCTGCTTATCTTTGTTGGTCAATGGCTCTACTGTTGAGGTATCTTCTTGTGTGAGTCTGTGTAGGGATGGAGCAAGGCTCTAGCAATTAGTCAAATTTGTTGTGGAGCCAGCCCTACATCCGTTGCGTGTGTGTATATACGTGCGTGTCGTGATGAGTGGGTATCTGGCAGTCATGTGACTGTTGTTGTTTTCATGTGATGGTTGTTGTTTAGGGTCTTCTTGTCTTGTGTGTGTATGTCTGGTGGTGGGTGGGTGTCTGTAGCAGTCATGTGACTGTTGTTTCGGTTCTTTCTGTGTGTGTGTCTGGTGGTGGGTGGGTGTCCCTAGCAGTGATGTGATGGTTGTTGTTTAGGTTCTTCTTATCTTATGTGTGTATGTCTGGTGGTGAATGGGTGTCTCTAGCAGTCATGTGACTGTTCTTTAGGTTCTTTTTGTGTGTGTGTGTGTGTGTGTGTGAAGTGATCAGTGTGTATCTATGATAGTCATGTGATGGTTGTTGTTTATGTTCTTCTTGTCTTGTGAGTGTGTGTGTCTGGTGGTGGGTGGGTGTCCCTAGCAGTCATGTGATGGTTGTTGTTTAGGTTCTTGTTGTCTTGTGTGTGTGTCTGGTGGTGGGTGTCTGTAGCAGTTATTTGACTACGTTGTTGAGATACCTTTTCTTTATTATTCCTGCAGAGAGGCAGGCACACACACAATGGCTGTTTCTAGCTGGAACATGTGCCTTTTTGCTGATGCTCCTTTGTGTTTACTGTTGGGGGGGTTCAGGTTGACTTAAGGCCGCCTCGCAGTAATCATCGCGTGCTTCTGGTATGTTTCGTTGTTCTCATCAGATGTTCATGAAACCACGTTCTGTGTAAATGATTTCCATTTACAATACTTGTGGGTAAATTGATCGTATTTGGATATTCAGGAAACATGTCACGGGTCCTTTATTGTTAGGCTGACAATAGACACCCCTGTCTAGTTAGACAGTAAAAACAGCAATTTCATCATAGTACTTGAATGTTCTTGAAACTTTTTTAAAAGGGTGATTTTGATAGATAGAAAGTTGTGGCATCAACCTGTTTATCATATAGTGCTCATTGCCATGGTCTTGTATTTTCAAAGCACTGTAACTACCACAGTATATAGCGGTGGCATTGGTATTGTGGGTCAGGGTGTGTTGTCAGGATGTGGTGATGCCTGTGCTGAACAGCTTTCACCCTGACTGTGCACACTGTCAATGCTGTGTTGTACGAGATTGGCCCCTGGTCGTTAGTTCCGGTTCAGCACCTAAATAAATCCTATTATTGCTATATTGTCGCCAGTGCTTTGGTGGTGTTGAGACGACACGTTGGTATTAGTGGAACTTTGACCACACATTGCTAATCGACACTGTGGAAGTCGAAAATGTGGCATGGCAATTTGTGATCAAGATCCTTTGATCTTTTCTGGCTAGCCCTTTTGACTTTCCCAAAAGGGCAAAATGGGGACAAGCCCCCAAGAGAGCGAAGATGGGGACAAGCCCCCAAGAGTGCAAGGATGGGGACAAGCCCTCAAGAGGGCAAGGATGGGGGCAAGCCCCCAAGAGGGCAAGGGTGGGAACAAGCCCCCAAGGGGGCAAAGATGGGGCCAAGCCCCCAAGAGGGCAAGGATGGGGCCAAGCCCCCAAGAGGGCAAGGATGGGGACAAGCCCTCAAGAGGGCAAGGATGGGGACAAGCCCTCAAGAGGGCAAGGATGGGGACAAGCCCCCAAGGGGGCAAAGATGGGGCCAAGCCCCCAAGAGGGCAAGGATGGGGACAAGCCCCCAAGAGGGCAAGGATGTGGACAAGCCCCCAAGAGTGCAAGGATGTGGACAAGCCCCCAAGAGTGCAAGGATGGGGACAAGCCCTCAAGAGGGCAAGGATGGGGACAAGCCCCCAAGAGCGCAAGGATAGGAACAAGCCCCCAAGGGGGCAAAGATGGGGCCAAGCCCCCAAGAGGGCAAGGATGGGGACAAGCCCTCAAGAGGGCAAGGATGGGGACAAGCCCCCAAGAGGGCAAGGGTGGGAACAAGCCCCCAAGGGGGCAAAGATGGGGCCAAGCCCCCAAGAGGGCAAGGATTGGGACAAGCCCCCAAGAGGGCAAGGATGGGGACAAGCCTTTAGTACTCCTAGTCGGCTGCAATTCACACCACAGAGCCACCTACATCTTCCCAGGGAGTTTAGGACCGAGTGATCTCCCCAGAAGCGCGTCTGAGGGTAGATCCTGTACTGCACGGTACCTGGTGTCTTGTGCTAGGAGCCCCCCTGATGAACGCCCCAAGAGAGCGCGAGTGAGGGCACTCCGGAAGCCCTCCTTGTTCCAGGGTGGGAGGGTGGATCCTGCCAGCCCCAAATCCCTACTCATCCAGTGAGGTTCTACAGGCGGTCAGGAGAATCCTGGCACCCCAAGAACTGAAAAACCTCAGCATGGCCTCTCCTACTAACATTACGGTAGGTGCGTCCCACCGGAGACGCTCAATGCTGAACAGGGAAGGCGGCCTTATGATGGCGGCTTTGAGTCTGACGAGACCCGTCCCGGCTTTAAGATAACTTGGTGTGCATATCTAGTGTGCATATATTTTGCTGCAAAGGAATTGAAATGTATGTACAGCTGGAGTCGGCAAGAATGCCTTTCGCACAAAGACATCAAAGTTGAGTAACAAACAAGTGTAAAAGAAAAAACAAACCAAAGTTTATTCAAATTCCTAGTGCTTTTTGGATCTTTTAAAGTTTAATACCGCTGATCCCATTGTCAGTTCTAGGGCCTGTTTGCTGTTTCTTTCTTCTTGTAACCATGTGTGGGCCCAGATGTCTCGATGTGACTTAAGAGCTGTCACCGCGCGGGTAGAATATAGTCTCCTGGACATGTTGTAATGCACTTGAGTGTGTCTCCTCTGCATATAGTCCGGGTCACTAGAATTATAAGGCAGATGAGGAACAAATTACGCGGCAGGGTTGAGTAAACTATGCGGCATGAAAAAGCAAATGATGTGCCCTGATGCACATTTTGTGTAATAGTATTACTTCATCAGTTTGCCATTTGACGACCAGTCAACCTTTGTTAAGGGCCTTCCACTGCGCAGGAACATGTCACCATGTTTTAGTAACTTGTGATCCGTATGAGATAGGAACAAGATTGTTTCTTTTTCGTTAAAATCTGCAGATTGTGCAGCAGATGATGGATTGCATGGCAAGTGCGACAAATCTATAATTATGTGAAAAACGCGGCAGCCGAAGAATCGCCTAATTCCCGTGGCCCTGCGTATAGTAGACATTTTAGCAGGACGCTTGGCAGGTTCGTACAGGCTTTAAGATTCATTCAAACTGGGCCTCTCTTCTTCCTGTTTTGAGGATGATGGCTGCTTGGGGGCACTTGCGTCCCCTTTTACCACTTCCAGGGCATTAACTTTTTACAGAAGGGACCAGAGAAGCCCCTGCAGCTCCTTCAGAAATACAGACTTCGCGGGCACGTATATCACACCCAACCACACCTCTTGCTGACATCATTTTCAACGAAGGTTTTTCTACGCGTGACGTTTACTACGAGGCACTTACCTCGCAAACGTCTTTTCCACGCGTATGCCTTCAACGACAGTCTTTACCACGCATATACGTTCTGGCTAGGGGGAGGCGTGGAATTCCTTCCAGTCGTTCAGCGTGGGATTGGGGGGTTGGCGGGGGTCGGCTGGGGGAGGGGCTGGGGGGGCCTGGGGGGGTCTCCCCCCCAAAAATAAACAAAGGAGCGGGTTAATTAAATTAAAAAAAAACGCACTTCAGTACCACCGAGGTAAAAGGAAAGTGCCTCCCCCAAAGACGTGCCGTTACGTCAAAATAGTAGTCCTTTTTTAATTTTGGCAGACGTGTTTTGACGCTTGTTTCGATGGTGGATGGAAGTACGGGCTGCTCGTGAAAGACGGGAAGGTGTCAGGTAAGAAAATATTCTTTATTATTTGTGTTTAAACGAAGGTTAAAATGCGTGGTATAATCCTTCGTTGCAAATTCCAGCGTGGTAAAGCCACTTGCGAACTAAAATTCGCGTGGTATTGCCATGCGTGGAACTTGTATTCGTGGTAACATCATATATTCCTCAGCAAGAACCTTTTGTCAAGGTCTGCATTTTGTTGTTTGAGCCACTTTGGGTTCTGTCCCACAGTTTTATTGGCTGATGTGGATCACGCCTCACAGGTTTATTGGCTGATGTGGATCACGCCTCACAGGTTTATTGGGTGCTGTGGACCATGCCTCACAGATTTATTGGCTACTTTGGAACACACCTCACAAGTTTATTGGCTGATGTGGACCACTCCTCACAAGTTTATTGGCTGATGTGGATCATGCCTCGCAGGTTTTTTGACTGCTGTGGATCACGCCTCACAGGTTTATTGGCTGCTGTGGACCACACCTCAAAGGTTTATTGGCTGATGTGGACCACGCCTCACAGGTTTATTGGCTGCTGTGGACCACGCCTCACATGAATCAATGGGCGAGTATGAGCCCCAGCACCTAATTCTATCATTGACTCCAGGGAAGGAAATGTCCAGTGAATGGGATCCACAGAATGGAGTTTCGTCTTGGTGTGAAGCTTTCTTTAAGTTGCATGAACAACTACATTGTAAATCCTCAGGCAACCTATATATTTACTTGTAAGTAAGATCAGGCAACCTATATCTTTACTTGTAAGTAATTACTTTACATGATAAACAGAGCTCAAAAACACGTAAATATTAAAGAAAATACAAATTAATTTTATTATTACTGTACAGATATTGTAAACACATTTGACATGTACAAAAATACTTATCTAGATACAGCTCTCAAACACACCCGTGCAATCCTCCTCATCTGGCGTAGCCCACACACATTCATTAATGATACTTCATATACACAGGGTACAATTCCAAGATATTCAGGTCCTAATCTGGAAGATGCCCTTTCAAACCCATGTTGTCATGCTTAGATCACGTTTCAGTGAGTGGGGAGGACGACATCAGACGATATCAGGCGTCTATTCTGTGTGAATTTAGTGCGCATAAACGTATATTAAGCCTTTGCTGTAGGGTGAAAACGGTTCTAACAATACCATACAGAGAAAGTGGACGACTCCTCAGTACGGTGTAGAGACCGTCTGTTAGATTTGTCATTACGTTCATATCATGCATATCACCTAAACCCCGATGTCTGGAGTGCTTCCCAGTGACACGCCATAAGAACGCATTCTACACCTACATTTTAGGAAATACAGTAATTTTCCCCCATTTTGCTGCATCCACTATGCGATGTACAAGCCCCTACCAAGTAATATTATCCACACCTAAGAAATATGGCTCTCCTGTTGAAGGCCCGTGAGCTGAAACGCACGTAGAGATTGTATAAGTGTATCATTCACTCCAACTGTATCATATTCATCAACTATCGATGATATTAACACATTGGAATTTTCTGTCACATGTCCTATCTTGATCTATGCATGACAACATAGGTTTGAAAGAACATAGGACACCCTCTCCTTCCCCCCTGTGCCTTGAGACCCTCATGGGTGAGTAGCGCGCTTCTCAAATCCCTGATTGATTGATTAAAAGGTCATCTTCCAGATTAGGACCTGAATATCTTGGAATTGTATCATGTGTTTATTAAGTATAATTTATTAATGTGTTCAAATGTGTTCGGGTTATGACAGAGAAGGATGATTTCACTGGTGTGTTTGAGAGCTGTATTTATATAAGCATCTATGTATATGTCATTTGTTTACAATATCTGTACATTAATAAAAATTAAATAATTTTGTCATTTCTTTAATATTTACATGTTTTTGAGCTTTGTTAATCATGTAAAGTAATATTTTACAAGTAAAGATATAGGTTGCCTGAGGACTTCCATTATAGTTGTTCTTTTCCCTGCCTCAGGACCTCTCCTTTTGTGCAAGGGGTCCCCATTATTTGTACATTAAGGTGCATGAACTTCACACTGATCATTCTCAGCTCTGTATGTGTGGTAGGCTGTTCCCATACATAAGGCAATAAGGGGTCCTCTTCATTCTGCACCCAGTAGCCCTTATTTTATAATTGTTAGGTCGGTGTCAGACTAGACCAACACATTTCACGTTATAAAGTTTATTAATAGCCCCTACCAAGCAATATTATCCAAACCTAAGAAACATGGCTCTCCTGTTGAAGGCCCGTGAGCTGAAACGCACGTAGAGATTGTCTAAGTGTATCATTCACTCCAACTGTATCCCATTTATCAACTATCGATGATATTAACACATTGGAATTTTCTGTCACATGTCCTATCTTGATCTATGCATAACAACATAGGTTTGAAAGAACATAGGATCCTCTGCCCCGCCTCCCCTCCATTGCCTTGAGACCCTCACGGGTGAGTAGCGCGCTTCACAAATCCCCGATTGATGGATTAAAAGGTCATCTTTCAGATTAGGACGTGAATATCTTGGAATTTTATCATGTGTTTTTTAAGTATAATTTATGAATGTGTTTGGGTTCTGACAGAGAAGGATGATTGCACTGGTGTGTTTGAGAGCTGAATTTATATAAGTATTTATGTATATGTCAAATGTGTTTACAATAGCTGTACATTAATACAAAAATGTAGTCATTTCTTTAATATTTACGTGTTTTTGTGCTTTGTTAATCATGTATTTACTTGCAAATAAAGATATAGGTTGCCTGGGGACTTACATTATAGTTGTTCTTTTCCCAGCCTCAGGAACTCTCTTTTTGTACAAGGGGTCCCCATTATTTATACATTAAGATGAAAAAACTTCACACAGATCATTCTCAGCTCTGTATGTGTGGTAGTCGGTGGGAAGCTGTTCCCATACATAAGGCAATAAAGGTTCTTCTTTCTACACCCAGTAGCCCTTATTTTAGAATTGTTAGGTCGGTGTCAGCTTAGACCAACACATTTCACGTTATAAAGTTAATTACTAACCACAAGGACATAATCGTGTCCTCTCCACTAGGTCCAGAAAGGCCTCTATACAGAATGTGAAAGTAAGCTATTGAAACTGGTTTTGGCCTTTGGATCTCTGCTAAATTTATTGATTGGCTCTTGATTGCAGGATTACTGATTTGAACTGCTCTCTTTGCAGTGTAAGTTGTGTTGGTAACAAAGGAGCACTCTCTCTCTTGTCTTTTTTAGTTTTCTCACTTTGGAGACTCTTCATCTGTGAAGTCCAGTGTTTAGAATCCTGCCACCCATGTCGGTAAGACCCCAACCTACAGAATAAGCTAATTTGGAGTATTTTTTTAAACATTGTTATAAAATAGTTTTCTGTGGATTAATATCGTGGCTCTGAGAAATTTATTTTTTGGTCCAAAATGGTTTCATGCGATTAGATTTGTGATTAATTGCAGTGAAAGAAAACTTGTACTTGGTTGTGTAAAATAAAGCCAGAAAAGGTTCCTTTTACGCATTTGTTCTCGATTCATCACATTTCGGTGGTGATTTAGCATTTCGGAGCTCTGGCAGCTCGGTGGCTTCACTCAGCAGCCGGAATTAAGGGTGCACTTTCAGTTTTCTTCGGTGATCGAGTTAATAACAGATGTAATGGTCTGTTCGGCCCACAAGAGGGGGAGGCCAAGGGGTGGGGATCATACTGAATTTGCTCCACAAAATCTCTCTGTGAAGCCGAGCAGCTTTTTTCTTGGCACTTATGAGCCTCAAGAATGCACCCAGAGTGCAAAGGATTGTAGTAACTATAATAAGATAATTCAGCGGGACCAAGTTGTGTGATCTACAACATGGGGTTTAGGATTATTAGTGGTCCATTGGGTAGGGTGTAAGGGAGACGGGTGTGCCGGCAGGTGGGGCGGTGGCTGAGGGTGCCCCACTAAGAGGGCAAAAGAGCGTCACGCAATGTATATCACTAAACCAGGACCTGGATATGAAAGGCCAGAGTTTCATTCAATATGGTACGTATAGAGTGGTCCCAGTATACAGTATTTAAGACAAAAGAAAAAATTGGATAATCATATATGCAAATACACACAAAGGAATGAATTAAGTAAACACACTGTTATTTAACCACAATGCGTAAAAAATGGCGTATACAACTAGAAGAAGAAAAAGAAAGAAGAGGCTGGTGCTGTCGATACCTACCACTACGTTTTGGGTCGAAACGTCGACAACCTTCCTTCCCCCATACCAGCCTGCGCCATCCAAATTGAAAACATTTATTTTAGCGCATTGAGCATGGTTTTGTGAAAACTTTTATAGGACATTTCTTGTTCTTCTCACAATTGGCTCTTTGGTGACGCCAGCAAGGAATAATCGTCATGAAGCTAACGACCAGCCTCTTCTTTTACTTATAAAAATCTTGCACATATCTTTTCTTCACATGCACTTTATCCCACTCTCTCACTCCTTGGGGCACTAATGTTACTATATCTAAATGTGATATTTGTATACAGCATTTTTTACGCATTGTGATTAAATAACAGTGTGTTTACTCAATACATTCCTTTGTGTGTATTTGCATATATGATTATCCACATTTTTTTTGGGCCTTAAATACTGTATACTGGGACCCCTCTATACGTACCATATTGCACCCAGGTCCTAGTGACCTTAATGGGTATACCCTTCTACTGTAACAATTTCATTCAAAACATACACTAAGGCTACACATTTCATAGGACATTGGAGATGGGAACGCGTGCAGCAGCCAGCATGCCAAGCCAGACAACAATATTTAATTATACGAAGCCTGGCATTGGTTGGCTCTGAACACACCCACTGCTCGCAGCAGGCCAATCCCACCCCTCCTCAGATCTGGTGCAGCGATTTACAATAGGCCACCGTGGGTAAAATAAAATGTTGCCCTCCAACCAGCCTAGTTCCTTCTGTCAATGAGGCAAGGTTTTGGAATCACAAATAATTTTGGAAAGATATTTAATAGCCCCATATCACACCGACCGCGTGTAGCAGGCCGGTTGAGCTGTCTAAAGTAAGATTATGAAGGGAAGGAAAAGGTTGTCTCACTTATGCATTGTAAAAGATTATTTCAAGAAGGTTCTGCAGAAAAGCTCATTAAATTTCCAGGAGTTCAGTGACCGACGCAGCCTGTAAATGTAGTTAAGGTGCCTTGATGAAATTATGCACCAACTAAATTTTTTGTATCAGACTCAATGCCTTAAGAATTGGACAGCCGGACTGACCACTCTTACGCCTCGATTTGCGAAGGTTATGCAACTGCTCTAGCCACCAGTCGTGATGAGAATGAAGTTAAAAATACTGTGTATTATCACAGGCGTCGCCTCTGTTGACGGTTTACAAATCACTGTTTACAACGCATGCCATTACAACGCAAGTTGTTACAAAAACAGGTTGTTACATCTCATGCCATTCCAACGCATGTCGTTACAAGGACCTGCTGGAGGGGGTAGAAGGTGTCAGATTTGTTTACACCTTCCTTACAGTTGCACATTCTGGAGTTGGAATAGTAAATTATACTATTCCAAACTCCAGGTCCCCCTACAGCTAGTCGTTGTAATGTTGTGCAATGTAACAACACATCGTTGTCACGATTTGCGTTGTAAATGCTTACGTTGTAAACGCATGCGTTTTAACGAGTGCTATTCGTTTAGGACGCCAGGGTGTACGCAGGGGCTGCTGGACCACAACCATTTGGCCTAAGGCCTGTTGCCTCTACTGTCCCTGGGCCGGTCCTACTATGGCTCTGCAAACTGGGCCAAGTACAACCCTTTCCACACTGGACTCCTAGTCGTAGCGTCGGTGAGCAGTCACAGGCTTTTCAGGGAGGGTTGTATGGGGATACAGAAGCTTGAAAATCATTCCTACCCCTCAACAGCGCACAAAAATCTGTGTCCAATCCAGTGTTTCTCTTTGTAGGAACAGACAAGTTATTTTATTACTCAAAAGCATAGAAGCTCACTACACATTCAGTTATGCATGACGACCAGATTTGCGGGTGTGGGGTTGGTGGTCCTAAGGGCCTGCGCTGATTAGGCAGTCACCTGGCTCTAGTGGTCCCCCACTATGGTACTGGGTCCGACCCCTTGTAGCAGGCTTGGGGTCATTCAGATAAACTGAATGGGTACAGGTCGTGTTTCTCTCTCTTTCTCCTTGTATCTAGGTTAGCACACAGTCCTCGCGCCTAGGTCCTAGGATGCTTGATTCCGGTCCAGGAAAGACATGGCTTGGCAGTTCGGGCTGGACTGTTCCCATGAGCACTGGGTCAAGGCTGATTTGCATATGGCAATGTCTGACCTGGGGTGGTGTGGAGTGCAAAAAAACGATGGATTTAGGCCCAGATCTCTGTACTGGGGTGAATGTATGACATTATTCTGCATTCTGTCCATCAACTGTTGTTTTTGCACTGATCAGTCTCTCACCGAGGTCAGGTTAGCAGCTCAGGACTGCACTTGCCCCTATTACTCTCAGCTGTCCGTGCTTGCAGTACGGGGCCACCCTCTGCCTTCCTGCGGCAGCAGGACTTCACCTGCAATGGCCTGAGCTGCGGAGGGGTATTCAACAGTCCATGCGAGGTGCAAGGCTATGGTCCCATGGCAGCGGGTTCTCACCTGTGGCAGACAGGACCCTTTGGCCAGTACACTGCAATCCTCTTTGGGCGGTGCGACAGACAACCACACGGTGCATCGCTTGCAGGGTACCTGCAGGAGTGGAGGCTTCTGAAGGTGTCCCTCTTCCGGGCAGTGACTGCAGATCACAGCTTGCTCTGGCTGTCTGGTTTGAACTTGATGAGTCTTCTCGCATACAGATCATGGTTTTGCGGTGAAGCAAGCACCTCAGAGGGTCAAGACATAGGATAAACTGGGATAAGCCAAGTCCTAATGTCTCATCAAACACACAAAGTAACCTCATGATGTCCGGAAAGCAAGTTGGGTAGTTTCGCAAAAACACGAAATGTTCATTGATGTACAGCGAGATCATGAGCACCATGTATGAGAACTGGGTGCCCCAGTCTCGGCTCAGATCTCGTATACTGCGTGCCAGCAGCTCTACCGCAAGCACAATCAATGCAGGGAATAAGGCAGTGACGGCTGGCATTTACGAAGGGTAGTGGGGCTGGTTGGAAAAAAATAAACATAAACAAAAATGATGACACTTACCTTCCTGGTGCAACGTCCTCTTTACTCCGATCTTATGCAAGCAGGCAGGCTCTAACGTGGGAGCCAGGAAACTGCTGTAACCACGCCTGGTGCTGCTCTCCTGCAGCATGAAAGAAGCACCAGGATAGGAGGGAACAGCCTCCTTCGGTGCTCCTGAGGACACTGAAGCCCTATGCTGTCTCTAGCCCAGCCGCCTTAGACAACTGGGCTAGAGAGGTTTAAAATGTGTATCTCTGGCAGGCCGTCACAAGACGGCCGGCAAAAGAGACATGTACACTTTAAACTTAGTGTCCTGCCTATCATTGCTTTCTGCTCCTGCCTGACTAGCCGCAGCAGTAAGCCCCCCCCATCCGTCCTCACACTCGACTTGGGACGGGTTTTGAAAAACAAATTGGTAATAAAGGAACGTTATTACCATTTTTATAATTTTATAACTATAGAGAAAATTTAGTTAGTGGGGTGACGCTCCTCTGACTTAACATAGGAGCCACCCATGGAATAAGGGGAAGCCCTGCCTGGTCCCCTTTCATATAGGGCGTTGTTCTTAAATTACACTGCTCTTTCGTACTCTAGCAACAGGGCAAACATACAGGAGTCAAATCGATTTAAGGATGTACTCCTCAAATGCCATCTGTTTCAACGCACCAAACGGGTACGGCCAAATTAGCGTATCAAATTCTTTCTCTGTTTCTTGGGAACATCAGTCTGTTGATGCCATCTGAGTATAATCTTTTAATATAATCTATGAAAGCAGTATTTATCTCTTTCTGTGAATTAGCCATCACCTCCATTTTTGTACAGAGTGCACCAATTAGCCACTTCTGCTCACAACACCCACGCCACTAGTCTGCCTGCTCTGTCACCTGTACCATAATGTCTTACTATGTTTTACGTATAATTTATCTCTCTTAGTCTGTTCATTAGGGTGTTCTTCTTCTTTTTAGCCTCTATGATCCTTCCCATAGAATTCCGTTTTCAGTGGCGTGCAGTTCTAAACTATGAATGTTTCATTCCACCGTGTTACTCTCCCTCTTCACTGTAAACTTTAACCGATAGCTGGTTTTAATTGAAACACCTCAAATTAGCACTCTAAAGGCATCCCATTCCACGGAGGGCAAGTCTGTTGTACCATTGTCCTTCTGGAAATTGTGGTCAATGTGTTCCCTAAATGTAGCCTGAAAGGGTTGTCTGCCAGCTCATCCACTTTCAGCTGCCAGGTGGCTATTGCTGGCGGAGTTCTTCCCCACTCAAGAGACCCCAGCGAAGGATTATGGTCCTGTTTCTTACAATCAAGGTATTCTATATTACATTCCTTTGTCGCAATTTCCATCTCTTCCAGGAACATATCTACAATGTGTGAAACTCAATGGTGCAAGTAATGTACAGTGGGTGGCTCAAGTATTGTGACACAGTGACATCACTAGATACAATGATTTTGTAATTTGTATTGAGCCACGCTGAGAGGTACGCCTAATAATGCGGGGGACCGAATCCGGGTACTGGTGGGGCCCCCAGATCCCCCGCCGGCATGCCGATCGATTAAGGACCCGTGCCCTGCTCCCGGCTGATTGTTGACGGCCTCGATGCGCTCAATTACCTGCCCCCATGCAGATATGGCAACAAACGACAGTCGCGATTAACTCTCGGACTCTGCCTTGATCCCGCTGTTCCCACAGCACTCCCCAAACAAGACAACCTAGTCCTGATGATGATCCCGATTCAAGAGGATCAAAACGCCGTCGACTCAACAGCGCATTATTAGGCGTACCTCTCAACGTGGCTCAATACAAATTACAAAATGATTGTATCTAGTGATGTCACTGTGTCACAATACTTGAGCCACCCACTGTACATTATTTGCACCATTGTTCACTGTGCGCCGTCCACGCTGTTCACCCTATCACTTGCGTCGCCACGTTCTTCACAGACACGTTATTGAGCACTAAGTGCAATATGGTTGTCACAGAATTTGTTCTATGCAGTGCTGCTTTAACTGTATATGCCCGACCATGAATATTAATTTCTAAATATAAGATGATCTACAATCTTGTATCGACTAAATAGTGGTCTCCTTATTTCTGTCATTGTAATGCTTATAATAATAATAATAATAATAATAATAATAATAATAATAATAATAATAATCCACATTTGTAAAGCGCACAATCACCCGTAAGGGTCTCTAGGCGCTGGGGGCCGTCGGGAAGATTAAGCAAGCTATTGCCCAGAGTCACATGGTGCTGGGCTGACCTGCCGCCGGAGCCGGGGATCGAACCGTGGTCCCCAGATTCCAGCGTCAGTCGCCCGGGCCGCGGCGCCACACCTCTCCCTTGCTGCTGCTTGCTGCATACATGCTTATTTGTCTTATACTATTACCTGTTGGGATATTGTTGTTTTTTCTACCTTCTTAACCCAGTCCCGACGTGGTTTATGGGTCACACTCCTGTAACTTTTTACTACTCTGGAATCCCTGACATGCTTTCCTACTATTTCAATGGTGTGCTCAGATATTGGTTGCACATCTATATCAGTGGTTCTTAAGCTTGTGACTTCTGGGGACCTCCAATGAATGACTACTGGACACCGGGCACCCCCACCTAAGTAACCGCTAACAAGATGTGGTCAATTGGAGAGAAAATTATATATTATACATCAAAGGCCTAGGCCCCTCTAAAATGCCTAAAACCTTTGCTGAACTACTATGTGCTCATAACTTAAACAACATAATTTTTTTAAGCTTCTTAAAACTTAAGCTTGCACTGAGCAAATGAAATCAAACACACTAGTCTGACCTCATCAATCTGCCAATCAAGTCATCTACCATACCACACACAGCTGCCAGAATTTATAAAATATTAAACTTCAACAGCGTCACTAAAAAGGTCACCCAAGACAGCCAAAATAAATGGCAAAATAATCCCACAATAGACCCCTCCCTACCCGTATTAGAAAGGTAATGGAAAAATATGTGGAAATCTTCCTTAAAACCGAAATATCTGCTATCTTATCTCAGTGTAAACTATGGACACCACATAAGGCCTACCGTGCACCGAGAAACCCTTCAAAACTGGCTTTATGGAGTCTGACCAATGCTGGACTTGAAACGACGCACCAGGCTCCCTTGAACATATGTTCTTCAACTGTAAGATGCTTAAAACGTTCTGGATAGAAATTGAGACTACCAGAAAAAAGGTGTTCAACACTGATATTACCATCAACTACTATGCAGTGACCCGGGGCCAAAGGACCCTCACACCTATGTGGAGAAGTGTGGCTCAATGGTTAGAGCGGCAGACCCTGATGCAGAGGTCTAGCCCGGGACCAGGGTTCAATTCCCCGCCTCGGCGGGTCTTGGGCTCAAAAATTCCACGGACCTGATAATTCTCGCCTCGGTGCCTATTCTAATCATAGGTCCCACTCTGCAACTCTGGGCAATAGCTTGCTTAATCTCCACAACGGCCCCCACAACGCTAAGGATGCCTGGCCTCCACCTTGGGGGTGCCCAGGAGTGGACACCTCACAGGGAAAGCCAGGATGGGTTCCACAGCGTCATTCGTACAAGCGCCTTGAGACCCTTGCGGGTGAGTAGTGCGCTATACAAGTATCAATTTTACAATTTACCTACTCCAGATTTAAACGCTAATGACCTCTGTCTCCTCGACGTATTACTAGCTCTAAAGATTAAAAATATACTATGAGAATGGAAATCCTATTTAATCTATCCTACCGTACCTGGTGGGCGCGGATCTGCTTTGCCAGAAGTGCTGAGAACTCCGCATTCAATGCAAAGTTTTGCACCCAATCATCACACAAACTATGGAATAAATTGAACCTATAGATTCAAAAAGTGAAACCCCTATAGTCACGAACCTTGCAGTCATGGCCGGCAAGACTCATGGGTGAGGGGGCGGGTGGCGGCGGTCGTGCGGATTCACGGAGCTGTTTAATTAAAATTTAACTTACAGGGTCCCACGCTAGGATGCCTCCGGGTAGCTATCGCGCTATACAATTAACATATCCAATCCATGCCTACATTGAGAGTGCACATGAATGGCCTGGTCGGCCCCAGAGGGCCAAATAAACAGTCAGGGCCTACAGCATTGGGCAAGCCACTCCTCCGCGACTCACCCGCCCCCAACCAGGCATACTCTTCTGCTCACTCCTCCCCGCTCACCGGCCCCCAAGCAGGCACACCCTTCTGCTCACTCCTCCTGGACCCGCCCAACCACCCGTCCCCAACCAGGCATACCCTTCTGCTTTCTCGTAGTACGAGAATGGTATCTAAAATACCATTTTATGTTTCTGCTTCATGCACTGCGAGAAAGCAGTGGGCGACGCTCCTCCACCCTAATGGAGGAGCCGCCCCTGGTTCCTTGCCTCAACCACATAAACGGACCAGTCTTGATTCCTGAAACTTCCCCTACAAGAATCAGATAGAGGTTGAATTCCAAAATGACCATTATAAAGTCCATTCAACACCTACCTAATTATAGCCACGGCTAGGCTTGCTCTTCTCTCTGTCCTTTTTCTATTTCTCCAGGTCTCTTTCCTCATTGACCTAGCCATCAACAATGCTTCAAAAATGTTTGATATAAATGTTTTTCCGCATTTTGTTAAAGGGATTGTATGTATTTTAAAAGTATGTTCTCCTTCTATAAAAATCAATAAAAACGTTTGAACAAACAACAAAACTACAGAAAGATGTACATATTAAAAATGCAAAAAAAGTATGAAATATAATACACAGACAAGATATGAAAAAATGTAAATGTTAATTGCAAGCTTGGAGTGTTACACAATGTCAGTTTATTACTGAAAGACAAAGCGATAAGATAGGCGGTAGCATATTGCTTCCTCTTTTTTGCTCCCAATGCATGCTCTCTCTTTGTTGGAGCACACTACTGCTTTAACTGAGGTCACCGATAGTCCTTACTACTGTTTGCTGTACTTGAGCTGCTCCCACAATTCAAGCTAAGGAATCCAAGCTAATATTTAGCTTCCAAATTGAAATTGCTTCATACTTACTTAATGTTTTAAAACTTCTAGTTTTACATTTATCTTCTTTTAAGTGTACATACTTAATTAATCTGTTAATGTTATTTACTTTTTTTAAACAGTTGGGACTCCCTGATTAGGTGTCGTGCAATACCCTGGGGCCCAAGGACCCCAGAATAAGAATCTCTGATACAGATTATGCAACTGATATAGATTAATAAGCAATTAATTAATCTAAAAAATAGATTAAAATAGTGGTTAATGTTCAACTTTTATTAAATATTAAAATGTACACATTTATTTTAGCATTAAGGTATGGTAGTGAATAGAGGTGGAAAGGTATTGTTATGGTTTGGATGGGTAGTGTATAGGGTAGTAAGGTGTTTTCAGGGCTCGGATGGGTAGTGTATAGGGTGGTAAGGGGTTTTTAGGGCTCTGAGATGGCTAGTGTGTAGGGTAGTTTGGTGCTTTTAGGCTTTGGATGGGTAGTCTAGTGTATGTATTAAGGTATTTTTAGGGCTTGAATGGGTAGTGTATAGGAGTACTAACGTGTTTTAGGGCTCGGTGGGTAGTGCATAGGTGACTAAGGTGTTTTAGGGCCCTACGATGGATAGTGTAAGTAGGGGTCTCCAACCTTTTCTGTAGTGACAGCTACTTCTGATCAGTGAAAATCATTGTGAGCTACTGAAGGCTGAACAACTGCCACATTGTTACCAGACACCCCGCACCCAGCTTTATTACTTTGAGCCTAATGTCCATAGAGCCAGATGCTATGGTTTTAACAAAATACTTTGCCTCGGGCTCAATGACAGGACTGCCATGTGTGTCAGTAAGAGGGATGTATGACCGTGTGTGTATAAATGGGATAAATGTTTATGGGTGACTGAGTGCATATGTTGTATCTACTTGCAGCACTGGAATACCCTTTGTCATATGTGGCACCCTTACATGTATAATGCAAACATATATCCCTTTTTTAATGCAAGAAATGTTAAGTGCAGAAAACGTTCTGCAAACATTTTGAGGATATGGAACATTTTTCTACACTTTACATTTCTCCCACTTAAAATAATGGATGCATTTTTCACTTCTAAATATGCCACTGTGTCTACCAGCCACTTGGAGCAAGATGCCATGGGTTTGTAAAGGTGACACTTTGAAATGGGAGGAAATTGAACTGAAGAGTTAACTTTGTTTGTATGGATTCCATAAAACTCATAATTTAAATGTAATCCCATTTCTAAGTGTCACATTTACACATACCAGTATCTTGCTCCTAGTTGCCTGTAGACAAGGTGCCATATTTATAACAGAAAAATATAACCATTTGTTTTAAGGGGAGGAATTTAAAGTGAAGAAACATGCCTAATAAAGCAATAATATTTAATTGGCTTAATTGAAAGCAGCGAAAAACATTTTTCTTCACTTTAAATTTCTCCCATTTTTAAAAATACTTTCTATTTCAGTTACAGTGTCTGGGACATTGAACAAGAGGCCTGCTGTTTGAAAGTGCAACACTTTGGAATGGGAGAACATTAAAATGAAGACTTAACTTAGGCATTAAGGTATCTTTTCATGTTTATTTTCTACCATTTCAAAGCATTCAGAAATATAATTTTGTTCTCACACTCCAATATTGAGTTCTCAAGGTCTTATTGAAGAATAAAATACCTCAGTTCTTCATCTCTATGCCCGGGTAATAAATCTGATTCCAGCACTGTTCATTATCCGGGTTTGCTATCTGCAGCCCAAAGATATTAATTTAAAATAAAGACAGCCTTCCCTTAACTTTAGAAGGAAAATGTGACACTGTGCTTTTCAAAAAATGAACGTAAAGCTGTGAGCTACTCTGAAGGTGTCAACGAGCTACTGGTATCTTATGATCGACTGGTTGGACACACCTGGTATATAGGGTAGTAAGGTGGTTTTAGGGCTCAGGATGGATATGCTATAGGCAATAAGGTGTTTTTAGGGTTTGTCGTTGACTAGTGTATAGGGTAGTAAGATGTTTTTAGGGTCCGGGGATGGATAATGTATAGCCTAGTAAGGTGTTTTTAGGGCTTGGATGGGTAATGTGTAGGGGAGTGAGGTGTTTTTAGTACTCGTATAGGTAGTGTATAGGGTGGTAAAGTGTTTTTAGGGCTCAGGATGGATAGTGTCTAGGGGTATTAGTGTGTGTTTAGGAAATGGGGGTGGATAGTGTACAGGCTAGTAAGGTGTTTTTAGGGCTTTGGATGGATAGTGTATAGGGGTGTTAAGATGTTTTTAGGACATGGGGATGGATAGTGTATAGGCTAGTAAGGTGTGTTTCGAACTCCAATGGGTAGTATATAGGGTGGTAAGGTGTTTTTTATGGCTCAGGGATGGATAGTATATAAGCTAGTAAGGTGTTTTTAGGGCTTGGATGGGTAGTATATAGGGTGGTAAGGTGTTTTTAGGGCTCGGGATGGATAGTGTGTAGGCTAATAATATCTTTTATGGCTTGGATTGGGTAATGTATAGGGTAGTTGTGAGAAGCTGGCCTGGTATATGATGCCCACTTATGCAAATGGGCACCTTGCACCAATCCAGGTGATTTAAGAGGTCTTAGACAACCATATAAAGCTCTCCAAGTGGTAGCTGTGGAGAGCAGCCTTCAGGCTTAGTCCAGAAGGAGTTTGAAGCAGCTTGTTTTACCAGAATGCAATTGTATAGTATAGATTAAGTGAAAAGAACCACACCAAGTATTTATAAAAATATGTATTTATTATAGAATACTCTCTAGTACGTTCAAATATCTCCTAGATTGAGATAAACACAATGCACACAATACTTCAGCAAAGAAACACAGTAAATAGCACAGAATACACAGTGGGCCCATGAGGGGGACACCAAACCATATACTAAGAAAGTGGGATGAGAACCACGACTCGAGTCGGGACGATGTTGAGAGGTGGTAGAAGTACTTGGGACCCACAAATCCACCCAAGGTAACTAGATAGGGACCCCACAGACAGCGTGTGCAGTGTGAGAACACGACACCGACTCCGTACAAGTCTATGTGTAAGTCGCGGTTGGATATTTAAAGATTAAGGAACCTTCCCAGTGTACTCTGAAGAAACCCCATGGAAGACAGAAGGTTGGAGAGCCACCTCACCCGTGGATACCCTTGTACCCATGTTACCTACACCAGGGAAGTCTTGTTCATACGTGTGAAGTGGTGTCTGAAAAAGCCGTCGAACGCCGTCGAACCCAATGGAGGAGTTCAGGAAAGTACCGCTGTCAAGGAAGAAGAAAGTGTCCGATGGAATCCGAGGATGGATTCTTGATGAAAGGTACCTGCAAGCAGAGGTGACAGAGTCTATGTTACTCAGGAGTGACCAGGAGACTTGGAAGACGAATGCCCTCCGAAGTCGGATGTTGCAGGATAGGTGATGAGGACCTTGAATCTGCAGCTGTGAGGACTAGGTGACGCTGAGGAGGACCAGGAACCGTGCACGAGCTGTCCCTTGAAGGATGTCGAGTGCTGAGGGGTCGTGTCCAGTGGGAGCACTACCAAGCCTTGGCAAATTCAACTAACGCAGGAAGTGAAGAAGGAGCAACGTTGGGACCAGGAAGGTCCAGGAGTCTCTCAAAAAGCATGGGAGTCAGGGCAGGCCCTGAGCAATTAGAGGAGCCAAAAGAAACAAGTGTGACCCTCAAATGGACCCACATGCTGGAGGCACTGGAGTCGCAGAGGACCTCAAGCAGCTCACCAAAAGATGCAGGGCACAATGCACACTGGTGCCTGCAGCACTGTCAAGGGAGTATCTGCCCTACTCATCTGCAGTGATTTGCAAGGTCATTGCGAGTCGTGTATATTTCAGACTATTGGCTGCAGGTACCATGTGTCCTTGCTGTGACGTACCACCACGCACACTGCTACCAAGGCCTACTACAAACGTACCGCGAAGCACACCGCTACCAAGGCCTCCTACGCACATACCACCACGCACACTGCTACCAAGGCCTACTACAAACGTACCGCGAAGCACACCGCTACCAAGGCCTCCTACGCACATACCACCAAGCTGTCTACACACGCGCCACCAAGCACACACCTACCAAGGCCTCCTACACACATGCCACCACGCACACTGCTACCAAGGCCTACTACAAACGTACCGCGAAGCACACCGCTACCAAGGCCTCCTACGCACATACCACCAAGCTGTCTACACACGCGCCACCAAGCACACAGCGACCAAGGCCTCCTACACACATGCCACCACGCACACTGCTACCAAGGCCTACTACAAACGTACCGCGAAGCACACCGCTACCAAGGCCTCCTACGCACATACCACCAAGCTGTCTACACACGCGCCACCAAGCACACAGCGACCAAGGCCTCCTACACACATGCCACCACGCACACTGCTACCAAGGCCTACTACAAACGTACCGCGAAGCACACCGCTACCAAGGCCTCCTACGCACATACCACCAAGCTGTCTACACACGCGCCACCAAGCACACAGCGACCAAGGCCTCCTACACACATACCACCAAGGACACAGCTATCAAGGCCTACTACACACGTCCCACCAGGCACACGTTGACCAAGTCCTAATACACATATCACAAAGCACACAGTGACACCGGTGCGCAAGGCCTGCTGTGCCTCATGGTTTTGTGTTTAACATAGTATTCCTTCAGGCCATTATTATTAGAGTGTTTGCGGTCCTGTGTCTCTGTGTGCTTGTGTCCTCGTTAGCAGTCTCGTGTGTGGTGTGTTGTGTGTAGTCCCCCCTCTGTCTCGTCCTAGTGTTTACCGTGGGTTTGATTCGGAGTGAATTCTGTATTCCTCGAGTTTGTTGGTCGGAGCTGAGGCAGGGTCGCTCTGCTGCTGAGTCTGAGGCCTTACCTGAAGGATCAAGTTGTCTATTCTCGTTCACGTGCTCGAGGCGCTACTCCCAGCGCCCGCGCCTCTCTGAAAGCAGCCCGCGAGGTGCCGGCGCTGCTAACACTCACAACGTGTCCGCACCATGCAGCAGTGTGTGTTTAATAAATCCCATTTTAATTCGCAGATTCCATGCTGCTTTTTGTCCGCCAGCAAGAGGCTGTGTTTTCTGTTAAATCAACAGCCCTTTGGGCACGCACTGAAACTTAAGAGCGGGCACTTTTGATGCAAGAAGTGAGCGGGCTTGTAATACCCGACAACAGACAGGAGCTGTTAAGACTCTAATGGGTTCTTGTAAGGCGAGATTGTGCCCCGGCCTTTGTTTCACGGCTCCGAGGCCCAGAATCCAGCCTTAAAATGCCAAGCGCCGTGGGCACATGAGCAACGGTCTAGGAGCTATAAATGCCAGTTGCTCGGCATAGATACCTTGTCACCAGGCCGCGTGGGTTTAAAGTATTAAGTGGAACCAGCCGTGGGTTTACTGGGGATCCGGCGACATCTGCTGCTTGTTGTAGAGGGTCCCAGGCTGGCTCTAGGGGGGCAATTAACACATGAACTGTGCACTTCTAATGCACCCGCTATCCAGTGGCATTAGAAAGGTTCCCTGTGCCCATCTGCACGTGTAACTGGATATTAAGCAAAGAGAAGTAATTATGCGATTACTTCAAATTTACAAGAGCGCTGTAAGACAACGTTGGCGGCGTGTTTTTGCCATACATAAAATTCCGCTTAAGCGCAAGATTAATGAGTTATTCCTTACTTCAGCATTTTTTGGCCGGTTAACACTTTTAATGGAGTGCTCACTCATTTTTTTCCCCCCGAAAGCCCTCAGCTGTTTGAACACAATCTGAGAAGACCCTAAAAGGCAATGAAGGCTTTGCTGCAACTCCTTCCCCTCTCCACTGATCCTTTCTTTTTTTGGGGATTGTGAAAGCTCCTAACGGGCACTGAAGACTTATCCCCTTAGGCCTGTTCCAGGTCCCCCTGCACAGAGGTTTGGCAGGAAGTGTACTTTCAGGATCTGTTCACTCATTGGTCGGTCTATTGGAACTGGCAGCTGCAGCGACCAATTGTAACCTTGGGGAGTTTAGCAGTGTGGGCGGCCTTCTTCCTGGACCTTGAACCCAGGGTTTAGTCTCTGGTGGGCAGCCTTTTACAGGCACCTGCCTTTGCCTAGTCTTGATTGGATGGCCTCTGAGGTTTCAAGAATGGTGCAATACTGGTACTGTTCATTGGTGTACAGGCAACACCCATTCGCTGCTCCTGGTACAGTACACACATTAGTACTAGGCCTGGGTAGAAAATTCTGTTCCGTTTGCCGAATTTGTGTAATTTTGCGTTCCGCGGAGAACGCGGAATTGTCCAAAATTCCGCGGCTCTGTGGAATTTTTGTCTTGTTCATGCTTTCAAAGTGCATGTTTGCGAGATATTAATCCCCGAGCTCGCAAACAGCATTCGCGAACAGGAAGAAAGCATTGCGAACTGGCGGCACAAGCAATTCCACGTGTTCTTGGAACTTTTGCGTGCTCGCGGAGATTTTTTACCATTTCGCGGAGCTTTGCATTGCGCGACTACGCAAATTCCGCCCACCCCTAATTGGTACCACCTGCCTCAAAAGTCCAAGTCTCAATACCAAACGATCAGTTTCCGGTTATCCGGCGCAGTAAACTCATGGAGCAGCACCAGCTCCCTTGTAGGCCTTTTCTAATATGGGACATAAAGAGACTCTGAGGGGCAATGTAAACTTTCAAACAGAGCACAAGGCACAGTGCCAAGCAAAAACGATATAAGGCGAGAGGATGTCTTTTTGATTTCTTGGATCTTTATTTCAGAGATGGGATGCATAAACAAATACAACCAGATAAGTAGAGCCAACGCGTTTCAACCGTTATGGGCTTCTTCAGGGCATGCAGACCAGAGGAATTAATCCTAAATTCGGTGCAATAGATCCTATTGTCTTAGGGGTCACAAGAGCAATGAATAATGCTCACTATATAAATGACGGAACAACTCTTAGTATAAGTCAGTCCAGTGTAATCAAAGTAGGTTAATTCTTCACTATCATGACAAACGTCACAAAAGGATGCATGTCGTAGCATACGTTTGAATATTTAAAAGCGCAAAGCCTGTTCCGGCTTCAGTACAGCCTGAACAAGGATAAAGAATGTGGACAGGTCCGCCACATTAGTGATCTCACCCTTCGAGTCTTCTTGTGTCTTCAAGCACTGTATTATAAGTGACCACACCACAAGTAAGTTGATAATCTTTATTGAGGTATGAAATCCACGACATCCATAACCCTGCCAGTCAGGTACTAATCAGGAGTGCAACTTGGAATGTTGACAGCGCCAAGGGTCAGCCCAACAGGGGCAGAAAGGGAGGGGGAACGGAATGTACCAATACTGACATATAGGTAAATTACAACACATCTCCTACCCCATAACAGAACAGCATACACAAAGGTAATTCCCACATGATGTAGTCTCTCAGCCTCTCAGAAAACTTAGACATCCCAAGTGGACTGAACAGGGAAACGGACCTTTGCCTTGTCTGCAACCTTACATGTCCTGCCCAGATACCTAGGTCTTCATAGTACATCTTGACATATCAATCCTGACATACCCTTATTCTTTCTGCAATCTGTCCTTTGTCATCCATCTCCTCCTCCTTCCCCCTCAGCCATAAAGGACTCTTATTCGTGCCTGGTTCTCTTCCTTTTTCTGATTTAAATGGGGATAACCCCGTCACACTGAATGGCATGATTAGGTACGACCAAATCATATCATCTAGGATTTTTCCCGCATTGGACCCACTGCTGCTATTCAACTGTATACTCTCCTTGATCATTTCATTCACTCTAGGACAGTATAATGCCGTTCTTTGATGAGTTATAGCAAATCTATGTAAGAACTCACCCATTTGTGACGGAACAATCTGGACCCCGTTGTCCGTCACCACACTTGAGGAACTCCTTCAGTCCTGAAAATCTCTTGCAAGAACGCTATTACTGAGCTAGTAGTCACATTTTCCACAATCTTTATTACAGCTCCCATGGAGTGATAGTCAACCAGGGGGATGATGCCTCTGCCTTCCAATCCTTTTACCTCCCGGGGTCCCCCAATGTCCATTGCTAATTTCTCCCCTGGTGTATTTGGTACTTTACCTTCTGATATGGGATCTTCCCTGCACATTTTAGTCTTATCACACTTAGCAAAACTACTGCACTGTTTGATGTATCTCTCTACCATGGTGTCCACTATTGGCCACCGGTAGTGTATTCTGACCTTGTTTCCCGTCAGACTGCAACCTAAATGACCCTCATGAGTCACAGTTACAATACTTTCTCTCATGTTCTCCGGAGGCACTAGTTTCCTCCCTCTGTACAAGTTCCTTCCTTGGAAGATTAGTTTGTGTCTGACCTCCCAAAACTCCTTCTCCTACTCTCCTAGTCCATCACTTTTCTTGGGCCAACCGCTGGCCACTAATGCTTCCAGTTTGGGTGTTACTTCAACTTCCTCCTTCGCACTGAAGTGTCTAACTTCCCTATGGCACGCCAAAACCTCCCTCTCCTCTACAGAATACCACGATTCAGTTTCAGTGAGGGGCCTTGAAACAAAGGCAATTGTCTTTTCTACCTCTTCTACACCTTGACTAAGGGTGACTCCTATTTCTTTAGTGCTTGCATCTGTAGTTATTACAGTGTCCCTTCCCGTGTCCAACTGGCCAAGAAAAGGTGCATTCATTATCTTGCAGTTCACCTCATCAAAGCATAGTCTTATTTTGTTAGTGTTCCCTTCCACTGTTATCACTATGGGCGCGACCCATGCAGAGTTCTCCGCAGGCTCTATCACCTCCTGCCTTAAATGCTTTTCTAATTCTTCTTTAGGAGGTTCTCTCGCTAAAAATGGATTCTCATTGGAAATTTCTTTTTGCTCTTTTACCACCTCTACACTACACACACTTCTTCCTGCTAGCATAACTGGCTCTTCAGCTGTGGGGTCTAATTTCATCCTTAAGTCTTTTTGATGAGCCCATCCCAGTAAGTTTAACCCGACCGTTGCAACATAGACTTTGCCTACAGTGCTTCTTCCCTTATAAGATATTCTACTGGTGATCATTCCTTCTAACGGTATTCTTTCACTGTTGTAACCAACCGGGCATGCGTCTGGTTTTTCCAACTTTACACCTCTTTTCTCAGATTTTTCCTTGTATGTCTTCAAATTGATAAAAGTAAATTGCGAACAAGAATCTACATATACTTCTATCGCATCACCATTAAGATCAATCACACATTTTGGTAATGATATCATCCTGACAGTGTCTTCATCTTTGTTGTCTATGCGTAACACATAACCTTCTTCACATACACCACTATTGCTTACTAAATCACAGACTTGTTTGAAATATCTTTGCATGCTCTTTCAAAATGCCCTTTCCTGTTACATTTCCTGCAAGTCGCTGTTATTGCCAAGCATCTGATACTGTTCGCTAAATGCCCTGTACTGCCGCATCTAAAACATTTCAGTCTGTTTTCCTCATTGTATCTCTCTTTGTTTTGTACCTTATAAAATTATTTTCCCTTTATATTCTTTACAGCATACACTTTTCTGTTGCCCTCCTTACTGTCACCAATTTCATTTACCTTGCTCCTCTCGTGTATATTCATTTCTTTCACGCATTCTGCTGTGTGTTCTACACTCTTGGCTATTTCCATGGCATTTCTCAAATCTGGATTACCTACCAACAACTTCTCCTGGATTTTCTTATTGTTGGTGCACCTCACCAACTGATCTCTTATAAGTGATTCTGTTAAATCATTAAATTCACAAGTGTTTGCCAACCCTCTCAGGCATGCTATGTAGTTCCCTACCTTCTCATTTTTCCCTTGTACCCTTCCATAAAACTTGTGTCTTTCTAACACCACATTTATCTTGTCAGCATATTGCAGTTCTAGTTTCTTTAAGCTTTGATCATAGATATCCATGTCACCTCCTTCTCCTACACCCCCTTCCAGATCTGGTAGGCTATCAAAAACTTTCCTTCCCTCAGTTCCTAGATTTATCAGGAGTATATTCTGCCTTCTTATAGCTGAAAACCCACTTGCACCTATTGCAACCAGATAGGATTCAAAACCCTTCCTCCAATCTTTCCATGGCAGCACTGGCTCCCCTTCCTCTGTTAGGCAGGGTGGCGGTTGGTTCATGCTTGCTGCCGCCATTTCTATGTTGACTTACGGAGGTGGTAACTCTCACTTCCTACACGTACTACTAACACACTGGTGCACCTCCTAATTGCTTATATAGCGCAGTACCCTTAACAGATTTTTACTCAGCGTAATGCCTACCCTTTTGATATACTAAGTTTACAATACACTTGCTTTCCTACTGTTTCACTAACTTACTATGAACCATTCATAATCAGGTGCAAGTTACCCTCAAAATTCACAATGTTACTTCTTCACTTTCCTTTGCCTACCTGTACCTACATTTACTACGGCATTTCACATCGTTTTACCTGTACATTTCTTAAACATCTGCTCGTGCCTAAATTATTCCTGTCACAACTTTTCTATGATGCTCCCCACACACTCTGAGTGACCCCAAGATTAAAAGTTCCTTTGTTCTTTCATATAGTTCTTCTTCTTTTTTTTTTTCTTCTGGAGAATCTGCTAACAAGTTCCACACAGCCGCTTGACGGAACAGCCCTTGACTGAAGTTTTAGCTTTCCCGACGCCTCTCTAGTTCTCACTCGACCGCACCACCGCCGCCTCACACGTCCAGGTTCTCCTCAGCTCCCTCACAAACTCCGCTGAACCTGCCTGTCGTCTCTCCTCCTTACTTCATTATAATTTATTAATATGTCGAATCCTTTACTACTGTGCCCCCACACCCTCAGAATGACCTTGATGGAAATCTGAGTGGCTTAGTTAATTAGTTCCTCCGACAACCTGTTCAGCTTCCTTATACAGTTTTTTTATTTTATTTTATTTATTTGGAATCTGCCGATGTGGTTCACAAGGATCCCTTGAAGAATCAGCCGCTGACGGAATAACTTTACTTTCCGATGCGCCTCTCTCGCTCTCACAAAGTTCCACACGGTTACCTCATATGCTCCCAAGAACGTTCTTGTTCTCTTGAAGCCTCCGCTCACCACACGATGTGCCGCCTCACCGTCACCTCACTGACCAGCCGCAGCTTGCTCCGATCACCACGAAGATTCCTTTCACCACAGGACTCTACTTTCCGATGCGCCTCTCTCGCTCTCACAAAGCCGCGCACGATTACCTCACACGCTCCCAAGAACGTTCCTGTTCTCTCGAAGGCTCCGCTCACCGCACGATGTGCCGCCTCACCGTCACCTCACTGACCAACCGCAGCTTGCTCCTATCACCACGAAGCTCCGTTCACAACAGGATTTCCTCCTCACCCTCTTCTCGCTGACGCTCCGCCGCCTGCTCCTGTCACCTCGAAGACTCCTCTCACCGACGATGTGCCGCCTCACAGTTGCCTTGTTGACCTACCACTACTAGCTCCGGTCACCACTAAGGCTCCGCTCACCTCAGATTGTGCTGCTTCACAATTGCCTCACCGACAACTTCCGCTTGCGTCGGTCACCTGTAAGTACCTTTTTATTTTCCTCCAGTCACTGCTTGTCAACTCCAGCAGATCGGTCTCCTCACAGCTGTTCTCAATCTCCCAGCTAGCCGATCTTCCTCAATTTTCCTTCATCTTCCTTTTTATTTATCACACTTTCTTCCGACCTTCATGTGCACATAACAATTTTCAATTTCACGCACCTTCTCTCTTCCTCAGTCTGCTTAGTATCGAGTGTCCTTTAGAATTTTACACTTCTTCTTTACTTGCAGACTCACTTCCGTAGGGTTTGTAAATCTACCACACGTAGCTGTACTTGAATTTCGCAATATTTCTTTTTCTCCTTTATTCTTCTTTCCTTTACTTCACTGGTCCTGAGTAACAAATAGAGGGAATGTCGCACGTTGGCCTCCTCCCAACAATCGTCGCCAGTATTATAAGTGACCACACCACAAGTAAGTTGATAATCTTTATTGAGGTATGAAATCCACGACATCCATAACCCTGCCAGTCAGGTACTAATCAGGAGTGCAACTTGGAATGTTGACAGCGCCACGGGTCAGCCCAACAGGGGCAGAAAGGGAGGGGGAACGGAATGTACCAATACTGACATATAGGTAAATTACAACACACTGCAACGGCGGTTTTGGAAAAAAGTCTTCCCAGCAGAGATCCTGCACTGGAAATTGGCAGTACCAACTCTTTGAAGCAGTGTTCCTGCACCAGTAATGGACAGTACTGGCTCGCCTCAGCAGATCTTGTACACCGATAATACCACCGCCTCTTCCCAGCAGAGCTCCTACACCGGTAACAGACAGTGACAGCCAGTACCGGCTCTTCTCTGCAGAGCTCCTGTACAAGTAACAGACAGTACCAGCTCTTCTTAGCAAAGCTCCTGCAGAAATAACCAACAGTACCTGTACTTCCCAGGAGAGTTCCTGTACCAGTAACAGACGATAGCTGCTCTTCCTAGAGAGTTCCTGCACCATACCTGCTCTTACCAGCAGGGCTACTGCACCAGTCCATCATCTTCTGGTGTTGCTTTGTTCGCCCAAAGTTGGCAGGGTATGTCTAGATGTGGGTCCCTTGCTCACTTTGCCACTGGTTTCAAGCTAGCCTGGCTGATGAGGGCGTTGCCCCGAAACCGGTCCCAGGATGCTTGTTTCCGGGCCAGGACTGGGCTGGACTGCCCCATGAGTCACAGGGTCAAGACTGATTTGCATATGGCTGGGTCTAAGCTGGGGTGGCAAAGTGAGCTAAAGAACAATGATGGATTCAATCCAGATCTGTGACTGGGGGTGAGTGTCTGAAAAGTTTCAGCGCTCCGTCCCTTAAAGTTTTTCCATTTGGGGAGATCTTTGTTATTGCACTCAAACCCAGCCAATGTATGGCAAACTTTTCACTGACATTTGTCTTTTTAGAAAGCTCTTCTATGGTCAGTGGCAAATGTTTGCATAATTTTTCTCTGCAAGTTTACCTTTTGCAGAGATTTTCTAGGCACTTTGGCATTTTCGGGGAGAACAAGAACTTGTCATGTGAAGCATATGCGATGTAGACCAACTTTTTTATATTTTATATTTATATAAAGCTATATACAACATAAAATGTTGCAAAAGTCATGATTTTGCTGTTGATATGCCAACATGGAACAAATGAAAACTTTGCTAAGTTGCAGAATTTCCCATAGTTGATTGTGAAGGTTGCAAACACACCGTGCACACCCCTAACTATAATTCAGAGCTGTCAGTGTAACAGAGTAAATATATGCACAGTTGATGCCTAATCTGTATCCAACTCATAAGTATGAAGCATTCTACATCTTTGACAAAAATAGGAGCAACATTCTTGCGGTTATCGAAACAAAATTTGTAGAGCACCTGGTGCCAATTCCAGTCTGAAGCTACCTTACAAATATGCCATTTACAAGGTCAACAAAGGTGGGGGGAATGGGAGTGGTGTTTCTGTTGTCTCTAAAGTGGAATTAAAATCCACTTATCAAAACAGTAGTTTAAACGTGTCAAACAGTGCTATGTAAACACATGTTGTCACCTTGCAGTACCTGGATGAGAGGTTCCATCGCAGACTTTGAAGAGAAAAATTCCTCCCTAATAGAATTGAAAACTTTGAGACGCGAAAGCATTTCGCATTATATGTCAGGACTGGAGGTGAGCAATAGGCCAGTTTAATAACCAAATCAGATTTTTTTTAAAGTGTCTTAAAATAGAAATGTCCGAAGAAAGAGTCCAGTGACCAATCTGAGCCTTAATGATCGCTTCTAGACAAATGCCGGATATCCTAGACTTTGAAGCCCAGGTGCCCTTAATCAAACGTGGTCCATAAAGCGGAGAGCGAATTCCCACTTCAGACGTGATCTATCTTGCCCACCTGCCCAAAGTGACAGCTGACTCTGGAGCAAAGGGTTTCTGAAAAGAAATCAATAACTAGTTAGTATTAAAAGGCCTACACTCACCTGAACATACGTCATATTCTTTCAGACCGCGAACTACACAAAGGTTCTGGTGATTCGTGAAATTCAGATAAGAAATTAATTTAGATTACGTCTTTGTTTGTCTTCTGATATCGAGAGTGACCCCCATTGTGGGGATGGGGATGAGGGGCCGTGGTGGTTAAAAATCCTACCTGAGATATCTAAGGCCCTGACATCCAAAATGCGTCTCTAGGAAATCGAGCACAGCAGAATTGCCTACTTTCCAGGCAGCTGCTTGTTAGACAGACCCTCATTCAATGGCCACTGTTGTAAGAAACATAACACCACGTTTACATCCTAGAATTAACGAATCTTAGTTGCAGTTGTACACTAGATCTAAGGCCATTGGGAGTTTGCTGTCCAAATGGTGCCGGCCTACTGGCGAATGAGGAATCGGCACGTGGCCCGCTGAAATGGATGACTGGAAATTGCTTATTGTCCAAAGTACCTTTGGCCGCTCCCGTAGCTGCCATCGCGGTTTTGCTCCTTGTTTCCCTCATGGACGTCCTCAGAGATGTCCCGGTCTCTCCCGACCTCTAACGGCCTCAAACGGCCCGCCCTTTGCCCGGTCTTCGCCCCGTGCTCCGTCCCGCGCGCGTCCCGCATTGCGGAATGAGCTGGGTAGTTTTATACCTCCAAGGCAAGAGGGCGTAGCCGCTGCGGGAAGAGGCTGCAGGTGTCCTGTCCCTGCCTCGCAGTCCCGCAGCGGTGCAAACAGGAACTGCGGCACGCCCGTGGAGCGGGAGCTGCGCCTGCCAAAATCCGATGGTAAGCCTCCAGCAGCGATTAGAAATCCCTCCGGTAAAGGTGCAGCAGTGAGTGGCTTATTGATCTGTACACCATGGGCAATTCTGCCAGCTCAGATAAAAAGCTCAACATTTGAACTGTATCTGCTTGAACTGGATTTATTTATTTATTTATTTAAAGTTTTATATAGCGCGAACAAGATCCTTACAGATATCAGAGCGCTTCACACAGACAGGGTAGGGGCAGTAGGAATGAACAGAGATAATGGGAGCAGTATAATAGTCACTAACATGGTAGGATAATAATAACATACATAAAACATATCAGTATACAATCAGGTAAACAAGTAATATCAGACGGCACAAGTCATTGATCCCACTACAGAGGTGTTCAGGTACACCTTGGGTGTGTGGATGGCTTATACCAATGTTTTAGTATAGAGAGAACACTGAGTGGGGGAATCGGGAGAGTGAATCAGTAAACCAACGTGTATCATATATTGGTCGGTAGTAAGAGAGTAGCGTAGTAGTGTCCCCATCAAGTAGAAGTATAGTGCCAAAGGACGAGGTGAACAGTGATACAATGCAATGCAGAGTCTCTGATCCAGCACCTATAAGGTTCAGGAGATCTTGGCCAGAAGGATGGTTTTCACCTCTTTCTTGAAGAGTGCAGTGGAGGAGATAAGCCTGGTTTCAGGAGGGAGCGCATTCCAGATCCTGGGTGCCATTCCTGAGAAGGAGCGCTTGTATGTTTTCTCTTTCCGGAATCTACGAGGTTTCAGGAGTAGATTTTTTGTACTTCTATTGGATCTCGAACCTCCTGATATAGACAACTTTTGAGCGAGGTAGTTGGGTGCATTGTGGTGCACGGCCGCGTGTGTCATAACTGCAATTTTTAGCTGTATTCTGGCTTCAAAAGGCAGCCATTTTAGAGACTTTAAGTCTGGGGATATATGCGAATGTTTTCTTGAGCCAGTAATGAGTCTCGCGGCAGCGTTCAGGGAGGCTCTTAAGGGTGCTGTTGTGGATAGCGGGAGTCCGCTGAGGGCCACAATTCCGTAGTCTATTCGAGGGATGACTAAAGCTTGTACAGCAGTTTGGAAGTCTTCGGCAGGGAGGAAGGGTTTAATTTTCCTCAGTGTGTTGATTTGGAAATTAGCTGCTTTTGTGGCTTTGCTAACGTGCTGCTGCATGTTGAGCTTGGCGTCGAGTGTGATGCCTAGGGATTTCGCCGAATCCACGATGGTAGGTTGGACATTGAGTGCTGTTAGGTTATTGAGCCAGGTTCGGGTGGTGGAAATTTTCGCCGGGGGTGAGATGAGTAGGAACTCAGTTTTCAGAGCATTTAGTTTGAGGTGATTATCGGCCAGCCAAGATTGAGTGTTAATAAGCGTGGAATTCAGATGTTTGATATCTTCCGGGGATTGTAGCTTTAGGTAAAGTTGTGTGTCGTCGGCGTACATATGGAATTGGACATTGGAAGCTTGGAGCAAGGTGGCGAGCGGTTCCATGACGAGGTTGAACAGTGTGGGGGAGAGGGAGGATCCTTGTGGAACACCTAGATCTGCAGGCACAGGTGTAGATAGCACATTGTCGATCTTGAACTTCTGAGACCGGTTGTGAAGGAAGGACGAAAACCATTTGAGAACAGTTCCCGATAGACCCATTCTAGTGCTTAGCAGCTCCAGATTGAGGTCCCATTCCAGACAATTGATGCAAGCGTCTCCATGAAGTATTGTACCACTTGAGGGTGCTGTCCACAAGGTACAAGGGATGACACTTGACATCTGTCCCAGAAACTCTCCAAGCGGCCAGATGCAGATGACCCTCCAGAATTAGGGGGTGGTGAGAGCCCAGAGACTCTATAAGTAAGTCTCGAACAATTGGCAATGTGACTTTGTGATTGCACAAAACTTCCAACATCACCAGGAACCACACTTGTGCCCTCTTGAGGGATGGCATTAGAATCTACTCCGTAGCTTGTCTACAATCTGGGATGTCCCCGTGGGAAGAATGATGAGTGGGAGAAATGCATACTAAAGAGCTCAAATTCTGAAGGAAAGCATCCATCACTTTGCCTCCAGACTGGGCATCGAGAGGAAGAAGCTTGGGAGCTGTCTGTTAAGCCGGGAAGCGAAGAGGTCTATAGGACATGGACCCCAATGATCTATTCATTTCAGAAAGATCTAATAATTGCAGCCTCCTGTGCTAAAGTCCTAGAGGAATCTGGAGTTCCATTCGGAAAAACAAATTGTTGTTGCCCAGCAAATGTTCCATTCTGACCGCAATTCTGTGGTGGAGGCAGCAATGCCAAAAATGTTTGTCTAATTCGGCTAGCATCTTGTATTTTATGGCTCCTAATTTGTTGATATACCCCATAGCCGAAATGTTGGCCACCTTGAGAAGGACACAACATTTCAACTTGTCCTTTGTTAGGACCTTCGGTGCAAAGGAACCCCCTAGACGTTCTTCATATGGCACCCCTGCCTGTCCTGCTGCCATCTGATTCTATCACCTCGTCGTGGGGGTAATGAATTTGCCTGACAGTTCCAGGCCTTTATTTGGGACAACCTAACTGTCTCTGTATGAAAGTCCTTTGTGAATATTTAGAGGGCCCTTTTATGAAGTGACCCAGAAATATAACATCGATTGTGGCAAAGAGGAGCCCAGTAATCCACGTGATTTGTCTTGGGGTAGACTGCCCATCCGTTAAGATTCTCTCTGGTCCTGCCAGAGGGATGCTCTCACGCAGTCGATCTAAAATCCCAAATACAACTGTTCCGGAGTCAGGGATAACTGGAATGTCTGCCCATTAGTTAGAAACCCAAGATCATGCAAAAGATTGATCGTCATAGAAAGATGACTTATGAAGAAGCAACAGTCATGCAACATAAATAGACTATAGTCCAAGTAAAAAATCATTTGTACCCCTTTCGCTCCCAGCGCTTCTGCCACGGCTTTCAAGAGTGGTGAAACACCAACGGGCGAATAGAGGCAGAATGAAAGGGCTGAGAAGTGTCCTTCAGGAGGTGATTAACTTGCATTTTGTAATGTCTATATTTTACCCGGGAATAGAACTCTTTCAAATTAATAACCAACCTGTTACCTCCTCCTTTGTTTCCTCTACAAAAGTGTTGCTCAGAAATCCCAACGGGCAAAATAGGGTTTCCTTGATAACCCTTCCATTAAGAGTTGATTGATCTTGTGAGAAATGACATCTCCTAAGTAGGCCTAAACCTTTTTGGGGTTGGCTTGCTAACATTTTGTAATGAACTTAAAAACACTAGATGAAACCCCCTCACAGTAGTCTGCAGGACACGTCTTTTATTGGTGCTCGCCAGTGATCCACCAAATTCTCCACACGACCTCACGGACATACTTGTAAATAAGGGATGATACTCACTTGCTACTCTTGGAACATAACCTTCAGTGCTGGATCCCCTGTGAGCTCGCCTTGGGATGGGCTCCCTGGATGGGAAGAAGATGCCAAATCTTCTTTTGTCATTCCATTTGTTTCCTCGTCTGATCGTACCATGGGGAGGGGGTGCTCGAAAGCAGCTGGATGAACGTCCCATCTGACCGCGGCTTTCCAAAAGGCCCTGGACGAAACTGTTAATAGAGAGTTGGACCTTGTCCAGGGAAGGGAATGTATACACAAACCTGCTGAGTCCCTTCACGAATGGGTCCCCAAAAAGGAAACCGTTCGCTTTAGGTCCTACTCCAGAAGAAGCCAATTCTTCTAATTTAAGGTCAATCTTTATAAGAATTCACCACCTCCTTTCAGCGTAAATCGCACAATTTGCGTTGCCAGGGAACATTCTGACAACACCTCAGCATTAATTACTAATCCTTCCTCTTTTGCTGCCATGGCCATTTCTAAAATCTTAGTTAGGGGTCCAGGTGTTTATCCAGGCAGCAGGTGTAAAAAACTGAAAAATTCATCTCCTCGCCACTCTGTCCCATGTCGTCTCTCCTCCGTATTTGCTGAACAGGACGCAGCCAGGCTCCCCATAACCATTCACAATGCTGCAATGCAGCGTTGTGATTGGTCTGAGTGCTGTAGTTCGGTGCTCAGACGGGGACTGGAGGCCTGGGCATCTTCTCCACCAAGGCTGTAATGTAGACTGGGTTGAGAACATGCTCAGTGAGCATGACTGTTTGGCCGGCCCAAGATGGCCGGCCACAGCGTCATGTACAATACAGTGTGCCCAAAAGGGGGTGGTGATGGACTTAGCATCTGAACCAATCAAACACTCACACCCAGTCAACAGATCTGGGTTTAATCCATCACCGTTCTTTAGCCCACTCTGCCAACCCAGCCCGAACTGCCAAGTCATGCCTTCCCTAGACCGGAAACAAGCTTCCGAGGACCCTTTTGTACCACTTTGTTCACCATAAGTTGGCAGGGTATGCTCAGACGTGAGTCCCTTGCTCACTTTGCCACTGGATTCAAGCAAGTTGGGCTGAAGACAGCTGAAATGCCAGAAACCGGTCCTCGGAAGCTTGTTTCCGGTCCATGGAAGGCATGGCTTGGCAGTTCGGCTGGACTGTTCCCATGAGGCACAGGGTCAGACTGAATTGCATATGGCCATGTCTGAACTGGGGTGGCAGAGTGGGCTAAAGAACGGTGATGGATTAAACCCAGATCTGTTGACTGGGTGTGAGTGTTTGATTGGTTCAGATGCTCCGTCCATCACCACCCCCTTTTGTACCACTACAGTGTGCCCCCCACTCCTACCTTGCTCCGTGAGCAGAGCAACCACGCCCTGCACCTCCCTGCCCCCATGCTGCTGCAGCAGGAACGAATAAACATCAAGTTATTATCATTTTAATTTTCCTTTCTTTTACTGCTGCAAAGCAGTGGGGTGACGCTCCTCCCCCTGGCGGAGGAGTAGCCACTGGTCCCCACAGAAGTTGCCTGTGAAAGTTGACAACTTTGGAACAACCTCTGGGGTTGCTGTTACTTTTCCCTTTGTTCCATATGTGATTAAACATAGATACTTTGAGCGAAGGGGACCAGTCTGAAGAATCATGGCATACTTGGTTGTGTGCCAGAACATTCCCAGTTTTCCTCACCCTGGTCCAGGGACTACCTCTTACAGGAAGGTTTAGAAGGGACGGTTACAAGTATCTATTGGCGTCGTCTTCGGATCCTGAAAAAATTCCATATCGTGAGAGAATAGATCTTATTCATCCCCAAACTCCGCACCAAAATGTCTATTCGAACAGCTGACTAAATTGGCAGTGAAGAACTTGATGGAAGACATGGGTGTCCTAACTTTTGCTATATTATGGATGAGCTAACAGACCTCTCTGATAAGGCGCTTTGTGAAATTCCAGAAGAATTAGCCGAACATAACCCATCACCCTTTCAGGAGAATGGAAAACCATTGGATAATTGGTGTAATAGAAAATAATAAGTTTGTAAAAGCCAATTTGAGAGCAGAAACCAAAAACCTACAAGAGTGAGTATAAGAAGCAGAGAGCTAGGCATTGAAGAGACCAAGTGGAAATACCACGTAAACCATGGAGGACCCTCGAAAACAGTATTAAGTGTTTGGGCCTCGCTTAGTGTAAAGGTCTTCTGAGAGAGTCCCACGTGTATTCTGGTTCATTAGGAATCGCTTACACAGTGCGTGCGCTGTGCTGCGAGACATAATGTTTACAATTCAGTGAGCTTGCAACACACCCACGGCACACCATTAGTTGTTTTGGTTGTCGCTCTCATTTGCAATTGATTGCTTAGCTTCTGTAGGCTTCCCTTATGTTCTTGTGTTAGCTCCTCCCTGGAGAATGGACCAAGTGCACATGTTCTTCCTCGTATTTGTTCTTCCTCATCTTTTTACAATGCATTATTGTCTTTTTAAAAAAAATGTTTTAAGTGTTTCTGTATCCCTCCGGAACGTTAAATGTGCTTTCCTACTTTTAACACAGGCATACAGCTTCTTATTTATGTTGTTTTCTCCCTATCTGCCGTCTCTATTGATGCTTTAGTTACTTCCAACCACAACTTTACAACTCTACACCACTCTAGTCTATGCTACTCTACGCCACTGCACTCCACACCATTCAACTCTACGTCATGCCACTCTACCCCATTCCACTCCACACCGTTTATTTATTTATTTATTCCATTTGTATGGCGCAACAGCTACCCGGAGGGTTTCCCGGCGCCTTGGATCGAATCATAACCAGGGTGAGTGGACTATGAATCTTAGTTTTGGTTGAAAAGCCATGCCTTGATACCTTTTCGAAATGTTATATAGTTAGGTTCCAGTCGTAGTTTTAGTGGAATCGAATTCCATAAAGCTGGTGCTAAATATCCAAAGGAGCGTCCGCCCATACGTGCTCGTTTAAATCTCGGAACAAATTTCGCCAAATGGGTTGATCTAAGATTACGGGCTGGGATGTATTTTTGGACCAACTTACACAGGTACGCTGGTGCTTCTCCGATGTTTATCTTAAACATATAACATAACGCTTTAAACTTGGTTCTGTTGGCCATTTTGAGCCAATGTAAATTGCGTTCTACTCCACATAGTGCCACTCCACTCCTCGCCACTCTATTCTACACAATGCCAGTCTACGCCACTCTACCCTACACTGCGCCACTCTACTCTGTGCCGCTCCAAGCCACTCCACTCTACTCTATGTAACTCCATTCCACTCTATGCCTCTGTACACCACTATTACTCTAGTCTGGGCCTCTCTACCCAATGCCACTCTATGCCACCCTATGCTACACTACTCCATACCACTCCATTCCAATCTACACCACTCTCCTCTGCACCATTCTCCCCTACACCACACTTCTCTACACCACAGTCCTCTACACCACACCACTAACTTTTGGCCATGCTGAACAGCAGCCATGCTGCTGTACTACATGCCTAAAAGACCTTGGCAAAGCCAATAGCTCTCACATAGGTGAAACTTATTGCTTTGCTGGCTTTGCCAATGCTTGGTTTTGAGCTGCAACCCGTTTGATTCAGAACTAACCCACAGTCTCCAGGTAGGGTATTGAATTTTACATCTGAAATGGCTTTGAAAGGCATGTCCGCCTCCTGAGTTTGTTCTTTCTCCGGTCACTCCTGAGGATGGTGCAATTGTTCTCTACAAAAAGAATCTTGTGCCTGTGACCTCTGTCCCACAACATCTATCAATGAGTAGCCTTAATCCCTGTTAGAGTTTATCACAATAATAGTAAATAGTGCAATAGGTGTTACAATATTAAGAATTTTAGGATGCAGCAAACAAATTCACTTCTGGCCAGATATTTCTATATCTTATGCACTTGTGTTTATTTCTGATGTATCATCTTATCAGAAGGTTCTTTCAACACAATTTCATGTATCAGTTCCTTTACAACTAACATTGGTCACTTTTTAAGTTTATGTTATTTAAACTTGAATCTAATTGGATAAATCTAGGTTCATTCCCATTTCTTAATAGAATCAGAGGGCTCATTATTTTTAAGTATTTTTCCTCTATTACTGTTTTGATACTTCTCTGTTTCTCTGGATGTGATCTTAGTGATATGAAGGCCATACAGAAGTACATACTCCTATTGTGTCAGATACTCCAAGATTCTTGCTCTTAAATGTATCAGTTCTGGCAGTAAGACAACAGGTGTTCACAGGATTTGTTGCTTCACCTGCACAGCTGACGTTAATAAGGCAACCCCCATGGGCATGCATAGTTAACATTAGCTTGAAACTGGCCTGGGTCCAGCCTCTCTTGAAAAGGTTTCCATGAGCCTACAAGACCCAACAAGTTTTTGTCTTATAATGGTAACACCTTTGCTGGCTGAAGTGATCAAAAACAAATTGTACCATATGAACTTGGCAGTTATCTGGAATTGTATTTGCTCCGAAGAGTCAGTCAGTCAGTCAGGTAGAGGAACCGAGCTTGTCCTCATGAATGTCAAGAGTATCTGCTGGAGACCACGGACAGAGAAACCGCATCAGTGATCAAGATACCGGGCCTGAGGCTGCTTCTAAGTGGAAAGATTTCCGGTGGTAGCAGGGCTCCCTGATGACAGTATCCCTTGGTTCCACATATTGCTCTCTGGAAGAGCTACTTAAGTTCTTCAGGGTGTCTTCAAGACTGCCTAGACACAAATTCAATGTGGACCCCACTGGCCTCTCCCTTGTGTTTATTAAATATGATATCTTCACATGATCTGTTTAGTGCAGGATGAGTACTCATCCCTACAGCGATGATAATCCGTAGTTGTGACCATTCGCAGGGCTATTAGATTATGTTGTTTCATATTGTTTTTTCTAGTCCCTATATCCTATTGATGTAGTACGTTATTGCCTTCTTTGAAGAAAAAAAAAGTTTGTGCAGTTACACATATTTTCTGAGCATAGGCTTCACTAGTACTGCGAAGGCTGCAGTACAATTTCCCACAAATCGTGGTTCCTAGATATAGAAATCAAAACTCAAGCTGTGGAATTCTATTTGTTTAATTTAGCCTCTGTTGGGATGGACTGAGGACTCCCCAGGGCTTGGTTCCGGTGCACTTTTTTATTCTTTATTTTTACTCTGGGTGTGGTCATGCCCTTGGAGAGAATTAAAAGTTGGGACAGCGGTCAACTGTAGTTGACTGTCATGGAAGGATTCCTACTCCAACTTGCCTGATTCATGCCTGTGTATTACACCAAAATGGTGATTCCAAAATACCGTCTGACCAATATTGTCGTCAAAATATTATTAGTATGAAAATACCATGAGCAAAATATCGAAGATACATTTTTTTATTTACAATTATTTAGAAGTTTAAAATATTGCTTGCAATATAATTTTCAATATGTTGTTTTTTTTAATTAGGTTTGTCATCATTTATGGTTTTGTGAAATTTTATTTTTAGTCATCTTTTAAAAAAGTTATGACAATGTATAATTTGTTTCAGTTAGATGGCTTTATTGATGTAATGGTTGGGTAGTGTTTTATTAAACATATACATTAATACTAATTGATTTGTAGGTTATTTCATTTTAACTTATTTGTTTACATGTTAAGTAATTTTTCCTATTTCATTATTTTTAATTGGGGAATATGGTGAGAAGTGTCTTTTATATTCAATTGTAATTCAGAAATGAAATATTTACTATTTTAACATTTTTACCTATTTTCTTTATGAAAATATGTAATTATACCAGTTTTGTATATTACCCTCTCAGCTCTATAGAGAGTGTTGGAGAGTTATTTAAAATTTTAATGTATTTGCAGTTTCTTCACAATTATTTTATTGATGTATTTAAATTTTTAGAATATGTATGTGAAAATTACATTTTTCAAAGTAGTATACATTTCTGAAATATTTTTCAATGATCATAATAGTGGGGTGTATAGTTACTACTAATTTCCTTACATTGTAAAATATTTTGGCATTTATTATTTTTAATTTTTAATTTAAATGTACTATTTCAAAAAAGATGTGTGTAGAAAATGTATTTTAATAACATTTTACATTTAATAATAGGATTTTGAATGTATAGGTTTATTTTTAGTTTAAGAAAATATGTATTTTTTATACATATGTTTATTGGTCTTTAGATAATTTAACTTTAAAATCAAATGTGTGCACTTCCCCAATTGTTGTCAGACTAGAGTTAGAATAATAAATCATACCCTTTCAACCTCATCCCATATATGCACGTTTGCCAGTACTGTAAATCTGATCCTCCCATCCCACCATATATGCTCATTTACCACTGTTAGACTGGATTTAATATAGTAAATCAGCCCCGCATGTATGCACTTACAACAATGTTTGTTAGACTGGCGTTAGAATAGTAAATTTGCCCCCGTTGCCCCAATGTATGCCCAGTGTTTGTTGGACTGGAGTTAGCATAGTTACGATAGCAAATTTGCACCCCATCCATATACCGACTTATCCTAGAATTAGAATGATTATTCTGACCCTTCCACTAAATGCATCGTCCCTGATGTTTGTTATACTGGAGTTAGAATAGAACATCTGACCATCCTCTTTGTATGCACTCTCTCCAATATTTGTAAAATTGCAGTTACAATAGTGTATTTGAATTGTTTTTATTTTTTTATTTTTTAATGATTTGGGACTGGAGGTAAATTAGTAGATGTTATGTAATCCTGGATTTTTAAGATATTTTGAGCATTTGTAGTTTAAATTGTGTATTTTTAAAGTTTATATTTTCATTAATTTTCTATTTTTGGTTATTAAAATATTTTCTATTTTTGCTATTTCGTCATATTTTAAACATGATCTGATTGATATTTTCAAAAAAATCACAACGGTTTTATAAATGTAAAACGTTATGCAGTTTATTTATCAATAGTAATTACACATGTTTATAGTTTATTTTGTATGAGCAGTAAACATTTTTTATTAAAAAACTATGTCCTTTATATAATGTATTGTAATTTATAAATGAATAGTAATTACTGGTAATTATTACAATGCTATATGTATTTTAAGACTAAAACTTTGTTTAATGTATGTTATTAATCTTATATATATTTATAAATGTTTTTTGAAATGCACTTTTATTTTAAATGTAAATAATATTAATTTTAATTAAACGTACAGGTTTACCAATTTAAAAAAATCGATATTTTGAACTGTGACATTTACATTACCTAAATGTAAGGTCAATATTTTTGTTGTCAATCCGTTGCCAATTATATTTTGGTTTTACAATATTTTTGTGGTTGATACTGTGACATTTGACCCATAGTGGGCCAGATGAGTATATGACAAGCAGCCTAGTGCCGCTCATCAAGTACTCACTGGGCTGGCATGCATCACTGTGATCCTGCCATGTCCTGGGACATTTACCAATAGCTGATCATTTCCAGTTTCCAGAATGGATGCAGAATCCATGTCCTCAATGGAAGGGAATGGTTATAGTAAGTATCTAGGGTGTTGCAAATAACTCCAGAGCTTCAGTTGTGTTCCTACTGAGATGCAGTACTTTGTACAATTGTATTTATTGAGGTTTTCTGCAATCACTCGTTCTGCTTCAGAGCACCAAACAGCAGTGGTCAATTGTCAAGGCTATAGTCCAGGCAGTAGGGGGAAAGGCTAGTAAAGGGGTAATAATGATTAAAGGCCCCAAGAACAAGTTGCAAGTCCTTAGGCCTGGGTAAATATTTAGACATAGTAGAGTAGGCAAGCATTAAGCTGTTTCCAGAGTTGAAGCAAATGTGGCTGTACTCTTAGTATGGGCAACAAAGAATTCCAGAATGGTATTTTAATATTAATTTATAGTCCGCACAGTATGCATCCTTAGAGTAGCTTCAAGACACGAGGTTGGTCTACACAAGAGTATGCTTGAGACCTAAGATACAGCATTACAGACCAGCTTTTGTCCTTCGTCTTCTTCTACCCTTCTTCTACATGTCCGATGATCACAGAAAGGGAAATTATAGGTCGTTCTTTTTTTTTTTTTTTTTTTACTGCAGCTGAAGTTTTGAATTCCCTACCTGAGTCTCTTAGATATGCTCCTATATATTTTACTCCTACGAAAACTCTGAAAAGTTGGCTATTCAAAGTATAATCAGCCCGTGCTGTTCTGTGTTTCCAGTGCCAGGAAGCCCCGTCTTGGGGTAGCAATAGCGCTTTAGAAGTGCCGTTCATTCACAAACAACAGCAAATCTCTGGTGTCAGTCATACTCTGTCAACTACTTCTAATTTTAACATCCTTCAAAGTCCTTAATGCTCATATAGTCATTGGATTTGTAAATGTTAGTCTGGCTTTCACCGAAAGATGAGAGCCGGTTGAGCCGGTTGGGTGATTGCCCCGCTCACTTTATTCAGGTCTGGGAAGGACTGAATGTATTGGTGCAGCAAATCGTCAGACACTGGCGGGCAATCGAATTGTCAGAGCTGCTGGTCCATTTGGATCTTGTGGCTACCCAATGGGTTCCGAGACCTACTAAGAGAGCTCTAGAAGAAGGTGTGAGAATTGATGGAGAAGAGAGAGAAGATCCCGCGTCCCGGTACAGATGGAGGTCAATGGATGTTCACTCTGGTGCTTCTTGTAATTCAATCAGCTGATGAGTCAACTGGTTCATGTGAACAGCGCTTTGCAAAATAAAAGCACCACAAAAATAGCGCCTTGACCCGAGTTCCATGAGCTGTATTGATCTCCAGGATGTCTACCTGCGTGTTCCTTTAAGGTTGAAAAGCAGCAGTATCTGACATTCTGGGGGCATGGAGAGCACAGACTGGGCGAACAGGGGCAGTTGTGGGTCCTGAATTGTGGTTTCTGATTTCCCTGGTCATTTGTTTAGCGGTTACAGTTGGCAGCAGTGTATCTGACTTCAAAGGTGGTCACGAGACTCTGAGCATGAGTAGATCTTAGACTGGTTTAGTGTTACTGGATTTGATAAGAGCAGAAATGGGCAGCAGTTTTCATCAAATTTTATTTTTATTTACTGCATCTGTAGTTTTTACCTGCTGTCGACTTTTATGCGAAAAAACAAGCCATTGTTTGTGTTTTAGGTCCCACAATCGCTGTCTTTGATGTGACAATTTTAAGTTCTAGTGTATTAAAAATGGAATAAACATCGGGTAATCAAATTGCACGACCTTTATTTCACGCGGTTGGTTTAGATATGGTAATATTTCATCACAGCATGGGATGTTTCTGTTCAGCTTACACTTATGAAAACAGTATTTATATGAAATAATTTCCATTTATGTAATGGTATGTTATGTTGTGCAGATTTGTAGCGCGCACTATCACCCGGCAGGGTATGCTGGCTCTCGGCAGGTGTGAGTCTAGGCACACCGAGGGCCTAGTGGGACTACTTGAAAAGCCAGGTCTTCAGCTTCTTGCGGGATTGAGGAAGTGAGGTGGTGCTCTCATGTGTAGCGGCGGGTCGTTCCATGCTTTAGGAGCGATGGAGTAGGCTTGACCGCCAGATCTGGTTTCCGTATGCGTGGGATTTGTGCAAGTAGGTGACCGGACGAGCGGAGGTGTTTGGAAGATTTTTGGAAGATGATGTGATTGTTGAGTTATTAGTAGGGCTCCTGGTTTTATGGTATTCATTTTTTTCACATTTCCGGCTGTATTTATCCATATTTTTGTTGTTGTCAACTTTATCTGTATTTATCCATATTTATTATGGGTTTTGTGAGAAAAATAAAGCTGAATCTGGTATGTTTCCACATTTATATAACCAATAAATATGCTGTCATTCTTCAGTGCCTGCCAAGTTTCAGTGATATGAACACCCGCAGAAGACAAATCTATGGACTTTTATGAAAATATGCACATTTCAGTGTCAGCCTTGTGCATATCTACTGCTCTTTAAGCCTCTTCACTAAAATGCCTTTCTTTCCCCCCCCCCATTACCTATCAATCCACACAGTTATTGGCCTGGCAGTCATGGCAAAGTGTATTTAGAATAACTCAAATTTTCGTTTTTATCCACAGTTAAAAATAAATACAGTGAAGAAAATAAGTATTTTTCTGTCTGTATTTATCTGGAAAAATCAGTAAAAACTGAAAACAGTGAGCCTTAGTTATTATGTAGTATTTTGAAAGTGTGGGTGAGGAGTTTGAATTAACTGCGTAAAGTGCTCATTCTGCAATAGTGCTACTCATTTCAGATGCAGTAATGTAATTACTGCCTCATCTGCAGTGCTACCAGCAGTTCACTTTGCAGGATGTTTGGGCTTTGTTTAGAATCGGGCGTTTCCGGGGTATCCAGTGAGCACTGGGGGGTGTCATGTCTGCCCTCTTAAGAGTGTATTTAGGTCAGCGGCACTGTACATACGTCACAGTCGGCGTAGTTCCTGCTCCCGCCAAAGCTACAAGTAAGGCCCGAGCAGTGGCGTAACGATAATTGAGGGGGCCCCCCTGCCAGGTACGTGGAGGGGCCCCTCCGAACTCTATTAGGAGCTTTCAGGCCGAAGTGCAGTGCTGAGGGGGCCCCCTTGAGCTTGAGGGCCCCCCCGCACTGCGGGAGATGCGGGGGCCTGTGTTACGCCCCTGGGCCCGAGGTATCTTATTTATGTCGTTTATAGGAAACTAAATAACTTACAATTTCTGGCGCAAACTCCAATGACAGAGGAGCTTATTTACAAGCCTCTTGCGTCGCCGGTGCGTCACTTTTTCCCATGTTAAAAGTGACGCACCGGCGGCGCAAGGGGCTTGTAAATATGCCCGAAAGTACCTTCCTCGAGCTGAATTTACTCCACAATGATGTCTCTGGTGAGGAAATTCAGACGGTGGCGTCTGCTCTGAATTTACAGTTTTTTTCCTAGAATTGTAGTATTTTCAGTACTTTGCAAACTCTAAATTAGGATTGAATTGTATAGTAAAATAGTTTGATATAATCTGAGTGTGATCTCGCGCGCTGACAGTTTCCAGGCCAAGCGATGCCTCTTTTTAATGGATGACTTGTTGAGACATCACTCCCTTCATCTGTTGTGCAGGATGTAATTCGAGCTCGTCAATCGCCGTTTAATTGCAGGTAGCACTGGCTGTGCCCGCCTGGCATGTTCCCGGGGTTTTGCAATCTGTTACTGGCAGCGGCATCGGGTGTCTGCGAACTCGTGCAGTTTTATTGTACATTTTTTAATCAGAAATGTTGCTCCTTCTTAATTGCGGCTTCTTTTTTTATGGCTCCTGCTCGGCGGGGCCAGCTCCGTCATGCAGGAATCCCACCCTTCCTCCCGTGTTCGGTGCCAATTTAATATCCTCGCCGAGTTCTTCCAGGAATGCCAAATACTGCAGGAATGGAAGGAGGCCTGGTGGCACGTGAGGTGGCGCCGTGCCCACAAGCGCGGCAAGGCGCGCGCATGCGCAGGAGCGCAGGAACCGATACACAGTAAATGAACTCGTTGCATCAATCAGCACTGCCCCATCCTCAGCCCTGATTTGCAATAGGTGTGGCGCAGCGGCCAGAGTGCCTGACTCCAGACCACAGGGTTCAAGGTTCGATCCCCGGTGCCGGCAGCAGGTTAGCCCAGCACCATGTGACTCTGGGTAATAGCTTGCCTAATCTTCCTGACGACCCCTAGCGCCTTGACACAGGGCTAGCGCTAGGCATGGGCAGTGTGGGCAGTTGCCCAGGGCCTTGCACTCAGATCACCAGCATGGGCCCCCGCCCCGCACTGGCACTGTGTCCTTTTGTTTCCCTGGCGATCCATTTTAAAGAAAGGTGTTGCCTTGCAATTATGGTCGTGGGAGGGGCCCCCCTCCCCGGACCTGAGCCTTTCAGGAATGGTGTCTGGAGTCCTAGGGGAGGGAGACGCTTCCTCTTGTCCCAATTGCAAGGAGACCCATTCAGAGCCACTGCGGAAGGACTGTGTCCAGCTTTTTTGCGCCCCCACAGTTTTAAGTTTTAGCCCACAAGCAAGTCTCCCACCTATCAGACTGAAGGTGTGAGAATTGCTTGTGGGCTGAAAGTTAAAACTGTGGGGGCGCTAAAATGCTGGACACAGGCGTCCCGTAGTGTCTCTGAATGGTTTCCTTGCAAGGGGCCACTTATCTAAATTAGAGGGGCTTCGCACATTCCCTTTTAGCCCAGCGCCCCGCAAATCATAGAACTCTCCCTGCCTCGACACCCTCGGGTAATTGTGCGCATTACAAATACTGGATTTAATTTCATTTACAGGAGCATTCGCGAAGCTCCCTTTGCTGCTCGCCATCATTAGGGGAGTTTGCAGCCAATTAAAACCCTGCTAAACAAAACCACTGAATGAATGCTGGGCCCAGAGGACCCACCAAATTATAGACCCTGCATTCAATGGTCCATTTCTGTAAAAACTGATTGAAAAAGCAGCATTAATGAATTTATCAAGAAAAACTACCTCGCGTATGTCCAACACGAAAGAGGCACAGAACCACCAATGATGGCCGCCTGGGATGACCTCGAGAACACCCTTGATTTGGATTTAGACGCTGCTTGGGTTCCACTGGACCTCTCAGCGCCTTCTATACTCCGGACCACCAAGTGCTGCTCAAAAGGCCGAATGATTCAGGAATACATCGCTGAGTCCTATATCACTGCGAGGTGAGTCGCTACCTCCATCCTTACGATTGCGAGTCTCAAAATGTGGGTGAACAGTTGAACCTCTTCTTTTCCACATGTGCCTGATCTCACTCTGTGGGCCAATCAGCCCCTTTAAAAAAAGCCGCTAACAGCTATGCCGAAGACACCCAGATTGGAATCATTAGATCCTTCGATCTAACAAACGCCTGTAGACTGTTGAAAAATGGATACGGAAGATGCACTGGGTACCAAGTCCAGGCCTTCAGAGAAGCTACTCTTTGGATCCTGGAAAAACGACACCCAAGCATTAGTCTGGGTGAAGAAATTCTGATCTCCTTCTGCATATCTCTGGGTGCGATTATGGATTCTACTCTTCTTCTTGAAGCCCAGATCAACAAAGTGACCAAATCACCTTCAGCATCATGAGGACTCGATGACGAATACTTCCTCACCCCGTACTACTCCAAAAGGAACAAGCCTTAGCTGCCTTAGTGCTCCACAAGTTCTTAGCTTGTGCAGAATTGACCACATCACTCCCGCCGTCAAGGCCCTGAACTATCTGTGAGTATCCGGAATATCCTTCAAGCCCTCAACCCGCCAACAAGGCAGTTCACTATTATGGACCAACTTTTCAGCAATCCAAATTCAAAATCCTGACCCCAGGAAGGGGCCACAGCTGAAGAGCTGCAGCACTTCTAACCGTCCTGGGTTTCAGAAGACCTCCGGCAGGGGGTGGTTTATTCTCAATAACCTTCAACTCTAGTGGGAGTGGCCCAACCTACCAAGGGACTGGGTGCCAACACAAACAGTGTAAAATAATTTTTCCCTTGGACTTGTTATCACAAAAGATCATTCAGGTTTACACACTACGTCATCCACACTGTGTCAGAGTGAGCAATCTCCTCTGATTACACAAACAACCCCATTGCAAATGTGAATCCCAAACTATCAAGACAATATCAAACATGTATTGCATAATGAATGAAGATTAAAAACACAGTCATAAACAATACATTTCACAAAGATCATTAATAAGAAGTTAAAATCAATTACAAAAAAGAGGCAAGTTCAAGTGATTCATTACAAAATCATCAAATATCATTAATCCGTAGGAATCTAAAACACCCTGTCATGCTAACTGTTAGACGGGGACCCTGAGGGTCGGCCGTCTACTGAGGGAGAGGTCCCCGATGAGGACCACCTCCGGCGATTGTACAGATATGTCACCTCCCTCCCCACAAACAGCCACCACACCAGGTTGAGTTCAATACTTTTATATAAGGTTTGTAGGGCACGGATATTGGCGATACAGGATATATCGGACCCGAGGGTCCTCTCACTTCTAGTCTCTGTAGGGAAAAGGGGGGTAGCGGGACAGTCTTGGTACCGGGTCGGTACAGGAGGTGGCAAGAGGTGAGCTCACAATCCTCGAGCTGGCGAGTCTGCAAGTCGGGCCGCGGCAGCGCCAGCAGGCCAAGACGATGTTTTCACGAGGCAGAGGGCCGCGGCAGCGCCAGCAGGCCAAGACGATGGTTTCACGAGGCAGAGGGCCGCGGCAGCGCCAGCAGGCCAAGACGATGGTTTCACGAGGCAGAGGGCCGCGGCAGCGCCAGCAGGCCAGTCGCGGATGAGTTCTTCTCGGGTCTCTCGACTCCAGGATACAACTGCTTTCCTGGTCTGGCCCTGCCCCAGTTATAGGTCTGGTCCCCTTTGATGTCCGGACCCTCGCGCCTGGGGGCCGGGAGGTCCGGGATGAGGGAGTCCAGACACCCAGCAGGGGGGTGGAGCCAGCGCCCAGGGAGGCCTGGGGTGATCGACACCTGGCGGAGGAGAGCCGTTGACGATTCCTTCTCCCATTGACTTGCCAAGTGGTCACTCTGCCTCCTGGGAGGAGGTTGGTGCCTCGATGTCGGGGCCGGCCGGGCCCAGGGTTAGGGTCGAGTTGAGGCCACGCGGCCTCGTGCTGTAGTACCCCAAAATGGCGGCTGGGCCGAGGCCGGGGTGCGGATGGTGACCCGGGCCAGCTGGGTCCGGAGCTGGTGTCTTGTGGTGAAGGGATTGCAGGTTACTTCGGGTGGTCGCCGGGGACTCTGGTTGGGGATTCAGGGAGAGCCAGGGTCCGGGTCCCGTTGCGGGGAGGGGGGACAGCCCGACCATGTGGCCTGTCCAACATGCATCCCCCCCAGCTGAAGGCGGGGAGAGTCAGCCATCTTCCTGGGGACTCTCCTCGCTGAGGCGGAAAAAGCGTGACAGGCCGTCTGCGTTGGCGTGGTCCTGGCCTGGACGATGTTCCACCGTGAAGTCCATCCCCTGTAGGGAGATGGACCAGCGCAACAGCTTCGGGTTCTCCCCCCGCATTTGCATCAGCCATTGCAGGGGTCGGTGGTCTGTTTGCACCCGGAAGTGGGTGCCGAAGAGGTAGGGCCGGAGCTTCTTGAGTGCCCAGACTACGGCGAAGGCCTCCCTCTCAATGGTGCTCCAGCGCTGTTCTCGGGGCAGTAGGCGTCTGCTGATGAAGGCCACTGGTTGGTCGACCCCTTCGGGGTTGAGTTGGGAGAGGACGGCCCCCACACCATGATCGGAGGCGTCCGTCTGCACAATGAATTCCCGGCTGTAGTCGGGAGCCTGGAGCACGGGGGCCGTGCACATGGCGGTCTTCAATTTCTCGAAGGCCGATTGGCAGTCCGGGGTCCAGTTGACTGTTTTGGGGCTCTTCTTGGAGGTGAGCTCTGTGAGGGGCCCCACGATGCTGCCATAGTCCTTCACGAACCGCCGGTAGTATCCAGTGAGCCCCAGGAAGGCCCGGACCTCCGTTTGGGTCGTAGGGGGTTGCCAGGCCTGGATGGCAGCAATCTTGAGCTGGAGAGGGGCCACCAGCCCGCTTCCCACTTGGTGTCCCAGGTAGGTCACGGACCCTTGACCAACCTGGCACTTGCTGGCCTTGATGGTGAGCCCGGCTTGCTGGAGGGCGTGCAGAACCTCCCGCAGGTGGCGGAGCTGGTCGGTCCACTGATGGCTGTATACAGCAATGTCGTCCAGGTAGGCGGCGCTGAAGTCTTCCAGGCCCGCCAGTACCTGGTTCACCAGCCGTTGGAACGTTGCCGGAGCGTTTTTCATGCCGAAGGGCATTACTTTAAAGTGGTAGTGCCCGTCCGGGGTAGAGAAGGCGGAACGTTCTTGGGCCCTAGGGGTGAGGGCGATCTGCCAGTAGCCCGCCGTTAGGTCGAAGATGCTCAGGTAGCGGGCGGCCCCCATCCGGTCAATTAGCTCATCTGCCCGGGGGATGGGGTGAGCGTCGGTCCTGGTAACTGCATTCAGCCCCCGATAGTCCACGCAGAACCGGAGCTCAGGGGCAACGCCCGGGGCGGCCGCCTTGGGAACCAGGACGACTGGGCTTGCCCAGGGGCTGTCTGAGGGTTCGATCACTCCTAGGGCCAGCATTTTGGACACCTCGGTCTGGATGCAGGCGCGCACCCGGTCTGGTACGCGGTACGCCCGGTGTCGAATAGGAGGGCTGTCCCCGGTGTCCACATCGTGAAGGCACCTGGGGGTGACTCCGGGTGTGAGGGAGAACAGGGAGGCGAACCGCCTCAGGAGGGCTTGACAGTCTTGGCGTTGCTCCGGGGACAGGGCCTCGGAGAGCTGGACCCCTTCCACTGAGCCATCCCGCTCGAGGGTCCTCAGTAAGTCCGGAAGGGGTTCGGAGTCTTCTTCCGTCCCGTTATCGGTAGCCATCAGGAGGCTGAGTTCGGATCGCACAAAATGGGGTTTGAGCCTGTTGGCATGGAGGACCCGTAGAGGGTTCCGGGCAGTCTCCATGTCGATTAAATAGGTGACGGGCCCCTTGCGTTCGATCACCTTGAAGGGTCCGGACCATTTGTCTTGGAGTGCACAGGGTTCAACCGGGGACATCACCCAGACCCGTTGTCCCGGTTCGAACTCGATGGAGGATGCGTGCTGATCGTACCATCTCTTCATGTCCTCCTGACTGGCCTCGAGATTGGCTTTGGCGGTTTCTCGGAACCGCCGGGTCTGGTTGCGAAGAGCCAGGAGATACCTGTAGATGTCTGGGGGAGTTTTCCGGGGGGGCTGCTCCCAACCTTCCTTGACTAGGCTGAGGGGGCCCCGACGGGGTGCCCGTACAGGAGTTCAAATGGGCTGAAGCCGAGGGATTTCTGCGGGACCTCCCGATAGGCAAACAGGAGGCATGGAAGTAGCACGTCCCACTGGCGTCGAAGGGGTTCCTCTAGGCCCATAATCATTCCCTTGAGGGTGCGGTTGAACCTCTCGACCAGTCCGTTTCCTTGCGGGTGATAGGGGGTCGTGAATTTGTAGGTGACCCCGCATTGTTGCCAGAGAGACTTCATATATCTGGAGATAAAGTTCGTGCCCCTGTCGCTGACGACCTCCCGGGGGAACCCCACCCGGGAGAAGATCCCCATCAGGGCTCGGCCCACCACGGGGGCCGTCACAGTCCGAAGAGGGATGGCCTCGGGATAGCGGGTGGCGTGGTCTACTAGGACCAGGATGAACCGGTGTCCTTGGGCTGTTCGGGGGTCGAGGGGCCCCACAATGTCTATTCCCACCCGTTCGAACGGGGTGGTGACGACAGGAAAGGGTTGTAAAGGTGCTTTGATTTTTCGGCCACTTTTTCCGCTGGCCTGGCAGGTGGGGCAGGCCCTGCAGTGATTGGTGACATCCTTTCGCATTTGGGGCCAGAAAAAATGGGTCACCAGGCGGTCGTAGGTTTTATCCTGTCCCAGGTGTCCGGCAAGGGGGACATCGTGGGCTAAGTTCAGGAGAAAGTCTCGGAAGCGAAGGGGCACCACCAGTACCCGACTGGCTCCTAGTTCTGCAATTTTCTGCTCGCTGTAGAGCAGGTCTTGGTCCCAGTAGATCCAGTGGGCCCCCGAGGTATCCCCTGTGCTCTGGGCCAGGGCTTGCTGCCGGAGTCCTTCGAGAGAGGGACATGTTTTCTGTTCGGCCCGGAATTGTTCCTGAGTGGGGCCTCCCTCCTGACGCCATTGTGCCAGGTCAGGGACGTCCCGAAGCTGGTCGGATCCTTCTTCTGTTCGGGTCGAGGGACTGGCTTCTGGGGCGGCCTCCTCTGGGATGAGCGCGGGAGGAGGTTCCGGCCACTCGGGCTCTTCTAGACTGGGGACCGCGCGGGCGGTCATGGACCGGGTCGTGACGCAGACCCATTCGGGGAGGCCGAGCATCCCCAGGTGTTCTCTCCGTTCGACGGCTGCCCAGGGAGAGCTTTCGAGGTCGTTTCCTAGGAGGCAATCCACGGGGGCATCATCGCGGACAGTTACCTTTAACATCCCTGTTACTCCTCCCCACTCGAAGGGGACGCAGGCCATGCGACACAGACTTTCGGAGTTGTCTGCTGATCGGACAGGGCAAAGAATGTTCGGCAGGATTTGGTCTGGAGTGACAAGGTGGCGTCGGACCGCCGTTACACTGGCCCCGGTGTCGCGGAGGGCTTCCGCCCGGCGGCCATTAATGTTGACCCACTGGCTGTACTTCTGCGTGTTGGCGGGAAGGGGGGCCCGCGGAATCATCTCTCTCTCCCCCAAGCAGACCAGCGCCATGGCGGCTGGTGCCCACTCAGAGGGGTCGGTCTCGTACTCTTCTTGGTCGTCCGGGATTAGTTCTTCCCCTAGGGCGGCTGCTGCGACCTGGCGGGGGGTAGTGTTCGGATTCTTTGGGCAGTTGGGATCACTGGCGTAGTGGCCGGGTCGCTGGCATCTGTGGCACATAACGTTGGCCCGGAAACCGGCCCGGATGGCCGGGCTCCCTCGGCCGGCCGGGGTCGAGGGGCTGCTTGTGGGCGACAAGGGGCCGGGGTCTCTCCCCCGACCCTGGCCCCCTCCTCCTCCTCCCCGGGGGCGATGGGGCCCTGGGTACGGTCTGGATGATTCGCTGGGTCCGTTCCGGCCAACTCGGGTGCTTTCCCACCGGTCGGCTTCGGCGGCGAGTTGTCGAGGTTCGGTTAGTTTACTGTCCAAGAGGTGTTGCCGGAGTTCCACGAAGCAGTTGTTAGACAGGTGCTCCCATACGATAAGGTCAAAAAGTTGTTCGTAGGTGGTCACTTTGTTGCCCTTGATCCACCCTTCGAAGGCTCGACTAAAGAAGTTCACGTACTCCACCCAAGTCGTACCCGGAATCCGTTTGCAGTCGCGGAACCGCTGGCGGTACATCTCGGGTGTGAGCCCGTATCGAGTGAGGAGGGCGGCCTTCATGTGGTCGTAGGATGTCATCAGATGGTCCGGGAGTTGCAGCAGGGCGTCCCGCCCTTCGTTGACAAACCTCCCCCATAACCCGGCTCCCCAGTCGCTCCGTGGAATCCGGTGGGAGGTCATGGCCACCTCATAGGCTTTAAACCACTGCTGTATATCATCGTTCTTGTGGTATTCCCGGATGACATCTTTGGGGATGTGAACCTTGGGCTCGGTAGAGGCAGGCAGGGTCGGTCGTTCGGGGAACCCGAGTTCTTTATTCTGTTTCTGGATTTCCAGTTCCTTGAGATTGCGCTCATGTTCGTACGCTAGTTTCTTTTCCTCTAGCTCTCTCTGTTTTTGCTTCTCTTCTCGCTCCTCTCGGAGCCGTAAGTGTTCCAGAGTTATTTTTTGTTCCGCCAGTTTGAGTTCTCCATCCAAGCGAAGTCGGGCCAGTTCTAATTCATGGAGTCTGCTTTTTTCTCTTTCTTGGATCTCTTCCAGGGAGAGACCCGCTCTTCTTTCTTCAATTGGTGCGGGGCCCGTCTCGGTTGTTCGTGTTCGGGGTACGGCCGTACCCGTTTCTGCCCAAGCTTCTAGGGCTCGTTTGAAGTCTTCCTTTGTGCTCAGACCTGTGGTTGGAAGGCCAAGTTCTATGCAATATTGCTTCAGTTCCCGGTGGTTGTAGTCTTCCAATTTTTCCATCTGGAATTTTTCCGTTGTTCCGCTCTCTGTTGTCATGGTGGTTGTGTGTCGTGGGGAGCGTGACTCTCTGTACTATTATGCGTAGGTTCGGATCGCGCCGCTGGCCACCAATGTTAGACGGGGACCATGAGGGTCGGCCGTCTACTGAGGGAGAGGTCCCCGATGAGGACCACCTCCGGCGATTGTACAGATATGTCACCTCCCTCCCCACAAACAGCCACCACACCAGGTTGAGTTCAATACTTTTATATAAGGTTTGTAGGGCACGGATATTGGCGATACAGGATATATCGGACCCGAGGGTCCTCTCACTTCTAGTCTCTGTAGGGAAAAGGGGGGTAGCGGGACAGTCTTGGTACCGGGTCGGTACAGGAGGTGGCAAGAGGTGAGCTCACAATCCTCGAGCTGGCGAGTCTGCAAGTCGGGCCGCGGCAGCGCCAGCAGGCCAAGACGATGGTTTCACGAGGCAGAGGGCCGCGGCAGCGCCAGCAGGCCAAGACGATGGTTTCACGAGGCAGAGGGCCGCGGCAGCGCCAGCAGGCCAAGACGATGGTTTCACGAGGCAGAGGGCCGCGGCAGCGCCAGCAGGCCAAGACGATGGTTTCACGAGGCAGAGGGCCGCGGCAGCGCCAGCAGGCCAGTCGCGGATGAGTTCTTCTCGGGTCTCTCGACTCCAGGATACAACTGCTTTCCTGGTCTGGCCCTGCCCCAGTTATAGGTCTGGTCCCCTTTGATGTCCGGACCCTCGCGCCTGGGGGCCGGGAGGTCCGGGATGAGGGAGTCCAGACACCCAGCAGGGGGGTGGAGCCAGCGCCCAGGGCGGCCTGGGGTGATCGACACCTGGCGGAGGAGAGCCGTTGACGATTCCTTCTCCCATTGACTTGCCAAGTGGTCACTCTGCCTCCTGGGAGGAGGTTGGTGCCTCGATGTCGGGGCCGGCCGGGCCCAGGGTTAGGGTCGAGTTGAGGCCACGCGGCCTCGTGCTGTAGTACCCCAAAATGGCGGCTGGGCCGAGGCCGGGGTGCGGATGGTGACCCGGGCCAGCTGGGTCCGGAGCTGGTGTCTTGTGGTGAAGGGATTGCAGGTTACTTCGGGTGGTCGCCGGGGACTCTGGTTGGGGATTCAGGGAGAGCCAGGGTCCGGGTCCCGTTGCGGGGAGGGGGGGACAGCCCGACCATGTGGCCTGTCCAACACTAACTTTAGCAAATGACAATACATTGGTTCCTCGGATTTAATAGTGACGCTTTTGTCACTATCAAAACTCTGCCACCTTCCAAAGTCTTTCAACGAGTGGGAGCCTTCCAAAATCATCTGCCAGTTGATTGTAGGGCTGTAGTGCGACCCTGCTGGGCGCTGTTGTGAAATGGCTCATTCGACGCAAGGCTCTGTGGCAACAGAGGAGAGGAGTAACAAAGGTAGCTCGAGACTCACTCAAAACTTTGTTCGTTTTACAATTATGGATGGTGATGCAGTTTCTCTGGCGTTGGTGCTGTTATTATAATGTTGTAGAAACAGCGCCATAGCAGCACCTCCTGCTATGTAATTGAAAGGAATATTATGGTTTTTGCCTTCCTTGGCTCATTGATCTACAACAACTAATTGACGTGTGAGAAACGATTAGTATCTTAGGAGTCATATGTTTCTGGTGCAGGCACTGCAGAGCGGCCGTAAAGACCATGAAGCGTAAGTTTGTTTTGGTGCCGTAGAAGAGTTGACAGACTACTTCCAGTGCTTTGTGGCATGACGCCCGACCCTCTTTTGAATTTTTATGCTATAAACCTACCTCTTGCTCTAAGACAGCAGGAGATGTTCCTCACTACCCCATGTTTCATGGATTATATCATCAAGCATTGGGGTTTTAAGGGAGCGACAGGAAATTGGTCGCATCAACATTTCTAACCATAAATTGATAATCCTAGTGTAGTGGTAACAACAAGGTTGTTTTTCCTTAGGGGAGTGTAGCAATGAGGCAGAAAACAGAAGGGGAAATAAGAAGCAAAGTCAAAGAATGTAGCAAGTGATGACAGCTTATGAGAGGTAGTATTCAGCATTATTTGGCAGATAAAACAACAAATAATTGTATACCTATAACACTTTCCAGCTCCCTAAAAAGCCACTGGTTACTAATTCTAGGTGCTCGTGATCACCGCTTGCTTAAAACATAAAATAGTAAAACTGTTTTCTTCTGATTTACTCAACTATTACTGCACCTTCAATGAACCCATGAATGGGAAAAGGGTTTTACGCAGTATTATGACAGTAGTTGCATGTTAATGTTGATCAATATGACCTCCAGCATCTCAATTAATGATTGGAATCACCCTTGGCACACAACCACAGCCACACACATAACCACACACATAACCACACACAACCACACACAATCACACACACACACACACACAATCACAACCCCACAACCACACATACAACCACACACACACAACCACACAACTACACACACAACCACCCACACACACAACCACACCCAACCACACACACACACACACAACCACAAGCACACACACAAGAACACACACACAAGCACACACACACAAGCACACACACAAGCACACACACACAAGCACACACACAACCACACACACAACCACAACCACACACACACAACCACAGCCACACACACAGCCACACACACACACACAGCCACACACAGCCACACACACACACAACCACACACACAACCACCAGGCACAGACACCATCAGTCGTCAGTGCACACTTTCATTGGGCACAAACACCACTAGCCGTTGGTGCATGCTTCCACCTGGCACACACACACCACCAGCCGTCAGTGCACGCTTTCACCAGGCTCACACACACCACCAGCCATCAGTGCACGCTTTCACCAGGCTCACACACACCACCAGCCATCAGTGCACGCTTTCACCAGGCACACACACACCACCAGCCATCAGTGCACACTTCCACCAGGCCCACACACTACCAGCCGGCAGTGCACACTTCCACCAGGCACACACACCACCAGCCATCAGTGCACAATTTCTACAGGCACACACACCACCAGCCATCAGTGCACACATCAATTGTTAACGCATCCACAATTAACTATTGTAGCAATCGCAGTATGGCGCACTTTACTTTTAAACCTATTTATCTAAAGCGCAGCACGCCATCATTGCTACAAAAATAAATACACATTTTTTTGACCTACAATTTATAGACTTTTGTTGCAATTGGTGTTGCAATATTTAGCAATGCCAATAGCTTAAACTTAATTAATGCGAGACCTGTTGCATTGCAAATATGCTTGTTGATATTGTCTTGTTAGTTTGGGATTCACATTTGCAATGGGTTTGTTTGTGTAATCAGAGGAGATTGCTCACTCTGACACAGTGTGGATGAAGTAATGTGTAAACCTGAATGATCTTTTGTGATAACAAGTCCAAGGGAAAAATTATTTTACACTCATTCTCAGTAACGACATGTTTACTATGGACCACATTACCCAAGAAAATGGGAACAAGATACAGCTGCCTGAATTCAGACAGGCAATAGAAATATGGCTTTTCTCAAAAACTTTTTTCCCTCTGACTTAGCAATCTGTGATCTCACGACGCCCCTACTAGTAGAAGCAGAGCAAGCAGGACCGGCTTGGGCCGTTGCAGGCTGCATGGAGCAGAACCCCAGCAGGGACCTCCACTGGGACATCCAATGACCCCCTGCACCTCTTAGGAGCAGTGCAGGGGTGGGGTAGGTACCCAGGAGGCTGGGTCTGCACACAGACAGGGACAGTGCTGGGCCCCCCCCTGTACCTCTTAGGAGCAGTGCAGGGGTGGGGCCAGGTACCCAGGAGGCTGGGGTCTACACACAGACAGGGACAGTGCTGGAGCCTCCACTGACCCCCCTGCACCTTTTAGGAGCAGTGCAGGGGCAGGTACCCAGGAGGCTGGGGTCTACATACAGACAGGGACAGTGCTGGGGCCCCCCCTGCACCTTTTAGGAGCAGTGCAGGGGTGGGGTAGGTACCCAGGAGGCTGGGGTCTACACACAGACAGGGACAGTGCTGGGCCCTCCCCTGACCCCCCCCTCTGCACCTTTTAGGAGCAGTGCAGGGGCGGGGCAGGTACCCAGGGGGCTGGGGTCTGCACACAGACAGGGACAGTGCTGGAGCCTCCACTGACCCCCCTGCACCTTTTAGGAGCAGTGCAGGGGTGGGGCAGGTACCCAGGGGGCTGGGGTCTGCACACAGACAGGGACAGTGCTGGAGCCTCCACTGACCCCCCTGCACCTCTTAGGAGCAGTGCAGGGGTGGGGTAGGTACCCAGGAGGCTGGGGTCTGCACACAGACAGGGACTGTGCTGCCCCCCCCCCTGCACCTCTTAGGAGCAGTGCAGGGGTGGGGTAGGTACCCAGGGGGCTGGGGTCTGCACACAGACAGGGACTGTGCTGGGCCCCCCCCTGCACCTCTTAGGAGCAGTGCAGGGGTGGGGCCAGGTACCCAGGAGGCTGGGGTCTACACACAGACAGGGACAGTGCTGGGCCCCCCCCTGCACCTTTTAGGAGCAGTGCAGGGGTGGGGTAGGTACCCAGGAGGCTGGGGTCTACACACAGACAGGGACAGTGCTGGGGCCCCCACTGACCCCCCTGCACCTTTTAGGAGCAGTGCAGGGGCGGGTACCCAGGAGGCTGGGGTCTACACACAGACAGGGACAGTGCTGGAGCCCCCCCAGACCCCCCCTGCACCTTTTAGGAGCAGTGCAGGGGCGGGGCAGGTACCCAGGGGGCTGGGGTCTACACACAGACAGGGACTGTGCTGGGCCCCCCCCCTGCACCTCTTAGGAGCAGTGCAGGGGTGGGGTAGGTACCCAGGAGGCTGGGGTCTACACACAGACAGGGACTGTGCTGGGCCCCCCCTGCACCTCTTAGGAGCAGTGCAGGGGTGGGGTAGGTACCCAGGAGGCTGGGGTCTACACACAGACAGGGACAGTGCTGGAGCCTCCACTGACCCCTCTGCACCTTTTAGGAGCAGTGCAGGGGCAGGTACCCAGGAGGCTGGGGTCTACATACAGACAGGGACAGTGCTGGGGCCCCCCCTGCACCTTTTAGGAGCAGTGCAGGGGTGGGGTAGGTACCCAGGAGGCTGGGGTCTACACACAGACAGGGACAGTGCTGGGCCCTCCCCTGACCCCCCCCCCCTGCACCTTTTAGGAGCAGTGCAGGGGCGGGGCAGGTACCCAGGGGGCTGGGGTCTGCACACAGACAGGGACAGTGCTGGGGCCCCCCCTGCACCTTTTAGGAGCAGTGCAGGGGTGGGGTAGGTACCCAGGAGGCTGGGGTCTACACACAGACAGGGACAGTGCTGGGCCCTCCCCTGACCCCCCCCCCTGCACCTTTTAGGAGCAGTGCAGGGGCGGGGCAGGTACCCAGGGGGCTGGGGTCTGCACACAGACAGGGACAGTGCTGGGGCCCCCCCTGCACCTTTTAGGAGCAGTGCAGGGGTGGGGTAGGTACCCAGGAGGCTGGGGTCTGCACACAGACAGGGACAGTGCTGGGGCCTCCACTGACCCCCTGCACCTTTTAGGAGCAGTGCAGGGGCAGGTACCCAGGAGGCTGGGGTCTACATACAGACAGGGACAGTGCTGGGGCCCCCCCTGCACCTTTTAGGAGCAGTGCAGGGGTGGGGTAGGTACCCAGGAGGCTGGGGTCTACACACAGACAGGGACAGTGCTGGGCCCTCCCCTGACCCCCCCCCCCCCTGCACCTTTTAGGAGCAGTGCAGGGGCGGGGCAGGTACCCAGGGGGCTGGGGTCTGCACACAGACAGGGACAGTGCTGGGGCCCCCCCTGCACCTTTTAGGAGCAGTGCAGGGGTGGGGTAGGTACCCAGGAGGCTGGGGTCTGCACACAGACAGGGACAGTGCTGGGGCCTCCACTGACCCCCTGCACCTTTTAGGAGCAGTGCAGGGGCAGGTACCCAGGAGGCTGGGGTCTACACACAGACAGGGACAGTGCTGGGGCCCCCCCTGCACCTTTTAGGAGCAGTGCAGGGGTGGGGTAGGTACCCAGGAGGCTGGGGTCTACATACAGACAGGGACAGTGCTGGAGCCTCCACTGACCCCCTGCACCTTTATAGTAGCGGGGCAGAGGTGGGGTAGTTACGCCAGGTGCAGCTTCTGACACCTCAGAGCACAAACCGTGTGTGGGACGGGTGCACGCGCCAGTTTGTGCCTCCGCTTCTCCTGGTGCTTGGAGAATTTGCACATCTGTAACAAACATTTTTCACCCTAATATGCTCTACAGCAGTTTTGAGGAGAAAAAGCTTTGTAGATTGGTTCTTTTGTTACCAGATGTGTACCACATCTGTCAGCTGGATTTTGGGGTCCCTGTGAAGGTGAGGAAGCTCCCACGAGCAGTGAGGGGCCAGGACATGAGCCACAATAACCACAAACTAAAAGGCGAGACAAGCAGAACTACAAATGGAGAATGTTCAATGGAAGGAGGGCGGCCTCCCTAGACATGGCGCATTGGCCTGCACCTGAACGTTTACCAAGCTTCTCCATGCTCCAGTCCTGGGCAATCATTTTACAAAGCAGTGCATTCTGGGATTTGTAGTTCTGCTACATCTCACTTGAGCCAGCTCGACCATGGCTGTAGAAGGGAACCTGAAGTGGAATATAGTGCCCCTGCTGGCAAGGAGAGCCTGATGAGCCAGTGGTTAGAAAATAAACAAGTCTGGAAAAGACCCTCTCTGGAAGTGCTAGTTGAGATGGGGGTGGCCTTGGAAAAACTAAGATGGAGTGTAACTAAGCTTAGATCAATAAGCAGTATCATTTTTATTTTATAATGGTGTAATTACTATGTACACATTTTTTTTTTTACGCTGGCCATGATTTTTCTTTATCGTATAGGGATTATTTGTTGTAGCGCAACAGCACACCGGAGACAACCCTGGGCGCCCTGCACTCATTCCTTCCTGGCTCTCTGAACACAGTTTTCTGCTGAAGCATTACATGTACAGGGTATTACAGGAAAAGTGTCAACCTTCAGGTATGTGTCACAGGTGACATGTCGCTTTTCAGAGCTAACATTTGGATGGGCATTTGACTAAAGTCGAGGGCCGTTTAAACAATGCTATGGTTAATATGGGCCTACATCCCACTCCATGCTCTGTCCCGAACCCACACCCTAAAGTCGTCCCTACAAAGGCCCTAGCAGCCTTTTCCTGGCCAGACCTACACAAGTACAGTAATTGTCCTTTATTGTGATGGGGAGATGGTAACAGTACTCCCAGACAGCTGGAATTGTATCTTTCCTTTGGTATAATCTTTCCTTTGGTGCCCAGCTTGTCTTTTCTGGTGACCTCACTGTACTGACTTGTACTGATGGCTTTTGCAGCTTTCAGAGGGGCTTAAGAAGTGGCCCTAGCTAAGCCCTTCTGCTGCTGCACAGGGCCCTAGAGTGTGGTGCACAGGGCTGGAGCCCACACATGCACAAGGATGCCAGTGGAGTGGAACCAGTTCAAAGGCAGGGCACCAGATGAATGAGGTGGATATAAGACCCCACTTGTCTCCAGAGGCTCAGACAGTTGTGTTGTCTTTCCAGAGAAGAGGAGACGGCCAGGGATCTGGTTACTGTTAAACTATTCAGGTGGGTCATAGGAGGGTTGGCACGGAGCCGGTGCACGCGGAACAATGGAGGGAAGACGCCAGGAGCCGCAGTCTGGAAAGCGGGCAGTGCAGTCGTAGTCATGGGAAGCGGTCCCTTACAATGAGCTGAGCATCAGGCTCCCTGGGGATGGGGCCAGTGTGTCTTCAGTGAGAAGGGAGCAGTTTTTGGGAAAGCTTACTCTGGAGTTGACTCAGCTGAGACAAGTGTAGGATTCTGCCACCCTTGGGGCACCCCTGAACACGCAGTCATCCCTACCCAAAAGTAGGGAGCTGGAGTGACCAACACCGAAAGGATGTTCCACACCTCTCCGACGTGTCCCGCTCGCGACTAGTGCAGGGGTGTTGATGATGGTGGATCTCTGTAAACGAGCGTGGTTAACCCACACTGATGGTGCCACTACTTAAACAAACAAACAAACAAAAGAGACAAAGGCGGTGAAGTCTTCTTTTTATTAGAAGACACTTCTCAGATAATATGTAAATATGCCCTGATCACAGTGGCTCTTGTGTGCACATTAGGAAATATATGTATGTTGAGAGATGCTTAACTCATCTTTTGGCAGACTCTCAATGCCGTCCAATCCATCAAGAAAGATCTGAAACATACAAACAAGAGCATTGTTAGGATGAGTGGGAAACAAAGACCACATAATCCATCAGACATAGACATTGGCAGGCCAGATGGGGCTGCAATATGTATGTGTATGTATTTATTTATTTATATATATAGACGCCCCCCGCCTCCTTGACGATCAACAACATCTTAACATAATGTAAAACATAACACACAAGAACAATAGCGAGAGATGCTGTATACAGACAAACTAATCTTACAAAGGTCTCCACAAGAGCTCCTTCACTACTTTGTGTCTTCACCTTATCTGTGATGGTTTCCATCATCGTCACTTTGAGAAGGGACATCCAGGAGATCAGCAGTGACCACTCCAAAGTTGGAACGCTAGGCCCTGCTAGAACATTGCCTATGTCTTTCAACCTCGAACACCTCATTAGAGGAACATCATCCTTGTGACTAAATGTTTTTGTCCTTGATTTTATCAGTATCTGAATTATGACCTGGGAGTCATTTGCTAAATTTAGCAACCCTTCTCATGTGCCAACATTTTACATCCTGAGTAATCACACTTCTCTTGTTCACTTTTACCACTCTAATGTGTGATGGGTACATGGACTTATCCTAATGCAGTTGTGGAGTGGTTTGATTCTGACTATTTTACATGTTCTGATGATTTTCATTGCATCATTGTGTTGCATAGTATTCACCCTTTTTGCCATCAACTGTTTGGTAGAGATCATCTCCATGAGTGAATTGAGTTTTGGCGGCTGTTTCTTCAACTACCATGGGCACACTTGTGACATGGGATGTCTGCCTCTGAAGGAAAAAAAAGATTAACTGAGATGGTAGCATTGCAGCTGATATAAGCCCAGAATCGTCCCTTGAAGGTGTTTATGCATGCAGTGTTAGTTTGCACAGCTAGCGTGACACTATCTTTGAAATAACCGTTGAACCTTTCTACTTGTCTGTTGCACTGGGGATAACAAAGGGCAAATATAATATGTTTGATGTGGTACATTTGAATATATGTATTCATGTCCTCAGGCACCATTTGCACCTCATTGTCTGTGAAGAGATACTCATGGAAACCCTCTTTCTTGAAGACCTCCTACAAGAAAGTCAAAACAGTTTTTTAATACCAAAGCATATTTCATGTGAGCAGGCAAGACACTGAATGGTCTGACAGTATCAAATGCTAATTTTGGTCATGGTTTTTCGGGCCACAGAACATGGTGAATGGGCAGACAGGTAGTAGACACATTTTTATCATCGTATGCAAATTTTTTGTACTATCTAACCCAGGCTTTGGCATCCCCGTCCACCAATAATAAGTTCTCAACAGATTCTTAACGGAAAGCATGCCCATATTATTATGGTGCCTACTTTTTAAAATGGTAGGCAAATGCTTTCACTTGCAATGCATGTATCCTCTTTCATGACGAGATTTCCTGCTATGCTCAGTTCCTGTGCCCCGCGACAAAATGAGATAGCCACCCATCAGTTAGATATTCTTTAAATAATGTTAGACTTAAATCTGTCGTCTGCAGCTACCTTAAAAAAAAACTAAAAATTACTGATTCCTCATTTTAAAGAAATGAGACTACATCAACCTCCTCATATTTCACTTGCCTCTTTCCCAAGTTGTCGGCTAAAAGCACACGAGATGAGCAATTTTTCCTAGGTACATAGTTGACCGAAAAATGATATTGTTCAGGCTTTGTGCATAGCTGGACTATCTATGTCCTAGCAGACACCCTTCCTTCGTAGGTTATTATGGTGCTAAAGGTGTATGTGAGGATGAATTTGTGTCCTCACACATAATGTTTAAAGTGATCAATGGTTCATACACAAGCCAGCTGTTCCTGGAATACATGTGTTCAGAGGAAGGTTAAGTTCCTGAGGCAAAGGCATTCTTCCTGTACAAAAGGATCTTCAGAAACCAAACGAAAGTTCTTTCATTTTTTTGTTCTTTATTTCTTTCACCTTAGTTTAAGTTAATTATAGACTTTCCTAAAGAACATTTAGATTTACTTTTATAGCAAAAGGGGAAAATAAAGGTATGATTTTATTCACTTGCGCATTTCTCTCCCTCTTCTTCTCGATACATAATTTCTGCATCTTCCAAAATGTTCATGGCAGTCTTTATTTTTATCTGCAGGTTGCCATTGAGTTTTAAGTTGGGGGACCAACGCTTCCACTTTAGCATACTCCTAGTCTGGGTTTAAACTACATTCCCCATTTTTCCATATCTGTGCTTCTGGCACAGCAGATGTTATTATGTTTGAATTCATTCTTTGGTTCCTGCACATTGTGAACAGCACTCAACCCTTGAAGCTGGTGTTCACTGTAATGATATATTCTTTATTGACCCAGGAAGGTTTTAATCTGGGAGCATTAGCAATGGCATTTCTGATAGATTCCTAGGCTCCCTGCTGGCAATCACCCACACAAAGTCATGCCCCTTCCGGATTATTTCACTCACCAGTCCAACTTGCCAGCAAAGTACTTCACATTTGAATGCAGGATTCACACAACTTGGTGTAAGACAACAGTCGCCATGCTAATTGCATTTACAAATGCTTCTTTCTGCACTATTCCTTCAGATGCATTGGAGAGTCCTGGATAGTCACCTATTGCCTGAGAGAAAGAGCATTTGTCCACACATAAACCAAACGTGCCTTGAATAACCATGAATACACCATGCAGTCTGACCACACGAGACTCCATGTCCATAGAGTAGACAAAAATGTAACCTTGGAAACATTTTACACATTACTCTAAGTGCTTGTTCATTTCTAATATGGCTCTCTGAAAGACTGAGAAAACTGAAGCTAAAGTAAACTGCATCTCTTTAACACAAAAAAGATCAAAAGGAGTAATAAATGTAGTCTGCACTCTGATATCCTGGGTCTTCTGCTTGGTGATATGCATTCCTAAGGTCAAGTTTGGCGAAAACTGCTGCGACTTATGATGTGGAAATCATCTAGCAGTAGTTAGTAGGCAGATAATTCTGAGTTAAGATGCAATTATTCAAAGCCCTCAGGTCAGTACATAAACATAACTTGCTTCTACTCTTCTTAGACAACACAAGGGGCGATACCTGCTCTGCAGACTCTACTTCTGTTATGTCCGGAGCAACCATTTCCTCCAACCTCCCTTACAACTGATCCCTCAAACTAATGGCTAAAGTCTTAAGCATTTGTGTAACAGGAGTGGAATTTCCTTTGAAAGTAATCTTATGTTCGCACTTTTGCAGTATAACCAAAGAGACACAAAACACTGGGAAACACATGCACAGATTTTTTGCTTCCATTTTTTTCACATACCACCAACATTTGTTCAGAATGACACTGGTTTAAGACAATCTATATTCTATGCTTGTCCCGCCAGGCTAATACACACACACACCTTTGTGTGCCACATGTAGTTTGATATAGCATAAAGAAAGTATAGGAGGCCCCCTATCTTGAAGGTCTGGGACCAGGGGAATCAAGTAAAAAAGCAAAGAAATGTCCCAAATAATCCCGTAAGGAAGATGATGTTAGGGAATACCCGTTGTAATCTGTTAATGGCAAAACCACCACCTACACACATATAAGAGACCTCAAACGAGTGACACTATGCAATTTCATCACTTTCTAAAGAGTTATAACTGCATGGACGAGTGACAGCCTAAATACTTTTGGTCAGAAATTTATGACAAAACTAATGTATCAAATTAAAACATAAATTTATTATAATTCATAAGTATTTTAAAACAATTGACATACAATTCATATACAATTAATTTAAAACAATTTAAAAAATGAATTGTATGTCAATTAATTGTTAGTAATTAGTAATTCAGATAAAAACGGTATCACTTCCATATTCCTATAATGCGTGCCCTAAGTAATTTGCCTAAATGTACCTAGCCTAGGTCTGTATGTGTAGCATGTATATGCGTGTAGCTATGTGTTTCCGTAGCCAAGAAACCCCTAGGGAAGAACCAGCCCCCTCACCTGATGGTTGAGAACGAAGGACCCCGTCTCAGCATCGAGGATGACACCCCGCAATGGATGTCAGACCCATATGTGTTGAAGATTCAGTGTGGAGGACCCCGTATCAGCTTGGAAGGAATTCTCCTCTAATTTGCAGGGGGGGAATAAGCGTCTTATATACTGGAGTGGTCACTCCAGGGTTTCTTCTAGGATCAATATGTTTTGAAAACAACCATAAATGTTTTGGAAACAATCATGAATGTTTTTCCAAACAAATGCAATCATACAGAACTGGCTGTTGGCCAAGGATGAAAAAAGTGGTGACCCTTATACAGAATAATTATACCATGCCTGAGGACATGTTTATGTACGTCGGGTACAGGGATTATGATCAAGTACCGAGAGCCCGGTATCGAAGAGAAAGGAGCAAGCTACTAGGTAAAAGGTCACCTGTTTAGAATTGTTATTGTCGTGTGGATGGGACAATGTATGCAAAATGGGGTATACACGACAGGAAAATCCTAAAGGACATGACCATTTCATGCAGTCTGAAACCCGAAGTATCACAGTCAGTCACTATATGTCCTCCAAGAATATATATGGAAATATTCTGCTTTAATTGTGCAATGAAATAGTAGGTACCCGCACAAACATTTTTTATGTGGCTGACAGTCTGCAATACCATGGTTAGCAACTAGATGTCTATGCAGAGTTTGTATAAAGACAAAGGGATACTGCAGTTAAACCCACAAGTGAGATATTCTTGAAAGCTTTACTTGCAGATTCTGGGGTGCAGTACCACTGTTAGTAGCCAGATGTCTATACAGAGGTTATATATAAAAGAAAGGCTTTACATCCTTCTCCAGGAAATGGATGTGAACATTTATGGTCGTGTGTCTCGTCAGTGATGTAATCAATGATGTAATTTATCATAAAAAATCTAATGTCATATCTATAGCTACGAGCAATACATTTGAAGGTGCTATGGTTGTGCATCTAGCCATAATCTAGGAGTTTTCAATGTTTTCAATATTTGCCTCAGACTGACAACACCCCTTTAACTTTTTTTTCCCTGATACTTTTTACACTTTTTTATTAGTAACCTAGGAGACAACCGTAATGTTTTTTTAACAAATGGTTTGCAGTAATTTATTAGGCATTTTATAATGATCTACTTTAACCACTGCCTAGAATTTTTTTTAATCGAATGATCCAGTACCTATTGTGCGTGGCTGTAGTCACTGGTCAAGTGACTGGTCCGGCTGCCTTTTCATAAAAAGGCAGCCGGAAAGGGACTTTTGGGGCCCCAAGCAAGGCTCCTGTTCTCCATGGGCCATTACTAAGTGGCCTGGGGAGCACATATAGTTCCCCCAGACATCCATGCACTGTGTGCCAGGCACCTTATGGTGTCTGGCACATGGTGCAGGGATGTGCACAAACTTCTTTTTTCTACTACAGCATGTGCTGCGGCCCTTTTCCTGGGCCGCAGCACAAGCTGTAGTAGAAAACTGCATTTTACTACTGCCTGCACAGCGGTCCTATTGTGGAAAAGTACATTTTGCTATGTTCTGTGTCCCTACGTGTCATCCATCATATGTTATCTGTGCATGATTAATATGCATATGTTATTCCCCATGTTCGATTAAAGACGCAATTATAGTTGTGTCCACCTTTAGTATGTCAGTTTCCAGTTCTCGTGAATACTACGAATATCAGGCCTATGTAAAGCTACGTTGCCACGTTTCTCAGTGTGCACGTTATTTCATTGTAAAATCTCCGTTTCTAGGCCTCAAAAGGGCCTGGACACCAGATTCAGCTCCTGTCTCCTGAAGCCTCGCTGAGGAGCGATACAGCCCCCACCTGTATCCTCGACCCTTCACTTACTTCCTGCCTTACAGTGCCCGGTTCAGCCTGGCTCTGCTTCTGAGTCTGCCAAGAGTATGTTATGATTCGAGTTATCAGTACAGCCCTCCTTCTCTGCATTCCTAAAGCTACTGAATCGCATCAATAGTTTCCGTCATTGTCTAGCCTCTACGTCTCCATGTAAGAAAAATACTGCATTTAATGATCATTTAATATTCTTCATCACGCACTACATGTAGAATAATGCATGCTCCAGTCTTAGAGTCTGTTCGCCTTTACCCCGATAACTTTTGGATTCCATCAACATGTTCTCTAAACATCAGATACTAGATACTGCTTAGGTACATGTCGCCCTGACTCTCCAGACTTCAGTCTCTGCTCCTAGCACAGAGTTCATAGCCCCCAGCTTCTCCTAGTAACACGTCATTGCCAGTTTGCGCGCACCATCAGGTTAGAGGTCCCGGCTCCTTAGGTAGCCCCCTCCATGGTTTCCACCCCATTCATGACATATTCTGTTACGTTTGCATCACATGTCTATGTATACGCCCTGTTACACCTCTTTTCACCCTTATCTTTCGCGACTGCTACGCGTCACGCCTATTGCTCTTCCCACTGCTACGCCTATTGCGATGTAATGCTATGTGTTTGCGTTATGTATATATGCTCATGTACTGTTATTAAAAAGTTATTCCTTCCTAGCCTTCTTGTCCAGATCCTGGCAGCGCTGCCAGGGCTTGCCATCCTATTCCTGTGCAGGTTGTCCTGTCCCTGTCTTTATGCTGTATTAAACCTGCAAAAACTCCTACTACCTCGAATCTTGACTCTTATTTATTAAGCTATCTGTTATTCATTTATGCATTCAAAAAGAGAGGTATTATTTATTTATTTACCACATAATGGCGCCCGAACAGGGACTTGCCCTTTCCCCACGCGTCGGTGAAGCCACGCCGACCCCCTGACCCTCTGCAGTCGTGACGGAACTCTTCTGCGCACCGGCAGATATTTCTGCTTCAAGTATCCCTCAGGCCCACGGAGGAGACGGAGGAGGCGGTCCAGCATCCAGACGAGACGGTGGAGGAACGCGGCGAGTCCCGACCAGAGCCCAAGCCGAGAGTCCAAGGTCCGAGGTATCCGGAGGCCCACCCGTAACAGAAGTCCGAAGTTCGTCCGTCCGGCGTCCAAGCAGTCCCGTCCAGTCTGAGGCTTTCCGTTCTTACTGCCCGGTGAGTACCATTACTGGGGTAGTATCTAGACAGGGTCAATTTAATTGACTCTGGTCCGTGGGTTGGTGGTACACAAGCCCACAAACGAAGTGTCCACTCCGGTGGATACGGGTCCTGACGTGTCTCTGTATGAGACCGGTAAGTTTCGTACTGTTTCAGCAGTGCATCTAGTTTCTGTTCTAGTCAGTTCTGTTCTCGAGAAAATTCATGTATTCTGTTTTCCGTATTCCAGGTAGTATTCTGTTCGAACTGTTATTCTGAATGTTCTTCATGTATCTTGATGTCGTGGAATGAGTGTGAAGTAGTTATCGTGTTTATTGTGTATCGTATTGTGTCCAGATTATAGTTCAGTCATGCCGCTCTTTTCAAAACTGCGTCAGTTGAGAACTAGAAAAGGTCTGCTAGAAGCAGCAGTTCCTGTCCCGCCTAGGGACAGTCCAGGTCATTTTATGTATCAGAAGCATGGCATAAGCGCCATATTGTATCTAGATTTATGGGTCGAGTATACCAAACAGTTAGAGGAAAAGTATAGATGGCCTGTGTCAGGCACATGGGATGCCGAGTGCATCATGAGAGTAGAAGAAGCATTATGGAAAAAGAAAGCCAGACAGTCACAGAAAGATGCCATCGAGTTATGGCGCAAAGAATCTCATAAAAGAACCGAAAAAGAAATCAGAAAGTCAGAATTAAGTAGAGAATCCTTGGAACGAGCCCAAGAAAGGGAATTAATCGAGATTGGTGAACGAGTTAAAACCGAACAGTCAGACAGACAGAGGCATGCTCTTATTAAGGGTATGTATCCTCTTCTTGCCGAGGGCCGGCCAAAAGCGACCCCGGAGGCATCCAGTAACTTTCCGCCACCATTAGTTCCGACCAAGCTACGTCACAAACAGACCGCAGCTGATATTTTCATTTCGTCCTATTTGGACGACACAGTCCCAGAATACGCAAATCCTGTTCGCGCTCCGCCAGTCCCTGTAAATCAGGCACTCCCCGTTTCTCCAGACACCGGGGTACCCCTTGCAGTACCTGTTACGGTCCCCCCGGTCCAGCCCGCCATACCAGTTCAGCCCGCATTTCAATTTCCTGCCACACTAGTACGAAGAGGATCAGTCGACGATTCTAGTTTAGGGGCCGCAGGAGGAGGTCCTCCTCAGACCCCGCTGCCACATAAGCGTTTAACGTCAGCCGAATTACATGCACAAGCGTCACAGCGTACGCCCAGACATCAGTCTGTAGCAGAAATAAGAAAAGCCCTTAATGAATGCGGCTATGATCCAGTCCCAGGCGAGGATAATATGGTTTTATATTCATTACGTGTAAGAAAGGTGGCCGAGTATCTAGTCACCCTACCGAATATGAAAGAAGATCTAGACAGAATATATCGTTTCATCCGTACAGGGGATGATCCAGAAAGCATTGGCGAAGTCATGTCTCAAAGGAAAGCCGAGATCCAGCTCATGATACTAAAGTTTTTGATTAATTGTTTAATAAGAGAACAAGATTACCCGTCCAAAGATCAAGCCGAAATGAGAACCCTGACAAAGTGGAGTGATAATATAGCCGAGGGTAAGCACAAGACCATCAGTGCTATGGAAAGTATGTACAAGAAAATCCGTAAAGAAATAATAAAGTTACACGAACAGCGTAAAGCAGCACAAGTAAGCGAGAAAGAAAGTAACTCTGATACTGAAGAGGTAGACGACGAGAATCCCGCCAGAATAGCGTATGTAGGAAAATCTAGATTTCCAGATCGCCATTTACGCCTAGAACACAAGTCAACTTTCCATCATCTATCACCAGAACAAGGTTCTCTAGAACAAGTGTTTCAAGCTACCGATCACATTCTGAAATCACGAATCGGTTATAGTGAGTTAAGTACTATGCATGAACAAGAACTAGCCCGATCAGCAGTCCGATGGACTACTGATTCTACCACTTTTCCAGACGAAATAGTGGCACAAATGTTTCTGAAAATGCCCCCAGCCGAGCAACGACTGGCGGGTATGTATATGATTCAGCACCTCATTACATTGTATGAGGGTCAGCACTCTGATCCAGGCCCGTTACATGATATCCTGAACGAGTTACTCCAGTATAGATGGAAAGGTTTAGGTACCGATTTAATTAGTGTCATTCTAGAACAGCGTCACAAATATAGAACGTTTTTGAACCCGCATTTTGTTCATGTCTCACCCCCAGAAAATAAACCATTTTACATAGAGAGACAGAATCCGTTACGAGAAGTCCACCCAGTTAGAGGAACGGGTGGCGAACTAGAACGAGTGTTTGTTTACACCCCGATCACAAAGATGGAACTCTTAGAGATGAAAAAATTAATCCCCTGTCATGATAAAGATCCAGCAGGGTTCCATCGAGAATTAAAAGACATGCTCCGTATGGGAGAATACACGTATCCAGATATAATTAAAATGTTAAAGGTTCTGCTGCCCGCAGGGGTGTATGAAAAGCTCAAGGAAAAAGAATGGGAGGTGGGAGAGAAAAAGATCGATTGGGCAGTCCTAGAAGCTGAAGATAAGGCGCGAGTACCAGGTACCGGTCTTGGAGCGAAATGTAAAGAATTACCTGAATTATTGATTCAAGTTTTACCCAGATTGTTAACAACGAAAAAGGAAGACTGGGATGCAATCTCAGCCTGTAAACAGAAACAAGACGAAGACATTAGTGATTTTTATTCTAGATTTGAGAAATGTTTTAGCATCAACAGTGGCCTCAAGACAAGTAGTGAGTCATACCCTCACCTTTTTGTTACTAAATTAGTCGAGAATTCAAGTCAACAAATTAAGAATCGAGTTTTGAAAGTCGAAAGTACCTGGCAAGCTAATACCCCGTCCCAGATGTTACAGATGCTCCAATACCACCAGAATAGAATTAGAGAAGAGCAAGAACACGAGAGAAAATGTATGAAAGACACGAAAATGAAAGTACTAGTTGCACAATCTGTTCCTCAAGACAGTCAGAAGAGGGGTCCGAATCAAGCCAGTCATCCTGCAGCTCCCGTTAAAGGGAACTGCAATTATTGTAAACAGCCAGGTCATTTTATAAACGAGTGTGCAGTTCTGAAACACAACATAGCTACTGGTAAGACTAAAGAAAGACCACGTCCGCCTAGACAAGAACAAGTTTCACAGATTCCTCAGCCACAGAATGCACCACAGACAGTTACAGCACCGCAGCCCATCGCTGCAACACAGCACGTTACACAGCAGATGTACCAGTATGCACAGTCTGAGTATCCAGAATATCAGCCATATTCATGAAACAGCCTAGAGAGGGAGGTAGGCTTGCCTCTCATCGAGATACCTGTAGATCAAGAAGGTCCCTATGTTCACAGTCAAGTATTAGGGAAAGACAGAAAGTTTTTGATTGATACAGGGGCAAGTAGGACCACAATTAGCCACGCCGAAGTTCCAGGGGCTCCGCTCTCAGGCTCAAGAAATGTTTCCCTTGGATTTTCAGGAAAACCCATTGTAAATGAAATATCAAAGCCAGTTACTCTATTGTCCCGTACTACTGACCTGTTACTTACTAAGTCATGTCCAGAGAATCTATTAGGTATTAAAACACTGAAAGAGTTAGGTGCAGTTATATGCTGTTCCCCAGAGGGAATACGATTGTTCCTGCGTGACTTTAAGGGTCACTATGTATTACGAGATTTTGATCCCAGATTGTCCAATGTTCCGCAGCATCTATGGGCGCAAGGTCCAACTGATGTTGGTTATATGCAAATCACACCCCATCGTGTGACTCTCAAGCCAGGTATAGTGTTACCACGAATCAGACAGTACAGATTGCCACCTGAGGCTGTAGCAGCCTTATCCAAAATTATTGACGAGCTCATCGCTCAAGGAGTGGTTGTAGAAACTGACTCCAATATATGCAATTCTCCGATCATTCCTGTTATGAAACGTACTGATCCAAATGCACCCCCAGTATATCGATTAGTGATTGACCTACGAGAGCTTAATAAATGTATTATTCCCCAGTACCCAGTTGTCCCAGATATCTCTTCCCTATTGGCAGCCATTGATTCAGAAGCCTCATTTTTTACAGTCATAGACCTCAAGAACGCATTTTTTAGTGTCCCCATTCATCCAGACAGCCAGTTTCTTTTCGGATTCTGTTTAAATGGAAGGAGCTATATGTTCACACGAGCTCCTCAAGGTTTCACAGAAAGTCCTAGTATTTACAGTCAAGCACTTAAGAGACAACTGGACAACATTCACATGCCAACTGACACTGCCCTGCTCCAGTATGTCGATGATCTATTGATCACAGCCCGTTCTGAACGTGCTTGCGAGCGAGCGTCACTAACGGTTCTGTATTTCCTAGCCGAGATGGGGCACAAGGTGTCCCCTTCGAAGCTTCAATTCTGTGTCCAGCAAGTGGTCTACTTAGGACACTTACTGTCCAAGAGGGGTAGGCAGTTGACACCTGACCGTATCCAGTTAATAGCGAGTCTTCCTCAGCCCAAGACCCAGAAGGAGGTACGTGCTTTTATCGGCCTCACTTCTTACTGCCGACAATGGATTCCTCAGTATGCATTTCTAGCTAAGCCACTGATACAGTTAACGACACAGGAGACAGCCGTATCGACTGTCCTCCCTTGGACATCTGAACATACACTCAGTTTCAATGAGTTAAAGAAAGCCCTATGTCAAGCTCCAGTTCTAGCTACACCAAACTACAGTAAGCCTTTTACACTTTTCGTCACAGAACGTGAAGGTACAGCATTATCTGTTCTCACACAAGATCAAGCAGGACAATACAAGCCATGTGCCTATTTTTCGAGCACATTAGATCCTGTAGCCCAGGCTCTCCCTGCGTGCCTCAAGTCAGTTGCAGCCACAGCACTAGCTATCAGACAAAGTGATTCCATAGTATTAGGACACTCCCTGACAGTACAAGTTCCACACTCCGTGGAAGTTCTTTTAAACCGAACACAGACTCAGCACTTGACAATTGCACGTTTAACAGGTTATGAATTGACACTGTTCCAGCCACACATAGAAATCAGACGCTGCAACATCCTGAACCCTGCTACACTGTTACCATCAGTTACTTTAAGTCCGGACACACACGACTGTGTGGAAGTAGTTAATATTACGACAAAGCCAAGACAAGATCTGACAGATATTCCGTTACCAGATCCCGACCTGACACTTTATGTGGATGGTTCATGTATGAGAACAAGTACAGGAGAACTAGTCGCCGCGTATGCAGTGACTACCGACACCGAAGTTATTAAGACACACCGTATTGACACCCTGTCCGCTCAAGCAGCAGAGCTAGTTGCTCTGACACAAGCCTGCATACACGCTAAGAACCGGAAAGTTAATGTTTACACAGATTCACGCTACGCATTTGGAGTCGTACACGACTTTGGAGTGCTCTGGCAGGAGAGAGGTTTCATGACTTCTCATGGAACCAAGATTCAGCATGGTCTCCTTATTCAAGCTCTGTTAGATGCCATACATTTACCGACATCCATTGCTATCATGAAATGCAAAGCACACACGAAAGTTACTGACATTATTTCCCAGGGTAACGATCTAGCAGATCGCACAGCCAAGCTTACAGCACAGACTCCAGACATTCCAGTTAACATGACACACACTCCAGATCCGACTACATGTATGACAGTTAAGGACCCTACTCAAGATGTCATAGATATCCAGTTACATGCTACTCCCGAAGAAATCAAGAAATGGTCCGAACAAGGAGGGGTCCAGACAGATCAAGGATGGTTAACGAAAGGAAAAGCCATTTGGTTTCTCCCCGACTCTATGGTTCAAGTCATTATCAATACCGCACATAGTCCAGCACATTTAGGAGAAAAAGCTATGTTAGACAGTATCCAGAACATTTGGTTCAACAAGCATCTACGAGCTGCAGCCAAGCAGAAAGTCCGTACCTGTATGATATGTTGTCAGTTTAATCCAGGTAAAAGTGTCCCGGTGGAACAAGGTGGATTCCAACCTCCTGACCACCCTTTTGAAGTCCTCCAGATGGATTATATTCAGATGGAGCGATGTCGAGGTTTCAAGTATGTCCTTGTAGTTGTATGCGCTTTGTCCAGGTGGACAGAAGCATATCCAGTCCCAGATTACACAGCCGCGACCACTGCCAAGCAGTTGGTTCGTGAGTTCTTCCCCCGTTATGGACTCCCTAGGGTCGTATATTCTGATAACGGCCAGCCATTCTCCTCAGAGTTAATGAAGCATGTTTCCCTTTTGTTAGGGTACCAGTGGAAGTTCCATTGTGTACGCCATCCTGAAGCAGCAGGTCTCGTAGAGAGACATAACCAGACCCTGAAAATTCGCATCGCCAAAGTATGTAAGGAGAAAGGTGTGGACTGGCTAGTAGCTCTGCCAGTCGCTTTGTTCTATATGCGCATGGTCGCACATTCCAGATCAGGTCTGTCCCCGTATGAGGTCGTTTTCGGCCGCCCCCCTAACATGTGGGGTACACCCAGACCCCGAAGTATTACCGATGTTTCAAGTAATATGCTGACAGATTACCTAGCTTCCTTGATGTCTGCCCTCAACTCTTGTCGTTCACAGGTTGCCGCCGCATTTCCAGACAATACCGAGGTGGCACCGCATGAAATCGTTCCAGGATCCATGGTCCTGGTGCGAAATTTTGACCGCTCAAGTCCGCTGGAGCCTCGCTGGAAGGAGCCCCGACAGGTCCTCCTCGCCACACGTACAGCCGTGAAGTTGGAGGGACGCAAAGGCTGGGTGCATCTTTCACATATAAAGAAGTTTTATGGACTGAAACCGGTCTCAAAGAACATTTCCCAGGATTCAAAGGATTACCAAAGTACTATTCTTAAGGACTGTCCCGCAAAGAACAATGATACTGCACCCTCCCCGTTAGAGAAAACTCCGCAGCAGGAGTATAAGTTGAAACTCCGGTCTAGTAAAATAAGTCAGCCAGTTTGATTGTCTAAGTCCTCCCCTAGGTGAAACGGTTAGACTGTTTCTGACATGTATAAAATAGACCCCCATGGTGAGAGAGTTAGTCAAAACTCAATCCGATGTATCGTTTTTCTAAGTTTCATATTATTTCTCAGTATTATGATTTACTGCACCAGTTATGCATTTTACCTGTATTTTCCAGTTTCTCATGTAAATGCTGCAATCTGCTTTAATACTCTACGCTGGTTGCAGAAGATCCTATGGATGCTGCCTGAGTCTACTCGTCGAACTGTTGTCCAGGCTCTTGTAATGTCCCGTATTGACTACGGCAATCTGCTCTATCTGGGAGCTGATAGAGCTACAATGAATATACTCCAGGTTGTGCAGAACTCAGCTGCCCGCCTTCTGTGCAATGTTCCACGCAGAATGTCTGCAACACAAGCCCTATGTGACCTTCATTGGTTAAAAATTGCTGACCGTGTAGCTTTTAAAACTTTGTGCCTTATGTTTAAAATCCGTCAGGGTTCCGCTCCCACATACTTGCACAATCTTGTCCGGCTATACCAGCCAAATCGTCCCCTTAGGTCATCAAATCAAGCCAATTTTGTAATTCCTAGAATTCGCTTGACAAAAATGGGAGGCCGCTCTTTTGCCCATTTGGGGCCGAAGATGTGGAATGCTCTTCCGTTGACGCTCAAAACGGAGACCAATCTCCTGGCTTTTCGCAAAAAGCTAAAAACTTTTCTGTTTTAGTTGGTCAAATGCTTCTGCTTTTCCTGTTTCAGCAATTACCTATCTTTCTTCTTTAGGCTGTCCCTGGCGCCGGGAAACCCTTTATGGGTAGCTGTGCGCAATATAAATTCAATAAAATAAAATAAATAAATAGAGCATACGTTTAGTGATCTGCCTCCTCATGAACTCTCTTACCGCCTCGCTATGCGAAATAATTCTTTCATCCGCATGTTACATTATTCACACCAGACCAGCAATGCCACTAATTGTTGGGTGTGTGGTCGACTCCCCCCTTTTCAGACACCGAAGGGAGTTCTGCCACTCTTTCCTTATCCTTTTTCACATAATGGTTCGTGTGGAGCATGGTCCACGTTAACGTCATCCTCAACAGATATGTCTTTTCTTAACAGTACGTGTTTTCCAGACAAGCAAGGTCTCCCCCACAGAACCGGGTTAGATCTAGAAAATGAAGTGTATAATTTAGGTAATTATTCTTCGAATTTCATGGTCCTGAATGTTCAGTCTGATACTACTCCAGACTTACCTGCAATTTCAGTACTACCAGTCAAAGGCGAATTATGTGTCCGAAATAATGGTTCTACACACGTAGGACATAGTGATTGTACTACTATTGTCAAGTATAGTGACAGTAGGAAATCTATTTTCAAAGCTTCACGTCATTCTTATTTTATTTGTGGTCAGACCGCATATGTTCGTCTGCCCCTCGATTGGGAGGGAACCTGTTACATTGCCTTCCTACTGCCACCGGTTTTTCTAGCCCCACCCGACTACCATAGGAATTCCCACCTAGTACATACTAGACACAAGAGAAACCTCCCGATTGTCGATTATACTGAAACTGCTCTAGAACAATATATAGATATCAATAAAGGTGTCTTCCCTTATTTAGGTACAGTTGTGAATAGTAAACTGATACGTAGGTTAACCAGAACCCTTGAAGCAGTAGTAATTGAGACTACTTCTGCTCTAAGTAATTTAACCGAAGAACAATCCTTTATGAGAATTGTCGTGCTCCAGAATCGTCTCGTCCTTGACGTCATATTGGCCGATAGGGGCGGGGCCTGTAGAGTCATCGGATCTAGTTGCTGCATTTTCATTCCAAATAACGCGCCGTCTGTTTATTCAGCTATAACCAGACTTCATAAAATTGCCCATCTGTTACACCAAAATCCAGGCACCTGGACATGGTCCGGTTGGTTCTGGAATATAATTTCCGCCTGGGGATGGAAAGTCTTGTCCTTTCTAGGTATTGCAGTAGCGATCATATTTAGCTGCTGCCTCTGTATACAATGTGGCCCTGCGATTTGCGGCATTTGTGCTACCTCTTGTATTCCTAGTCCCAAGCCCCGTTCTAAATCCCGTTCCAAGAAAATTCGAGACGAACAAATGATACTGTATGAAATGATAGATGGTATCATGAATATTGATGTTTCCTGATGGAAACGTAGTGACAAGGAGGGAATGTGGAAAAGTAAATTTTGCTATGTTCTGTGTCCCTACGTGTCATCCATCATATGTTATCTGTGCATGATTAATATGCATATGTTATTCCCCATGTTCGATTAAAGACGCAATTATAGTTGTGTCCACCTTTAGTATGTCAGTTTCCAGTTCTCGTGAATACTACGAATATCAGGCCTATGTAAAGCTACGTTGCCACGTTTCTCAGTGTGCACGTTATTTCATTGTAAAATCTCCGTTTCTAGGCCTCAAAAGGGCCTGGACACCAGATTCAGCTCCTGTCTCCTGAAGCCTCGCTGAGGAGCGATACAGCCCCCACCTGTATCCTCGACCCTTCACTTACTTCCTGCCTTACAGTGCCCGGTTCAGCCTGGCTCTGCTTCTGAGTCTGCCAAGAGTATGTTATGATTCGAGTTATCAGTACAGCCCTCCTTCTCTGCATTCCTAAAGCTACTGAATCGCATCAATAGTTTCCGTCATTGTCTAGCCTCTACGTCTCCATGTAAGAAAAATACTGCATTTAATGATCATTTAATATTCTTCATCACGCACTACATGTAGAATAATGCATGCTCCAGTCTTAGAGTCTGTTCGCCTTTACCCCGATAACTTTTGGATTCCATCAACATGTTCTCTCTAAACATCAGATACTAGATACTGCTTAGGTACATGTCGCCCTGACTCTCCAGACTTCAGTCTCTGCTCCTAGCACAGAGTTCATAGCCCCCAGCTTCTCCTAGTAACACGTCATTGCCAGTTTGCGCGCACCATCAGGTTAGAGGTCCCGGCTCCTTAGGTAGCCCCCTCCATGGTTTCCACCCCATTCATGACATATTCTGTTACGTTTGCATCACATGTCTATGTATACGCCCTGTTACACCTCTTTTCACCCTTATCTTTCGCGACTGCTACGCGTCACGCCTATTGCTCTTCCCACTGCTACGCCTATTGCGATGTAATGCTATGTGTTTGCGTTATGTATATATGCTCATGTACTGTTATTAAAAAGTTATTCCTTCCTAGCCTTCTTGTCCAGATCCTGGCAGCGCTGCCAGGGCTTGCCATCCTATTCCTGTGCAGGTTGTCCTGTCCCTGTCTTTATGCTGTATTAAACCTGCAAAAACTCCTACTACCTCGAATCTTGACTCTTATTTATTGAGCTATCTGTTATTCATTTATGCATTCAAAAAGAGAGGTATTATTTATTTATTTACCACACTATCGTAATTGGGCAGGTGGGACCACCGACTCATTGTCAAACGGGCACCTGCCCCCGGCGTTGACGGTTGTACGCTCATCCGACTGCCATTTTAATGAGGTCCTAAATTTGGATTAAGAACATGTGTACGGATATAAAGAAAAAATGGCAATAGATGCAGGTAAACATGTAGGCGTTAGTAAACCACATTAAAAGAGAAGTTTTGACAATTGAGTTTGTTTTGCTGTTTGTTAGGAGTTATTTTATGCCAGATATCCTAAGGTTTCCCAAGACATCCCAAGGAGTTGGTGTGAGTAGTAGGTGGTGCTTGGATTAAAGTGGGTGTTTAGGTAACCAAAGTGTTTAGTATGTTTAATTATGTGAATCAGAATCACTGTGTTCAAAGTTTATGCTGTATCAGCGACTGCTCTCAGCTTCGAGCCTGTCTTCTGTATTTTGTAGTTTGGTTGTCGGTGTATCGGTTTGACTTTCGTGTGACTCTTAGCTCTTGTTTGCTCCTAGGCCCTGTGATCTGGTGTGTACTGGACTTTGCATAAAGATTTAACCATCCAATTCTACCAGGATAAGTTCGTCTTCTAGAAAGGTATGTGTGCATTTGTTTTTAATTTGTATTGTGTGATAAATTTGTGTTGTGTGAGCAGACCTTCATAGTGACCTTCAAACAGTTTATGCAGAGCCCGGCTTGAACTAAAACATGTTATTGGTCCCTCCTCGCCCCCTCAACTTCCCAGTGATAGGCCGGATGATGTTTTCTCAACCATCAATGTGAGGGTGAAGGTTCCTGCAGTGTGTGCAGCACTTCCTGACATCTTGCATTTTTATTTGTTTTTTTGTCCAATGTTTTTTCTAGTTCCCTCATTTGTGAGACTACTTAGGGGCACTTGTTTTGCACCCTATGTTCACCCCATTCCTGTTGGAAGGTGAATCCTGGCCACTCACAGGCTTTATTTTATTTTATTTTTTATTTGATGAGTTTTATAAAGCTCTGGCTAGACCCGGAGGTATCAGAGCGCTTTACATGAGGTATTACAAAATTACGTCAGTTACAAGTTACATCAGTTGTTAGAAAAACTTTACAAGAGCATAGAAAACGAGATAAGTGAAGTGTGGAGGGGAAGGGGGTAAGAGTAAAGGGGTAGGGGGGAGATACGATGGAGAGACGAAAGAAAGTCTGCCCAAAGTCCGGCTGGGTAGGTGACGGTTGAGGGGGAAGTCCAAAACCCATCTCCTCTCTAGCTATCAGGTAGCTCCACCGGACATCAGCCAAATAGCTAGGTCTCAACGGGAAAACATTTCAAGAACATAGAGGACGAAATAAATGGAGCGTAGAGGGGTAATGGGGTAGGGTAAAGGAGTAGGAGGGATAATATGACGGAGAGACAAAGGAAAATCTGCCCAACGTCAGCTGGGTAGGTGACGGCCGATGGGGGAAGTCCACAGCCCACCCCTGGGAGAAGTTCCTGGTAGCTCTTTCTCTCACCCTCTCTCTCTCTGAAACCCCAAGTACTATTTAAGTATGTTCCCAATCAGATTTAGTATGAAACATTTTGTTTAAACTGGCATTTTCACCTAACTACAGTGTCACTTAAATCTTTATTTTTTCAGTTAATTTCTGAGGCTCTTTTCCAGTACAAACTAAGATATTACCACCATACTTAACTATAATGTGAATTCAACATTTGTTTTTTAGTGAATTTCTAGGGTTTAACGTAGAGAAATATTTTCTTACCGTGCGTTAGGCCAACTCCCCGCTGTGCATGGCCAAAGCATGGCGACCAACTCCCCTACCTCTGTTGCAGCCAACCCCCTGCCGTGCGCAACCTTTGGCAGTGTGTAGCGTGAGATTGACCTTTAGGCCTGACCTGTGGCCAGTCTCTGTGCACAACCCCCATGGACAACCAACCCCCTGCTGCCTTTGGTCGCTCGCTGTGGGGTTGGCCGCAGGGCTACCCACATGTCCGCAGCACCCCATCGCAGACACTCAGGCTCCGCCTCCTTTTTATTTCTGATCCCGCATGAGTCTCGGCCACATCCTGTTTGACAGGTCTGCTGGGTTTACAAATAACATTTGGGGTGCGCTTCAAAGAAGGGAAACAGAATGCCAAAACACTTTGTGTGTATCCATTGTCTTCTTGGTAAAATCCGAATTTTACAAGACTTTGGTCTTGGAGTTTGCTGGGGTACAGGGACTGCATAACACTGAATTTTAGTGTTAGATGTGGGAGGACACCAGGGTTAACATGGTAGGGTGCGACTCTCTAAATGTCTCTCCTTAGGCTCTGGGGGGCTTTAGAAGTGTACTCCTGTAGTGGATTGGTACCTAAAGGACTAAATCGCGCTTTGTGTCATATTGCGCCTAGGTCTTGTTCTACTGCAGCCCTTGACTATCATTGCCACATTGTGCTTTTTGGAGCTATTTTTTGTAATTAATTTATCCATTTGTTTGGGATTTTTTCTTGTATTGCATTTTGACTTTGTTACTGTTTTGGAGCTGCATAAATACTTCACACGTTGCCTCTAAGTTCAGCTGCCTTCTCTGTGCCTCAACTAACAGGGTGTTGAGCTTAGGTTAATTTAGTAACTTTGAGGGTACACGCAGACCGGAACTGTGGTCATTACCCGAGGTGGGTACCTACCCCCCCCCAACTAATACCCCAGTTTCTTACACTGACCAACTCCAATTCATGCAGACTGAATAAAATGAACCAAAAAACATCCACAAACGTACTTTGCCTCCTGTACCGTAGACCTTTCAAATCTTTCCATTAGTGCAGAATGACGACTCAGCCACTGCTTGTGGCTATCACCCACAGCACAGCAAAACCAAAGGGGACGATGGACGGAGTGTTGAACAATGCAAGCACTCACCCCCAGTCAACTGATCTGGGTTGAATCCATCATCATTCTTTAGCTCACTTCGCCACCCCAGTTCAGACACAGCTATATATACAGCTGAATCTGACTGGGCTCACCTCTGAGGCGGAAAGCCGGAGGCTAGCGTGCCTTTTTAAAGTGTGCATTTTCGGAAATCTTGTTTTGCATTCTTATTTAATTTGGGAAAGTTTTTAACATTAGTAGCCTCACCGCAGCCTCACTGCCGATTACATCTCATCTCCCAGCACAGCAGACTATGTGTTGACGCTGTAGGAGAGAGTGCTGATAGCCGCCATACTGGACGGAGAAAAGGGTTGCGGTCCAGTTGCTGGCCGCATCCCACCCTCTTCAACACTGGATATAAGGACGACGTCATCTCGTCCACGCAGCGGGCGGGCGCAGCGGGCGCGCCAAAGGGGCGCCGAAGGTGGGCCAAAGGCAAGCCCGTCTGCGCCCATCCGCGCCAAGGAAGCGCCCAGCGCCAGTTACGCTGCCTGTTTTGGCCTCTTAGAGACTGATCAACAACTATCTGGTCCCCCTTGCTCGAGAGAGATGCTCATACAGTTAGGTAAGCTCCACGCATACAAAGGAACATTCAGATTGTTACATACGGCCCACCCACGAGCAGACTTTCTTGTTGACAGTCTTTTGAAATGTGGGCTTCTGAATGTGAGGTCCCTGCCAAAGCATAGTATAGAGATCCAGTTGATGATTGAGACACACAAATTGGATATCCTCTTCATGACTGAAACGTGGACTCACTCTGACTGTCTGGTTGATCCTGGCTGTGCTTGCCCTCCTGGGTTTAAATTTTTACATCTCCCTAGGCCTAATGGGAGGGGTGGAGGGGTAGGAGTTATTTTTAATGCAACTTGCAGAATTAATATTATTGACCTAGACCCGGTTGAGGGACCGGAACTGTTGGGACTATCTATCCGGACCCACTCCGGGACTACCTTTACTGGTGTGCTATGTTATAGACCGCCAGGGGCTTTTAGCACGCAGCAGCAACAAGCGCTATTAGCTACCCTGACTAATATCGCAGCTTCACACCATAAGCTGGTTATTTTGGGGGATTTCAACCTCTGGCGCAATGGCTCCCTTGATTTGGGTCTTCTTAACCTACTTCAGTCTTGTGAAAGCTTTGGCCTTTCTCAACAGGCTATGGGAGCTACTCATAAGGCGGCAAACCTCTTAGATCTGGTGTTCGCGGCTCCTGACCTGTTGGCCATGGGGGAAACCCTGCCCATGGATTGGACAGATCACTCCCTCGTCAAATTTTTTGTAAATATTAAGGGCGCTCACACCAGGGCTCCTGTGACTACTAAGTCATTTCGGTGCAGAGACTGGAGGGCTCTTGCACGATTGAAATCCTCAGAGGGGGTGTTTAACGTGAGAAAGTTTTTTGGCTTGGATAAGCAAGTTGAGGAAAATTACGCCTCACTTTGCTCGGGGATCGCGACTGTGTTGGATGCTCATGCTCCCCTAAAAACACGTAGTTGCAAGGGGAATGTTTCTGCCCCCTGGTTCAATGACACGCTGAAAAACTTGAAACAAGGCTGTAAACAAGCAGAAAGAAGGTGGAGGCGGGAATATGAGGAAGCATCTAGGGAGTTATGGAAAAGCAAAGTCTCGGAATATAAGAGTCTGATTAAGAAATCTAAGGCAGACTATTATTCCTCCTTGATTTGTAATGCTACTAATAGCTCTAGGAGCATTTTTAATATATTAAACAGCTTTACTAATCCTGAATGCTCCAAGAACGCAATTGTCCCGTCTCAAGAACTCTGTGAGAACCTTGCCAAATTCTTTAAAGAGAAAATTGAGCAAATTATTGAGGATTTGGTGGTTTCTCCTGAGACTGGTTCCCTTCATGACACCAGACTTGGGTCGCCGGTGGACAAGACTGTTGAGCCAGCCTGGGTGCTGGAGGAACCATTATTTGAGTTCCCACTCTTCACGGAAGACGCATTCAGTGGGCTGGCCAGGGGGAATCTCCTCCGGTTCTCCTTTGGACCCTGTGCCACACAAAATTTGGAAGGAGTATGAAGAGGAATTATTTCCTACACTCCGCCTAATTTGCAATCAATTTCTTGCCACTGGTATTGTTCCAGCCCAGTGGAAACGGGCGGTGATATTTCCCCTGTTGAAAAAGCCCTCTTTAGACCCGGACTGTTCCAAAAATTACAGACCCATTTCCCTGTTGCCTTTTCCAGACAATATTGTCGAGCGTCTGGTTAGTGCTACTCTCTCCAAACACCTGGAACAGCATCATTTATTAGAGGATGATCAATTTGGTTTCCGGCCAGCTCATGGGACCGAAACGGCCTTGGTCACCGCCATGGATGAGCTTCAGAGGCGTGCAGACAGGAGGCAGGCAGCGTTTCTGATCCTGCTAGATATGTCTGCCACCTTTGACACGGTCAACCATAAGATCTTGTTGAACCGGTTATTTGAGGCTGGGGTGAGAGGTAGCGCTTTGATGTGGTTTCGATCATTCTTGCAGGATAGGCAGCAGGCGGTGTCTTTGCCCCCCTTTCAATCGGCCTTTACTCAGGTACCTCATGGGGTCCCTCAGGGCTCAGCAATTAGTCCCATACTTTTTAATTTGTATCTTAGACCTTTGATCTCGCTTATTAAAACCTATAACATCAAGATTGTAAACTATGCTGACGATACGCAGATGATCCTCTCCTTTGAGGGAGAGGAATCAACACCTGTGGAGGTTTTCCACAATTGTCTGCGGGATACGTCGCGGTGGCTAATGGATAACTCCCTTCAGTTTAATGCTGGTAAGACGGAGGTGCTTTTCAGCGCCGGGAATAAGATCTCCCGCCCGTTTCCAGAAAACTTCTGGCCTCCTGAAACAGCGACTAAAGTACGGCCTGTGGATTCAGTCCGTAACTTAGGGGTCATGCTAGATCAAAGGCTTAGTATGGAGACTCATGTAAAAAAAACGACGCCTGATGCTTTGCATCCTACACTCCCTGAGGAAAGTCTTGCCACTCTTACCATCTCAGGCACGTGTTCAAGTGGTAAGGTGTACAATCCTCAGTAGGCTGGACTACTGCAATGCCCTTCTGCTGGGGTCCCCTGAGTTTCTGTTGGATAGGCACCAAAGGATGCAATTAGCGGCCGCTAGGCTGGCCCTGGGGCTTCCTAGAAGAGCACATGGGCCGACCACCCTTGCGAAATTGCATTGGCTACCTTTGAGACAGAGGATACAATTCAAGGCCCTCTGCCTGGTTTTCAGGGCTCTCCATTGAACCGGCCCTGTTTCCCTGCAATCGAAATTCGTTTGGTACACTCCAACCAGGCTGCTTCGATCATCAATGGCCAGGTTGGTGAAGGTACCTAGCTTTAGGAAGGTTAGAGCAGGGGGCAGATCCTTTGAGGTGGCTGCTGCTAAACTCTGGAATCTGCTCCCGCTCGAGATTAGGCAAATCACGGAACTTCTTCCGTTTAGGAGAAGGATCAAAACTTGGCTGTTTCCTAAGGTAACTCTTTGAAGGGTCACGCCCCACCCGATACTTGTCTGCCCTTTTGGGCCAGTTAGCGCCAGGATGCCTGCAAGGTGACAGTGCGCTTTATACGTTTTTTAAATTAAATAATAAATAAATATATGCAAATCAGTTTGACCCTGTGCCTCATGGGAACAGTCCAGCCCGAACTGCCAAGCCATTTCTTCCCTGGACCGGAAACAAGCATCCTGGGACCTGTTTCTGGCTAATCAGCCGTCATCAGCTAGGCTAGCTTGAATCCCACAGTCTGGGCATACCCTGCCAACTTAGGGCGAACACATGCAACTGCATGCAAAAGATTACTGTGGTTTCCCCACTTGGCATACTATGGGGTACTCTCCCACAAAACCTCTAGTGACAGTGTACTGCTCTTTCCTCAGTTCGTTCTCTCTCTCTCTCTCTCTCTCTCTCTCTCTCTCTCTCTCTCTCTCTCTCTCACACACACACACGTACTACACTTGTATCTCTACCAACAAGGTGCTACTCTTTCCCACATCCGTGACACACTTAGACACGCACAACCAGCATGCATCTACACAACAGGAGGAGGCAGATGTGTACTACACCCTCTTTTCCACACAGCTAGATACACTGCATCATCTAAATATATGGAGTAAAAATTAAGCGCTCAGCTGTATCGCCAAAACAAACTACAGGTGGATAATTGGAACTTCCCACCCTTCCTTGCAGTGCTAAGCATTCAGCACACCACAACTATTAACACAAACTGCAATTCCCAGACAACAAAAGCCAACTTTTAGAGAAACTTACTAACCTCACGCGTGCATTATCCATAAGATGTACATGGCACATGTCAGTAAGCAAGAATCATCAGCCAAACTGTTCCTCGGCCTAATGAACTTAACAGTTAATGGGAAACAAGTCACATTCTCAACAGGGGTACATAGAATAATACGAACTACATGAGTGGTAGTTAACTCAGCTGATTAATTAGCTGAAAGCCTTATTTTCAATTGGACAGATGCCATGCAGGTGATGCTTTGACTTCCCATGGCTCCAGAATCCCTTGAAACATTTCTGTTTTAGTGTCCTTGGAGATAGTCCTACTTCTCTTTCTAAATGAACCAAGAACCTTGGGTAGTCGTTTCCAGACCTGTCCCAATCAAACATCAGCTTGCTACCCTCCTTCATGATGTCAAAGTCTACATAACTTGCGACTCCACTCCGATACCCCGGTCTAGACTCAAAGACATGGGTGAGGCTCTCTCACGACCAAGTTCTACTGCTCTGCTCCACAAACACCAGGCCCTCTTCTTCCAGCTCCAATTGACTTACACCAGGGAGAAAGTCCCCATTTACCTGACACTGCACTTTGCCATAAGGCCGCTATCCATCGCCTTGAGCACAACTCCAGTAGTAGCCGTGCATTCTCCTTTGATCACTTTGCGTTGGGATCCATGAACTTTGAGGAATGCCTCCAAGCAGACCTCTTAGAGGCTGCCCTCTGTCCTCCTCAAAATCGGCCATGTCTCATACCCTCCCCAGGGATCTTGCTCGTCATGCGCCGCACTTGAATTCACTGGTACTGATGTGCAAATCCTGCCGTGCACTACCACCAACCACACACAGGGCCTTCCAATGGCATGGACCAGCCTGTGCCCCAGTTACCTTGATTGGAAAGCACTCGCCACACTCACAACGCTTCTCATGTGACCAGCACCATCGGGCGAATAAGCCTGAAGCTCCGTGGGTCATTTCAGAGTTCAGGATTTCCCACTTTCTCTACAACACTGTCTCGAATGCTGTCCCAATAACACTGTCTCCACAGCATTGCTCTTAAACAGAGCCATACACACCTCAGCTGGCTCCTTGTCCTTGGCAGACTTCGCCCACCCTGCTCGCCGGCCTCTTTCTGCCCAGCGGCATGAGCTGACATCACTTGCCAGGGGATTTGAGGGTGGGCAGCTCCAAACTAGTACTCCATGGTCACAAGGCCATCTTCCTTGTCACAGCAGGTCTGCTCACCTACCAGAAATGGCTCCCTAGTGCCACCGTAGTCTTGCTGCTCATACAAGAGTCAGGACCTAGTCAAGTAAGAGGCCAGGTCTTTATTTCACGTTAGCCACACCTCCATACCCCCTGGGTCTTGAGACCCTCACGGGTGAGTACCGCGCTTCACAATTCCCTTATTAATTGATTGATTGATTGAGGTTACCAACAGCAGGTAGGTCCTATCAGGACCCCTCCTCCCCTCCCCTGTCCCTGTCTCCCAGCTTCAACTCTACACCCACAGTATACAACATCATTCGCTCTCAGCATTCCAGACCCAGCTGAGACATACAGGGAAGGGGACACACAGGAAACTGTATTATATTTTAGCTACTAATCTGAGTAAAGTATACAAGGGATTGATGACTTTAAAACAACTATTCTAGGTGTATCTATGTAGCTATGTTTTGGGTCTTGTGAAGCAGTTTGCCTCCTCATCAGCCTGACGGCTTTGTTTCAGTATATCAGGAAGTGACGTCAGACATTTTGTACCCTTGATCATCACCCAGTTCTTTAGACTTGAGTACATTTCAGTTTTTTCTCTGCTGCAATTTTCTGATAACAAATCACCTCTGTTTCTTCCTCTGTGGTGTGTCTCTACCTTCATTTCACTCACATGACCTTGTTGTCACATCTGACGTCATGAAATGCCTTTAGTATCTACAAGTTGTACACAATAGCCTTGCGAGATTTGCATTGGCTGCCGATCCACCAGCGAATTCAATTCAAAGCTCTATGCACTGTCTTCAGGGCAGCTCATGGAATGGGCCCTAAGAACCTGCATATAAAATTCAGCTGGTATTCTCCAACTAGAGACCTTCGTTCTGCTTCTGCATTTCTGATGAATGTAGTCAGGTTCAGGCGGTCCAGAACAGGTGGCAGATCCTTCTCTGCCGTTGCTTCTCGGCTATGGAACACTCTCCCTTTGGATCTTCGTCAGGTCCAAAGTCTTATGGATTTCAGGAAAAAGTTGAAAACGTTTTTATTCCCTAGGCTGGAGTAATTTCTCCTTTTGATATTCTCTCTTTTTCTCCCTTTCTGTATCACACCTCGGCTGCCCCTATTAACTTCTGGTTGGGACTCTCTCATTTCTAAGTGCCAGTATACCCGTCAGGTGAAAGAGCGCTATATAAGCACCTCATTTAATTTAATTTTGTGTATTCCACAGTGAGCAGGGCTGCGTGCTTGTGTGGGACACACATGGCGTGTTCCCTGCAGGACCCCGGCACAGTCGCCGAGTCTGATTATTTTTTGTTCTTGTTCACCATCCCTGTGTCTTCTGCTCTTCCAAGGAGCCTGCCACACTCTTGTGCTGTAGCTCATAGAAGCGGGGTGCTCGTCCGTGATCCGTAATGGTCGTGGTTGGACTGACTACAGCCTCACTCAGTTATACTGCCACAGATGGCATCTGTGCCCGGTAACTTCCACTCTCTTGTTGGCATTATCCCACCAATCAGGCGTCTCCAAGCACTCAGGACACTTGGCATGCTGTACCCACCCACTGTCCTTTCCCAGCCCCAGTGCCCATGTGCTCACAAGTGCTTCAGTGCACACTGACCAGGCTCCTCTCAGCAAAGCGCCTTGTTGCTGTGCTCTGTAGCGCTACACTCCTTTCTGGAGCAAGGTTGTGCACAACGAACAGAATAAAAACGAAACCGAAATAAAATGTTTTTTGGGGTATAGGGTAATTACAGGCTGCCGCACTTTTTAGGTTACAGAAAAGGGGATGGTGATGAACAGAGTGTCTGAATTAAGCAGACCACTCTTACCCAGTCCAAAGATCAGGGCTTGATCCATCACCGTTATTTATCTCACTGCCCCATCCCAGCTCAGAACCTGGCTATATGCAAATCAGTCTGTCCCTGGCCCAGTGCATCATGGGAACAGGGCAGACCAAACTACCAAGCCAATTCTTCACCAGAAAGGAGACAAGCTACCGGGGACCGGTTTCTGGCATTTCAGCCTCTTCGGCCCGGCTTGCTTGAATCCTGATGGAGCAGTGAGAAAGGGACTCATGTCTGAGTATACCCTGCCACACCTATAGTGGCCAAAAACGATACAGAAAAGGGGATGGTGATGAACAGAGTGTCTGAATTAAGCAGACCACTCTTACCCAGTCCAAAGATCAGGGCTTGATCCATCACCGTTATTTATCTCACTGCCCCATCCCAGCTCAGAACCTGGCTATATGCAAATCAGTCTGTCCCTGGCCCAGTGCATCATGGGAACAGGGCAGACCAAACTACCAAGCCAATTCTTCACCAGAAAGGAGACAAGCTACCGGGGACCGGTTTCTGGCATTTCAGCCTCTTCGGCCCGGCTTGCTTGAATCCTGATGGAGCAGTGAGAAAGGGACTCATGTCTGAGTATACCCTGCCACACCTATAGTGGCCAAAAACGATACAGAAAAGGGGATGGTGATGAACAGAGTGTCTGAATTAAGCAGACCACTCTTACCCAGTCCAAAGATCAGGGCTTGATCCATCACCGTTATTTATCTCACTGCCCCATCCCAGCTCAGAACCTGGCTATATGCAAATCAGTCTGTCCCTGGCCCAGTGCATCATGGGAACAGGGCAGACCAAACTACCAAGCCAATTCTTCACCAGAAAGGAGACAAGCTACCGGGGACCGGTTTCTGGCATTTCAGCCTCTTCGGCCCGGCTTGCTTGAATCCTGATGGAGCAGTGAGAAAGGGACTCATGTCTGAGTATACCCTGCCACACCTATAGTGGCCAAAAACGATACAGAAAAGGGGATGGTGATGAACAGAGTGTCTGAATTAAGCAGACCACTCTTACCCAGTCCAAAGATCAGGGCTTGATCCATCACCGTTATTTATCTCACTGCCCCATCCCAGCTCAGAACCTGGCTATATGCAAATCAGTCTGTCCCTGGCCCAGTGCATCATGGGAACAGGGCAGACCAAACTACCAAGCCAATTCTTCACCAGAAAGGAGACAAGCTACCGGGGACCGGTTTCTGGCATTTCAGCCTCTTCGGCCCGGCTTGCTTGAATCCTGATGGAGCAGTGAGAAAGGGACTCATGTCTGAGTATACCCTGCCACACCTATAGTGGCCAAAAACGATACAGAAAAGGGGATGGTGATGAACAGAGTGTCTGAATTAAGCAGACCACTCTTACCCAGTCCAAAGATCAGGGCTTGATCCATCACCGTTATTTATCTCACTGCCCCATCCCAGCTCAGAACCTGGCTATATGCAAATCAGTCTGTCCCTGGCCCAGTGCATCATGGGAACAGGGCAGACCAAACTACCAAGCCAATTCTTCACCAGAAAGGAGACAAGCTACCGGGGACCGGTTTCTGGCATTTCAGCCTCTTCGGCCCAGCTTGCTTGAATCCTGATGGAGCAGTGAGAAAGGGACTCATGTCTGAGTATACCCTGCCACACCTATAGTGGCCAAAAACGATACAGAAAAGGGGATGGTGATGAACAGAGTGTCTGAATTAAGCAGACCACTCTTACCCAGTCCAAAGATCAGGGCTTGATCCATCACCGTTATTTATCTCACTGCCCCATCCCAGCTCAGAACCTGGCTATATGCAAATCAGTCTGTCCCTGGCCCAGTGCATCATGGGAACAGGGCAGACCAAACTACCAAGCCAATTCTTCACCAGAAAGGAGACAAGCTACCGGGGACCGGTTTCTGGCATTTCAGCCTCTTCGGCCCGGCTTGCTTGAATCCTGATGGAGCAGTGAGAAAGGGACTCATGTCTGAGTATACCCTGCCACACCTATAGTGGCCAAAAACGATACAGAAAAGGGGATGGTGATGAACAGAGTGTCTGAATTAAGCAGACCACTCTTACCCAGTCCAAAGATCAGGGCTTGATCCATCACCGTTATTTATCTCACTGCCCCATCCCAGCTCAGAACCTGGCTATATGCAAATCAGTCTGTCCCTGGCCCAGTGCATCATGGGAACAGGGCAGACCAAACTACCAAGCCAATTCTTCACCAGAAAGGAGACAAGCTACCGGGGACCGGTTTCTGGCATTTCAGCCTCTTCGGCCCGGCTTGCTTGAATCCTGATGGAGCAGTGAGAAAGGGACTCATGTCTGAGTATACCCTGCCACACGGTGATGGATCAAGCCCTGATCTTTTGACTGGGTAGGAGTGTTCTGCTTAATTCAGATACTCTGTCCATCACCACCCCCCTTTTGAATCGTTTTGGCCACCACAAGTGTGGAAGGGTATGCTCAGATGTGAGTCCCTTGCTCACTGCACCATCAGGATTCAAGCAAGCCGGGCCGAAGACGGCTGTAATGCCAGAAACCGGTCCCCGGAAGCTTGTTTCCTTTCCAGTAAAGAATTGGCTTGGTAGTTTGGTCTGCCCTGTTCCCATGATGCACTGGGCCAGGGTCAGACTAATTTGCATGTAGCCAGGTTCTGAGCTGGGATGGTGCAGTGAGCTAAAAAAACGGTGATGGATCAAGCCCTGATCTTTTGACTGGGTAGGAGTGTTCTGCTTAATTCAGATACTCTGTCCATCACCACCCCCCTTTTGAATCGTTTTGGCCACCACAAGTGTGGAAGGGTATGCTCAGATGTGAGTCCCTTGCTCACTGCACCATCAGGATTCAAGCAAGCCGGGCCGAAGACGGCTGTAATGCCAGAAACCGGTCCCCGGAAGCTTGTTTCCTTTCCAGTAAAGAATTGGCTTGGTAGTTTGGTCTGCCCTGTTCCCATGATGCACTGGGCCAGGGTCAGACTAATTTGCATGTAGCCAGGTTCTGAGCTGGGATGGTGCAGTGAGCTAAAAAAACGGTGATGGATCAAGCCCTGATCTTTTGACTGGGTAGGAGTGTTCTGCTTAATTCAGATACTCTGTCCATCACCACCCCCCTTTTGAATCGTTTTGGCCACCACAAGTGTGGAAGGGTATGCTCAGATGTGAGTCCCTTGCTCACTGCACCATCAGGATTCAAGCAAGCCGGGCCGAAGACGGCTGTAATGCCAGAAACCGGTCCCCGGAAGCTTGTTTCCTTTCCAGTAAAGAATTGGCTTGGTAGTTTGGTCTGCCCTGTTCCCATGATGCACTGGGCCAGGGTCAGACTAATTTGCATGTAGCCAGGTTCTGAGCTGGGATGGTGCAGTGAGCTAAAAAAAAAAACGGTGATGGATCAAGCCCTGATCTTTTGACTGGGTAGGAGTGTTCTGCTTAATTCAGATACTCTGTCCATCACCACCCCCCTTTTGAATCGTTTTGGCCACCACAAGTGTGGAAGGGTATGCTCAGATGTGAGTCCCTTGCTCACTGCACCATCAGGATTCAAGCAAGCCGGGCCGAAGACGGCTGTAATGCCAGAAACCGGTCCCCGGAAGCTTGTTTCCTTTCCAGTAAAGAATTGGCTTGGTAGTTTGGTCTGCCCTGTTCCCATGATGCACTGGGCCAGGGTCAGACTAATTTGCATGTAGCCAGGTTCTGAGCTGGGATGGTGCAGTGAGCTAAAAAAACGGTGATGGATCAAGCCCTGATCTTTTGACTGGGTAGGAGTGTTCTGCTTAATTCAGATACTCTGTCCATCACCACCCCCCTTTTGAATCGTTTTGGCCACCACAAGTGTGGAAGGGTATGCTCAGATGTGAGTCCCTTGCTCACTGCACCATCAGGATTCAAGCAAGCCGGGCCGAAGACGGCTGTAATGCCAGAAACCGGTCCCCGGAAGCTTGTTTCCTTTCCAGTAAAGAATTGGCTTGGTAGTTTGGTCTGCCCTGTTCCCATGATGCACTGGGCCAGGGTCAGACTAATTTGCATGTAGCCAGGTTCTGAGCTGGGATGGTGCAGTGAGCTAAAAAAACGGTGATGGATCAAGCCCTGATCTTTTGACTGGGTAGGAGTGTTCTGCTTAATTCAGATACTCTGTCCATCACCACCCCCCCTTTTGAAGCACTTTTTAGGTTGACATTCAAAGAAGGGCACAATTCACAATGCGGTAATTTTGAATCTGGAAATACTGATACGTGGTAACGGTAAAGACGGGGCTAGACTGGGGACCCAAAAGCAGGCCCAGCAAAAATGATCAAACCAGCCCTGCCCCAGTGGTCGAAGTGCATCAGAAAAAGTATGGGAACTGTGATGCTGCATGCACAGGGGGCGGGGTCAGTGAGCAAGGGGATGGGGTCAAAGGTGTCGCAAAATAAATGAAATGTTAAGTACGGTTTTTTGGGGGTCATTCGGTAGCTACATATAGATTACTGTGCACCTTAAATATAAAATACATTGTAAAGGTTTTTACTCGGTGGGAAATGCATTGTAGTACATTATGAAACCCCTGTTAGTTAATGCACTGCAGAGGTCTGTGTGTAACCAGAGAGCCACATAGTTAAATCTTGATTGGTCCAGTAGAAAATAGTGACTTGTATATTGTTACTGCTACGAGGTCACAGCCTGTGACAGAAAGCACTGTGAATATGTAAGTAATTAATTACTCTTAGTCTAAATAGACTGCTTTAATGTACGGAAAAAGGTTTAAGATAAAAGTATTCTTCCAAAATATAGATTTTACTAGTATGCAAACTGTACGTAATGCATATTGTTTAACATAACTGTCCCTTCAACACCTTGTCAGTGGTAGTAAGGGATAAATAAATACAATTAAAAGCATGCACTTCACAGCTCAGTTGTTAACTCTCTCCACTGCCACTCAAAAAGAATAACTCTTTGCCATCGCAAAGCTTGGAGTGATTCGATCAATTAAAGCCAGTACCTACTCTCAAGCATCCTTTGCATTTGCATATTACCCTTTACATTTGCAGATGAACCGGTTGTACATTTACATTTCTTTCTGGCAAGTAGGCACCCTGACAGGAAGGCTCGTTTAGCTGTCTTCCCGCTTCAGTTTCACAGCACAGGAGACTCACTGAATGACACTTCAGCTGAAGCTTTTCACCTATCGGAATTAACTGTCCCGGAACTGTTGCCTTTTCACAAAACAGTAGGGTAACGTTATTTCATAAATAAAACAGTATGGGCACATCGTGCCCCTTCGATCCCGCTCCCTTTGTCTCATAGAGCAATCTTTCTTCCATCCATTCTCTCTTTCTGATCATTTTCTTTCTATCTTTACCCTCCCTCTTTTTTTAGTCTCTCTCGAAGCCTACCTGCACCATATGCAATTAACCTCGAGGAGCTGTGTAAGGTGGTAGGGGACCAGGAGTGGCCCTGAGCTTACAAAACTGGCCTCAAAGGGCTGTAATACCAGAAACCGGTCCTCGGAAGCTTGTTTCCGGTCCAGGGAAGGCATGGCTTGGCAGTTCGGGCTGGACTGTTCCCATGAGGCACAGGGTCAGACTGATTTGCATATGGCCATGTCTGAACTGGGGTGGCAGAGTGGGCTAAAGAACGGTGATGGATTAAACCCAGATCTTTTGACTGGGTGTGAGTGTTTGATTGGTTCTGATGCTCCGTCCATCACCACCCCCTTTTGTACCGCTCAAAGGGCTTCAGGCCATGGGGAAATTCCCAGTGGAATGAAAGTCCACTCCAGCCCTGCGAATATCCGGGATGCAAAATTGCCCCAGTCATATGTGTTACTGGGGAAATTGGTGGTGCCATTCCATACTGATTCCCAGGGCTTTAAGTGGGCCGGTCCCGCTGGGTTTCAGACCGAGTACTAATCAAAAATCAACATTGAACTGGGTCCCTATCGAGCCCTATATTCATGTCCTTAACTTTACAGGCAAAGACACTGATGGATTTCCGAACAATGCCTGTAAGAACGTTAAGAAATCCCAAATTAGTGATGCTGCTCCTGTTTATATTTTACACGTTTTTCTGAAGCTTGCATTCCCTAAGCATATTTGCTTTTCCTTGTTCCAGGAGGTTGTGTTTCTGTAGCAATTCTTCCTGCAGCGCATTCCTCTTGTACAGTGAATACTTTGAACTGAGTGGCCTCTAGGTGTCTCTGTGACTTCAGGTTGTGGGAGATTGTTCATAACAGGCCATGACTGAGAGCTCAGGATCTGAGGTGAAGGCAGTGTGAGCTTCTCAAAGTGTCTGTCAGTGCGGCATTATTGTGTTTGCGAATGCATGCTCATTTCATCCTAGGCCCCTATGCAAAAGTGTGTGACCGAGGTTCACAGCTGTTGAAATGCTGACAAAGCGAAAGTAAAAACAAAATGCTGTACCTACAGGTGAGTGGGAGCATTTTGTGTTTCGGGGGTGGGGGGGGGGAGGGGGGGAAGTGAAGGAGAGATGAGGAAGTACATACAGGAGACAGGGGTGGCTCCTTCGTTATAGCGGAGGAGCGTCGCCTCACTGAAATGCCCCAGAGACGAATAATATAATGGTAATGAAGCAAATTCATTAACATTTTTCCGAACAGAGTGTCAGGTCGGGGTGGGGCCTGCTGACTGGAGGCGGGCGGGCTGCCTTTTGCACTTGTTTAAAGTGAGTATGTCTTTTTGGCCAGCTATCTTGCGACGGCTAGCTAGACATGTGCACTTTAAATCTCTCATCCTGGCTGTCCTGTGACAGCTGGGTTGAGAGTAAATGCAGGCCTCCAGTGCCTGTGGGAGAGCCCACCAGTGCCTGTGGGAGAGCCCACAGAGGCCACTCCCTCCAATCAGGGCACTGCTCTCATGAGCATGAGAGCAGTGCCAGGATTGGCTTGGGAGCCTACCTCGAGGAGAGAAGAAAATTGAGGACGTTGCACTCGTTGCAAGAAGGTAAGTGTGTTTTATTTTATGTATACATATTTTTTTGTAACCATATATTTTTTTGTAACCCGTCTCACCACCCTCTGAACATGCCAGCCGCCACTAACAGAAGAGTGAAAAGAGGACGCTGAAGGGGAAAGATGTGACGTAAAGATAGTGAATAGTAGATAGATGTTGGGGGATGGCGAAGGTGTCGGAGAGACTGCAGAGGAAAGTGGTGTGAGGGGAAGAATGAGACACTTGAAAACTATTTCACAGACCTTAGTAATTCACGGTGTCATATGTTCAGAATTGAAATATCTGAAATCTAACTATTCACAACAAAATCATTGTTACCATGAATATATCTGACACTGGAAGGGTCATTGGCGAATCCAACAGGTGTGGCTTGTTTTGAGGTGCATATCCAGTACTGTGTGATATGTCTGCAAGCAATAATGGCCCACAGAGGCACCAGAGTGCTGGTCGGTGGTACTGCATGGGAAACGCAGGATTATAGCTTGCAAGTTTTAAGCCACGCCCTTAATTGTGTAGGCTCCGCCTCTTGGACAAGATTCTTAGTTACGCTTATTAGGCCAGACACATTTTAGAGACCCGATTTTTTTCATTCCACGTCCAAGTCCTGCCACCAGCTGATCCACGTACAAATTCTGCCAGGTTTGGCCTGCCAAAATGTTACCTTGGGTTACCCAGGTGTGATAATGCAGCATGTGAAATTACTAGATTACCTGTAATGTTAATTGTAAGCCTTATTACCATGCAATTTGTAATACACTTCTTAATAGGCTTTTTTTTTGTTTTATATATGGCGAACTAGACCTAAAGATATCGGGTAGCAGAGTGATTTACATAGCACCAGTTTCATTACACAAGAACACATTCATTTTTGTTAGGCACAGGGAGATTAAGTGATTTGCCCAAAATCACAGGATGTTGAGCGTCATTGCCAAGACTCGAACCTGGTTCCCCAGCTTCGACGTCGACCGCTCTAGCCATAAGGCTATGTGCCTTATTACAGTGCAACTTGTAATGCATGTCTTACTGGATTATATATGCCTTATTACAGTGCAACTTGTAATGCATTTCTTACTGGGCTTATATATGCCTTCTTACAGTGCAACTTGTAAGGCATTTCTTACTGGGCTTATATATGCCTTCTTACAGTGCAACTTGTAATGCATTTCTTACTGGGCTTATATATGCCTTATTACAGTGCAACTTGTAATGCATTTCTTACTGGGCTTATATATGCCTTCTTACAGTGCAACTTGTAATGCATTTCTTACTGGGCTTATATATGCCTTCTTACAGTGCAACTTGTAATGCATTTCTTACTGGGCTTATATATGCCTTCTTACAGTGCAACTTGTAATGCATTTCTTACTGGGCTTATATATGCCTTCTTACAGTGCAACTTGTAATGCATTTCTTACTGGGCTTATATATGCCTTATTACAGTGCAACTTGTAATGCATTTCTTACTGGGCTTATATATGCCTTCTTACAGTGCAACTTGTAATGCATTTCTTACTGGGCTTATATATGCCTTCTTACAGTGCAACTTGTAAGGCATTTCTTACTGGGCTTATATATGCCTTCTTACAGTGCAACTTGTAATGCATTTCTTACTGGGCTTATATATGCCTTCTAACAGTGCAACTTGTAATGCATTTCTTACTGGGCTTCTATATGCCTTATTACAGTGCAACTTGTAATGCATTTCTTACTGGGCTTCTATATGCCTTATTACAGTGCAACTTGTAATGCATTTCTTACTGGGCTTATATATGCCTTATTACAGTGCAATTTGTAATGCACTTCTTACTGGGCTTATATATGCCTTATTACAGTGCAATTTGTAATGCACTTCTTACTGGGCTTATATATGCCTTATTACAGTGCAATTTGTAATGCACTTCTTACTGGGCTTATATATGCCTTCTTACAGTGCAACTTGTAATGCATTTCTTACTGGGCTTATATATGCCTTATTACAGTGCAACTTGTAATGCATTTCTTACTGGGCTTATATATGCCTTCTTACAGTGCAACTTGTAATGCATTTCTTACTGGGCTTATATATGCCTTCTTACAGTGCAACTTGTAAGGCATTTCTTACTGGGCTTATATATGCCTTCTAACAGTGCAACTTGTAATGCATTTCTTACTGGGCTTCTATATGCCTTATTACAGTGCAACTTGTAATGCATTTCTTACTGGGCTTCTATATGCCTTATTACAGTGCAACTTGTAATGCATTTCTTACTGGGCTTATATATGCCTTATTACAGTGCAATTTGTAATGCACTTCTTACTGGGCTTATATATGCCTTATTACAGTGCAATTTGTAATGCACTTCTTACTGGGCTTATATATGCCTTATTACAGTGCAATTTGTAATGCACTTCTTACTGGGCTTATATATGCCTTCTTACAGTGCAACTTGTAAGGCATTTCTTACTGGGCTTATATATGCCTTCTTACAGTGCAACTTGTAAGGCATTTCTTACTGGGCTTATATATGCCTTATTACAGTGCAACTTGTAATGCATTTCTTACTGGGCTTATATATGACTTATTACAGTGCAACTTGTAATGCACTTCTTACTGGGCTTATATATGCCTTATTACAGTGCAACTTGTAATGCACTTCTTACTGGGCTTATATATGCCTTATTACAGTGCAACTTGCAATGCACGTCTTAGTGGGCTTATATATGCCTTATTACAGTGCAACTTGTAATGCACTTCTTACTGGGCTTATATATGCCTTCTTACAGTGCAACTTGTAATGCATGTCTTACTGGGCTTATATATGCCTTATTACAGTGCAACTTGTAATGCATGTCTTACTGGGCTTATATATGCCTTCTTACAGTGCAACTTGTAATGCATGTCTTACTGGGCTTATATATGCCTTCTTACAGTGCAACTTGTAATGCATTTCTTACTGGGCTTATATATGCCTTCTTACAGTGCAACTTGTAATGCACTTCTTACTGGGCTTATATATGCCTTCTTACAGTGCAACTTGTAATGCATGTCTTACTGGGCTTATATATGCCTTATTACAGTGCAACTTGTAATGCACTTCTTACTGGGCTTATATATGCCTTATTACAGTGCAACTTGTAATGCACTTCTTACTGGGCTTATATATGCCTTATTACAGTGCAACTTGCAATGCATGTCTTACTGGGCTTATATATGCCTTCTTACAGTGCAACTTGTAATGCACTTCTTACTGGTCTTATATATGCCTTCTTACAGTGCAACTTGTAATGCATGTCTTACTGGGCTTATATATGCCTTATTACAGTGCAACTTGTAATGCATGTCTTACTGGGCTTATATATGCCTTATTACAGTGCAACTTGTAACGCATGTCTTACTGGGCTTATATATGCCTTCTTACAGTGCAACTTGTAATGCACTTCTTACTGGGCTTATATATGCCTTATTACAGTGCAACTTGTAATGCACTTCTTACTGGGCTTATATGTGCCTTCTTACAGTGCAACTTGTAATGCATGTCTTACTGGGCTTATATATGACTTATTACAGTGCAACTTATAATGCATGTCTTACTGGGCTTATATATGCCTTCTTACAGTGCAACTTGTAATGCATGTCTTACTGGGCTTATATATGCCTTATTACAGTGCAACTTGCAATGCATGTCTTACTGGGCTTATATATGCCTTATTACAGTGCAACTTGTAATGCACTTCTTACTGGACTTATATATGCCTTATTACAGTGCAACTTGTAATGCATGTCTTACTGGGCTTATATATGCCTTATTACAGTGCAACTTGTAATGCACTTCTTACTGGGCTTATATATGCCTTATTACAGTGCAACTTGCAATGCACTTCTTACTGGGCGTATATATGCCTTATTACAGTGCAACTTGTAATGCACTTCTTACTGGGCTTATATATGCCTTATTACAGTGCAATTTGTAATGCATTTCTTACTGGACTTATATATGCCTTATTACAGTGCAACTTGCAATGCATTTCTTACTGGACTTATATATGCCTTATTACAGTGCAACTTGCAATGCATTTCTTACTGGGGTAATATATGCCTTATTACAGTGCAACTTGTAAGGCATTCCTTACTGGGCTTATATATGCCTTCTTACAGTGCAACTTGCAATGCATTTCTTAATGGGCTTATATATGCCTTCTTACAGTGCAACTTGCAATGCATTTCTTACTGGGCTTATATATGCCTTCTTACAGTGCAACCTGCAATGCATTTCTTACTGGGCTTATATATGCCTTCTTACAGTGCAACTTGCAATGCATTTCTTACTGGGCTTATATATGCCTTATTACAGTGCAACTTGTAATGCATGTCTTACTGGGCTTATATATGCCTTATTACAGTGCAACTTGTAATGCATTTCTTACTGGGCTTATATATGCCTTATTACAGTGCAACTTGCAATGCATTTCTTACTGGGCTTATATATGCCTTATTACAGTGCAACTTGCAATGCATTTCTTACTGGGCTTATATATGCCTTATTACAGTGCAACTTGTAATGCACTTCTTACTAGGGTTATATATGCCTTATTACAGTGCAACTTGCAATGCATTTCTTACTGGGCTTATATATGCCTTATTACAGTGCAACTTGCAATGCACTTCTTACTGGGGTTATATATGCCTTATTACAGTGCAACTTGCAATGCATTTCTTACTGGGCTTATATATGCCTTATTACAGTGCAACTTGCAATGCACTTCTTACTGGGGTTATATATGCCTTCTTACAGTGCAACTTGCAATGCATGTCTTACTGGGCTTATATATGCCTTATTACAGTGCAACTTGCAATGCATTTCTTACTGGGCTTATATATGCCTTATTACAGTGCAACTTACAATGCACTTCTTACTGGGGTTGTATATGCCTTCTTACAGTGCAACTTGCAATGCATGTCTTACTGGGCTTATATATGCCTTATTACAGTGCAACTTGCAATGCATTTCTTACTGGGCTTATATATGCCTACTTACAGTGCAACTTGTAATGCATGTCTTACTGGGCTTATATATGCCTTATTACAGTGCAACTTGCAATGCATTTCTTACTGGGCTTATATATGCCTTATTACAGTGCAACTTGTAATGCACTTCTTACTGGGATTATATATGCCTTATTACAGTGCAACTTGCAATGCATTTCTTACTGGGCTTATATATGCCTTATTACAGTGCAACTTGTAATGCACTTCTTACTGGGATTATATATGCCTTATTACAGTGCAACTTGCAATGCATGTCTTACTGGGCTTATATATGCCTTATTACAGTGCAACTTGTAATGCACTTCTTACTGGGATTATATATGCCTTATTACAGTGCAACTTGCAATGCATTTCTTACTGGGGTTATATATGCCTTCTTACAGTGCAACTTGCAATGCATGTCTTACTGGGCTTATATATGCCTTATTACAGTGCAACTTGCAATGCACTTCTTACTGGGGTTATATATGCCTACTTACAGTGCAACTTGTAATGCATGTCTTACTGGGCTTATATATGCCTTATTACAGTGCAACTTGTAATGCACTTCTTACTGGGATTATATATGCCTTATTACAGTGCAACTTGTAATGCATTTCTTACTGGGGTTATATATGCCTTCTTACAGTGCAACTTGCAATGCATGTCTTACTGGGCTTATATATGCCTTATTACAGTGCAACTTGTAATGCACTTCTTACTGGGCTTATATATGCCTTATTACAGTGCAACTTGCAATGCATTTCTTACTGGGGTTATATATGCCTTATTACAGTGCAACTTGTAATTCACTTCTTACTGGGCTTATATATGCTTATTACAGTGCAACTTGTAATGCACTTCTTACTGGGATTATATATGCCTTATTACAGTGCAACTTGCAATGCATTTCTTACTGGGGTTATATATGCCTTTTTACAGTGCAACTTGCAATGCATGTCTTACTGGGCTTATATATGCCTTATTACAGTGCAACTTGCAATGCACTTCTTACTGGGGTTATATATGCCTACTTACAGTGCAACTTGTAATGCATGTCTTACTGGGCTTATATATGCCTTATTACAGTGCAACTTGTAATGCACTTCTTACTGGGATTATATATGCCTTATTACAGTGCAACTTGCAATGCATTTCTTACTGGGGTTATATATGCCTTCTTACAGTGCAACTTGCAATGCATGTCTTACTGGGCTTATATATGCCTTATTACAGTGCAACTTGTAATGCACTTCTTACTGGGCTTATATATGCCTTATTACAGTGCAACTTGCAATGCATTTCTTACTGGGGTTATATATGCCTTATTACAGTGCAACTTGTAATTCACTTCTTACTGGGCTTATATATGCTTATTACAGTGCAACTTGTAATTCACTTCTTACTGGGCTTATATATGCCTTATTACAGTGCAACTTGTAATTCACTTCTTACTGGGCTTATATATGCCTTATTATTATTATTATTAAGTGACATTTATAGAGCGCACTGACACCATGAGTTTCCTGGCGCTGTAGGACAGAGGTGAGATACAGGCTGGGAGATTACAAGAATTAGCATGGTGGAGGGAAGAGGAAGGTTTTAAGCTGCTTCCTAAAATGAAGGAGGGAGCTGCTAGATTTAATGGTCAGAGGGAGGGGATTCCAGAACTTTGGGGCCAGGAGGTCAAACCTTCGTCCACCGAATTTATTGGTTCTGGTTTTGGGCACGACAAGCTTGTGAAGGTGTGAAGAGCGTAGGTTGCGAGTAGGGCAATAAGGATGGATGAGTGAGGTTATGAATGCGGGGCTGGTGCCATGAAGGGCTCTGAACGTGAGGCAGCCCACCTTGAAGGCCACTCTCTGCTCTACAGGCAGCCAGTGTAGTTTGTGCAGCAGTGGTGTGGCCGATTGCCATTTGGGGGATTTGTAAATGAGGCGGGCTGCTTGGTTCTGGGCTACCTGTAGGTGGTAGAGGAGTGATTTGGGAAGGCCGTGATAGAGGGAGTTAGAGAAGTCCAAGCGGGAGACCACTAAGGAGACGATCACTTGGATTAGAGCAGCAGGGGGGAGTAAGTGGCTGATTTTGCGGACCTTGCGGAGTTGAAAGGAACAGGATCAAACCACAGAACCGACTTGAGATCGGAGGGAGAGTTCGGCGTCGATGGTCACGCCGAGGCTCTTTACAGTGTTCGTGGGGGTTGGTGGGGTGCCCAGTTCCGTAGGCCAGAAGTGGGTCCCCCAGACAGTAGGGCTGGAGCCCGGAAGAAGGAGCTCTGTTTTCCCAGGGTTCAATTTTAAATGGTTGGCGTTCATCCATTCCTGTATATGGACCAGGGCGGAGTGGAAGTTGGCTAGCGCGTTCTGGGAGTTAAGGGGGAAGATGATCTGCAGATCGTCGGCATAGTTATATACTGTGATATCCCAGTTATGGAGTGAGTGGAGTAGGGGCCGGAGGTAAAGGTTAAACAATAGGGGTGACAGGGAAGAGCCTTGGGGGACACCACATGTCGTGAGGGTTTTGGGCGCTGTGAAGGGGCCCTGCCGGACGGCCTGTGATCTTCCGGACAAGAATGATTGTATCCAGCTCAGGTCGAGGCCTTGGATGCCGGCCTGTTCGACACGGTGGAGCAGGATGTTGTGGTCCACCGTGTCGAACGCGGCCGATAGGTCCAGGAGTATGAGGGCCTGGGGGATCCCTGCGTCGGCGTCCCTCCTCAGTGTGTCAAGGACAGCCAAGATGACAGCCTCCGTTGAAAAGGTAGGCTGGAAGCCTGCCTGGTTGGGTTCCAGGTAGCTAGATGATTCGATAAATTTGGAGAGGCATTGGGTGACATGCGCTTCAATTATTTTGGAAAGGAAGGGTTCCTACCCTAAATGGGACGGAAATTGGACAGATCTGCTGGGTCCGCGCCAGGTTTCTTCAGTAGCGGGACTAGGATGGCCTCTTTGAAAGAGCTGGGAACAGTGCCTGTGCTGAGCGAACCGTTCAACAGAGGTAAGATACATTCGGGTAGGGAGTGGCAGATGCTCCGCAGGATCAGGGGAGGGCAGACGTCGTTCGGGGAGCCTGATTTTACCCGGGACGCAAGCTGGGCCAGGGAAGCAGAGTTGAGGGCCGGGAAGTCTGAACAGACAGATGAATTGTTGCAGGGAGTATCAGAGAAGGGAGTCCGGGGAGAGGTGGTGATTGAAGCCTTGATTTTATTAATTTTCTCAACAAAGAAGAGGTTGAGGGCGTCGCAGGTTCCTTGGGTTGGGGTTTGACCTGGAAGAGTTCTATCATCAGAGGTGAGTTCGTTCATGATGCGGAACACTTCCTTAGATTTGTTGTCCGAGGAGGAGATTCGGTTGGAGAAGTGAGATGATTTGGCTGAGGAGATTGCGATTTTGTAGTCTCTCCGGGCTAGGGTGTATTGCAGTCTGTCTGCTTCAGAGTAGTTACGTCTCCATGTCCTTTCCAGCTGGCGCACTTTCAGTTTGAGTTTTTTTAGGTCTTCCGTGAACCATCTGTGGGAGTTGTGGTGTCTGGTCGGGGGAAATTTGGTGCGGGGGGCAAATATGTCACTGGCTGACTTCAACCAAGTGTCGATGTCACAGTCCAGCTCGTCGATATTAGTGTTGGTGGGCAGGTTGAGGGTGGGCCGGGTATCGGAAAGGGTCGCGAGCAGGCCTTGGGAGTCGTGGTAGCTCCATTTGCGGGAAAGGCCGCCTGCCATCAGTGGGATGGGCCTTTTGCCGCTGACAGTGAGGATAGTATCCACTAAGTGGTGGTCTGACCAGGTGCAAGAGGAGACGGATGGGGGGGGGGAAAGGTCAGGTTTTGGGACCATATCTGATCCAAAATGTGGCCCTTAATGTGGGTAGCCGAGGTGATCTGTTGAGTCAGGTTGAGGCTGGTAAGGGCCTCAAAGATCTCCAGAGCATGGGGCCCGGCGTTGGCATCGTCGAACCAGTAATTGAGGTCGCCGAAGAGGGCGAATCTGGGGTTGGAAGTGAGTAGGTTGATCAGCTGGTCGGTCAGGGTAACAGCGAAGGAGGGCATGAGTTGGGGGGGGTCGGTAGAGGAGAAGGAGTGTTAAGGCGCCTAGATCCGTTTTTAGACTGAGGATAAGGTTGTCGACACCCGGGAGGGGGAGGGAGGATGTGGAGATGAAATTGAGATGTTTAGATATTATGGCGGCCACTCCGCCTCCCGGGCGGTTGCCTTGACGGTCAGCGCGGAGGATGTAATAATCAGGTGGGAGTGCCGCCAGAATGTCAGGGAGGGAGTCTGGGGTCAGCCAGGTCTCCGTGAGTAGGAGCACATCCGGTTTCTCGGTGGATAGGAGGATAAAGATATCGGCGTGATGCCTTATTACAGTGCAACTTGCAATGCACTTCTTACTTGGCTTCTATATGCCTTATTACAGTGCAACTTGTAATGCATTTCTTACTGGGCTTATATATGCCTTATTACAGTGCAACTTGTAATACACTTCTTACTGGGCTTATATATGCCTTATTACAGTGCAATTTGTAATGCACTTCTTACTGGGCTTATATATGCCTTATTACAGTGCAACTTGTAATGCACTTCTTACTGGGCTTATATATGCCTTATTACAGTGCAACTTGAAATGCATTTCTTACTGGGCTTATATATGCCTTATTACAGTGCAACTTGTAATGCACTTCTTACTGGGCTTATATATGCCTTATTACAGTGCAACTTGTGATGCATTTCTTACTGGGCTTATATATGCCTTATTACAGTGCAACTTGTAATGCATTTCTTACTGGGCTTATATATGCCTTCTTACAGTGCAACTTGCAATGCACTTCTTACTGGGCTTATATATGCCTTCTTACAGTGCAACTTGTAATGCATGTCTTACTGGGCTTATATATGCCTTCTTACAGTGCAACTTGTAAGTCATTTCTTACTGGGCTTATATATGCCTTATTACAGTGCAACTTGTAATGCACTTCTTACTGGGCTTATACATGCCTTATTACAGTGCAACTTGTAATGCACTTCTTACTGGGCTTATATATGCCTTATTACAGTGCAACTTGTAATGCACGTCTTACTGGGCTTATATATGCCTTCTTACAGTGCAACTTGTAAGTCATTTCTTACTGGGCGTATATATGCTTTCTTACAGTGCAACTTGTAAGTCATTTCTTACTGGGCTTATATATGCCTTCTTACAGTGCAACTTGTAATACACTTCTTACTGGGCTTATATATGCCTTCTTACAGTGCAACTTGTAAGGCATTTCTTACTGGGCTTATATATGCCTTCTTACAGTGCAACTTGTAAGGCTTTTCTTACTGGGCTTATATATGCCTTCTTACAGTGCAACTTGTAATACACTTCTTACTGGGCTTATATATGCCTTCTTACAGTGCAACTTGTAAGGCATTTCTTACTGGGCTTATATATGCCTTCTTACAGTGCAACTTGTAATGCATTTCTTACTGGGCTTATATATGCCTTATTACAGTGCAACTTGTAATGCATTTCTTACTGGGCTTATATATGCCTTATTACAGTGCAACTTGTAATGCATTTCTTACTGGGCTTATATATGCCTTATTACAGTGCAACTTGTAATGCATTTCTTACTGGGCTTATTTATGCCTTCTTACAGTGCAACTTGTAATGCATTTCTTACTGGGCTTATATATGCCTTCTTACAGTGCAACTTGTAATGCACTTCTTACTGGGCTTATATATGCCTTCTTACAGTGCAACTTGTAAGGCATTTCTTACTGGGATTATATATGCCTTCTTACAGTGCAACTTGTAAGGCATTTCTTACTGGGCTTATATATGCCTTCTTACAGTGCAACTTGTAAGGCATTTCTTACTGGGCTTATATATACCTTCTTACAGTGCAACTTGTAAGGCATTTCTTACTGGGCTTATATATGCCTTATTACAGTGCAACTTGTAATGCATTTCTTACTGGGCTTATATATGCCTTATTACAGTGCAACTTGTAATGCATTTCTTACTGGGCTTATATATGCCTTATTACAGTGCAACTTGTAATGCATTTCTTACTGGGCTTATATATGCCTTATTACAGTGCAACTTGCAATGCACTTCTTACTGGGCTTATATATGCCTTCTTACAGTGCAACTTGTAATGCACGTCTTACTGGGCTTATATATGCCTTATTACAGTCCAACTTGTAATGCATTTCTTACTGGGCTTATATATGCCCTATTACAGTGCAACTTGTAATACACTTCTTACTGGGCTTATATATGCCTTCTTACAGTGCAACTTGTAATGCACTTCTTACTGGGCTTATATATGCCTTATTACAGTGCAACTTGTAAGTCATTTCTTACTGGGCTTATATATGCCTTCTTACAGTGCAACTTGTAAGGCATTTCTTACTGGGCTTATATATGCCTTCTTACAGTGCAACTTGTAATGCACTTCTTACTGGGCTTATATATACCTTCTTACAGTGCAACTTGTAAGGCATTTCTTACTGGGCTTATATATGCCTTATTACAGTGCAACTTGTAATGCATTTCTTACTGGGCTTATATATGCCTTATTACAGTGCAACTTGTAATGCATTTCTTACTGGGCTTATATATGCCTTATTACAGTGCAACTTGCAATGCACTTCTTACTGGGCTTATATATGCCTTCTTACAGTGCAACTTGTAATGCACGTTTTACTGGGCTTATATATGCCTTATTACAGTGCAACTTGTAATGCATTTCTTACTGGGCTTATATATGCCCTATTACAGTGCAACTTGTAATACACTTCTTACTGGGCTTATATATGCCTTCTTACAGTTCAACTTGTAATGCACTTCTTACTGGGCTTATAAATGCCTTATTACAGTGCAACTTGTAATGCACTTCTTACTGGGCTTATATATGCCTTCTTACAGTGCAACTTGTAAGGCATTTCTTACTGGGCTTATATATGCCTTCTTACAGTGCAACTTGTAATGCACTTCTTACTGGGCTTATATATACCTTCTTACAGTGCAACTTGTAATACACTTCTTACTGGGCTTATATATGCCTTCTTACAGTGCAACTTGTAAGGCATTTCTTACTGGGCATATATATGCCTTCTTACAGTGCAACTTGTAATGCATTTCTTACTGGGCTTATATATGCCTTATTACAGTGCAACTTGTAATGCACTTCTTACTGGGCTTATATATGCCTTATTACAGTGCAACGTGTAATGCACTTCTTACTGGGCTTATATATGCCTTCATACAGTGCAACTTGTAATGCACTTCTTACTGGGCTTATATATGCCTTATTACAGTGCAACTTGTAATGCATTTCTTACTGGGCTTATATATGCCTTCTTACAGTGCAACTTGTAAGGCATTTCTTACTGGGCTTATATATGCCTTCTTACAGTGCAACTTGTAATGCATTTCTTACTGGGCTTATATATGCCTTCTTACAGTGCAACTTGTAATACACTTCTTACTGGGCTTCTATATGCCTTCGTACAGTGCAACTTGTAAGGCATTTCTGACTGGGCTTATATATGCCTTCTTACAGTGCAACTTGTAATGCATTTCTTACTGGGCTTATATATGCCTTATTACAGTGCAACTTGTAATGCATTTCTTACTGGGCTTATATATGCCTTATTACAGTGCAACTTGTAATGCATTACTTACTGGGCTTATATATGCCTTATTACAGTGCAATTTGTAATGCATTTCTTACTGGGCTTATATATGCCTTATTACAGTGCAACTTGCAATGCACTTCTTACTGGGCTTATATATGCCTTATTACAGTTCAACTTGTAATGCATGTCTTACTGGGCTTATATATGCCTTCTTACAGTGCAACTTGTAAGTCATTTCTTACTGGGCTTATATATGCCTTATTACAGTGCAACTTGTAATGCATTTCTTACTGGGCTTATGTATGCCTTCTTACAGTGCAACTTGTAAGTTATTTCTTACTGGGCGTCTATATGCCTTATTACAGTGCAACTTGTAATGCATTTCTTAATGGGCTTATATATGCCTTATTACAGTGCAACTTGTAATGCATTTCTTACTGGGCTTATATATGCCTTCTTACAGTGCAACTTGTAATGCATTTCTTACTGGGCTTATATATGCCTTCTTACAGTGCAACTTGTAATGCACTTCTTACTGGGCTTATATATGCCTTATTACAGTGCAACTTGTAATGCACTTCTTACTGGGCTTATATATGCCTTATTACAGTGCAACTTGCAATGCATGTCTTACTGGGCTTATATATGCCTTATTACAGTGCAACTTGTAATGCACTTCTTACTGGGCTTATATATGCCTACTTACAGTGCAACTTGTAATGCATGTCTTACTGGGCTTATATATGCCTTATTACAGTGCAACTTGTAATGCATGTCTTACTGGGCTTATATATGCCTTATTACAGTGCAACTTGTAATGCATGTCTTACTGGGCTTATATATGCCTTCTTACAGTGCAACTTGTAATGCACTTCTTACTGGGCTTATATATGCCTTATTACAGTGCAACTTGTAATGCACTTCTTACTGGGCTTATATATGCCTTATTACAGTGCAACTTGTAATGCACTTCTTACTGGGCTTATATATGCCTTATTACAGTGCAACTTGCAATGCACTTCTTACTGGGCTTATATATGCCTTATTACAGTGCAACTTGTAATGCACGTCTTACTGGGCTTATATATGCCTTATTACAGTGCAACTTGTAATGCATTTCTTACTGGGCTTATATATGCCCTATTACAGTGCAACTTGTAATACACTTCTTACTGGGCTTATATATGCCTTCTTACAGTGCAACTTGTAATGCACTTCTTACTGGGCTTATATATGCCTTATTACAGTGCAACTTGTAATGCACTTCTTACTGGGCTTATATATGCCTTCTTACAGTGCAACTTGTAAGGCATTTCTTACTGGGCTTATATATGCCTTCTTACAGTGCAACTTGTAATGCACTTCTTACTGGGCTTATATATACCTTCTTACAGTGCAACTTGTAATACACTTCTTACTGGGCTTATATATGCCTTCTTACAGTGCAACTTCTAAGGCATTTCTTACTGGGCATATATATGCCTTCTTACAGTGCAACTTGTAATGCATTTCTTACTGGGCTTATATATGCCCTATTACAGTGCAACTTGTAATACACTTCTTACTGGGCTTATATATGCCTTCTTACAGTGCAACTTGTAATGCACTTCTTACTGGGCTTATATATGCCTTATTACAGTGCAACTTGTAATGCACTTCTTACTGGGCTTATATATGCCTTCTTACAGTGCAACTTGTAAGGCATTTCTTACTGGGCTTATATATGCCTTCTTACAGTGCAACTTGTAATGCACTTCTTACTGGGCTTATATATACCTTCTTACAGTGCAACTTGTAATACACTTCTTACTGGGCTTATATATGCCTTCTTACAGTGCAACTTGTAAGGCATTTCTTACTGGGCATATATATGCCTTCTTACAGTGCAACTTGTAATGCATTTCTTACTGGGCTTATATATGCCTTATTACAGTGCAACTTGTAATGCACTTCTTACTGGGCTTATATATGCCTTATTACAGTGCAACGTGTAATGCACTTCTTACTGGGCTTATATATGCCTTCTTACAGTGCAACTTGTAATGCACTTCTTACTGGGCTTATATATGCCTTATTACAGTGCAACTTGTAATGCATTTCTTACTGGGCTTATATATGCCTTCTTACAGTGCAACTTGTAAGGCATTTCTTACTGGGCTTATATATGCCTTCTTACAGTGCAACTTGTAATGCATTTCTTACTGGGCTTATATATGCCTTATTACAGTGCAACTTGTAATGCATTTCTTACTGGGCTTATATATGCCTTATTACAGTGCAACTTGCAATGCACTTCTTACTGGGCTTATATATGCCTTATTACAGTGCAACTTGTAATGCATGTCTTACTGGGCTTATATATGCCTTCTTACAGTGCAACTTGTAAGTCATTTCTTACTGGGCTTATATATGCCTTATTACAGTGCAACTTGTAATGCACTTCTTACTGGGCTTATATATGCCTTATTACAGTGCAACTTGTAATGCATTTCTTACTGGGCTTATATATGCCTTCTTACAGTGCAACTTGTAAGTTATTTCTTACTGGGCGTCTATATGCCTTATTACAGTGCAACTTGTAATGCATTTCTTAATGGGCTTATATATGCCTTATTACAGTGCAACTTGTAATGCATTTCTTACTGGGCTTATATATGCCTTCTTACAGTGCAACTTGTAATGCATTTCTTACTGGGCTTATATATGCCTTATTACAGTGCAACTTGTAATGCACTTCTTACTGGGCTTATATATGCCTTATTACAGTGCAAATTGTAATGCACTTCTTACTGGGCTTATATATGCCTTATTACAGTGCAACTTGCAATGCATGTCTTACTGGGCTTATATATGCCTTATTACAGTGCAACTTGTAATGCATTTCTTACTGGGCTTATATATGCCTTATTACAGTGCAACTTGTAATGCATTTCTTACTGGGCTTATATATGCCTTATTACAGTGCAACTTGTAATGCATTTCTTACTGGGCTTATATATGCCTTATTACAGTGCAACTTGCAATGCACTACTTACTGGGCTTATATATGCCTTATTACAGTGCAACTTGTAATGCATGTCTTACTGGGCTTATATATGCCTTCTTACAGTGCAACTTGTAAGTCATTTCTTACTGGGCTTATATATGCCTTATTACAGTGCAACTTGTAATGCACTTCTTACTGGGCTTATATATGCCTTATTACAGTGCAACTTGTAATGCATTTCGCTTATATATGCCTTCTTACAGTGCAACTTGTAAGTTATTTCTTACTGGGCGTCTATATGCCTTTTTACAGTGCAACTTGTAATGCATTTCTTAATGGGCTTATATATGCCTTATTACAGTGCAACTTGTAATGCATTTCTTACTGGGCTTATATATGCCTTCTTACAGTGCAACTTGTAATGCATTTCTTACTGGGCTTATATATGCCTTCTTACAGTGCAACTTGTAATGCACTTCTTACTGGGCTTATATATGCCTTATTACAGTGCAACTTGTAATGCACTTCTTACTGGGCTTATATATGCCTTATTACAGTGCAACTTGCAATGCATGTCTTACTGGGCTTATATATGCCTTATTACAGTGCAACTTGTAATGCACTTCTTACTGGGCTTATATATGCCTACTTACAGTGCAACTTGTAATGCATGTCTTACTGGGCTTATATATGCCTTATTACAGTGCAACTTGTAATGCATGTCTTACTGGGCTTATATATGCCTTATTACAGTGCAACTTGTAATGCATGTCTTACTGGGCTTATATATGCCTTCTTACAGTGCAACTTGTAATGCACTTCTTACTGGGCTTATATATGCCTTATTACAGTGCAACTTGTAATGCACTTCTTACTGGGCTTATATATGCCTTATTACAGTGCAACTTGTAATGCACTTCTTACTGGGCTTATATATGCCTTATTACAGTGCAACTTGCAATGCACTTCTTACTGGGCTTATATATGCCTTATTACAGTGCAACTTGTAATGCACTTCTTACTGGGCTTATATATGCCTTATTACAGTGCAATTTGTAATGCATTTCTTACTGGACTTATATATGCCTTATTACAGTGCAACTTGCAATGCATTTCTTACTGGACTTGTATATGCCTTATTACAGTGCAACTTGCAATACACTTCTTACTGGGGTTATATATGCCTTATTATAGTGCAACTTGTAATACACTTCTTACTGGGCTTATATATACCTTATTACAGTGCAACTTGCAATTCACTTCTTACTGGGCTTATATATACCTTATTACAGTGCAACTTGTAATACACTTCTTACTGGGCTTATATATGCCTTATTACAGTGCAACTTGCAATGCATTTCTTACTGGGCTTATATATGCCTTATTACAGTGCAACTTGCAATGCATTTCTTACTGGGCTTATATATGCCTTATTACAGTGCAACTTGCAATACACTTCTTACTGGGGTTATATATGCCTTATTACAGTGCAACTTGTAATGCACTTCTTACTGGGGTTATATATCCCTTATTACAGTGCAACTTGCAATGCATTTCTTACTGAGCTTATATATGCCTTATTACAGTGCAACTTGCAATGCACTTCTTACTGGGGTTATATATGCCTTATTACAGTGCAACTTGCAATGCACTTCTTACTGGGGTCATATATCCCTTATTACAGTGCAACTTGCAATGCATTTCTTACTGGGCTTATATATGCCTTATTACAGTGCAACTTGCAATGCACTTCTTACTGGGCTTATATATGCCTTATTACAGTGCAACTTGCAATGCACTTCTTACTGGGGTTATATATGCCTTATTACAGTGCAACTTGTAATGCATGTCTTACTGGACTTATATATGCCTTATTACAGTGCAACTTGCAATGCATTTCTTACTGGGCTTATATATGCCTTATTACAGTGCAACTTGCAATGCATGTCTTACTGGGCTTATATATGCCTTCTTACAGTGCAACTTGTAATGCACTTCTTACTGGGCTTATATATGCCTTCTTACAGTGCAACTTGTAATGCATTTCTTACTGGGCTTATATATGCCTTCTTACAGTGCAACTTGCAATGCATTTCTTACTGGGGTTATATATGCCTTATTACAGTGCAACTTGTAATGCACTTCTTACTGGGGTTATATATGCTTATTACAGTGCAACTTGTAATGCACTTCTTACTGGGGTTATATATGCCTTATTACAGTGCAACTTGTAATGCACTTCTTACTGGGGTTATATATGCCTTATTACAGTGCAACTTGCAATGCACTTCTTACTGGGGTTATATATCCCTTATTACAGTGCAACTTGCAATGCATTTCTTACTGGGCTTATATATGCCTTATTACAGTGCAACTTGCAATGCACTTCTTACTGGGCCTATATATGCCTTATTACAGTGCAACTTGCAATGCACTTCTTACTGGGGTTATATATGCCTTATTACAGTGCAACTTGTAATGCACTTCTTACTGGGCTTATATATGCCTACTTACAGTGCAACTTGTAATGCATGTCTTACTGGACTTATATATGCCTTATTACAGTGCAACTTGCAATGCATTTCTTACTGGGCTTATATATGCCTTATTACAGTGCAACTTGCAATGCATGTCTTACTGGGCTTATATATGCCTTCTTACAGTGCAACTTGTAATGCACTTCTTACTGGGCTTATATATGCCTTATTACAGTGCAACTTGTAATGCACTTCTTACTGGGCTTATATATGCCTTCTTACAGTGCAACTTGTAATGCATTTCTTACTGGGCTTATATATGCCTTATTACAGTGCAACTTGCAATGCATTTCTTACTGGGGTTATATATGCCTTATTACAGTGCAACTTGTAATTCACTTCTTACTGGGCTTATATATGCTTATTACAGTGCAACTTGTAATTCACTTCTTACTGGGCTTATATATGCCTTATTACAGTGCAACTTGTAATTCACTTCTTACTGGGCTTATATATGCCTTATTATTATTATTATTAAGTGACATTTATAGAGCGCACTGACACCATGAGTTTCCTGGCGCTGTAGGACAGAGGTGAGATACAGGCTGGGAGATTACAAGAATTAGCAGGGTGGAGGGAAGAGGAAGGTTTTAAGCTGCTTCCTAAAATGAAGGAGGGAGCTGCTAGATTTAATGGTCAGAGGGAGGGGATTCCAGAACTTTGGGGCCAGGAGGTCAAACCTTCGTCCACCGAATTTATTGGTTCTGGTTTTGGGCACGACAAGCTTGTGAAGAGCGTAGGTTGCGAGTAGGGCAATAAGGATGGATGAGTGAGGTTATGAATGCGGGGCTGGTGCCATGAAGGGCTCTGAACGTGAGGCAGCCCACCTTGAAGGCCACTCTCTGCTCTACAGGCAGCCAGTGTAGTTTGTGCAGCAGTGGTGTGGCCGATTGCCATTTGGGGGATTTGTAAATGAGGCGGGCTGCTTGGTTCTGGGCTACCTGTAGGTGGTAGAGGAGTGATTTTGGAAGGCCGTGATAGAGGGAGTTAGAGAAGTCCAAGCGGGAGACCACTAAGGAGACGATCACTTGGATTAGAGCAGCAGGGGGGAGTAAGTGGCTGATTTTGCGGACCTTGTGGAGTTGAAAGGAACAGGATGAAACCACAGAACCGACTTGAGATCGGAGGGAGAGTTCGGCGTCGATGGTCACGCCGAGGCTCTTTACAGTGTTCGTGGGGGTTGGTGGGGTGCCCAGTTCCATAGGCCAGAAGTGGGTCCCCCAGACAGTAGGGCTGGAGCCCGGAAGAAGGAGCTCTGTTTTCCCAGGGTTCAATTTTAAATGGTTGGCGTTCATCCATTCCTGAATATGGACCAGGGCGGAGTGGAAGTTGGCTAGCGCGTTCTGGGAGTTAAGGGGGAAGATGATCTGCAGATCGTCGGCATAGTTATGTACTGTGATATCCCAGTTATGGAGTGAGTGGAGTAGGGGCCGGAGGTAAAGGTTAAACAATAGGGGTGACAGGGAAGAGCCTTGGGGGACACCACATGTCGTGAGGGTTTTGGGCGCTGTGAAGGGGCCCTGCCGGACGGCCTGTGATCTTCCGGACAAGAATGATTGTATCCAGCTCAGGGCGAGGCCTTGGATGCCAGCCTGTTCGACACGGTGGAGCAGGATGTTGTGGTCCACCGTGTCGAACGCGGCCGATAGGTCCAGGAGTATGAGGGCCTGGGGGATCCCTGCGTCGGCGTTCCTCCTCAGCGTGTCAAGGACAGCCTAGATGACAGCCTCCGTTGAAAAGGTAGGCTGGAAGCCTGCCTGGTTGGGTTCCAGGTAGCTAGATGATTCGATAAATTTGGAGAGGCATTGGGTGACATGCGCTTCGATTATTTTGGAAAGGAAGGGTTCCTACCCTAAATGGGCATGAAATTGGACAGATCTGCTGGGTCCGCTCCAGGTTTCTTCAGTAGCGGGACTAGGATGGCCTCTTTGAAAGAGCTGGGAACAGTGCCTGTGCTGAGCGAACCGTTCAACAGAGGTAAGATACATTCGGGTAGGGAGTGGCAGATGCTCCGCAGGATCAGGGGAGGGCAGACGTCGTTCGGGGAGCCTGATTTTACCCGGGACGCAAGCTGGGCCAGGGAAGCAGAGTTGAGGGCCGGGAAGTCTGAACAGACAGATGAATTGTTGCAGGGAGTATCAGAGAAGGGAGTTCGGGGAGAGGTGGTGATTGAAGCCTTGATTTTATTAATTTTCTCAACAAAGAAGAGGTTGAGGGCGTCGCAGGTTCCTTGGGTTGGGGTTTGACCTGGAAGAGTTCTATCATCAGAGGTGAGTTCGTTCATGATGCGGAACACTTCCTTAGATTTGTTGTCCGAGGAGGAGATTCGGTTGGAGAAGTGAGATGATTTGGCTGAGGAGATTGCGATTTTGTAGTCTCTCCGGGCTAGGGTGTATTGCAGTCTGTCTGCTTCAGAGTAGTTACGTCTCCATGTCCTTTCCAGCTGGCGCACTTTCAGTTTGAGTTTTTTTAGGTCTTCCGTGAACCATCTGTGGGAGTTGTGGTGTCTGGTCGGGGGAAATTTGGTGCGGGGGGCAAATACGTTCTGTCTGTTCAGTTGAAATTGATTTTGTCACATTGTACCTTGCTTTTAAAATGTATCTTTCACTTGCCGCATACCTGCACTTAATTTTGTGAAACACCGCGTTTGGAGCGGATCTCTTTCCCATTTGGAATTACACCACACCGCCAGAACGGCGTACATCTTGGGTGAGGGCTAAGGATTGGTGCGGTCTAGTCGTCAGAAGGACGCTAGACCGGTACTTAAGGCAGCCATGCTGACGCGCAGCGGGCACGCGCGGCGGGCTCGCCAGAGCATCGCCGGAGTCACGCCAGAGTCCAGCCTGTCTGCGCCCGGGGGCGGGGACTCCTGGCCAACGGCGTACTTACTCCTCGGAGGAGTTGCGCAGTCTGGATAAAGGTGAGGTACGCGTGGATTGTGTAACCTTGCTGAAACTCAGAAAGTACGCGATATCTGTCCCCCATAATGTGACCCCCTCAGGGCTGTACTCTTCACTGAAATTAGCTAGCTTAAATACCCGCTCGCTCCACTGTCACCATGTAGAAATCTATAATCTGTTGCAGGACAACGAGATAGATATACTGACTCTATCAGAGACTTGGATGGGCGATAACTCGATGCCGGACATCATCGCCGCTCTCCCTAGCGGCTATGATGCTATATGGCATAACCGCCCAGGAAATGCACGGGGGGAGGGGTATCGGTTCTTTTTAAAAAGGCTTTGTCAGTGGAAAGTCTGCTGTCAGAGACAGTCGATCTAGCTGATTTGCTTGGGGTGAAAGTCACCGTGAATAACTCATGTTGGGTGGTGCTAGCTGTCTATCGCCCACCCAATGCAACCCCACTGTTCTATGATTTATTTGGTCCCATTATGTCGGACTTATGTACCCGTTATACGAAAATCTTAGTAACAGGAGATTTTAACTTACATTGGGATAAGCCCAAATGGGACCTGTCTATGAGCCAATTGGACACCATGATGTCAGCTCTAAGTTTCAAACAACTTGTGAAGGTTCCCACACACATTAAAGGTCATGTTCTTGACCTGGTGTGGACCACAGACCCAAAGGTGGCCCTTAAAGATGTGGCCCCATGTATATGGTCTGACCATCATCTAGTTACCTGTGAGGTACGCATTAACGGCCACATAAACAAATTGCTACCGGAAGTCAGGAGAATCCGTAAATGGGCAGAGGTTGATTTGATAACCCTGACCAAGGTGCTCTTGCCAAGGGATCGGTCTCCGAGTCCAGGTCATAGCCTGGACCGGGAATACGCGGATTTAACGCGGAGCCTGATCCTAGCTATTGATCAGATAGCACCTAGAAGAACGAAGTTAATAAAAGGACCCTGTAAAGGGGCTCCATGGTTTAAGCCATCATTGAGGGACCATAAAAGGAAGCTTAGAGCGTTGGAAAGAGGATGGAGGAAAACTAAACAGACCTCAGCTAGGAACCTCTACCGAACCTCTCTTAACCTATACAAAAAGTCTATTGCTCTAGCTAAAGTAAAAGTAAAGTAAAGTCCACATTTGTAAAGCGCACAATCACCCGTAAGGGTCTCTAGGCGCTGGGGGGCCGTCGGAAAGATTAAGCGAGCTATTGCCCAGAGTCACATGGTGCTGGGCTAACCTGCCGCCGGAGCCGGGGATCGAACCGTGGTCCCCAGATTCCAGCGTCAGTCGCCCTGGCCGCGGCTAGCTAAAGCTGAATACTATGAGTCCCGCCTAAGTAAGGCAGCTAATGTCCAGAAGGAGACCTTTAAGATCTTGTCGGAGTTGAGTAAAAAACCCGATAGTTCTCAGTCTCCCTTAAATTGCAATGCCTTTCAGGGATACTTCTTGGAAAAAGTGCGAACCATTATCCAGGAGATAAAAAGTGGCATGGCAAATGGGATGGCTATGCCTACAGCCCCTCATAAACCGGTTGACAGCACTATCGCACTGTTTCCAGAGATTGATACACTGAGTCTGGAGCAGTTGATGGGTAGAATCAAATCCGGATCTCCAGCGGACCCGTGTCCACCAAGAGTCTTTCAGGTAGCCCGCCCTTTACTGGAGGAACGTATTATCTCCCTCCTAAATAGATCCTTGGAGACAGGGCATATACCAGCTGAGCTTAAGGAAGCACGTGTAAGACCCCTGCTGAAGAAACCAGGCGCAGACCCCGCTGTGCTAAAGAACTACAGGCCTATCTCTCAGTTGCCATTCCTCTCAAAAATACTGGAACAACATGTATTAAAATCCCTGTCCATGTACCTGGAGTCTCACCACCTACTTCATGAACGACAGGCAGGGTTTCGAGCTCATCACAGCACCGAGTTGGTGATGCTCTCGGTGCTGGATGAATTGAGAGGCCTGGCTGACGGTAAGAAACCGAGCGCCCTGATTTTGTTAGACCTTTCAGCGGCGTTCGATACCGTCAGCCATGCGCTGCTTCTGGAGAGATTGAGTGATTTCGGCATCAAAGGCCTGGCCCTCAGATGGTTGCAATCCTTCCTCTTGGGAAGGACTCAAAGGATACAACTTGGGGATGAAACCTCCGAGGTGGGGACGTTAGAATGTGGGGTGCCTCAGGGCTCGGCCCTGTCCCCACTTCTATTTAATCTCTACCTGCAACCTCTGATTGCTTCTTTGGCGTGCATGGGCTGTACAGTATTTAACTATGCGGACGACACGCAGCTGTTGCTGAGTGTCGATAACACAAGTGCCGCACAACTCCAAACCCAGAACATCTTGAGGTACACGGTCCAATGGATTACGGAAAATCTTTTGAAAATCAACCCAGACAAGACCGAGGTATTGGTGATTCCATCTGCCACCTCACCATGGTGTGACCTCTATTGGCCCGCGGAGTTAGGCCCGGCTCCAAAACCTAGCCTGAATGTAAAGAGCCTGGGGATCAAACTGGACTGCGATTTATCAATGGTCAGTCAGATCTCTTCTGTGGTGGGAAGCTGCACCAACATCATCCGGCAGCTACGGAAGCTAGCCCCCGTTCTCTCCCAATCCATGATGCGCTCAATCGTAGCAGCCACCGTGATCTCGAGGATAGATTACGGAAATGCCCTCTACCTCGGCCTGCCAAAAACCCTGACAAATAGGTTACAGGTTGTCATGAACGATGCTGCACGTCTCATTTTTAGGCTACCAAGACGATCCAAAGCATCTCCCCTGTTACAGAGCCTGCACTGGCTCCCTATCAAAGAGCGAGCGGAATTTAAGAATCTGTGTATAGCTCACAAGGCAATCTATGGTCTGGCACCCGCCTACATCAAAGATCGCCTGGTGGTGTACAGTCCAATGAGAACTCTAAGATCTTCAGATTCTCAATTATTGGTCTGTCCCCGGTACAAACTGGTAACCAAGGGAGGGAGAGCCTTCTCTGTGTTAGATCCTCAGTTGTGGAACGCACTACCTGAGTCGCTGCGCAGGGAAGAGAATCTCCTACGCTTCAGAAGGGTGCTACAAACATTGCTGTTTAGAAGGTCCATGAGTGCTATATAGACTAGTGGATGCCTCTTCTGTGTTTGCAAAGTTATTGTTCTTACCATCGATTTCCGAGCGCCTAGAGACCTGTAGGTGATTGGGCGCGTTACAAATCAAAAATAACAATAACAATAACAATATGTCACTGGCTGACTTCAGCCAAGTGTCGATGTCACAGTCCAGCTCGTCAATATTAGTGTTGGTGGGCAGGTTGAGGGTGGGCCGGGTATCGGAAAGGGTCGCGAGCAGGCCTTGGGAGTCGTGGTAGCTCCATTTGCGGGAAAGGCCGCCTGCCATCAGTGGGATGGGCCTTTTGCCGCTGACAGTGAGGATAGTATCCACTAAGTGGTGGTCTGACCAGGTGCAAGGGGAGACGGATGGGGGGGAAAAGGTCAGGTTTTGGGACCATATCTGATCCAAAATGTGGCCCTTAATGTGGGTAGCCGAGGTGATCTGTTGAGTCAGGTTGAGGCTGGTAAGGGCCTCAAAGATCTCCAGAGCATGGGGCCCGGCGTTGGCATCGTCGAACCAGTAATTGAGGTCGCCGAAGAGGGCGAATCTTGGGTTGGAAGTGAGTAGGTTGATCAGCTGGTCGGTCAGGGTAACAGCGAAGGAGGGCATGAGTTGGGGGGGTCGGTAGAGGAGAAGGAGTGTTAAGGCTCCTAGATCCGTTTTTAGACTGAGGATAAGGTTGTCGACACCCGGGAGGGAGAGGGAGGAAGTGGAGATGAAATTGAGATGTTTAGATATTATGGCGGCCACTCCGCCTCCCGGGCGGTTGCCTTGACGGTCAGCGCGGAGGATGTAATAATCAGGTGGGAGTGCCGCCAGAATGTCAGGGAGGGAGTCTGGGGTCAGCCAGGTCTCCGTGAGTAGGAGCACATCCGGTTTCTCGGTGGATAGGAGGATAAAGATATCGGCGTGATGCCTTATTACAGTGCAACTTGCAATGCACTTCTTACTTGGCTTCTATATGCCTTATTGCAGTGCAACTTGTAATGCATTTCTTACTGGGCTTATATATGCCTTATTACAGTGCAACTTGTAATACACTTCTTACTGGGCTTATATATGCCTTATTACAGTGCAACTTGTAATGCACTTCTTACTGGGCTTATATATGCCTTATTACAGTGCAATTTGTAATGCACTTCTTACTGGGCTTATATATGCCTTATTACAGTGCAATTTGTAATGCACTTCTTACTGGGCTTATATATGCCTTATTACAGTGCAACTTGTAATGCATTTCTTACTGGGCTTATATATGCCTTATTACAGTGCAACTTGCAATGCACTTCTTACTGGGCTTATATATGCCTTATTACAGTGCAACTTGTAATGCACTTCTTACTGGGCTTATATATGCCTTATTACTTGTGGGACACCCCCGCGCCGCACGGCCACCAGCTGCTGCGTGTGCCCCTTGCCTGCCCTCTGCCTCGCTGCCGCCTCGTTTGCCGGTTGCCGGCTGTCTCCGCTGCTGACATTGTTTTTGCCTTGTTTTGTCTATAATTTGTGCCTGTTTTGTTTATTTTTATTTTTTTCCCTTGTTTTGTCTACAATTTGTGCCTGTCGTGGTCAATTTCTCTCTGCCCGTGTTTAGGTTCTCCTTCCTTGTTGTCCGCCTACCTCGCCGCCCTCCGCCCTCCCTTCCCGCCACCGCCGCTTTTCCCCGCCCCTTTTTCTATTCTGTACCCTCCCCGCTCCCGCCTCCCAGCTGCTCCGCCCACCCGCGCACTTGGCCTTAAAAGGCGACCGTGCGACGCAGGTGAGTGTGACCCACTTGTGGGACACCCCCGCGCCGCACGGCCACCAGCTGCTGCGTGTGCCCCTTGCCTGCCCTCTGCCTCGCTGCTGCCTCGTTTGCCGGTTGCCGGCTGTCTCCGCTGCTGACATTGTTTTTGCCTTGTTTTGTCTATAATTTGTGCCTGTTTTGTTTATTTTTATTTTTTCCCTTGTTTTTTCTACAATTTGTGCCTGTCGTGGTCAATTTCTCTTTGCCCGTGTTTAGGTTCTCCTTCCTTGTTGTCCGCCTACCTCGCCGCCCTCCGCCCTCCCTTCCCGCCACCGCCGCTTTTCCCCGCCCCTTTTTCTATTCTGTACCCTCCCCGCTCCCGCCTCCCAGCTGCTCCGCCCACCCGCGCACTTCGCCTTAAATGGCGACCGTGCGAACGTGCAGCGTTGACGCGCAGCGGGCGCGCCGATTGTGCGCCGAAGGCGCGCCAAAGGTAAGCCCGTCTGCGCCCGTCCGCGACCGGATCGCGACCAGCGCCAGGACCCCTGGTCCCCGAAGACCCCGACCGTCCCGCCTGACGTACTCCGCCGCCACCCTCACCGCTCTCAACACCGGCCGACTCCCAGATTGCCATCAAGCCACTCCACGACGCACCCACGGACCTTTCAGCTGCCACGCCTGCAAGTTCACCTGCATCCGGACCTGCCTCACTCCAGCACCCGCCAAGTCGAACACCAGCAGCACCCACCTGAAGTGCATCCTGCTCAACACCCGCTCCGTCCACAGACACGCCATCGAACTCTGGAACCTCCTAGACGCCACAGCCCCGGACGTTGCCTTCCTCACCGAGACCTGGATGAACGCCTCTTCAGCTCCCGACATCGCCATCGCTATCCCAGAGGGCTACAAGATCGTCCGGAGGGACCGAAACACCAACCAGATGGGAGGAGGCATCGCCATCGTCCACAGGAGCACCATCCATCTCACGACCAGCACCGACAACACACTGACCAGCGCCGAACACCTGCATTTCCAGATCCACACCAACCCGAACACCACCCTCAGAGGCACCCTGATCTACCGACCCCCTGGACCACGCACGCAATTCAGCGAGGACATCGCCGACTTCGTCAGCCCGCATGCCCTCCCCTCCGCCGACTACATCCTCCTGGGAGACCTCAACTTCCATCTGGAGAACAACAGCGACCGCAACACCAGCACCCTGCTCGACAACCTCGCCAACCTGGGACTCAAGCAACTGGTGTCCACCCCCACCCACCTCGCCGGACACACACTTGACGCAGTCTTCTCCTCCAGCCCAGACATCGACTTCAGCCACGCCACAGAGCTTCAATGGACGGACCACAGCTGCGTCCACTTCACCTTCAAGAGAACGACGAGCCACCAACACCAGCAACAGGCCGCCCGCAGAAGCTGGAACAAGATCACAGCCGACCAGCTCGCCGCTTCCCTGAGTCAGCACCCTCCCGCCAGCTCAGCAAACCCCAGCCAGGCCGCCGACAACCTCACGAAGTGGATCAGCAACTGCGCGGACGAACTCGCCCCACTGAGGACCCCGCCTAGCAGACCCGGCAGCAAGAAGGCCCCATGGTTCACCGACGAACTCAAGAGCTCCAAGAAGAATTGCCGAGCCCTCGAGAAAGTCTGGAGAAGGGAACCGACACCGGACAACAGGACCTCCTTCAAACTTGCCACCCGGAAACACCACCAGCTGATCCGCGCCGCCAAGAAAACAGCATTCAAGGACCGGCTGGACAACAACGCACACAACTGCAAGGAACTCTTCAACATCGTGAAAGAGCTCTCCAACCCCAGCGCAGGAAACAACGACATCACCCCATCGCAAGACCTCTGCAACTCCCTCGCTTCATACTTCCACAACAAGATCGCGGACATACACAACAGCTTCAACAACCAACCAACGCACACCGTGACCGAGCAACCGCCCCCCACCACCACCCTCCACGCCTGGACCCCGATCAGCACCGAAGACACCATCCGCACGATGAACTCCATCCACTCCGGAGCACCAACCGACCCCTGCCCTCACCACGTCTTCAACAAGGCCGACGCTGTCATCGCACCCCACCTGCGAGACATCATCAACACATCCTTCGACACCACCATCTTCCCTGAGAGCTGGAAACACGCCGAACTCAGCGCTCTACTCAAGAAACCAACAGCGGACCCCACCGACCTCAAGAATTACCGCCCCATCTCGCTCCTCCCGTTTCCAGCCAAAATCATCGAGAAGACCGTCAACAAGCAGATGGCCGCCTTCCTCGAGATGAACGGATCCCTCGACCCCTCACAGTCCGGCTTCCGAGCCAACCACAGCACCGAGACCGCCCTCATCGCCGCCACCGATGACATCCGAGCCCTGATGGACAATGGAGAAACAGCGGCCCTCATCCTCCTAGACCTCTCCGCGGCATTCGACACGGTCTGCCACCGCACCCTAGTACGGCGCCTCAGCAACATCGGAATCCAGGACAAGGCGCTGGAATGGATCATCTCCTTCCTCGACGGAAGAACACAGAGAGTCCGCCTACCACCGTACAAGTCAGAGGCCTCCAAAGTCATCTGCGGCGTCCCCCAAGGATCATCTCTGAGCCCCACCCTCTTCAACGTCTACATGAGCCCCCTCGCGGCCATCGTACGCAAACACAACCTCAGCATAATCTCCTACGCCGACGACACCCAGCTGATCCTCTCCCTGACCAACGACCCCGCCGCCGCCAGAACCAACCTACACGAAGGGATGAAAGAGGTAGCCGAGTGGATGACGACCAGCCGCCTGAAACTGAACTCGGACAAGACGGAGGTCCTCATCCTGGGCTCCTCACCCTCCGCCTGGGACGACTCCTGGTGGCCTCCCGCCCTGGGCACCGCACCCAAACCGACAGACCATGCACGCAACCTGGGCTTCATCCTGGACCCCTCCCTCTCCATGACCAGGCAAGTCAACAACGTCTCCTCGGCGTGCTTCAACATCCTACGCATGCTACGGAAGATCTTCTGGTGGATCCCCACCGAGACCAGGAAGACCGTCACCCAGGCCCTCGTCACCAGCCGACTGGACTACGGCAACGCCCTCTACGCCGGTACCACCGCCAAGCTCCAGAAGAGACTCCAGCGGATCCAGAACGCCTCAGCCAGACTCATCCTCGACATCCCGCGAACCAGCCACATCTCCGGACATCTGAGAGACCTTCACTGGCTCCCCGTCAACAAAAGAATCACCTTCCGCCTCCTCACCCACGCACACAAAGCCCTACACGACCAAGGCCCGAGCTACCTCAACAGCCGAGTCAACTTCTACGCTCCCAAACGCCACCTCCGATCAGCCAACCACGCCCTCGCCGCCGTCCCCCGCATCCGAAGAGCGACTACAGGAGGAAGGTCCTTCTCCTACCTGGCCGCCAAGACCTGGAACTCCCTCCCGACCGACCTGCGCCTGACCCAAGACCACCTCTCCTTCAGGAAGAAGCTGAAGACCTGGCTGTTCGAGCAGTAGCGGCACCCCCCCCCCAGCGCCTTGAGACCCTACGGGTATGTAGCGCGCTTTATAAGTGTCATTGATTGATTGATTGATTACAGTGCAACTTGTAATGCATTTCTTACTGGGCTTATATATGCCTTATTACAGTGCAACTTGTAATGCACTTCTTACTGGGCTTATATATGCCTTATTACAGTGCAACTTGTAATGCACTTCTTACTGGGCTTATATATGCCTTTTTACAGTGCAACTTGTAATGCACTTCTTACTGGGCTTATATATGCCTTATTACAGTGCAACTTGTAAGGCATTTCTTACTGGGCTTATATATACCTTCTTACAGTGCAACTTGTAATACACTTCTTACTGGGCTTATATATGCCTTCTTACAGTGCAACTTGTAAGGCATTTCTTACTGGGCTTATATATGCCTTCTTACAGTGCAACTTGTAATGCATTTCTTACTGGGCTTATATATGCCTTATTACAGTGCAACTTGTAATGCACTTCTTACTGGGCTTATATATGCCCTCTTACAGTGCAACTTGTAATGCATTTCTTACTGGGCTTATATATGCCTTATTACAGTGCAACTTGTAATGCACTTCTTACTGGGCTTATATATGCCTTATTACAGTGCAACTTGTAATGCACTTCTTACTGGGCTTATATATGCCTTCTTACAGTGCAACTTGTAAGGCATTCCTTACTGGGCTTATATATGCCTTCTTACAGTGCAACTTGTAATGCACTTCTTACTGGGCTTATATATACCTTCTTACAGTGCAACTTGTAATACACTTCTTACTGGGCTTATATATGCCCTCTTACAGTGCAACTTGTAATGCATTTCTTACTGGGCTTATATATGCCTTATTACAGTGCAACTTGCAATGCATTTCTTACTGGGCTTATATATGCCTTCTTACAGTGCAACTTGTAATGCACTTCTTACTGGGCTTATATATACCTTCTTACAGTAAATGTAAATGTACATGTATTTATATAGCGCAAATCACCGACACGGTATCTAAGCGCTTGCTTAGGGAACCCGTCCTGGTATTCCCCTGTGAGATACCCCGGCAGGGTATCCACAAGGTGAAAGCCAGGCATCCTGCCGCGAGGGGCCGTAGTGGAGATTAAGCAAGCTATTGCCCAGAGTCGCAGAGTGTGACCCCGTGAGTCGAGTAGGCACCGGAGCGAGAATTGTCGAGTCTGTGGAATTTTTTTTGAGCCTGAGACCCGCCAAGGCGGGGAATCGAACCCTGGTCCACGGCCGCTCTCAGTTACCGGGTCTGCCGCCTCTAACCACTGAGCCACGCTTCTCCACAGTGCAACTTGCAATACACTTCTTACTGGGCTTATATATGCCTTCTTACAGTGCAACTTGTAATGCACTTCTTACTGGGCTTATATATGCCTTCTTACAGTGCAACTTGTAGGGCATTTCTTACTGGGCTTATATATGCCTTCTTACAGTGCAACTTGTAATGCACTTCTTACTGGGCTTATATATGTCTTATTACAGTGCAACTTGTAATGCACTTCTTACTGGGCTTATATATGCCTTATTACAGTGCAACTTGTAATGCACTTCTTACTGGGCTTATATATGCCTTCTTACAGTGCAACTTGTAATGCATGTCTTACTGGGCTTAAATATGCCTTCTTACAGTGCAACTTGTAATACATGTCTTACTGGGCTTATATATGCCTTATTACAGTGCAACTTGTAATACATTTCTTACTGGGCTTATATATGCCTTCTTACAGTGCAACTTGTAATGCATGTCTTACTGGGCTTATATATGCCTTATTACAGTGCAACTTGTAATGCATTTCTTACTGGGCTTATATATGCCTTATTACAGTGCAACGTGTAATGCACTTCTTACTGGGCTTATATATGCCTTCTTACAGTGCAACTTGTAATGCACTTCTTACTGGGCTTATATATGCCTTATTACAGTGCAACTTGTAATGCATTTCATACTGGGCTTATATATGCCTTCTTACAGTGCAACTTGTAATGCACTTCTTACTGGGCTTATATATGCCTTATTACAGTGCAACTTGTAATGCATTTCATACTGGGCTTATATATGCCTTCTTACAGTGCAACTTGTAAGGCATTTCTTACTGGGCTTATATATGCCTTCTTACAGTGCAACTTGTAATGCATTTCTTACTGGGCTTATATATACCTTCTTACAGTGCAACTTGTAATACACTTCTTACTGGGCTTATATATGCGTTCTTACAGTGCAACTTGTAAGGCATTTCTTACTGGGCTTATATATGCCTTCTTACAGTGCAACTTGTAATGCATTTCTTACTGAGCTTATATATGCCTTATTACAGTGCAACTTGTAATGCATTTCTTACTGGGCTTATATATGCCTTATTACAGTGCAACTTGTAATGCATTTCTTACTGGGCTTATATATGCCTTATTACAGTGCAACTTGTAATGCATTTCTTACTGGGCTTATATATGCCTTATTACAGTGCAACTTGTAAGTTATTTCTTACTGGGCGTCTATATGCCTTATTACAGTGCAACTTGTAATGCATTTCTTAATGGGCTTATATATGCCTTTATTACAGTGCAACTTGTAATGCATTTCCTACTGGGCTTATATATGCCTTCTTACAGTGCAACTTGTAATGCATTTCTTACTGGGCTTATATATGCCTTCTTACAGTGCAACTTGTAATGCACTTCTTACTGGGCTTATATATGCCTTCTTACAGTGCAACCTGTAAGGCATTTCTTACTGGGCTTATATATGCCTTCTTACAGTGCAACTTGTAATGCATTTCTTACTGGGCTTATATATGCCTTCTTACAGTGCAACTTGTAAGGCATTTCTTACTGGGCTTATATATACCTTCTTACAGTGCAACTTGTAAGGCATTTCTTACTGGGCTTATATATGCCTTATTACAGTGCAACTTGTAATGCATTTCTTACTGGGCTTATATATGCCTTATTACAGTGCAACTTGTAATGCATTTCTTACTGGGCTTATATATGCCTTATTACAGTGCAACTTGCAATGCACTTCTTACTGGGCTTATGTATGCCTTCTTACAGTGCAACTTGTAATGCATGTCTTACTGGGCTTATATATGCCTTATTACAGTGCAACTTGTAATGCATTTCTTACTGGGCTTATATATGCCCTGTTACAGTGCAACTTGTAATACACTTCTTACTGGGCTTATATATGCCTTCTTACAGTGCAACTTGTAATGCACTTCTTACTGGGCTTATATATGCCTTATTACAGTGCAACTTGTAATACACTTCTTACTGTGCTTATATATGCCTTCTTACAGTGTAACTTGTAAGGCATTTCTTACTGGGCTTATATATGCCTTCTTACAGTGCAACTTGTAATGAACTTCTTACTGGGCTTATATATACCTTCTTACAGTGCAACTTGTAATACACTTCTTACTGGGCTTATATATGCCTTCTTACAGTGCAACTTGTAATACACTTCTTACTGGGCTTATATATGCCTTCTTACAGTGCAACTTGTAAGGCATTCTTACTGGGCTTATATATGCCTTCTTACAGTGCAACTTGTAATGCATTTCTTACTGGGCTTATATATGCCTTATTACAGTGCAACTTGTAATGCACTTCTTACTGGGCTTATATATGCCTTCTTACAGTGCAACTTGTAATGCATTTCTTACTGGGCTTATATATGACTTATTACAGTGCAACTTGCAATGCATTTCTTACTGGGCTTATATATGCCTTCTTACCGTGCAACTTGTAATGCACTTCTTACTGGGCTTATATATACCTTCTTACAGTGCAACTTGCAATACACTTCTTACTGGGCTTATATATGCCTTCTTACAGTGCAACTTGTAAGGCATTTCTTACTGGGCTTATGTATGCCTTCTTACAGTGCAACTTGTAAGGCATTTCTTACTGGGCTTATGTATGCCTTATTACAGTGCAACTTGTAATTCATTTCTTACTGGGCTTATGTATGCCTTATTACAGTGTAACTTGTAATGCATTTCTTACTGGGCTTATGTATGCCTTATTACAGTGCAACTTGTAATGCATTTCTTACTGGGCTTATATATGCAGTGCAACTTGTAATGCACTTCTTACTGGGCTTATATATGCCTTATTACAGTGCAACTTGTAAGGCATTTCTCACTGGGCTTATATATGCCTTCTTACAGTGCAACTTGTAAGGCATTTCTTACTGGGCTTATGTATGCCTTATTACAGTGCAACTTGTAATGCATTTCTTACTGGGCTTATATATGCCTTATTACAGTGCAACTTGTAATGCATTTCTTACTGGGCTTATATATGCCTTCTTACAGTGCAACTTGTACGGCATTTCTTACTGGGCTTATGTATGCCTTATTACAGTGCAACTTGTAATGCATTTCTTACTGGGCTTATATATGCCTTATTACAGTGCAACTTGTAATGCATTTCTTACTGGGCTTATATATGCCTTATTACAGTGCAACTTGTAATGCACTTCTTACTGGGCTTATATATGCCTTCTTACAGTGCAACTTGTAATGCATTTCTTACTGGGCTTATATATGCCTTATTACAGTGCAACTTGTAATGCATTTCTTACTGGGCTTATATATGCCTTATTACAGTGCAACTTGTAATGCATGTCTTACTGGGCTTATATATGCCTTCTTACAGTGCAACTTGTAATGCATTTCTTACTGGGCTTATATATGCCTTCTTACAGTGCAACTTGTAATGCATTTCTTACTGGGCTTATAAATACCTTCTTACAGTGCAACTTGTAATACACTTACTGGGCTTATATATGCCTTCTTACAGTGCAACTTGTAAGGCATTTCTTACTGGGCTTATATATGCCTTCTTACAGTGCAACTTGTAATGCATTTCTTACTGGGCTTATATATGCCTTATTACAGTGCAACTTGTAATGCATTTCTTACTGGGCTTATATATGCCGTATTACAGTGCAACTTGTAATGCATTTCTTACTGGGCTTATATATGCCTTATTACAGTGCAACCTGTAATACACTTCTTACTGGGTTTATATATGCCTTATTACAGTGCAACTTGTAATGCATTTCTTACTGGGCTTATATATGCCTTCTTACAGTGCAACTTGTAATGCATTTCTTACTGGGCTTATATATGCCTTCTTACAGTGCAACTTGTAATGCACTTCTTACTGGGCTTATATATACCTTCTTACAGTGCAACTTGTAATGCACTTCTTACTGGGCTTATATATGCCTTCTTACAGTGCAACTTGTAATGCATTTCTTACTGGGCTTATATATGCCTTATTACAGTGCAACTTGTAATGCATTTCTTACTGGGCTTATATATGCCTTATTACAGTGAAACGTGTAAGGCATTTCTTACTGGGCTTATATATGCCTTATTACAGTGCAACTTGTAATGCATTTCTTACTGGGCTTATATATGCCTTATTACAGTGCAACTTGTAATGCATTTCTTACTGGGCTTATATATGCCTTCTTACAGTGCAACTTGTAATCCATTTCTTACTGGGCTTATATATGCCTTCTTACAGTGTAACTTGCAATACACTTCTTACTGGGGTTATATATACCTTCTTACAGTGCAACTTGTAATGCATTTCTTATTGGACTTATATATACCTTATTACAGTGCAACTTGTAATGCACTTCTTACTGGGCTTATGTAATTTCACCTCCATGTTTATCGAATGCCATCTGATCTGAGCAAGTAGGAAATATTTGCATGTATTGACTAGGTTTACGAAAGTTAGATGTCTTCAGTGTAGTTTTGAAAAGCTTCTATTTTTTTTCAAATCCTTCGTAAAGTATACAGATACTGGTTTACCTTTTTCCTCAACCACAGAAAGGTTTTCTATGCTGGAAGATATGTGCACAGTGTTTTACTTTAAGATTACTCTTTGCCAGATTTTCTTAGTACAATGGTAAATATATACAGCATTTTGGGCTACATGTCCAAAATGTGTAAAATGTCAATACCTAATGGCGAATACCTGAGAATCGCAATTAGGTAATCGCAATTTACAATATATCAATCTCAAGGAGTTTCAGATAGCGATTCCTAGGGGTCGCAAATTGCTCTACCTCAATATTATTAATGAGGTAGTTGCAATTTGCGACCCACTAGATATCGCAAAAATCACAGGGATGGTGGCCTGCTGGGGTCAGAAGACCACCATGTCCGTGATTGCTTGTAAATAAAGCAATCTTTTTTTTTTTTGTAAGGTCCGTGGGACCACTGCCTGCTTCTAAAAACGCTGTAATAAACATTCACGAAAGGGACCCCTTCCCATTTGCGAATGGGTTACCACCTACTTAAAGTAGGTAGTAAAATGTGAATGTTTTGCGACCGCATTTCGGTTTGCAAAACATTCCTACATACCAATGCAATTCGGTATTAGGAAGGGACGCCCTAAACACGCCCCTTCCTAATAGCGAATTGCAAACCCATTTTGCGATTCGGTAACAGGTTACCGAATCGCACAATAGGGTTTGCTGCATCTGAAAAGCATTTCCGGCCCGTTTGCAAAGTCAAAAATGTTTGATGCATGTGCCCTTTTCTTTGAAAATGTACCTTTTGCAGCAAGTTTCTATATGCTATGACCTTACACGGCTGGAGTACAACTATTTTGTTTGTGATGAGAAATATGTAATTGTTGCAAAAGTCACACTTTTTATGTGAATGTGGCAGAGCGAATAATTTGGCAAAGTTTTCGAATTTTCTAAGTTTTCCACAGACCTTCTGAAAGATTCCAAAGCACTCCACACAGCCCCTATTGTTGACTTCCCCCAACCCTCATTAATTCGACCCACAGAAGAGGAATTATGCGGCATTATTCGCGTGTTTAGTACATCTGGTGATTTTTTTAATGCAAGCATAATCTCTCACATCTGTCCTACGATTTTTGTTTTTTCTCATATTGTTTGCGTAGTTTAGTGGGTTTTTTTCTTTCATTTTCTTTTACCACACTTTTTGCATGCAGGAGCCTGGTTCAGGTAGAGCTCGCCACTCAGATGGTTCCCCTTCACACTGAACGGGCCCCTCGTGAGGTTTTTACACACGTGGCATACCCCGATTGCACTTTTCAGGCAGATGACCGCCAAATACAGGTATCTGGCGTGGCATGTGTCCCCAAAGGGAAACCACAATTAAAACATTCACGCAAACGACAGCCCATGCGCAATTCCCTTGGTAATAGTAAGTGTAAATTTCACAAAAGTTCTGTGTATTATGCGTGGAAAAAATGCACAATTGTACCCTTCACTTGTGACTGTGCCTTAACGAGCTTGTGCGAGAGAGGTTGACAAATGCAGGTAGTTTGCTAGATTAGTGGTCGCGGAGCTGCCGTGGACGCACGCACACAGTACTACCTCTTGCGCGTGGCAGTCTGTGGCCCCCTCTTGCTGCACCAGAAGTCTCTCCACCCTGTGCGACCACCTCTCCCCATAGAGGGGGTCATGAGCGGGGCCCCATTCATATGACGTGGAGCCCCTGCTGACACGCGCCGTGTAAGTTAATGCATACATCTATGGGTTTTGTGATTTTCCTGAGGGTGGGGTGCTTTGAAGTCCGATGCCTGCATCCAGGCAGGCCGTGCAGCTTGTCGCCGGATTTTCAAGAAGTTCCGGTCTGGATGTTACTCAGACAGAGCGGTGCTGTCTCCAGAAGTTATATTACAGATGGAAGTTTGGACACTTTCCGCATGCGCACTACTTTGGGCGCAGTCACCATATCCCTACTCAGAGATGTGTTTTCTCGCGGCCGATGCCTCGCTGGTTGACCCTTGCGCCGTTGTCTGCGCCATTGTCTGCAGCTCTTGCGCCATTGTCTGCAGCTCTTGCGCGGTTGTCTGCGCCGCGCTATTGTCTTGCGCCATTGCCTGCTGCTCTTGTGCCATTGCCTGCTGCTCTTGTGCCATTGCCTGCAACACTTGCGCCATTGTGTGCAGCTCTTGCGCGCAGGGACGGTCACTGCGTGAGTTGCGCCCTTCTCCCGCACAGGCTGCGGGCGCGTCCCCCAGCGCCCCCCCCCCGCCCCCCCCCGCCGGATTCCACCGTGGGATCCGCGTCCCTGGAAGGATGCTCCGGTTACCCCGGACTCTTCCAGCGGCGGATACCGACGGGCCCTCACTGGGGCCCAAGGTCGCCGGTCGAGGCGGGCGCTGACAGATACCTGGCCGCCTCCCATCTCTGATTTAATAATGCCAGCCCTTTGTAATAATTAGCGCTAATTACTGCACAGGTGTTGACAGACGGGCCGAGGGACACACACTGCCTTTATCCCCGGCTTAGAGTCGGATTACTGGCCCAGTTCGATCGGTTTCCCAGAGAGCCCAGGCCTCATCCTTCAATGGGCCTTGGGGGGCCAGGGGGGGTCGGATGCGCACAATACGCAGCCAAAGGATGGGCTGAGAGCGCCGCGGCGCTGACCTGATACGGCTGATTGAACCCCCCCCTTCACTAAATTGTCCTCGGTTTTGAGTTTGGGTTACAGATGGGTGAGTCGATGATTGGAGGTGGGTGGGGGGGGGGGGTGATCCGCCGGTGCCAGGGGCCGCTTTATTAATCAACGCTGGATTACCGCGATCTTATTTCCGCGTCTCCAGACAGTGATAGTTCGAAGCTTTGTGCTTCCGGTACCCACTCGGAACTGGGAGCGAGACCCCCCTCCTGTGGGAAGAGACATACAAGTAACAATTTATAGCGCTGCGCAAATCCTTCGAACAATGAATGACTCGGTTTTTGGCTTTCCTGCTTTAAGCCACAGCCGTGTCATATTTTTTGTAACTACATGTTACAAAAAAACATACTTTCTTGCTCAATAAAAGGTTTGCGTCTTTTATTCTTTACATTGGCGCAGCGCTCACGTCTCTTTCCAAATTCAGAGGAGGCACACCGCTCATATTTGTTTTTTTAAAATTTACTCTGAACGTCCTAAACTTTGAAACACCGTTTTCTTCCCCCCAACGTGCAAACTTTTTGAAAAAGCTAAGTTTCTAATGTTAATCTTTTTTTCATAACATAATGAATTAATTGAATGTAGCACGGCTGGTTTCAGAACTCGCTGCTGTAAAATATTATTAGAGACTCCGCGTGACAGGTTCAACGTGAGACATTCATTCTTTTCGGTGAACAGGGCCGAAGCGCCTCCATTTGTCGGGAGCGGCGCGTTATTCCTCGCGTTTTACCCAAGGATTAACAGGAGACAAGAGCTCGAGCGGAGAAGGAATAGACTGTAACGAAATATTTAAAATAAAGCTTTGTATTAATGGACAATCGAAGAAAGAGATTGTGCGCAATTATTTACATGTGTGACACTTCTCCCCCCACACTCAGTGCCTTCTCTCCAGTGTATCTGCCGAGGCAGGTCTGAGTGAGTATGTGAGGGGTCAGTGAGTGCACTTCTGAAGCGCACCAGGCCTTAGTGCAGGGTATAAGACGGCGTCTTTAGCTCACTGAAGCAGCTCACACCGTGTCATTGTGGTGAGCCCACTGGCTGACTGTGTGGCTCACTGAGTGTATGTGAGGGGTTAGTGAGTGCGCTTCTGAAGCGCACCAGGCCTTAGTGCAGGGTATAAGACGGCGTCTTTAGCTCACTGAAGCATCTCACACTGTGTCTTTGTGGTGTGTCCCCTGGCTGGCGGTGTGTGGGTCACTGAGTGTATGTGAGGGGTCAGTGAGTGCACTTCTGAAGCACACCCTCCATTAGTGCAGGGTATAAGACAGCGTCTTTAGCTCACTGAAGCAGCTCACACCGTGTCATTGTGGTGAGTCCCCTGGCTGACAGTGTGTGGATCTCAGAGTGTATGTGAGGGATTAGTGAGTGCACTTCTGAAGCACACCCGCCATTAGTACAGGCTAGTAGGCTGTGTCCTGAGCTCACTGTGGCCGCTCACACCTTGTCTTTGTGGTGTGTCCCCTGGCTGGCAGTGTGTGGATCTCAGAGTGTATGTGAGGGGTTGGCGAGTGCCCTTCTGAAGCTAGTGCAGGGTATTTGACTGTCTTGATCTCCCTGTGGTAGCTCACTTTGTGTCATTGTGGTGTGTCCCCTGGCTGGCAGTGTGTGGGTCACTGAGTGTATGTGAGGGGTTAGTGAGTGCACTTCTGAAGCCCACCCACCATTAGTACAGGCTAGTAGGCTGTGTCCTGAGCTCACTGTGGCAGCTCACACCGTGTCTTTGTGGTGTGTCCCCTGGCTGGCAGTGTGTGGGTCCCAGGGTGTATATAAGGAGTTAGTGAGTTCACTTCTGAAGCACTCCTGCCATAAGTGCAGTTTATAAGACAATGTCCTGAACTCACTATGGCAGCTCACACTGTGTCTTTGTGGTGTTTCCCCTGACTGAGAGTGTGTTGGTCAGAGTGTATGTGAGGAGTTGGTGAGTGCACTTCTCAAGCACACCCGCCATTAGTGCAGGCTAGTAGGCTCACTGTTGCAGCTCTGTGTTTTGGTGGTGAGCCCCCGGCTGACAGCGTGTAGGTCCAGGAGTGTAGGTGAGGGGTTAGTGAGTGCACTTCTCAAGCACACCCGCCATTAGTGCAGGCTAGTAGGCTGTGTCCTGAGCTCACTGTGGTAGCTTACTCTGTGTTTTTGTGTGTAGCCCCCGTCTGACAGCGTGTAGGTCCAGGAGTGTAGGTGAGGGGTTAGTGAGGTGCGCACATGGGCCATTAGTGCAGGTTATCTGATAGACTTCTATCCACAGAGTCCTTACCTTAGAATTATCCCCAAGCGTCAGACTGGATCCGGACATTTTTCATGAGCAGTACCCCTGCATGCTGGTAGGTAGCATAGTTCGGCTCCACATGGCATCGTTTGCATCTTCCATACGGAAAGTGACGTTTACGTTGCCTATAAAAGCGCCACCCAGCCGCGCTGACGTCAGTTCTCTTCTTTCCGCGCCAGCCTGTGCAGATCCGGAAAGAGCTACCCCTCAGTCATTTACTGACTTGTTTTTATCGGCGTTTTCTCGAAGTCTTTTTGAGGTTTACAACTGGTGTAGCAGGGATGTCCTCCAAGAAGGCGGTCTTCAAGCCCTGCTTCTTCTGTAACCGACAGATGTCAGTGACTGACTTACACCTCTTATGCCTCTGGTGCCTCGAGTGGGGCCTCACCTGAGGCCTGCCCCGACTGCCGCGCCATGCACCTGAAGGCCTTAAGGGAGCAATACCTTGCGCTTTTGACGGCTCGACGTGTGACGCTGCAATGATCGCAGTCGAGAGGAAGGTCCCAGGATCGGTCGCAGAACCAGAGGTTATCATTGCATTCAAATTCGTTGTGCCATTTGGGTAAGTCCAAGTCCCGCACGAAGAAGTTGAAGCATGCTTCAACTTCACCTCATCCGTCGGCTCATGAGATAAGGGAGCAGCGCCGTTTGTGGCCTGGCTCCGCAGTTGAGCCAGCATCTGGGTCTGCTGTGCGCCTCCCCGAGTTTTCGTCCAATCGAGAACATTTTATGAGGCCATGCACCTCATCTTTGGGTGACCCGTTCTCTTCGGCGCAACTTTGGGTCCCGCGGGTTCTGGAGGGGCCCCTAATGGATCCACTCCAGCAGCTGCAGTGCAAGTTGGGCCCCAAGGATCCACAGATGGATCAAGATTGGTGCCGGTTGTACCACCTCGACCTTCCCTGAGGCCAACGATCCCGGCCCCATCCCCATTTTCATCCCAACTGTGACACGGAGCCAGGAGATGGGTCGTCTGGCGCCGGCTCCATCGCTGACTGGAGACATACCTTCTGGGCTGGAACCTGTGCCCTGTACTTATGGGCTAAGCCACAGGGAGGATAGGGAGGGTTCGCTAGACTCTGAAGAAAACCAGCCTCATGAAGAACAACTGGAATGGACTGAGGATGTGCTTGAAGCCAGTGAACTGGATACTTCTCCAGATACTGCAAAAATTAGAAAAATAAACCCTCTTGACCTATATTGCTTTGATTAATGGCTTCTCGAAGCTCAAAATATGGGGACATAAATGACAATATTCTCCACACATATCAGTTTGTCATTCTTGAAAAAAAAAATTCTTTATTTTCTTTATTTTTTTGTTTATCCGGTATTTTATATAAAAGAAAAAAGCATGATTCTTTACAATTCATACCAACATTTTTTGCAAAAAAAGAACACTTTCAGTTGACATCATTATACAAATAATATAATACTTATAATACAATTCATTTCAACAAGAATCAAATCACAAATGACAACATTTTAAGCAAAATCCAACACCCCCCCCCACTCCCAAACACACCTCTCTGTCTTCTACAACCACAACCCTTACATACAATTCACTCACACTCCACACCCCAGAACAACACTGCATGCACAGATGAAAGAATCTGGGTGATAAAATCAACCCTCGGTTGCTGTGCTGGTAGCTGGGATGTCTCACTCTAACTGGTCAATTTCTAATTTTTGCTTTATTTCCCCCTTTTCCCTGACCTGTCAAATCATTTTCTCTTGTAGGGCGGGTTGCCTTGCTTATTCTACTTCTCCAGATACTGGCATGCTTCCTCTCGCTACCATGGCTACGGAGGAGGGAGCTTCATTCGCAATGCTGGTGCGGAGTGCAGCTGAGGTCTGGGACCTTAGCTTGCCCTTGGTGGCAGTCAAGACTAATGTCTTGACTGATGTGCTTCAACCGCGAGTGTCCACATCAGAACCATTTCTCCCTTTTAATGAGGCACTTACTGACATCCTGCCTGGGACTTGGTCCAAGCCCAACACAGGGGCTCCTGTGAACAGGACAATTGCCCGCAGCACCGGCCTGCTCCAGGGGAACCAAATTTCCTCACCCAACATACTACCCTGGAGAGCTTTGTGGTCCAAGCCTCCACGCCCCACCTAAGTCCTGGTGCATTTCTACCGCACCCTGGATATGGAATTCAAGAGGCTGGACAATCTTGGAAAGACAACGTTTTCTGGTCTGTAAAGACCACATGTCTTTTGGGTTGTTATTCCCTCCCGCTGTGGGATACCGTTGCGCAGGAGATGTCAACGGTCCCAGAGGAGGCCCCGAACGTGCTCTCCCAGGCTTTTGCCGATGGGAGGGATGCAGCGAAGTTCACCATGCATTGTGGACTTGAGACCACCGACTCACTAGGCAGAGCATTTTTTGTTGTTGTGTTATTTTTTCCCGTGGCCCTGCAACATCACACCTGGTTGAGGATGACTGGCTTTTCTGGGGATGTTCAGTCCTCACTCATGGACAAGCCCTTTAACACCTTAGGAGCTCGTAAACAAACCTCCCCAGTGCTGCGCTGTCCATTATCCAGTGCTGAACTGGACGTCCAGCGGTCGCACGCAGCACTGGGGAGGTAGTGCCCGTGACGACCGTTGGCCGACGGCAGCACCTAAAGGGTTAATGGCTCCCGTCTCTCTTCGGAGACAAGACGGATTCAGCGCTGGAGCGCGTTAAGAACAACAGGGCTATGGCCAGGTCCTTGGGCCTTTCTATGGTGCCTCATAACCCTCAATCTGCCTTTCGTGGCCACAGAAGGGGTGTGCAACTGAGTCTTTACTTGCACCATCGTGGCGTGCAAGCTTTCCAGCCTTTGCGTGCGTGGCCACAGACGCGGTTCCTACCGGCCCAGTGGGTCGGGTGGCCAGTGGTTGGGTCAGTCCACCAACACTTCTGTTGTCGTTGTCTCCTAACCCTCCTAGTCTGCCCATTTATCATCCTGGTACAGAAAACAGTGGTCCTAAACCGATCTAGACACAAGAGAGGCCTACGATGGACAATTTGTTATTCAGTACGAGTTCCGAGCATACATATTGTCAGCTCGTGGTCTGCAAGGAAAACCAGTTAATTTGAAATACTGAGATGTGCAACAGCCATTGACTTTCAAGAAGGCATGTATTTTATTAATCACAAATTGTAGAAATGGAAAACAAATTGCTTGGTCATATAGAAAAAAAGGAAGTTGCTCCAAGAAACGCGCAAGGAAAGTGCTCCAGTGATAAGTGAGTGGAAATTGGAGGGGAAGGGTGGCAGAGTTCCCAGGACCGAATCAGATAGTACAATTCAGTCAATTTATGCACGCGACTAATGATACACAATCAGCCTATGGGGACTGGCCAGTGTTGGGTAATTATACAATTAACTTAAATCACATTAATTCATGAGTAATAGAGAAATATATCCTCTGTTGGACAAGATAGGGCAAAAAGGGGGCATTTGGTCCAGGCCTGCTGGGGGTGAGCGTCGACGTTTCGACCCGACTTTTGGGCAAGGTGGTTAGTTAGAACCTCAGCCTGTGGGTCTTCCTCAGGACAGGGGGATTGGAGACAACATATTCACACTTTTATCTCTCACAGAGGTTAAGGATGAAGGTCACAATACAGCCCTCCTGGCAGAGCGCCATCCTAGGGTAACTCCTGGCCCACAAGCCACGGTGCCCGTATTTAGGCCCGGGAGGGCCTTCTGCGCCCTCTCCTCCCATGGTGACCCCGAGCTGGGCAAACCTGGAAATGCACACAGCAGTCTGCCCAAGAACCCAAAGCGCCAAGAGGCCAAGGAATTATCCAGCGATGCAGTATGCAAAATATAAGTTACATAACATATAGACATTGCTATGAAATTAACTGTAATGGGATAGGGGGCGGGGTCACGGGGATATAGGGGGCATCTGCTGGGCGCAGGCAGAGTGGAGCACGAGTGTGGGCAGTGTGGTGGGCTTCTTGGCGCAGACATCTGCTGAAGTGATCTATCTTTTAAAAAATGCAAATGCACAGTGAGATATGGAAATGTTTGATGAGCTGATTCGTTAAATCGCCTTCTACGATCTGTGTACATCTCGTTCTTGCAAAGTGACAATACAACTTATGCTGAGGGTTTTAAAGCTATTCAAATACAGTGGTCTCTAACCATTTACTTTTGCTAAGAATGAATCAATCAATACCTATTAAGTTTTTGCATAGTCACAGGATATATCACATGGATCAATCCTATACATTCAATGTATTGTAGCTAATCATGAGCCAAGAACACAGGGTGCAACAGCAATAATTACAAATTCAGGAGCATATTTATTTTCAATGCATTCATAACTATCTCAAGACGAGCGTGCATGAAATAAGGAAATGTCGTGTGATTAAAGAAAGAAGAAGAGGAAGAGGAATATAAGCATATATACAAGTTCAAATTTACAATGAATCAATCAACACGATCCATCGTTTTAAGTGACCTGGGTGACAATATAAATACTATATCACAATTGGAGACATTGCTTCCAAAATTATTTTTGCACAAGAAAGTCACACTATCCAGGTATTCAGAGAAAGGAGCGTCGACGTTTCGACTCGTCTTAAAGCCTAAAGGTAAGTTGGACCGTGGCAGTGCGAGTCTTCATCAGGACTGAGGATATTGGACAACCAAAAGAGTAGTAAAGCCCCTAATAAAAAGAAGGACCAGGTGGAAATCTTCACTCTGCGTCCCAAACTTTACTGAATGTCACCTTGTCCAGGCGACGATGATGCGGAGCTATGTAAATCTTTGTAGAGCAGGCTGGTTGTCTCTGCCTACTAATTCAATGGAAATTTTTCGTGGGTGACCCCGTTAATTCAAGTAAGTCGAGTCATAGATAGCTCAACATCGGGGGTTCAAAGTAGAAATTCAATGCGCCAAGTGGGTCTGCTCAATATTGTGATGAAAGTCGGCTTCCATCTGCAACCGGTGCTCTCACGCCGTGTTGCTGATACTTGGTAATCTTTGATTCGCATATATTTTTAAAGAGATTCCATCCACAGACTCTGTCCTCTCAGTTCCAAAGGGGAATCCCTTTAAATTAATCCTTGAATGTATAGGATTGATCCATGTGATATATCCTGTGACTATGCAAAAACTTAATAGGTATTGATTGATTCATTCTTAGCAAAAGTAAATGGTTAGAGACCACTGTATTTGAATAGCATTATATACCCAGGTCTTTGACCACTTAGGGTTACCCCATTTTTCATAATGGCCACGAGGGTTTTAAAGCGCCAAATCTCATACAAAATCTCATACAAAATCAATAAAACAAAAAGTATTGTAGGCCCTCCAATGAAAGAGCAGACCTGGACACTTGATCGCAGCCTGCATTTGTTAATGGCTTAAAGACAAAGCACGTTTTTGGTGTAAAGTTGTTTTTTGAGGGCTGTTGGCGGCTGCCTGTGATGGCCTAGGGAGGCATGTTAATATGGCATCAGGGCGCCTGGCTGTGATGCTGCGAGGGGTACAGTTGTGCTCGGCTGGTCCTTTCCAGAGGTGTGCTCGTGGCAGGTTTTTCATAAATCTCTTCTCTTCGGGTGGATGACGCACCCTTTGATCTGAGGCTTCTGTGCTGGGATCAGGGTGCCTGGCAGTGATGCTGCGAGGGGTACAGTTGTGCTCGGCTGGTCCTTTCCAGAGGTGTGCTCGTGGCAGGTTTTTCATAAATCTCTTCTCTTCGGGTGGATGACGCACCCTTTGATCTGAGGCTTCTGTGCTGGGATCAGGGTGCCTGGCAGTGATGCTGCGAGGGGTGCAGTTGTGCTCGGCTGGTCCTCTCCATAGGTGTGTTCGTGGCAGGTTTTTCATAAATCTCTTCTCTTCGGGATGGATGACGCACCCTTTGATCTGTGGCTTGTGTGCTGGGATCAGGGCGCCTGGCTGTGATGCTGCGAGGGGTACAGTTGTGCTCGGCTGGTCCTTTCCAGAGGTGTGTTCGTGGCAGGTTTTTCATAAATCTCTTCTCTTCGGGTAGATGGCGCACCCTTTGATCTGAGGCTTCTGTGCTGGGATCAGGGTGCCTGGCAGTGATGCTGCGAGGGGTGCAGTTGTGCTCGGCTGGTCCTTTCCAGAGGTGTGTTCGTGGCAGGTTTTTCATAAATCTCTTCTCTTCGGGTGGATGGCGCACCCTTTGATCTGTGACTCCTGTGCTGGGATCAGGGCCGCCTGAAGTCCCCCTAATGAAGTTGGCCTGTACATGTCATGCTCGGATCCTCCGATGAGTGATGGGTCATTCAGCCCCTGCCAGCTCCTCTCCCGGGACAATGGCGCGCTGTTCCAGTGCTCGGGGAGGGCGGGGGTTCAAGTTCAGGGGCTGCACCGAGCCCCCCGGGTGGAAGCCGAGAAGGGATCCCACGCGGCTGCTGCGGAGCCCAGCCCACGGCGTTTAAACTAGAGCTGTGGTCAAACCACAGAGGCAGATCTATTGTAGACCTCGAATATTTCTTTTTTTATTGTATTGTATTTTTATTGCATTTATAAAGTGTTACTACCTCTGACGACAAAGCGCTTTTTCGGCGAGTAGCACACTTCTACGGAACCCATAAAGGATTAGTGGTGAATTCGTTTAGTTAAAAACAAAAGTAACTTCAGTTGTGGATATTAGTCAGTTTTTTTGATTGAGAAGGATAGCGGAGGCGTAGAAGAGGGGAAAAAGGTTTGCATTCATATAGTTCTTATTAACCCTGATGGGGTGTTGAAGCGCTTTTTTGGCCAGCAGCACGCTACTCCTGAACCCATAAAGGATTAGTGGTGAATTAGTAAGTGAAATATGTGAAATATTCAGTCCTGAAAGACCCAAACTACTCCCGCTTAAGACATACTTACGAAATGAAACGCAAAATGGATTCCATGACAATGAACTGCTCGTAAGCTGCCTCATAAGGTCTTGGGGTAGGTATTAAGGAGACATGGAGGACTTCTGGGGTTTCTTTGTGTTCAAGTGACATGTTCCATGATGCACTGAGGGTAGTACGGTTCTTGAGCGACATCACGGCCACCGTGCTGTGAGCTGCAAGTGAAACAAAAGGGGATGATGGACGGAGCGTTTGAGCAAATCAAACACTCACCCCCAGTCAACTGATCTGGGTTTAATCCATCACCATTCTTTAGCTCACTCGGCCACCCCAGTTCAGACATGGCCATATGCAAATCAGTCTGACCCTGTGCCTCATGGGAACAGTCCAGCCCGAACTGCCAAGCCATGTCTTCCCTGGACCGGAAACAAGCATCCTGGGACCGGTTTCGGATTCATAATCCTCATCAGCCTGGCTATCTTGAATCCAGTAGCCAAGTGAGCAAGGGACTCATGTCTGAGCAACCCTGCCAACTTAGTGAGCTGCAAGTGGACACATTCCCAGCCCTCTGGGCCTGGCTCCTGGTCTCTGCTCCACTGCCGAACATCAAGCCAGGATAGCCATGCCCTCGCTTTGCTCTGGACTGGTGGTGAGCGCACCTGGGTGGTTTGCAGTGGTGCTGAGGGTTTGTAGTGGTGCTGGGAGTTTGCAATGGTGCTGAGGGTTTGCAGTGGTGCTTGGGGTTTGCCATGGTGCTGGGGGTTTCCGGTGATGCTGAGGGTCTGCAGTGGTGCTGAGGGTTTGCAGTGGTGCTGGGGGTTGGTAGGGGTGCTGGGGGTATGCAGTGGGGCTGGGGGTTTGCAGTGGCGCTGGGTGGTTTGCAGTGGCGCTGGGTGGTTTGCAGTGGCGCTGGGTGGTTTGCAGTGGTGCTGGGTGGTTTGCAGTGGTACTGGGGGCTTGCAGTGGTGCTGGGTGGTTTGCAGCGGTGCTGGGAGTTTGCAGTGGTGCTAGTGGTTTGCAGTGATGCTGGGGGTTTGCAGTGGTGCTGGGTGGTTTGCAGGGGTGCTGGGGGTGTGCAGTGGTGCTGGTGATCCAGGAGGCTCCAGGTGAGTCGCTGAGACTGCTTGAGGGCTACCCCGGACCCTACCGACGAGACTGCGTGGGAGACACAAAGTATGAGTTTAAAGGGCCTGGTGGGTCATCACCGAGGCCCAATCTTGTCTCAGGATTCTCCAGTCAGCTGGATGATGGCTCTCAGTTCTGGCTCCCAACCTCTGGAACAGCCTCCCTCAGCAAGACTCCTTCCTCCCGCTCTTCATAAAACGCAGAGCACTCCTCTTGGAAAACTTGGTACGGTTGGGAATTGAAGTTATGGCTAAACGTCTTGTGATGTTTCTCTAAAGCGCCATACTCGTCTTAGGCCTTTCTGTACATATAGCTATATCCTTCCCAGACATCTACCCATTATCATCTGTATGCTGTTGTTTGATATCTCTCTTTTCTTATGTATATTTTAGTTCTTTACTCCACCTAATGCATAGAAGCAATTTATTTCTGCTGTATTTTGTGTTTGTTGTTTGGTATAACAAAAACATTTGATGTGTCCGCACATTATCTTATATAGCCAATCAAATAAAAAATATGATCCCCAAACAATCTAGGATACTAAATACTAGCAATCCTATTTCTGACCAACTAGTGTTGGTGACTATATCTCAGCAGCCTATAGATCCCGATGTTCATATAGGACCACTGTGGCAGAACTGATGTACAGTACTCTGCGGGGTCCCTAGAGAGTCACTGGACTTTATTCACATGGTGTGTGTTTAATATGTACATGCACAAAGCCCTTACAGATGATGGGCATAGGACTGACAACACCTTGGGAACAAGAGCACATGCCGGTTGCAATTCAAGGAAAGCGGTACTCCCAGCTACACCCCCACGCAGACTGCAGTATGTTGTGGTGACCACAGGAAAACAAATATAATAGAGTGTGAAATTAATATCCTTCAGGGAACCTCAAAAACTTCTCACACATTTCCAGGGTGAATGACTTCTAGCAATTTCATTTTCTTGAATTATTGTAGAAAGAGTATCACCCCTTGGTAATGAGCAGGTTACCATTTACAAGTTGCGCAAGAGAGACCCCAGATGGATCTTCAGACTGCCGAACCACTCTGGGTCTCAATGATGATGTTGAGCGGCATGTCATGAGACGGGTTCAATCTAGTATCTGATCAGGCACTCTACAGATACGTCACGATTTGACAGTGTGCACCATGCAGAGATTACCTTTAGGATAACAACTTGTGTGGAGATTCGCAAAAATCGTCCATTTGCGCTTGCAAAAAGGGCATTTGCAATGCATCAAGGTTCAAGGCACTCGCAAATTGCGAATTTGCAATTAATTGTGATTTCTCAAATGGCGTTTGCATTTAAGGAATCGCAGTTTGCGATTCCTTAAATGCAATGCAGGAACCACTTTAGAATAGTGATTTCACTACTAGGGGGGCGCATATTACCATCAAGTTGAACTTCATGGTAATTTGCAAAAACTTTGAAAAATGCACTGTACTGCATTTTTCAAAGTTGTGGGTCACACACACACATGCAATTTGCGAGTCGCAATTAAGGATTGTTTGGGAGTTTCTAATTGTATCGAGATTCCTACATGCATAGGCTTTTGAGAGTCCTTAATTGCGATTCCTTAATAATCGTAATTAAGAAATCGCAAAAGCCTACATTGATGCATGTACCTGTCTATTTTGACCATGAGTAAGAATAATTCATGGAAGGGAAGAATCCGGATATATTGATAAAATACTGAAAAGACCATATATGATATTGATATAATAAAGAGCTGTTCTTGTGTGGACGCCATTTGCACAACTCCAGTCCTGGCTTTACTTTCTCAAACCTTCAAGTGAGAAGTTGTTGTGTGAAGTGCATGCTAGAACGCGCCTGCATCGCTTTCATCTCCATTGTAACACTGCTTTGTTCACAAGCCTTATCAGGCCCAGCCTTTTCAACTTCAGAGTTTAATCACCTGCAGAAGACACCAGGGTTTCGGATGTGGGCAGAGGATGCAGAGGTGAAACCACGCGGAAACCACATGAGGTTTGTGGGCTTTTCTGAAGGGGACAAGGGCATGCAAATTCAGTCATATGCAGCAGAGTTGCTGTTGAAAGGTAAACTCAGAGGAGTTATCCAATTGTCTTATTGTAGAAAGTGCTCACAAGGGTTGCAGTAAAATGTCCAATTGGGAGTTGCACTCTTCCAATGCGAATAGCAGCAGAATGGCTAAATTTTAAGGACTTATTTGTGATAGTAAAGGAAATTCAGATCATGGTAACTAGTTCGCATCGCAATGCTCGGGCGTATGCCTTTTCAGACTACACACAGTCAGTCCAGAATGCATGAACGCTTATGATGTAGTTAAAAAGCTTCTACATTGGTGATGCTGAACACATAGTTATGTAAGCTGGAACCCATAGACATTGGCTGCTCCTGGCTTTTAGATTTCTGTGGTACTGCGTAGATGTGCGGGAGAGGCTATGGCTGAATCTCGGTTGTATGACGGATACTACAATTCCTTTAGCAACAAACACCAGAACAACAAATGTATCTTAACAACGAAAGTGTTTATCTTTACAACTTTTTTTACCACGTATATGCCTTTACCACACAAATGTAAGCATTTTACAGGTAAGTACATACTTACCTGTAAAAACTTTTTTTACCACGAATATGCCTAAACCACATAAAATGCTTACATTTTTGTGGTATACATATATACACACACTCGCCAGTAGGTAGTTCTAGTTAGGATGTAGTTTCCATATGAAGAGCGTTTTTTGTTTTGCCAATAACTTTGGCGTCGTTTGACAAATCTTCCCAAAATTTTCAAAACTATTTCACCACTCAATTCAGCTTCAGTCTTGAAAATTTCTGGGTGATCTGTCAAGCAGGGGCCGAGAAAAAGGGGGTGGGGGGTCACTAGACACTTTCCCCTCCATGTTAATTTCCATGGGAACTTTAGACGCGGCTACAGCCTGAACTGCTGAAGGGAATCACACCAAATTTGGTAGGAAGGTAGATGTTGGTCCAAAGAAGTGCGTTTTTGTGAAAAGGTGTAAATCCTTTCAATAGGTGGAGACTTCAGGCTTCCCCGCGGTCCCCAACTTGAGAAAGTGGGTACCCTGGGTGGGACCAGGGCACCCAGTATTTTGGCCAGGCCCTGGTGGTGGGGTCCCTGGGGCCGAAATCGGCACAGGGAAGGGAGTCATGCAGACACTCTTCCTGTATTAAAGAAAAAGCTGGGCCTCAGGGGATCGGGATCCCCGTAACTGTAATTGCCCCCCCCCTATTCTAAACATACCTGGACCCGAGGGATGGGGACCCCAGGACCAAAATCAGCACAGGGCCAGGGAGCCAAAAGGACCCCATTCCTTTATAATGAAGAAAAGAAAAAAAAGCTACCGGCACAACGCTGATGGCCCGCCCCCTTTTCTGCTCCTCCTGGTGTGCTGCTGGTTGGGAGATAATATCCCCTTGGCTGCTGAGGGTCTTTGGGGGCCAACAAGAACTCCTATTACCTCCAGTAAGTCCCACACAGCGGGATTGCTGAGAAGTAGTCGGTGGCCACACTGCCTTTCTCCACCATTCTGCAAATGCGTCTTCGGGGGAACTTCTGGTTGGGGAATGAATTCCACTTTACTCCTGAGGTCCTCAGGACTAAAGAGGACTTCTTCCCCCAACCAGTAGTGCACCAGGAGGTGTGTTTGCAGAGTGGTGGAGAAAGGCGGTGTGGCCACTGTCATGAGTGATGTGATATGTGAGGTGAGCATTACGGGGACTTGAGTTACAGTTAGCTCAGCTAAATATATCTGCTGAATTTTACTGATTTTGTACAATTGAAACCTGAGCCCAACTATAATGTGCCTGTAACTTTTGTTTTTTAGTGATAAAAAAAAAAAAATATATATATATATATATATATATATATATATATATATATATATAAGGTATGTGGTGCTCGTAAATCGAAATGCGCAGCAACAGCAGCAGCAATCGCCGTCGATCCAAACAAGAGCAGCGAGACCCAAAGAAAGTGCAAATAGTCTTTTTATTGAGTGCTAGCCCAGCACCAGTCCGCCATGACGCGTTTCGGCTACAGGTAGCCTTGATCACATGACAAGCGTCAAGAGGGCTGATCACCTTTTTAAAGTGCAAGTTCATCACGTGTTAATGGAAACAGAAAGAATACTGTCATAGTTCCCAAACATTGAGAATATAGCATAACGACATAAATGTCTAATTCAGCACAGGTGTATACCATAATAGTTGATGATAACCTAGCAGAATGTGGTAAGCATAATTAACCTACACCTATAATACCATACATTACATTTACTGCTAGCAGCTATTTCCAAGGGTCAACATGGCATTGGCAAAATCAAAACTTTTAAAATACGATAAAAGTTAAAACCATTAAATAGTCATATAAATATTACAAAATATATAACCATTAAAATTACCAAAACTCTGTACAAAACACAAATAAAATTATTTATTTCATCAAGGTTCCAGATGTCATGGACTCCTAATTCATTATAGTGTTATTAAGCCCAAGTGGGCTGATATTACCTCAGACCTATTACTGGCAAAATACACGTGTGCAAAATGCAAAATTCAATGAAACACAGTGATGGAATAAAGTGCTCCCACAGTTAGTGCTATGTTTGATTGGTGAATTAAAATAATGGTCATGGAGATGAAAATAGGGAAACAGTCAATATATATCAGAACAATTTCATATAGTGAGTCACATTGCAGTAATACAGGTTAAAACTTCATATATGAACAGGCTGGCAGTATAGGCATAAAAAAGAGAGAGAGATGCATCAAGCAAATACAATGGCATCAACTAAACTTAAAAACCTATAGATAGGTGTGGCAGTCCTCCCCATTATTGAGACCCTGTGGTGCTTTGGTGTCTAATAGGATTATATATCGGGTCTCCAATCTACGCAACAGAGACTCCCGATCACCACCTCTCCTTTGGGGGGGAACACAGTCTATCACAAAGTATTTTAATAGGGTAGCATCCTTTCCATGATGACTTTCAAAATGCCTGGCTACCGGGTACGTAGCGTCTGCATGAGTGATCGCCCGCAGATGTTGTAATATCCGCTTGTGAACATGCGGTCGGGTACTTCCCACGTACCTCAACCCACATGGGCATTCCAGGACATAAACAGCGAACTCTGATTTGCAGTTTAGTTTCTGTTTAATCTTGATGGGAAAGGGAGAAAGAGGAGTCCTTACCTCTGTTTTGCTGATGCCGTGTTTGCAAGCTTTGCAACTTGAGCACCTCAAAAAGCCTTTACTGCCGCAAAGCCATGAGGCTTGAACTACCTCAGGGCTGCTGGACACAAGACTGTCCTGCATAGCCCGTGCCTTCCGGTAGGTAATACTGGGCCGAGAGCCAAATTGGGACCCAATAATCGGGTCACTGGAGACCAGGAACCAATTGTCCTTGACTATTCTGAAGATGCTTTTGTGTTGACTATTATAAGTCATTATTAGCCTTGTCTCCTCGCCTGACCTATCTGTTTGCAAAGTGGGTCGAACACTACCTGAGCCCAGGAGTGTGGTTCTATCCATCTTATTGGCCCTAACCATGGCACTATCAATGATTGTGGGTTTGTAGCCTCTTTGCACAAACCGTTCTCTGCAGAGGGATTGTGCCATCCGGCAATCCTGTTCATTGCTGCAAATTCTTCGAATTCGCAGCATTTCCCCATAGGGGATGCTGCGAATCAAGTGTGCAGGATGTTGGCTCTCTGCATGCAGCAATGTGTTCCCTGCTGTCGGTTTGCGATGGAGTTTCGTTTGAAGTTTACCTGACTCTACAAACACCTCAACATCTAAGAAAACTATAGATGACCTACTGAGAGTACTGGTGAATTGGATATTGAAGTTGTTAGTATTCAATATCTCTATGAACTGTACAGCCTCATCTTCGGTACCGTCCCATACTATAAGTAGGTCATCTATGTACCTTAACCAAAGTTTGACCTGGGTGTTCATGGTGGCAGCATGTTGTTTCATCAGGACCTGCTCCTCCCAGTACCCCATATGAAGACAGGCGTAACTGGGAGAGAAGCAGGCCCCCATTGCCACTCCACGGGTCTGCAAGAAAAGTTGATTAGCAAATAAAAATATGTTATTTTCAAGGCACATTGTGATCATATCGTAAATCATCTTGGAATGTTCTTGGAACCCAATGTCTCTCTTGTCGAGGAAATATTGCGTGGCCTTTAAACCGTCAGTATGGACGATACTAGTATACAGTGAGGTCACGTCCATGGATATCAAAACATAATTCGGATTCCATGCAAATTCATGTAATTTCCTCAACAGATCGCCGGTGTCCAAGATGAACGAGGGTAGGCCTCTCACAAAGTCCTGTAGGAAAAAATCGATGTATCTACTCATGTTCTCTAACAGGCTATTGCGAGCAGATATAATAGGCCTGCCAGGGGGTTGGAGTTCATTTTTGTGTACCTTGGGGATAAAATAGATGACTGGCGTCATCGGAAAGTCCTTTTTGAGGAATTTATATTCCTCCATAGAAATCAAGCCCTTGCTTCTCCAAGCAGATAACTTAAGGTAGATTGCATTTCTAGTTTGCATAGCGTCCTGCATAGAGATACGTCTATAGCAATCCCTGTCATTCAATTGTTTGTAGGCTTCCTCAAGGTACATCTTGCGTGGCCACAATACCACGTTGCCCCCTTTATCTGACTGTCTGATCACAAGATTCTTATTGGCTTTCAACTTTTTGATTAAAGCATGATATTCTCTGTCTCTGTATGTGTGGCGTTTAAAGGAGTTAGCTGTTTTTATCTGTAGATCTTTCAACTGTGAGGTTACACGATCATGAAAAATGTCAACATTATCCCTCAGCATCAATGGACAGAATTTAGATTTTGTTCTAAAACTAGTGGGGCAGGCGATAGGTAAAGGCTCACCCCCTAAAGCAGATTGACTTTCAGAATCGATACATGCATCTTCCTGCTGCAGCTCTCGCCATTCTTGCGTAAGAGCTGCTCCTATGACTGGCTCTTCCACACTCTCATCAGGTGCATTTGACGTGAGAGCATTCGCTACAGTCAGCTGAGAGGAATCACGGTTGGGTCTGCCACGGGTAGCAAAGTATTTGCGCAATTTAAGTTTACGCACAAACTTGAAGATGTCAATCCTGGATGTTGCGTAATCAAAGTTACCCTTAGGACTGTATGACAAGCCCAACGATAAAAGGGAAGTTTCCTTGTTAGTAAGAACTGTATCAGATAAGTTGATAACTGCTTTAGAGTTGGTACTATTCAGTTCTGTCATAGGCGCCGAAGAGACCTGTTGAGGCGCAGTTAGTTCCACTGCTTCCTGTAGCGCTGTTTCTTGGGCTTGGCGGTTGGTTTTGCGGCGTTTGTTACATTTGCGCCTCTCTGCGCGTTGCCTGTTGTGGCGCCACCGGCGTTCGCCTGCTGCGCTGCTGATCTCAGGCTGGCTTTGCGATCTTGCTGCACTATTGCCATCTCCTGTGCCGGAGTCAGTTTGCGAAACCCCGCCGTTTGCAAACGCCTAGTTTCAGTCTCTGATTCACTTTCATATTGTGAACTCTCTTCAGACATTGAGGCCGATGATTCCTCGACTGTTCGTATGTTTGAAGCTATATATATATATATATCTCTTGCCATATTACCCCATAAACCCAAAATGCACATCCTCCTTAAACTCTAAAAAAAACCATCCAACAAAAAAACCCATACCCATTCTAAATCCTAAAAAGACCCTTGCCACCAAATAACCCATACCCACCTTAAACCCTAAACATATTCTTGCCACCCAAGAACCCATACACATCCTAAACCCTAAAAACACCTTCCCACCCAAAAACCTATACCCACCCTGAACCCTAAAAAGACCCTTGCCACCCAAGAACCCATAACCACCCTAAAAATATTCTTGCCCTAACATATATACTACTCTTACCTGCAAATTACTCGCATTTTCATTGTAAAGTTGTTAGTGGTAAAGGCATATTCGTGGCAAAAAAAGTTGTAAAGACGCATCCATTGCTCCAACGTCATTGTAAAGGTTTTTTATTCCAGCGGCGTTGAAAGTGCTGTTTCCCCGATTCTCTAATAACATGGAATTCAGCATCTCGGCACAGGCTGTGGCCCAGAAACACAAAATGAGGACTTAAGAGTGAGGTTTCAATGATGGAAAATATGGATATGGTCCTCGCGTAGTGTATTTAGCATGATAGAGTCAAGTGATTATAACTATACATCTCAACGGGTTGGACACTAGATTACTGGATGGTGATAAGTGATGGAAATATCTCCTGAGGTATTGTACAGAGATTGCTTAATCATTAGCTCTTCATTTCTATTAGTTTATTGAATGAGATGCTGGCATTGAATCTATGGAGCAGGCTGGGCAACACTCACGCGCCAGACGTTTAAACAAAGCAAAACCACTTGACGCCTTCATAAGCAGGGTGTTGATGCCCCGGCGACGATTCAAAAGGAGGTTTGTTTGAGAATGGTCTGGTGGTGAGTGAGGTCTCCAATGGCAAGATCCTGCCTTATCTTTGTACTTCATGGCTGATAAGCTCCAGTTGAGAGGCAGCTGCCAGGGACAGGGAAGGGGTTTTGTTGAGTTCATGCTACATGATGCTCACTTGAAAGGTTATATTTTGGTCAGAGACAGATTAATTCAGACTATTATTACTTTTGAGAGGGGTAAGGTGCCAGAGAGAAAGCTGGACTCTGCTAGTTTATTTATTTTTGACTTATTAGTGGTTTTACTGGTTCACATAAGAGCTCTTTTAAACTTGACATGAAGCAGTACGAAGATAGATATTATGACGCGGTCCGTTTAAGGTACCTTTGGATACCCCTTGAGCCATGGGAACGCTGCCAGTTGCACAGGTTCAGTTGCGCCTGCTCTGCGCGGGTTGCTAGTGTGCCTCATAATTAAAATAGTTCCATACATACTGTGGTTTCTTGGAATGTCTAAGGTAAATGTGTGAGAATTGTCAGAGTATGTCTACACAGCAGAAACACAACTATAGCAGTGTGGCAACAATCAATCAATCAGTGGTTTGTTGAGCGCAGCTACTGACCCGGGAGGGTCTCAAGGCACTAGGGGGAAGGGGCAATCGCAGCTCCTGGGCATTACCAGTGTTTCATAGACGGCCAGGCGCTGAGGTCCTCCAGGGCCCACCAGGGTTCGTGCAGCTGCCGGACTCTCATGGTGATTCGTCGAAGAGCCAGGGCTTGAGGTCCTTCGGGAACTTGGAGAGAGTTGGTGTCTGGCCGAGGTGGAGAGGGAGGGTGTTCCATGCCTTGGCAGCGAGGAAGGAGCGGCCTCCTGTTCTGGTCTTCTAGATGCGTGGCACCGTCATGAGGGCAAGCTGGGCTGAGCGGTAGGATCTTTGGGGTACGTGGAACAAGAGACGGCGGTTCATGTAGGAGGGGCCGGTGTTGTGTATGGCTTTGTGGGTGTGGATGAGAAGCTTGAAAAGGATTCTCTTCTCGACGGGGTGTCAGTGTAGTGCCCGCAGGTGTTGGGTGATGTGGCATTCGCGCTGTAGATTAAGAACTAGTCCTACTTAACTAGAGAATGACTTTAAGAAGGTATGTAATAGTTCAAGGAGAGATGTTTATGCTTCCTTCTGTCATGGGTATTGGGATGAAGGTAACAATTATGATCTACCCTAAGGACTCCTTTAACTTGCTGAACTTGCATGCCGATACTGACGGCCAGGAGAGGCTAATTCATCTTCTGAGGCGGAAGACGGGAGAACGCTAGGACTTTCATTTTTAAAATTTGTGTGTTTATTGTGTTTTTATATACTCACTCCACCTTCCTGGGCACTTGCACTTTTGCTCTCCACGCTCTGGGCATCCCCGCACAGCGGATCGTATCGCTGCAGCGGGCCACAACATTCTTGCCGCCATTCCCCAGAGGACACTGGCCACGCCCACCACCAACAGGCCACCCCCCCCCCCCCACCGAAGGCATTTAAGCGCGCTGATTGCTAGCGCGAGTCAGAGGCTAATTCATCTCCTGAGGCGGAAGCCGGGAGAACGCTAGGACTTTCATTTTTAAAATTTGTGTGTTTATTGTGTTTTTATATACTCACTCCCCCTTCCTGGGCACTTGCACTTTCGCTCTCCACGCTCTGGGCATCCCCGCGCAGCGGATCGTATCGCTGCAGCCGGCCACAACATTCTTGCCGCCATTCCCCAGAGGCCACTGGCCACGCCCACCACCAACAGGCCACCCCCCCCCTGCCGAAGGCATTTAAGCGCGCTGATTGCTAGCGCGAGTCAGAGGCTAATTCATCTCCTGAGGCGGAAGCCAGGAGAACGCTAGGACTTTCATTTTTAAAATTTGTGTGTTTATTGCGTTTTTATATACTCACTCCCCCTTCCTGGGCACTTGCACTTTCGCTCTCCACGCTCTGGGCATCCCCGCGCAGCTGATCGTATCGCTGCAGCGGGCCACAACATTCTTGCCACCATTCCCCAGAGGCCACTGGCCACGCCCACCACCAACAAGCCACACCCCCACCCCCCGCCGAAGGCATTTAAGCGCGCTGATTGCTAGCGCGAGTCAGAGGCTAATTCATCTCCTGAGGCGGAAGCCGGGAGAACGCTAGGACTTTCATTTTTTAAATTTGTGTGTTTATTGTGTTTGTATATGCTCACTCCCCCTTCCTGGGCACTTGCATTTTCGCTCTCCACGCTCTGGGCATCCCCGCGCAGCGGATCGTATGGGCCACAACATTCTTGCCGACATTCCCCAGAGGCCACTGGCCACGCCCACCACCAACAGGCCACGCCCCTTCCATTTCCCTCTCTATAAACAATGTGTTTCCCTCGTACGCGCAGTGGACGGGCGCAGCGGGCGCGCCGTCAGCGCGCCAAAGGCGCGCCAAAGGCAAACTCGTCTGCGCCTGTCTGCGACCGGCAGGGACAAGGGGCCATGCACCCTGCTCCCGCCCTCACTTACACCCCAGCCCTACTGCTCTCCTTAAACGTAGCTCAGGCCATTGCCCCTTCCCTGTTTCAGCGCATTGCAGCCTTGGGCATCTCTGTCCCGTTACCCCCCTCGTCTGAACCTACGCTGCTCACTCCCCGGTTACAGGTTCCTCCCCCCCCCCCCCGCCCCTCTCCCTTCCCCTTCACCCATCACGGCCACTGCCTGCCTGCTTAATACTAGGTCGGCAGGCAAGCTTTTTAATTTATTGGACACCGACGCCCCTGATTTTCTGTTTCTCACAGAGACTTGGTTCTCGTCCGACTCCCTTCCTGATCTTCTGTCCGCCCTCCCCGACTCTTACTACGCCCTTCGGGCAGATCGTCCAGCTGGTAAAGCCGGTGGGGGTGTGGCGATGATCACTCGTTCTAATTTTCAGTTTCAGCTTCTTTCCCACCCTCCCATACCTGGCGTCGATTTTTTAGTTGCCCGCTCAGTTAACCTTTTTGCCCCCCTTACAATAGTCCTTATGTATCGTCCCCCTCAGAACATGCCTTCCTTTGTGCCTGCCTTGCAAGAACTACTGGCTACGCTTGTGGTCAATAATTCTTCTGTGCTCCTCCTGGGAGACTTTAACTATTGGCCAGGCGACCCCAGGGAGGACCTGTCCTCTAAGGACTTCTCGGCCACTCTTCAGTGTCTTAACTTCCTTCCTCACCTTCACTCCCCTACCCACGTTCCTGGCTATACCTTAGATCAAATATGGTCAGTTAGTTGTACTATTCTCCCCCCCACAGTCCTCCCTTGCACCTGGTCCGATCACTTTTTGATTTCATTCCCTATTGAGCTCGGAGCACAAGAGAAACTCCCCTTGCCCAAGAATGTTACAGCTCGTAATTGGAATCGGGTTGACCTCAATTCTCTCTGTGCCTCTCTCACTACCTCTCCCCCCGACCTATGTACTCTTTCCCTTGATCTTCAAGTAGACGCCGTGAATCATTGGCTGTCCACCTCTTGCGATCGGGTTGCCCCCCTCAGGAAAGTCAAGAACTGCCGCCCCCATGACGCCCAAAAATGGTTTACAGACGAGCTGAAAATCCTTAAACTGGACCTTAGGTGTTCCGAACGCCACTGGAGACGCAACTATTGTCCCTTCTTGCGAGCCAAATACAAGCTTCTTCTGGCTAACTATAAGAAGGCTATCCTTTTAGCCAAAACCACCTACTTTTCAGAGAGAATATCTTTGTCAGCCAATAAGCCCAAAGAGATTTTCTCCATAGTCCGCAACTTAGTTGCTTCGGATAGGGCCAACCCTAACCTCATCCCTTCCCAAGCTCTCTGTCTGTCTCTGAACGACTTCTTTCTAGAGAAGATCGCGAAGATCAAATCCAATATTCCTTTAGCATCTTCGCCACCGCTTTCCCCTCTTTCCCCTGCTCTTCCTCTGTCTTTCTCTTCTCTCGATCAGTTTCCACCTATCTCTCTCAACTCTTTTCTGGCTCTACTTCAGAAAGTGAAGTCCGGCTCCCCGGCTGACTGTGCTCCAGCTCGCATTCTGAGAGAGCTCTTCATTCACTGCCCTGACCCCCCTCTCTCCCTTCTCAACGCCTCTATCTCCTCAGGTCTAGTCCCGAAATTCTTTAAATCAGCTATAGTTCGCCCCATCTTACAAAAGCCTGGTTCAGACCCCTCCCTTCTCTCCAACTTCAGACCCATCTCCCTTCTCCCTTACCGTGGGAAGATCTTGGAGAGCTATATTAATCTTGTCTCTCTTCCTTCATTGAGGACAACCATCTCTTGGCCTCCCACCAAGCGGGTTTCCGCCCGGCCCACTCTACCGAGTCAGTGGTCCTGTCTGTCCTAGACGAGCTAAAGAGTAAGGCGGATTCCAACTTACCTCAAGCCTTGGTGCTCCTTGATCTGTCCGCTGCGTTTGACACGGTCGACCACTCCATCCTCCTCGGCCGTGTCTGCGCAGCGGACGTTCGGGGCACCGCCCTCTCTTGGCTCGCCTCTTTTCTTAAAGAACGGACTCCGGCTGTCCATCTCTCTGGCTACACTGCCCCAACCCGCTTGGTCCCTTGCGGGGTCCCCCAAGGTTCCTCCCTGTCCCCTCTTCTTTTCAATCTTTACATTCGTCCCCTTATTCTTTCTCTCCTTGACATGGGGGTCTCCGTATATAACTATGCGGATGACCTCCAGTTAGTTTTCGATCTTTCTTCTCCTCTGCACTCCCTACCTAAATTCCATTCCACTCTAGTTTTCATCTCGGAGTGGATGAACCGTAATCAACTGAAGCTTAATCTGGACAAGACGGAGCTGGTCCTGACTGGCCCTACCATCTCCCCTTGGTCGGCCGCCTTCTGGCCTCCCATCTTCGGCCCCCCGCCCGTACCGGCTGCCTCCTCAAAGACCTTGGGTATTAAAGTCAGTCAGGACCTCTCCATGCATGCCCAGATTAGCTCAGTTGTTTCTTCCTGTTTCCTCTCCCTCCGGATTATCCGGAAAGTGTCCCGCTTCTTTTCCTCTGATGCCCTTAAACTTATTATTTTGGCAATGATTCTCTCCCGCCTTGATTACGGGAACAGCCTGTACGTGGGCATTCCGGCCTACGAACTACGTCTACTGCAGGCTATTCAGAATCAGGCCGCCCGTCTTATCCATCACCTTCCCAAGTCCTTCCACATCACTCCTGTTTTGAAATCCCTTCACTGGCTTCCCATCTGCCAGAGATCTCTATTTAAGCTGGGCTGCCTGGCCTTTATGCCTTGCACTCGCACTGCCCGGGCTTTCATCAATTCTCTCATTATCCTCTACACTCCCAACCGTGCCCTTCGTTCCTCCAATCAATCCCTCCTTAATATTCCGCGGTTCCGTAGATCTAAAACTGGAGGCACTAGATTCTCTGTACTAGCTTCTCGTTTCTGGAATACCCTCCCTCTGCCGATCAGATCTATCCCAGTCTACTCCCAATTCCGCAAAGCCCTCAAGACTCATTTGTTTTCCATAGCGTACTCTAGCTGATCTCCTTCGGCAAATCCCATTCTCCTCAGCCCTCTACCTTCAGCGCCAGGAAGCCGCTTGGTCGCAGTGCGCTTTATCAAGAACTTTCTTCATTTCATTTCAGGATGCCATAGTTGATGGGAAGCTCTAAGGATTTGTGTGTTGAATACCTAGACTGTAAATAAGCCTAGTTATTTATTTATTAATACTGTTCAAAAATGTATATTGTGTACTGTTGTGAGGAGGCAACATGAGAATTATAATGGATCAGTAAATGGGTAGGCTCCCTCGTCAGTTGGCCAGATATGGGTTTCTAGAATGCCCTGGGCAGTCATTCTAGAACACAGATGCATATGTTGTGTTTGCTTCTTTCTAATATCTCCTTGATTAAAAGGGTTGACTTTTGAGGAAGGTGATTTCTGATCATTCACCCAAATTTGAGGCTGAATGGGGAGATCCAGGAGTGAAGATAAGGGACATGTTTTAAGTATTACTTTGAGTTGAACTGAAGAAGTGGTTGCCAATACCAATCACCTGGGAGGCCTCTAAAGTGTATATTGGGGGGGAAGAGAATATCTGTTACCACAGTGGTCAAACTTGCACTCCAAAGCCAAATGGAGTGATTTGAGAAGGAGACCTCCAAACTCGGTAAATTCTCTAACTCTCAGCCTTTAAAATTGAGAAGTTGCATGGGTGTAGATAGAAGTACGGGAAGGCTGTGGCTGAGTTGGGTAAAAGGAGAGGATGCTTACATGGCTTCATAAGAGTGGACCATGGGATTACCCTTGCAGTCTCCCTCACGCAAGTTGTTGTACCCATAATATTTCGTCAGAATAACCCAAACCTTTGATTAGCATACCAGATGCATAATGTACACCTGGTAATGAGTGTCTCTTTTTTGCATGGTGCACCGTTAATTTCTTTGGAATAGTGCAACAAGCTAGAATGTACGGAACCTATCACCTTATTAAAAATTAAGTTAGTTCCCAGACCTCTGGAAATGAACTCTAGACTTAGTTTCACGCTGTTGATTCATGTATATTGGCTCTGGTGCTGTTGAATATCTTCAGTGAGTCCCTCAGTGCTGAACTCCTTACACCTTGAAGAAGCAGACAGTAATAATACTCCCACCAGAGCTGGGAGACTAGATTGTCTCACCTCACTCTTGTGCCCGTTGACTTTGTGGAACATGGCCAGTAGCGTTTTAGCCGCTTTTTTTTAAACACAAGTGGCTATTACATCTCTGGTGCTTTAGGACCAGTGTGGGTTGATTCCAAATCACAACACAGGAGTGAATTTCTGCAGAGGTGTAGGTATTCTGTAATCCCAAAGTTCATACCCGAGCCTAGACCCGATGTGGAAAAGGCCTTTGATTGGGTGTGCTGTGAGATCCTACCTTAGAATTTTCAAAGGTCTGGGTTTGGGTTTAGCATGGTCTGGATAATTATATTGTGGTCGGAAGTCCATGCTGGAGGTGTGCTCAGATGAGAGACCTCTGCAAGATGGCACATGGAAGGCAGTCCACGTGTACCACTGCTGTTTGTGCCGAGTACGTAACTTCTACCTATTAAACCTTGAGATAGATTCAAAGCATATGTTACCCCTTGGCTGCCCTGATGCAAGTGTGATCGCCTCAGTCTGACTAGTACTTCTCCACCGAAGCCAGAGGGAGGATGTATTTCCAAGAATGTTAGAGACCATTGAGATTATTTGGACTACTCCTCGGCTTCTGAATACTTTGGGAAGAGCTCAGCCTGTTCCCACTTACAAGCAGAGGACTCCGAAGACACAGTCTCCTCGGATTATTCAGACATGAATGGGTTGTCTTGATTGTGAATGCGCACTGTTATATGTGGTTGAACGAGGATGACTCTTCTCTCTCCATGAAGCGCCAGATCAACGCCGTTGCGTCCAGCAGTTTCAACTGCCTCCGCATCCTCTGTAAGACCTTCAAATGGATCCCCCCGACTGCAGAAAGACCGTCACCCACGCATTCATAACCAGCAGACTAGACTACAGAAACACCCTCTATGCCGGAATCAACTAAACTCCACACAAACTCCAAACCATTCAGAACGCCGCAGCCATGCACGTCCTAGGGACACTGCACCACGAACAAATGACCCAACACCTACGAAGCCTCCACTGGCTTCCCGTCGAGAAGAGGGTCACTTTCAAACTCCTCACCCGCGCGTACAAATCCCTCAACAACATCGTACCCAAATACCTCAACGACCGAGTATGTTTCCACGTAACCAAGAGGAACCTCCGTTCCGCTGACCTCGCCCTGGCAGAGGTCCCCTGCATCTGCAGAAACAGAACCGGCGGGAGAGCTTTCTCCTACATCGCTGCCAAAACCTGGAACGAGCTCCCGGTCAACATCAGACGCTCCCCAACCCTGCACACTTTCAGGAAGGACCTCAAGACCTGGCTCTTCGAATGAAGCGGAGCTGCCCCCCCCCAGCGCCTTGAGACCCTCACGGGTGATTAGTGCGCTCTATAAACCACTGATTGATTGATTGATTGATTGAAAGTGATCCAATCAGGAGCAAGGCATGGAGACGCCAATAGATGTGCTGTTGGAATTTTACTGAGAGCAGATTTCAGTGTCTGGATTTACCAACCACATCACCTACTGTACGGCAAATATTTAAAGGGAGGATATGCATTCAAGACTCGTGAGGCATAAAATCTTTGAGAAGACCAGCCTGTGAGAAAGGCCAGGTGATAACGTTCTCAGGGATATATTTGAAAAATACTGATTTATGAAATGTGATGATTTGAGGACGGTGTTTGGCTATCATCTTGTCGCTTTATTGCGTGTATTAATGTTCATCTTATGTAAGATATTGCAGTGCGCACCTGATGACCTGCATCCCCCAGTGAGCTTTGAAACTTGGTGGACTTAAGAGGGTTCCATAAATGAACCATTGGTATCTACAATGCCCCTGGATTACAAACTCTAAACATGATATTCCTAAAGTCAAGAGAGACAGTTTTTTTTTTTTTTCTGTTTATTTCATCGGACTGAGGTGCTAAGTACCTTAAGCTGGCTGCAGGGCGATATGGCGACGGGCCGGTTCCGGAGAGGAGGTTGGGTGGACTCAGGGTGATTAGTGAAGGTAAAGGACCTATGCCTCCCCAAAGTTGCAGGACTGACGACGTGTATGGGGGGACGCCTATTATCTTCACTTTGTTTATGACGCGGCCGGCCCATGTTGGGTTGTAGGTGGCTTGCTGTGTGTAACATTGGTTCCCCATGCCATGGCAATTGTATTATACCTCCCCCTCATGCCGATCCGTTGGTTGGTCGGTGGACTAATTAGCGACCCTTTTGCAGCTCTTCTGTATTCTTTCTTTTCACTTTGGTCAATAAAAACATTTAATACTAAAAAGCATAAATAAACAAGCATTTTGCAATGCAATAGGGCTTGCATTATTAAAGTTTGAGCTATTGGCATTGCTAAATAATGCAACACCAATAGCTCAAACTTTAATAATGCGAGACCTATTGCATTGCCTGCATTGCAAAATATCAAACCAAACTCTGCCGCCTTTAGAAAGACTGTACCTGAGCATGCAACCTTCTTCAACACTACAACAAGGCATGTCAAATTCTTCCATATTGCACCAATGCATGTCATAACAAGCACTGGAATTGCTAGTTGTGGAATTGTGTGGCGTGGAATTGTGTGATGTGGAGTCTATTTGTGTAGCGGAATTATGTGCACTAGGAATATGCGGATAGTAATTATGTGGTATTGAGGGCACTGAAATTATGTGGAGTGGGATTGTGTGTTATGGAGTGTAATTATGTTGAATGCTATTTTGTGGTGTGGAGTGGTATGTAGTAGAGTTTAATTATGTGTTTTGCTGATGAATTTTGTGGCATGATGTGGAATTGTGTGACGTAGATTGTATGTATGTGGTGTGTTATGTAATTGTGTTGCAAGTGCTGTTCTAAAGTTCAAGGACGTGTGTTCGTGGCTCTGCCCAGACGTTTCGAGACAAGATGAACCATGAGAAAAAGTTACATCAGGAACAATACACCAGATTATATGGTTTACCTTTAATGCCGCCGTTTTATAAAGGATACAAAATAAACTGTTAAAATTGGATACAGACTTCACAAATCAGCATCATTTTTAGGGCGAAAACAAGCCCAAATTCTGACTGGTGGCATTGGTACTAAAATTCTGTATTCAATTGATGAAAGCAACTTTTTAACTAATCCGGAACGTCCCTCCCATGGACCTATTTGCCAGTCAAACTAGGCCCTTTAAAAAAAAATATATATATTATTTGCCCTGCCAGACACCACAATGCTGGAAAGCCAACGATAAATCCTTGAGGGCCCGATTAAGAATTAATGGTATAAGCACAATTGCAAATATTTGTAATATGCAGCTACTCATATAACTTTGGTAATGGTCAAACTAGCATGGCACAAAGATTTCAAATTGCTAAAGAGGTTGCTCAGTTATTCATTCCCTTATTACAAGGGCAGCTATGTACAGGGACCCTGCAATTTTTCCACAAGTGAAGCCTTAATTAGGTGGCATAGTTGGCAAAATCAATCAATCAATCATATCATTTGTAAATCGCACTACTCACCCGTGAGGGTCTCAAGGCGCTGGGGTGGGGAATGCTGCTACTGCTCTTAAAGCCAGGTCTTGAGGAGTTTTCTGAAGGTGAGCAGGTCTTCGGTCTGCTGTAGGTGTTCCAGGTCTTGGCGGCGAGGTGGGAGAACGATCTGCCGCCTGAGGTCGCTCTTCGGAAGCGGGGGACTGTAGCGAGGGCGAGGTCGGCGGAGCGGAGCTGGCAGGTGGGGGTGTAGAAGCTGAGTCGTTTGTTGAGGTACGTTGGTCCGGTGTTGTTGAGTGCCTTGTGTGCGTGGGTGAGGAGCTTGAAGGTTATCCTCTTGTTGACCTAGAGCCAGTGCAGGTCTCTCAGGTGGGGTGTGATCTGGCTGTGGCGAGGGATGTCGAGGATCAGGCGTGCAGAGGCGTTCTGGATGCGTTGGAGCCGTCTCAGGAGTTTGGCCGAGGCTCCTGCGTAGAGGGTGTTTCCATAGTCCATCCTGCTGCTGACAAGGGCCTGGGTGACTGTTCTTCTCGTTTCAGTGGGGATCCACTTGTAGATCCTACGGAGCATGCGGAGGGTGTTGAAACAGGAGGAGGAGACGGTGTTGACCTGTTTAGTCATGGAGAAGGTGGAGTCGAGGATGACCCCTAGGTTGCGTGCGTGGTCGGTGGGTGTTGCAACGGTTCCCAGTGCGGTCGGCCACCAGGAGTCGTCCCAGACCTAAGGGTTGGATCCGAGGATGAGGACTTCCGTCTTTTCTGAGTTCAGCTTCAATTGGCTGTTCCTCATCCATTCAGCAATAGCCTTCATTCCTTCGTGAAGGTTGGTTTTGGTGGTGTGGGGGTTCTTGGTGAGGGAGAGGATCAGCTGGGTGTCATCGGCTTAGGAGAGGATATTGAGGTTGTGCCGACGGCCTACGTGGGCGAGCGGTGCCATGTAGATGTTAAACAGGGTTGGGCTGAGGAATGAGCCCTGGGGTACGCTGCAGATGATCTTGGTGGCTTCGGAGCGGAAGGGGGGAAGGCGGACGCTCTGTGTTCTGCCGGAGAGGAAGGAGGTGGTCCAGTCCAGGGCCTTCTCTTGGATCCCAGCGTTGTGGAGGCGTGTTCGTAGTGTGTGGTGACAGACCGTGTCAAAGGCTGCTGACAGGCCCAGGAGGATGAGGGCCGCCGTTTCTCCGTTGTCCAGCGGGGACTTGATGTCATCGGTGGCGGCGATGAGGGCAGTCTCGGTGCTGTGGTTGCTGCGGAACCCGGACTGGGAAGGGTCAAGAAATGCAAAATATGTGACATAAAGTGCCACATGTTAAGATAGTATCACTTCATACAGCGTCTAGAGAAGTTTTCACAGCATTAGTACAAGAATAATAAAAAATAATTACAGCAATAAGCAACTGGAAGCTTACCATCCAACCTTTTAGAAGGACCTTCCACTCACTAATAGGCAACACATTTCTGCATTTTGGTAACTTAAGATCCGTTTGATCATGAAATATTTTTGGGCCAAACTGCAAATTGGGCAGGATTTCGGTTTATGTGGCAACCCCATTATTATGCAAAAACCACTTGTACCTCAGAATGGCATAATTCCAGTGGCCCTGGCCATGAAGCAGCAATGAGGTAGGGGTCAGTAGAAACTGAGGAGAGTGCTGTTCTATCGAGGGACAGACCGCTCTACGCTTGATACTAACCGCCAAATGCCTTCACTGTAGTAATTTGGTATATATTGAGAGGTAGAGGGTCTAAAGAACGCGGCATGTAGCTGAAAGCTTCTACTAGGGAAGACTACCTCAGGAGAAGACAAGTTCTATGGGTCCATCATATGCCAGAACTGTGTGAATATTAGTATTGCATTTTTAATGTGGTTTTATGATTGTCTGTTCAAACAATCGAATCAAGCTTTCTTGGCTTGACTTGACTATTTACCTATAACTTGGCCTAGAGCAGTATGGCTTAATTTCGAGGTAATATGTTAAGTGTCTGTGCCAAACGTATTACAGTACAGCATAGAAAAGGCACTAAAAAGCTTCCACAGTAACTTCTAAGAAAACCGAACAAAAAATAAACTATGTAATTGTCCAGATAAGCAGGAGGGACTATTAATGATGGGCTCCTGCACATTTTGTACAACTTGTTTCCCAAATCCGACATGACTGTTGTGTAAACGAGTGAGAAGGAAGTTTACAATGGTGTTCACATAAACTGTTTTCGTATTCCCGTAATTTGTATAATTTGTGCGCAACTAAAGCGCAGAAGTTTCCTTCATTTCTGAAATCACCAATAAAAACAAATATTAATCTTTATTTGTAAGCCAACTTGCTCTAAACGGAACAGGCTAAACTTGCTTTTCTGAATAAAATGCTGTCTTCCCCGATAAATTACACAACATTGGAAGACACGAGACAATATGCTTTGGCGGTAGTGTGCGGCAACAAACAAAAGACAAGGGGGCAAGTTCTCTGGGTCTTTAATGTGCCATTGCAATTTTATTCCTAACACAATAGAATGCGCAGCTAGGAACACTGACGCCCCACCCCGGCGTAGCAGATAACCCCCCCCCCCGCTCCCCCCCTCGCCCCCTCACCCCACCAGGTTCACCCCAAAGGTTTGAAAAAGTTAGAAAGTTTAGATTGGAGGGGGTATCCCCCCCTACCAATGGTTTATTGGAACGACCTATAGACAATGACGTCATGACGACACATGCAGACACTGATCATGCTGACCTCGTCTGCGCTATTTGAGACAACTGAGTAACGATCAACTTACCATAAGGTCATTACCACGCTCAGAATAGTAGACCGCTCACCACGGACAGTCTTTGCTCTTCTCAGGGGTGAGCTACCGGCCCTGCAGGGGACTAGGTGGTAAACATTAATGAACCAAACAGCCTGGTAGGGTTGATCAACACACGATTCTTGGATGGGGAAGGCTACTCGGCGTTTCCTGAAACTGTGTACTTATGGTCATGCACTACTGTACCATATAATCACTGTCATGCTGGTTGTAAAATGTAAATAAAAACCCAATAAACAAATGTAAACAAAAAAAACCAATAGAATGCGCAGAATGCGTTTGATTTTGAAGAGCCTATTGGGGAGATAGCTGAATGTGTTTTATTTATTTATAAATAACTTTGCCCAGAGTAGTAAGGCTTAATTACAAGGTAATATGTTAATTACAGCGCTCTCAACCTGTCAAAGTTGCGACAGTTCCCCGGACAGTGAAATGCTTAGCCAACTCAAATGTAAAATTAAGATGGGACGGCCATGAACATTCAGGAAGTTGTTCATTTAGTGAAGCCAGGACCTCAAGCTAAGGTCGCCCGAGTGCTGTGACAGTGAAGTGTCTGTCGATCCCGCCTTTCCCCCTGATAAGGCCCTGATTCTGAGTAAGGAGCAAAATACCAGACATATAAGTTGTGCAGCAAACACTGCACTCCCTGTATTTTCTTCAGGTGCGTTTAAGCAGCTCAAACCTGACGACATTCACAGAATAAGAAAGCTCGGTATATTCTGATACATGTGGGATTTGAAGAGGAACACATACATTCAGCATGTGATGTACTTGGAATAAGAGTTGTTTACTGCACCTGGTAAAAAATAAACTCCACTCGGCCTAATAATGGGTTTCACCACGTGGGACAACTAACCAACTCTCTCATGGTCCACATGTTATTGGGACCTAATAAAGTTTGTGGCTAGACAGAACGCCAGGACTGGCTGAAGATATTACCTGTGACGTCATTTACCTGTCGTAATACTACCCACTCACCTCTTTGATAAGGTGATCAGATGACACCACGTCACCAAGGATGCAGTGTTAACATCTTGTACTTTCTAGTTATTGGGCCCAGTCGTGTTCGTTTAGTTAGATAAACTGAAGCAAACTAAGACTACTACTCCCGGATTGCATCACGAGGAGAGTACAGTTCCCTTGGTAACATGCTCTCCCTGACCGCTGCTCTAAGCAGAAACCAGAGGCCCAGGTGGACATATGGCGGGTTAGCAGTGGGCAGAGCATGAATATAGAAATAGAAGTTGGGAAGTAAAAAATAAATAAGAGCGAAGAATAACAGAAAGCGCGAGAGATGAAAGAGAGTGAGCAAAGGGGAGAAAAGAAGGAGAGGTAATTACAATTAGGGCAAAAAGGATTGTCATACACATTCGAACGCTAGTAAAGAAAACTGCAAAAAAAACACGCTCCGAGGGGCATGAAGTGGTGTTGGGGGTATGGCTCGGGGAGATTAAGTGACGTGGGGGCAGCGCCATGCATCAGCGTGGAGAGAGCTGAAAGAACAAGCCTGCGAGTGGTGCGCGCGCGCCTCAGCGAGGAATCTGTTTTCAATTATTGCGCCCCGTGTCTGGGCACAATAATTGAAAACAGATGTCGGCGTGCGGGTAACAGACAGCACTAGGCCATGGGCGGAGCGACGCGATCGGCTTTGGCCTATTGCTTGCTGTCTTTCTAAAAAAGACGACCGCAAACGCCAATACTGTGGACCAAAAGGAATCGCACACGCACGGGCGTGTGTGATTCCAGGGTCCGTTTTGGAACCCTCCACAAAAGGACTCTCGCCTGCGAGTGCACTGCTGTGCAGTGCAACGCAGGGCACGAGCCCTAAAAAACGATACAGCACATGTCCCGCTGAGCAGGAATTGGCGGCGTCTCATACTGCTTGCATGACCCTTTGGACTAGAATCAGTGATTACACGCTGCCCAGGGCACTAGTCCTAAAAAAAGAAGTGGGGGGACGCTGTCACCGGAAGTGACGTCACGACCGGAAGTAAGGTCACGAAAGGTGGCCTACATCATCGGGCTCATTGCCCCCCTTCGCTCACCCCTTAGATACGATTGCATCTGCGAAGCCAGCGCGTGTTCAGCGTGCTGTGAGCTGCATCTCGGCCCAGAGAGGCCAAAGAGCAAAGCCCAGCTGTTTGGCAGGGGGGACGGCGTCCACCCGGTAAAATAAGTGGTGGGACGTCGTCCACCCGCGTGGTACCCCGACTCGAGCCCTGACGCTGCCCTTAGCTTCTCAATTTGACCTGTTACGACCAAACACGGGCATTAATTGTGTTTTTAGCAAGCTTTGGACGTCTGCTTTCTCTGGCATCTGATGTGAACTCTAGCGTCGCTGGTGCGACTCTAGGCGCTCTAGATCGACAGCTAATGCGCATTCAACGAGCTTTCAGAGGTTCCCCTGAAATCGCAGGGGGCGGGGGTTTGTAGCGGTGGTTCCTAAGGGAAGTCCCATTTCCTTTTAAGTCTTGCACGTGAAAGAACTTCTTTCTTAGATCGGAGAGTGTTTGTGTGACTCTGAGCTCCCGAATGAAGCGACCCCGCGGACTTTATGTACGCGATGGCCTCGCGCTCACTCGTGTCGGCATTTGTAGGACAATGTGTTTTGTTATCCTTTATCTGGCGGCAAACTCGAGTCTCGTAAAACATTAGAGATTGATTCAGGTTTATTATTTACAAATCTTATCTAGAAACAGTTGAAAAACGTGCAGAAATTCCAGTCACGCCCATGCAGAGGCAACTCCACAGGTGTAATTACATGTACATATTGCACTTACATGTAATTAACTGTACATATTGTACTTGGTTGCAACTACGTGTGCATATTACACTTGCATGTAATTACGTGTACCTTTTGTACTTGCATGTAATGTCATTTATGCAGCTAGTGCACTCACTTGCGTGTAATGACGTGTACCTTTTGTACTTGCATGTAATGTCATTTATGTAGCTAGTGCACTTGCGTGTAATTACGTGTACCTTTTGTACTTGCATGTAATGCCATTTATGTAGCTAGTGCACTTGCGTGTAATTACGTGTACCTTTTGTACTTGCATGTAATGTCATTTATGCAGCTAGTGCACTCACTTGCGTGTAATGACGTGTACCTTTTGTACTTGCATGTAATGTCATTTATGTAGTTAGTGCACTTGCATGTAATTACGTGTACCTTTTGTACTTGCATGGAATGTCATTTATGTAGCTAGTGTTACTTAATGAAGAAAGCAGTACAATGCACACCAATTTCACAATTTTTGCCTTGATGTTAATCATGTTCGTAGATTTAAACTTGTTAGCGTGCAGCCTGGGTTACGTGATCCACCCTGGTATCACGCATTCATAGATACAATCATTGGTGGAGCGCAGTTACACTCCTTTGCCAAGCGCATAGCGTATTTCATGATTCTCACCTAAATATATTGTCCATTTTTCCAATTTAGAGAATAATTGTTTCAACTACTCCAATGAATTTAATTCACTTATTTATTGTCCTTGTTATTTCACACGTAAGATGCTGATGTTTTCAACAAAGTTTCTCATGCGACAGATATGCCCATCCGGGCCTTTTTCTGAGCACGCCAGAATACACCAAACATCCTCAGTCATGTATGATATTGTACCCAATGCCTTTCGGGCCATTTGTGGCCCTTCTTCAGGGGTTTGCTACACATAAAAGAACGTTGCCATTAGATTTGTGATTAAAATCTCCAGATCTTCAAATGCAAACTATGTAAATCATTGTACAAAATCCATGCCATGTTTTTCAGCTAAACCTGCAGAGCGTTTTCCCTCTATAAGTATAACTATACACTGCAACAATTTGCTAAGCAGGGTTAGCTGAAAAACACCCACGCTCTTTAACCTTTTCATTGAACCACTGACTATAATCCTCAAAGCATCCAACATCCAATATTACATGTATGTGGATGACACCCAACTGTACATGAAAATATCCTCCCCCGAAGATATCAAGTACCTCAACTGTACCCGGCTCAAAACCCTAAATTGGCTAACCTCCAACCACCTCAAACTAAACGCCCTTAAAACGGAATTCCTCCTCATTTCACCCACTACGCAAACCCCCACTGTTGTGAAATATCTAAGTAACCTCACCGCTCTCAACTGCACAGCACACATCATTGATTCCACAAAATCACTGGGAGTTGTGCTAGATAAGAACCTAAACATGCAAGATCGCATCAGAGCATCGACCAAAGGAGCGAACTTCCAACTGAGCATCCCAAGAAAACTCAAACCCTACCTTCCCCAAGATGACTTCAAATCGGCGGTGCAAGCACTAGTCATCTCTAGACTATGAATACGGCAGTGCTATTCTATGCCGACTTCCAAAACTCAGTTTAGCCCCCTCAGAGCGTCTCTGAATGCTGCGACTAGACTCATCACTGGTTCCAAGAAAACCAACCACATCTCGCCCGACCTGAAATCGCTCAACTGGCTTCCATTTGAGGCAACGATCCAGTTAAAAATTGCATGTTTGACCCATAGAGCACTACACTTCAATACCCCAGTTTACCTGACAAATGAGCTCGAACTTTCTGGTGGCACCTGGCCTTCAAGGAGCACCAGCACAATGCTGCTTAAACCGAAGAAATTTAAAAACTTAAAACCTACAAGCGTACATTCTCTGGCATTGCCCCGAGAATCTGGAGCTCCCTACCCCTGGAAACAAGACTGATTCCCTCAACATTTGCCTTCAAAAGGGAAGTTAAAGCTCTACTAATGAACACTGCGCTGAACTAGAAGCTTTTCTCCTTTTGCCTCCGATCTTGTTTAGCTGTTTAGCTACAATCTAACATTTGTTACAACCTAGTGTCACCCGCCATTATGTCATTTATGTTCCTGATGTATATTGCTTTACTTTTCTCCCGCAACTATCTACCTATGTCTTCCACAACCTGTATGTAAAGTGCTCTGATACCCGCTTGGGTCATGTTCGCGCTATACAAAACCTTAAATAAAGAAATTGCTTTATGGACGAAACGCTCTAATGCCCACACATTGTGTCATTGGTAATTTCCATAAAAGATTCCTTGGGGGGGTTTACCATATAAATCCAGGGTCTGCAAGGCAATCAAACAGGGCGGATTCTTGTATCTAAGAAATTGAAATTGGAATTATTTCGTATTCTGTGTTTATCTTAGTCTGGGATGGACCTAGCCCTATCTGGACCTATGTTGGTAACGAGTCGGTGTGGACTATTGCACTAGTGTACATATATCAGTGTGTGGCTCGCGCCACTATTAAGTATTTTTTTATGCCAAATTATCTTTTTTTTTTAAGATTCCCCTGGCACAGTGCATTCATGTGCTCTCGCTTATGAGTTTTTTTTTTATTTTTATAAATTTGAGGCTTGGAGCTTGCATATTACTTACAATTAATTGGCTATTGTCATTCTTTGCTGCCTCCTAATTGGCCGGTGCTTGCCGGGCGTCACTTTCTTTTTTTTCGGTGGAGCATGGACCAAGAACAGATTGCTCACTCTAATACGTGTCCGTCCGCTGATTGTGGTACTATTTTTACCCGCTCCCCAAACCCGTATCCGAGGAAGGGCGTCGGGCACCCACAGCCTATGATCCCTCCTTCCTGTCCGCGGACTGGTGCTGGACACTTCTTGTGCGGGTCGGAGAGCGAGACACGTGCGCACTGGGAGTGGTGGTGAGTGGGGCCGGCACCTCTGGTCCTCCAGCCATGTGCTCAGTTGGTCCTTCCTCGTCCCTGTCTTAGTGAGGTCGGGGTATCCACAGCCTTGTCTGCGCTGACCCTGCAGTGTAGTGTCAGCAGGCACCTCTGTCCTGTGTCTGCAGGAGGAGCAGCCGCTGAGTAACTCGGCACTACTTTACTCTACTATCTAGATTACCTCAACCCCTTGCATGCGGGGGTAATTCTCCCCGCTGTGCTGGGGTGCGGGGGGCGCGCACAGCGCCCCCATGCTCAGAGGCACAGTGCTCAGGTGCTCATGAGGAGCTGAGCTCGTCACGGCCACACCCGTTCCCATGGAACGTTCAGCACAGCAGGGGAATTATCCCCGCGTGTGAGCGTTCCACGGGCCATGACGAGGTGAGCTCGTCATGAGCACCGAACGGGTTGGGGGGGTGGGTGGGACGCAGGCTCACGGAAGCAGCATGTACCTTATCCCGTTATGCATCTTATTGCTTTGATTTTCTACCCCCACAGCACCTTCCTTGCACGTATGAAAGTGAACTACAGGACCCAGGATGCAAAGTTGCATTTGGTGAAAAGCCAGGACTGGCAGTTGTGTCACATGGGACATCAGGGCAAAAATGTCTATTTTTGCAACGGTCTCTTCGCAATTTACTTCCCATTACAAATGCCTCCGTCGTGTCACTGGGACTTGGGACCTCCCATTTCATTCTTTGTAAGTGCCTCCTACCCTAAGAAGCTTCTTGGCTCTACAAATGTTTTTTGTATCGAATGAACTGCTGCGTTACTAATCCAGATTGCGGCAGCAACAGGCCGTGACTATAGGCTGGCCCTAAAAATTTTCTAGATATATTCATCCGGGGTGAAGCTGTGCCCACTCATGACATCACTTCCGGTGCGTTGGCATCTCAAAACCAGGCCATCTGTACCCAGGTTTTCCACCCACCAGTAGTTGTACTTTTTTGTAACCCTTCAAGCTTCCTTTGCAGTTTGTGTAAACTGTGAACGGCTTCGCAAAGAAAACCAGCTGTGTTTCGTTTTCCCTAATCTGCAAAGTGAACCTGTTTACGAAACACTAACACATCCCGCCTTCAGCTGTGCGTTCACGCCTCTTAATCCTGGCATGTTAAAAGCGAGTGCGGGACACATGAGAGGGGTTCTAGGTTTTATTTTATTTTTTTAATAGCAAAGCCGGTATCTTCTCTTTCTCTCATCTGCTGAGCCAGGCTCTGGGCTCTCTCAGATGCCACCTCGAGGCGCTCGCGCTGCCCCAGCCCTTCCCAGGGCATCGACAGGGTCGCCCAGCTGCTCCGCGGATGGACGGCTCTTTGGACCAAGAGCAGAGGAGGGATCCGCCGGCACGCTGGGAGTATCAGAATGATTTATGTTTGTTAATTTATGGCTTTTACATATTAGAATGATTAATGTTCGCGCTAATCTGTTCCTCTTAGATACTGATTAATAGCATTTGTCTCCGTCACTGGAACGGTCCAAGCCCCAACAAGAGCCATATGCGGAGAGCCGTCCAGAAACCGCAGAGCACCCCAGGCCGGATATGCGGCCTGGACCTGGGGCCCGGACCTGGAGACGGGGTCTGGGGCCCAGGCTGTTACCGGACCTGGGGCCCCAGAGCCCGGGCCTGGATCTGGGGCCCGGACCTGGGACCCAGAGCCCTGGCATGGGGCCCCAGAGCGGCCTGGATCTGAGGCCTGGATCTGAAGCCGGGGCCCCAGAGCCCAGACCTGGGACCCAGAGCCCTGACCTGGGACCCAGAGCCCTGGCCTGGGGCCCCGGAGCCTGGGCCTGGATCTGAGCCGGAGCCCCAGAGCCTGGACCTGGGGCCGCAGAGCCTGGGCCTGGAACTGAGGCCCGGATCTGGAGCCGGGGCCCCAGAGCCCAGGCCTTGGGCCCCAGAACACGGGCCTGGATCTGAGGCCCGGATCTGGAGCCGGGGCCTGGGGCCCCAGAGCCCGGATCTGGAGTTGGGGCCCCAGAGCCCAGGCCTTGGGCCCCAGAACACGGGCCTGGATCTGAGGCCCGGATCTGGAGCCGGGGCCTGGGGCCCCAGAGCCCGGATCTGGGACCCAGAGCCCTGGCCTGGGGCCCCGGAGCCTGGGCCTGGATCTGAGGCCTGGACCTGGGACCCAGAGCCCTGGCCTGGGGCCCCAGAGCGGCCTGGATCTGAGGCCTGGATCTGAAGCCGGGGCCCCAGAGCCCAGACCTGGGACCCAGAGCCCTGACCTGGGACCCAGAGCCCTGGCCTGGGGCCCCGGAGCCTGGGCCTGGATCTGAGCCGGAGCCCCAGAGCCTGGACCTGGGGCCGCAGAGCCTGGGCCTGGAACTGAGGCCCGGATCTGGAGCCGGGGCCCCAGAGCCCAGGCCTTGGACCCCAGAACACGGGCCTGGATCTGAGGCCCGGATCTGGAGCCGGGGCCCCAGAGCCCGGATCTGGAGTTGGGGCCCCAGAGCCCAGGCCTTGGGCCCCAGAACACGGGCCTGGATCTGAGGCCCGGATCTGGAGCCGGGGCCTGGGGCCCCAGAGCCCGGATCTGGAGCCGGGGCCCCAGAGCCCAGGCCTTGGGCCCCAGAACACAGGCCTGGATCTGAGGCCCGGATCTGGAGCTGGGACCTGGGGCCCCAGAGCCTGGGCATAGGGCCCCAAAGCCCAGGCCTGGATCGGAGTCCTGGACCGGGACGGGCCTGGATCTGAGGCCAGGCTCTGGAGCCAGAGCCCCAGAGCCTGGACCTGGGGCCGCAGGGCCTGGAACTGAGGTCCGGATCTGGAGCCGGGGCCCCAGAGCCCAGGACTTGGCCCCAGAACACGGGCCTGGATCTGAGGCCCGGACCTGGGGCCGCAGAGCGGCCCGGATCTGGAGCCGGGGCCCCAGAACCCGTGCATAGGGCCCCAAAGCCCGGACGTGGGACCTAAGAGCCCGGGCTCTGGGGCCCTAGACCCCACCTTGGACCCCAGAGCCCAGATCTGGAGCCTCCTCTCCCCGATAGTCGAGTCTCACTTGTGGCCCCTGAGCAGAACGCGCGCTCACACGAAGACGGCGAGCATTTGTTTTCCCCGGCCTGCGGTTCCTGGACAGAGCGCGGTCCGGTGTGGGGAGCCCCAGGGCCCGGGCGTCAATCTCGCCCTCCCGGCTCCAGCATCCATTTCCGACTCGTGGCCTCTCTGCTGAGCAGCAGTGTCAATAAACAGGGCCCGGCTGATGGCTTCCCAAGGAAGGAGAGAGAGAGAGAGAGAGAGACAGCTCACAACGCGGCGCTGCGAGCTGCACTTTAACCAATACTGGCGGGGGCTTTATTTATTTATTTTTACATTCGGCTGGACAAGCATTTTTGTGCCCCCGACAAGTATATTTTGCTTTCTGCTAATTTTTCCTTCAGAGCAGCCCGACTGGTCCCAGAGTCACTCTCCGAGAAGCACCGCCTGAGCACGTGAGAGGGAGCGAGATGAGGCGTCTGCGCCTAGAAGCCCTCGGCTGCGCCTAGAAGCCCTCGGCTGCCTGGATCATCGGCCTCTTCGGTTCCAGGGTGTCCGCACTGAGGCCTCTGCTCCTGGACGGGCCCTCGACAGAGAGGAGAGCAGCCTGTTACTTAATCATGTAATGTCGGAAGATAGTGAGCTTTCTGAAATAGCGCTCACAGTGAACCGAATGACCTCGAAGCGCTTCTCACACTGCTCACCAGTGCAAGCGTCTCACACTGCCCAGCAGTGCAAGCGTCTCACACTGCCCAGCAGTGCAAGCGTCTCACACCGCCCAGCACTGCAAGCGTCTCACACCGCCCAGCAGTGCAAGCGTCTCACACCGCCCACCAGTGCAAGCGTCTCACACCGCCTACCAGTGGAAGCTTCTCACACTGCTCACCAGTGCAAGCGTCTCACACCACCCACCAGTGCAAGCGTCTCACACCGCCCACCAGTGCAAGCATCTCACACCACCCACCAGTGGAAGCTTCTCACACTGCTCACCAGTGCAAGCGTCTCACACTGCCCAGCAGTGCAAGCGTCTCACACCACCCACCAGTGGAAGCTTCTCACACTGCTCACCAGTGCAAGCGTCACACTGCCCAGCAGTGCAAGCGTCTCACACCGCCTACCAGTGGAAGCTTCTCACACTGCTCACCAGTGCAAGCGTCTCACACCACCCACCAGTGCAAGCGTCTCACACCGCCCACCAGTGCAAGCATCTCACACCACCCACCAGTGGAAGCTTCTCACACTGCTCACCAGTGCAAGCGTCTCACACTGCCCAGCAGTGCAAGCGTCTCACACCACCCACCAGTGGAAGCTTCTCACACTGCTCACCAGTGCAAGCGTCACACTGCCCAGCAGTGCAAGCGTCTCACACCACCCACCAGTGGAAGCTTCTCACACTGCTCACCAGTGCAAGCGTCTCACACTGCCCAGCAGTGCAAGCGTCTCACACCACCCACCAGTGGAAGCTTCTGACACTGCCCACCAGTGCAAGCGTCTCACACCGCCCAGCAGTGCAAGCGTCTCACACCACCCACCAGTGGAAGCTTCTCACACTGCTCACCAGTGCAAGCGTCTCACACTGCCCAGCAGTGCAAGCGTCTCACACCGCCCAGCAGTGCAAGCGTCTCACACCACCCACCAGTGGAAGCGTCTCACACCACCCACCAGTGGAAGCTTCTCACACTGTTCACCAGTGCAAGCGTCTCACACTGCCCACCAGTGCAAGCGTCTCACACTGCCCAGCAGTGCAAGCGTCTCACACTGCCCAGCAGTGCAAGCGTCTCACACTGCCCAGCAGTGCAAGCGTCTCACACTGCCCAGCAGTGCAAGCGTCTCACACCGCCCAGCACTACAAGCGTCTCACACCGCCCAGCAGTGCAAGCGTCTCACACCGCCCACCAGTGCAAGCGTCTCACACCACCCACCAGTGGAAGCTTCTCACACTGTTCACCAGTGCAAGCGTCTCACACTGCCCACCAGTGCAAGAGTCTCACACTGCCCTGCAGTGCAAGCGTCTCACACTGCCCTGCAGTGCAAGCGTCTCACACTGCCCAGCAGTGCAAGCGTCTCACACAGCCCAGCAGTGCAAGCGTCTCACACCGCCCACCAGTGCAAGCGTCTCACACCGCCCACCAGTGCAAGCGTCTCACACCACCCACCAGTGCAAGCGTCTCACACCGCCCACCAGTGCAAGCGTCTCACACCACCCACCAGTGGAAGCTTCTCACACCGCTCACCAGTGCAAGCGTCTCACACTGCCCAGCAGTGCAAGCGTCTCACACTGCCCAGCAGTGCAAGCGTCTCACACTGCCCAGCAGTGCAAGCGTCTCACACTGCCCAGCAGTGCAAGCGTCTCACACTGCCCAGCAGTGCAAGCTTCTCACACTGCCCAGCAGTGCAAGCGTCTCACACTGCCCACCAGTGCAAGAGTCTCACACTGCCCAGCAGTGCAAGCGTCTCACACTGCCCAGCAGTGCAAGCGTCTCACACCGCCCAGCACTACAAGCGTCTCACATCGCCCAGCAGTGCAAGCGTCTCACACCGCCCACCAGTGCAAGCGCCTCACACCACCCACCAGTGGAAGCTTCTCACACTGTTCACCAGTGCAAGCGTCTCACACTGCCCACCAGTGCAAGAGTCTCACACTGCCCTGCAGTGCAAGCGTCTCACACTGCCCAGCAGTGCAAGCATCTCACACTGCCCAGCAGTGCAAGCGTCTCACACTGCCCTGCAGTGCAAGCGTCTCACACTGCCCTGCAGTGCAAGCTTCTCACCCTGCCCATCAGTGCAAGCTTCTCACCCTGCCCATCAGTGCAAGCTTCTCACACTGCCCAGCACTGCAAGCTTCTCACCCTGCCCATCAGTGCAAGCTTCTCACCCTGCCCATCAGTGCAAGCTTCTCACACTGCCCACCAGTGCAAGCTTCTCACACTGCTCACCAGTGCAAGCTTCTCACACTGCCCACCAGTGGAAGCTTCTCACACTGCTCACCAGTGCAAGCTTCTCACACTGCCCACCAGTGCAAGCTTCTCACCCTGCCCAGCAGTGCAAGCGTCTCACACTGCCCAGCACTGCAAGCTTCTCACCCTGCCCATCAGTGCAAGCTTCTCACCCTGCCCATCAGTGCAAGCTTCTCACACTGCCCACCAGTGCAAGCTTCTCACACTGCTCACCAGTGCAAGCTTCTCACACTGCCCACCAGTGGAAGCTTCTCACACTGCTCACCAGTGCAAGCTTCTCACACCGCTCACCAGTGCAAGCTTCTCACACCGCTCACCAGTGCAAGCGTCTCACACTGCCCAGCAGTGCAAGCGTCTCACACTGCCCAGCAGTGCAAGCGTCTCACACTGCCCAGCAGTGCAAAAGTCTCACACTGCCCTGCAGTGCAAGCTTCTCACACTGCCCAGCAGTGCAAGCTTCTCACACTGCCCAGCAGTGCAAGCGTCTCACACTGCCCACCAGTGCAAGAGTCTCACACTGCCCAGCAGTGCAAGCGTCTCACACTGCCCAGCAGTGCAAGCGTCTCACACCGCCCAGCACTACAAGCGTCTCACACCGCCCAGCAGTGCAAGCGTCTCACACCGCCCACCAGTGCAAGCGTCTCACACCACCCACCAGTGGAAGCTTCTCACACTGTTCACCAGTGCAAGCGTCTCACACTGCCCACCAGTGCAAGAGTCTCACACTGCCCTGCAGTGCAAGCGTCTCACACTGCCCTGCAGTGCAAGCGTCTCACACTGCCCAGCGGTGCAAGCGTCTCACACTGCCCAGCAGTGCAAGCGTCTCACACTGCCCAGCAGTGCAAGCGTCTCACACTGCCCTGCAGTGCAAGCATCTCACACTGCCCTGCAGTGCAAGCTTCTCACACTGCCCATCAGTGCAAGCTTCTCACCCTGCCCATCAGTGCAAGCTTCTCACACTGCCCAGCACTGCAAGCTTCTCACCCTGCCCATCAGTGCAAGCTTCTCACCCTGCCCATCAGTGCAAGCTTCTCACACTGCCCACCAGTGCAAGCTTCTCACACTGCTCACCAGTGCAAGCTTCTCACACTGCCCACCAGTGGAAGCTTCTCACACTGCTCACCAGTGCAAGCTTCTCACACTGCCCACCAGTGCAAGCTTCTCACCCTGCCCAGCAGTGCAAGCGTCTCACACTGCCCAGCAGTGCAAGCGTCTCACACCGCCCAGCAGTGCAAGCGTCTCACACCGCCCACCAGTGCAAGCGTCTCACACCACCCACCAGTGGAAGCTTCTCACACTGCTCATCAGTGCAAGCTTCTCACACTGCCCACCAGTGGAAGCTTCTCACACTGCTCACCAGTGCAAGCGTCTCACACTGCCCACCAGTGCAAGAGTCTCACACTGCCCAGCAGTGCAAGCGTCTCACACCGCCCAGCACTACAAGCGTCTCACACAGCCCAGCAGTGCAAGCGTCTCACACCGCCCACCAGTGCAAGCGTCTCACACCACCCACCAGTGGAAGCTTCTCACACTGTTCACCAGTGCAAGCGTCTCACACTGCCCACCAGTGCAAGAGTCTCACACTGCCCTGCAGTGCAAGCGTCTCACACTGCCCTGCAGTGCAAGCGTCTCACACTGCCCAGCAGTGCAAGCGTCTCACACTGCCCAGCAGTGCAAGCGTCTCTCACCGCCCAGCACTGCAAGCTTCTCACACTGCCCATCAGTGCAAGCTTCTCACCCTGCCCATCAGTGCAAGCTTCTCACCCTGCCCAGCACTGCAAGCTTCTCACCCTGCCCATCAGTGCAAGCTTCTCACCCTGCCCATCAGTGGAAGCTTCTCACACTGCCCACCAGTGCAAGAGTCTCACACTGCCCGGCAGTGCAAGCGTCTCACACTGCCCTGCAGTGCAAGCGTCTCACACTGCCCAGCAGTGCAAGCATCTCACACTGCCCAGCAGTGCAAGCGTCTCACACCGCCCAGCAGTGCAAGCGTCTCACACTGCCCAGCAGTGCAAGCGTCTCACACTGCCCAGCAGTGCAAGCGTCTCACACTGCCCAGCAGTGCAAGCGTCTCACACTGCCCAGCAGTGCAAGCGTCTCACACTGCCCAGCAGTGCAAGCGTCTCACACCGCCCAGCAGTGCAAGCGTCTCACACCGCCCACCAGTGCAAGCTTCTCACACTGCCCAGCAGTGCAAGCGTCTCACACCGCCCAGCAGTGCAAGCGTCTCATACTGCCCAGCACTGCAAGCTTCTCACCCTGCCCATCAGTGCAAGCTTCTCACCCTGCCCATCAGTGCAAGCTTCTCACCCTGCCCATCATTGCAAGCTTCTCACACTGCTCACCAGTGCCAGCTTCTCACACTGCTCACCAGTGCCAGCTTCTCACACTGCTCACCAGTGCCAGCTTCTCACACTGCCCACCAGTGCCAGCTTCTCACACTGTTCACCAGTGCAAGTTTCTCACACTGCCCACCAGTGTCAGCATCTCATGCTGCCCCAGGTGTGAATATCCTATACTACCTCCCTCTGCCGATCAGTGTGAGCTTCTCTCACTGTTCGCTGAGCAAGATCGGCACACAACGCCAGGTGGAAGCTTTTCACAATCCCTACGAGTGCAAGGTTCTCACACTGCCCACAAGTGCAAGCTTCTCACACTGCTCACCACTGCTAGCTTCTCACACTGCTCACCACTGCTAGCTTCTCACACTGCCCACCAGTGCTAGCTTCTTACACTACCCACTAGTGCAAGCTTCTCACACTGCCCACCAGTGCAAGCGTCTCACACTGCTCACCACTGCTAGCTTCTCACATTGCCCACCAGTGCAAGCTTCTCACACTGCCCACCAGTGCTAGCTTCTCGCCCTGCCCACCAGTGCAAGCTTCTCATACTGCCTGCCAGTGTTTGCTTCTCACGTGACTGACCAGTGCAAGCTTCCCACATGGCTCACCAGTGCAAGATTCCCACACGACTCACAGGTGCAGACTTCCCACACTGCTCACCAGTGTAAACTTTTCTCACTGCTCACCAGTGCAGACTTCCGACACAACTCACCAGTGCAGACTTCTGACACGACTCACCAGTGCAAGCTTCCCACACGACTCACCAGTGCAAGCTTCTCTCACTGCTCACTAGCGCAAGCTTCTCTCACTGCTCACCAGTGCCTTCTTCTCATGGGTACCTTGGATGATGTCTTGTAGTGCTGTTGAAGTGTTTGACTCACCTCGTGAATCTCGACTTATGCCAGTAGAGCTGTGACCATCTACAGTGGGCTCTACCCCAAAGCTGGTGCCCACTGTGAAGAGTTTGGGGTATTGATGGAGTAGAAACTATCACTTGTCCCTTGCTTGACTAATGTGGTAGTGGTGGGCGTCTGCTATTTGTATACTCCAAGGAATATGTTGCAGCTGCTTTGATTCCCTCACAGGTAGCAAACCACTAAGTAAACTGTGCTTTCAGGGCTGTTCTATTAGAGGCGTTCATATTCAGGCTTCCCAGATTGTGCATTGGGTCGACTGCATAACCTGCAGAGCCAAGAGGCTCCGACTGTGCTGCGACTCAACGCTGGAATATTTCACCCCAAGACCACCCTCGTTTCACCGTCTTTCAAGCAGAGAGTACGATTAAAAGTCACACCGGTCACATAAGAACAAGGGACCATGCCTGGTATGGGAGTGTATTCTACTCTGGGCTCTGCCCCTAAATTCAAGAATGCAAGATTTTGAAAAGACCCATCCCTGTGATGGCAGCAGAGACCTGAGAAGGACAAGGTACAAGATCACCTAAAGTGGTGGAAACATCTGAATGCTCCACCCCCTCTCAGCTCTCCGGTCCCCCAGTAGACTCGTAGAATAACGTTAGATTTGTCATGGATAGACACCTACACAGCAGCTACAAAAGTCGGTGCGCAAATCATCAATGCTTTTCTCTCGTCGGACTGTGTTACAGACTCCCTTCAACTGGTCCAAGTCACACCCATTCTTAAAAAAACTTGGAGCGGATTCTACCATCCTCAACAACTTCAGGCCTGCCACCAACCTTACCTTTCTAGCAAAAACAATACAAAAATGTGTCATGACCCACAACACCTTCTATCAGAATTCACAAAAGGGTGAAGTGACAAAACTGCTAGAGGACATTTTCAGAACCTCAGATTTATTTATTTATTTATTTTGGCGGTTTTGTATTGCGCGAACAAGACCCTTGCGGGTATCAGAGCGCTTTACCGATCAAGTATAGTTAATGGCATATAAACACATATAAATATAAATACAGGGCATATATGAATACAGTAAGAATTGGGAAACCATTAAAGATTAGCACAAAGTTGCAGTAGTGTATAGGACAAGTTCAGGTGAATTTGGCCATGAGAATTGATTTCACTTATTTTTTTAAATAGTCCGTAGATGGGTTAAGTCTCGTTTCTGGTGGTAGAGCGTTCCATATCCTTAGTGCCATTCCTGAAAAGGTATGATTGTATGTTTTTTTCTTGGAGAAGCGTTGAGGTTTCAGAAGAAGATTGTTAGAGCTCCTGGTAGACCTGTTACCACCTGAAAGTACTAGTTTCTCTGCTAGATATCTCGGGGTTTGTGATGCAGTGCCTTATGTGTCTTACAGGCGATTTTTAACTGGTTTCTGGCCTCAAAAGGTAGCCAGTTGAGGGCCTGAAGGTCGGGGAAATGTGGCAGTTGCGTTTGGGGAAGGTGACTCTTGCCTTTTAATCCTTCTCAGTCTATCGGCGGCATTCAACAGAGTTAACTGCTAAGCTTTAATGGAGACACTCAAGAATCGCACTGGTATCAATGGCACGGTCTTGAGATGGTTCACATCTTATCTACAACATGGCTATCAACAAATAAAAATCAACTGTCTCTCCCAACCTACAGCAGTTCCACAAAGAGCTCCACAAGCCTCAATCCTCGATCCAGCCCTTTTTAACCCCTTCATGGAATCCCTTATAACTATTCTCAATCAATCGGGTGTGAAATACCACCTACATGCCGATGACACACAACTTTACGACAAAATATCATCCCACAGTGACGTATGCCATCTGAATACCACACTAAACAAGATACAGACCTAGCCAAGCACTGACCACCTACAACTAAACTCCAATAAAACTGAACCTTTACTCTTTCCCCTCCAATGACAAGCCTTTGCCAATCCAAGATAGCTGGAGAGCATGGACACTCCTAACTGTGCTCTAACACTCCCCAACTCCATGAAGGCCCTGAGAATCATCATCCATGAAAGAACACATCAAAAATTCAGCCAAAGGGTTACTCTACGTCCAATAACATCAGAAGAAAATCAAACCGTTTCTTCCACATGAAGACCTAAATACTGTAGTGCAATCCCTTGTCCTCTCGACGCTTGACTACAGCAATGCCATAATCACTGGGACCCTGAAAAGCCACCATGCGCCTCTAAGGACTCTTAAAGCAGCCACTAGACTGCTCACAGGTACCAAAAGAGTTGACCACATGTCACCTGCTCTCTAGATTCTCATTTGGCTACTCATAGAAGGAAGATGCGTTATCAAGACCGCTTGCATCACCCACAAAGCCCTCGCACAGCAAACCATAAATATTTGGAAAACAAACTATCGAGAGCGGGTAGAAATCGTACCCTAAGAATCTTCAACTCATCTTGGCACTGAATAACAGATGTTTATTGGTACCCAACTCAATGGTACTCATTTTATCGACCTTGGAAGGATGAAATGTTGAGTGGACCCGCCGGGATTTGAACCTGTGACCATGAGGTCAACCACAGGCCCCTACAGTGGACCCATTACTCCACTGAGCCACCAGACCATGTGTCTCAAATCACTCACTCACTCAAATCACTATTGCTGAACGAATACTTCAACCCGCTCCCCTGAGCTCGCCTCACCTCGCCTCACCGAAAGGATCATTCGATAGGGTCGCTTGACCCAATTCAGCGTTTAAGCCGTCACTGAGGCCACTGATGGATAATGTGGTATTATTTGATACCTTTTTCTATACGTATATAATGTTGAATTGTTTTTTATTCCCCCTGGATATGCTGTGTCAATCTTGAACCCTTGTATTAATGCTATGGTCTCTGTCCACATCTTTTAAAGCGCTCTGATACCCTCCGGTCTAGCCAGGGCTTAATAAAACTCTCAAATCAAAATCAATAAAGTGCCCCTGCTGGGAGCATACAGGGCATTTAAAAACCAGCCTGGGTGCAAACGGGCCATCAGGGGCTGGCTAAAATGTGCATTGTTTCCGCCCCCTTCAGACATACACCTGTGTAGGCCAGGTCTTTGATATCCGGCCCATCTCTGTACTCCTCTTCCCCCCACCCCCTATATTTGAGATTATAGGTTTCTTGGTGCTGGGGTGTTGATTTTCACATAATGGCGCCGCTAGCCGTGCTGTTAATAAAAGCCATGCCCCTCCACAGCGTGGCCCCTTTTGATGTGGGTTTTGAGGGCCCCATGAGTGTGCGGATGCTGTATCCAAGCCAGCTATCGGGCTAGTAATTGCCAGTTTCCGTATTATAAACCCCAGCAGCTATGGGCAGTGTGCAGTATGCTGTATTTGTTCTGTGCCATGGGGGAGGGGGGTTTGCATAGTTTAGCAGCAGAATCCCTTGGGTTGGACTAACACAAATAATTAGCCGGCATTAGTCCGAGGGCCACCCAAGTGCCCCTCTTTGAGCAGCTGAGGAGTTTGTTTTGGCTGCTGGCGGTGATGGCGGCTGGAGTGGCAGAAACTGGACCGAGGGAAACTTACAGAATTCAACAGGAATTTTTCCTGTGGGAATCAATTCATTTTTTTTTTTTTGTATTTGTAATTCCCCCCCCCCCCTTTCTTTCCGTTGGCTCCTGTTCTTGAGGCTCTTAATCGTATCGTGCGAGCACATCAACGAGTCCGAGTGAGCACCCAAAAACATATGTGCAAATAATGCTGTGCATACATGTGCAGGGACTTGGTCGGAAGGTGCATACGTGCGCACTGTCCATACGGCTGCCAGCTTTACAGCATTTCTTTTTTATTTACTTTGAGGTCTCTCCAGAAATTAACCTGCAGCTGGTGTATTTCTACATCTATTTAAGCAAAGAATGTGCTGTATTGTAACATTTATATAGCGCTTCCTACCCCAATGTTGGGCGCTGTAGCGCTTGCCTACAAGGGTAGCATGCGGCCCCGCTTAGGGCATGTGGCTGGAAGGGGGTTGCGTTTATTTTCGTCGTATGTGAGAAGTGTCCCCATGTCATGCGTGATGACCCTCGAGGTGCGGTTAGCGTGTTATAGGACGTGGTCTCAGGTAGGGGTGGGTGTGCGCGTGTGAGAGAGAGGCGTCTAGTTTATGGTTTTCAAAAAGCTAGCTGCTTGGAAGAGAATTGTAGGTCTCGATATGGTATTTCTGCTAGCCACACCCCATTAAGCTGTGGTTACTGTGCTCCTGCTATCCACACTCCATTCAGCTGTGGTTACCGCGCTCCTGCTATCCACACTCCATTCAGCTGTGGTTACTGCGCTGGGTTGTCCGCTCTGAGATTTTTTGTTTGTGGTCCCGACGAGACACAGATTGGAGAGAAAGATGCTGAGGGCATCGACTGTGAAGACTTCGTTACAATCACCCCAGAAGTCCTCGGTACAACCCCTTCTGCATGGGACAGCACCTAGTGGCCGACCACCCTCGGAAGCCCACCTACCCCATCAGACCACGGCAAGAACCTCGGCATCGTACTCGACTCATCACTCACCATGAACCATCAGGTCAAGGCCGTACGTCCAGCTGCTTTAACACCCTCCGCATCATCTGCAAGACCTTCAAGTGGATCCCCCCTGAGACAAGGAAGACAGTCACCCACGCACTCATCACCAGCAGACTGGACTATGGAAACGGACTCTACGCTGGCATCACAAGTCCCTACTCCGCAAACTCCAGACAATACAGAACACTGCCGCCAGACTCGTCCTCGGCATCCCCCGACACGAACACATCAGCCAGCACCTATAAAGACTCCGCTGGCTCCCCGTGGAGAAAAGAGTCACTTTCGAAATCCTCACTCATGCCTACAAACGCCTACACAACAACGGACCCAAATACCTCAACGACCGAATCCACTTCCACGTACCCAAAAGAAACCTCTGATCTTCCAACCTCACACTGGCTGAAACCCCGTGCATCCGCAGAGCCAGAGCAGGCGGAAGATCCTTCTCTCACATTGCAGCCAAGGCCTGGAACGAACTATCGGCAGACATCCGATCCGCCCCGTCCTTAACACCTTCAGGAAGACCCTCAAGACCTGGCTCTTCGGCTAAACAGATCTGTGGACCCCCTCACTCCCCAACCCCGCCGCCCCCTCAGCGCCTTGAGACCCTCACGGGTGAGTAGCGCGCTTAAAATTCCCTGATTGATTGTTTGATTGCCATTGTGAGATGTCAGAAGTGGTCGTTGCGTGCAGTTAGTTGGGTCCTGCAGGGGTGGTGATACGTGGCAGCTTTCCTCAGTTATGCCATGCCGGTTCAGTTGATGATGGCTGGTTTGTTCTGGTGGGTTCGCAGAGTATTGGGGTACAGGCTTAACCTGTAGCAGGTCTGTTTTATGTAAATGTAAGGTTAAGGTAATTACGCAGCCTTCTTTAACTACAGTCGGCTGCATAAGCGCGGAGTGTTAGCAGTAGTGAGGACCAGGAGAGGTCATGTCTGAATTTACGTTACCATGTGATACTCAGCCTAGACACAGGTCAGTCCTTCATAACTTCCTGAGCATTGAAAGTTGTCACAGAGAGTTCCATCGTGGGGAGAGGGCGCTGGACATGTATGATCTGCTTTGGTGCGGCTCAGTTCACACTTTATCACACTTACTATTGCTGTTGCTTTGTGTTCTGCATTGCATAATGTAACATTATTACATATTGCCTCTACTTTGATCCTAAGTTATTCGCTCCATAAGTTGTATTCTCTCCTGTTTATTCGTTTCTACTTCACCGAAATGCGTTACATGCTGGCTTGTGTGACAGGTGTAGAAGTGTGGAGAAGTGTGGCTCAATGGTTAGAGCGGCAGACCCTTATGCAGAGGTCTAGCCCGGGACCAGGGTTCAATTCCCCGCCTCGGCGGGTCTTGGGCTCGAAAATTCCACGGACCTGATAGTTCTCGCCTCGGTGCCTATTCCAATCATGGAGTCCCACTCTGCAACTCTGGGCAATAGCTTGCTTAATCTCCACAACGACCCCCACAACGCTAAGGATGCCTGGCCTCCACCTTGGGGGTGCCCAGGAGTGGACACCTCACAGGGAAAGCCAGGATGGGTTCCACAGCGGTATTCGTACAAGCGCCTTGAGACCCTTGCGGGTGAGTAGTGCGCTATACAAGTATCAATTTAGGTGTCTAACTTATGCAGTTGCACTGTTGCTGACATGACACCATATATTCTATCTATTTGGAAAAAGAAGAAATGTTAATAAGCAGATTTAAACAAAAAAAGGGGTGAGAGTGCTGTATGGGCATTTCCATATTTGTGGACTGTACATTTTACTTAAAGGTTCGAAGATGGTTTAAAGTTCTGTCTCCGTGGTATAGGATGGTATAGTTACCTCGTAAACAGCCGTATTTTCACCTCTCTTCTCTCTAGTTAACTGGAAATGCCCCTAGAGGCTTCTGATCTTGTTGGTGGTGAGTCCCAGAGCTTGACGGCTTGCACTGCGCTCACATTAGATGCATTTGGGTTTTAATGACATAAAAGCCAGATGTGATACAGAAACATGCTAACCTGAAGCCACTAGCCTTGTAATAAAAGCAAATAAGCATATCTGCAGCTATTTAACCTTTATGCAGAAATCTCGCCCCTTTTAATAACTCCACCTGCTGTCCATCTGCACATCTGTTGGCCTGGAGGTCATGAATGACCGCACTGAAAGAATAGCTATACCCAGCTTTTTCCGTTTTTAGGTTTCGCCTATTATCATTCGCTTGCGAATGTAATAGGCGAAAATTCAAGGGCTCGATCGACTCGTCAAACCACTGCAGTTTTTCCACAGTGCATGTGAGGGTCACGTGACCACAAAAGCGGGTCACGTGACCACACAAGCACGCGCATCTCCCTAATCCGCCTGCCACACTTCTCCCCTCACTCGCATTCCCGCCCCCCCACCAGGCTCTCCCGCCCCCATCCGGCTTCCCTCCGGCCACTTGCCAGCATTGTGAGGCCATTTGCCTTTACATGGACACAAAGGCGAAGCTTAGACATAAATAAAATGTACTTCAAATTAAACAAAGAATCAGTTAACAACTCCTGTTTTCACCAGTACGTAATGTAGCACGCAAGACACAACATGCCGGAGCTCTTTTGAAGATTCTTTCTTTCTTTCTTTTCGAAGGTTTTTTTTTGTTCCTTTGGTTTCCTCCCTTTTTTTCCCTTTCCTTCTTGCAGCCTTCGTGTGCCTTTTCCCTTTCTTCACTGCGAGCCAGCCTCTCTTCACAGTAAGTACCTAGGGACGCCGAGGACTCCCATGCATGTGAACTACAGCCGAACACATGCCCCTTGTCTGTGGCTCCCGCAGCCGCTCGCAGATGCCCCTGTATTCTAAGCCATTATAGCACTCACGTGAAATGTTTCTGCAGCTCGACTCCCCCACCCCGTCTGTTTGGTTTCACATTTGCACATCTCCTATGCTGCGATTACCAGTGGTTCTCAGGGCCAGCCTGACCTGACCCCGGGCGCCTGAACACCTCCTTGTGGTGGTAAACGGAATAGCCGCTGGAGTGATAATGAAAGTCGGCTTTCTCACGGCACCGTGGTCTTGAGCACGTCACAGGAGTTTATATGTTTTTATTTGTGCACTTTAATATAAGTCAAACTCGAGCCAATGGTATTGGGTGCATGAGCGCCTGTTACATTACACGAGGTCACATTCATTTTTTTAGGCAAATGGAGATTAAGTGATTTGCTCAGAATAATTCTGGTGGAAAATCCTGCTTCCTATGGCGAGCTCGCGCTGCAATGTACATGGGAGTGTTTTACATCTCCAATGTATACCAAAAACATTACATCTATGTCTCATGAACACGTTGTATACAGAAACATTTTTTTATCCCCGCTGTAGGCTTTAAATCGTTTAGGTAGGACTCCAAACGGTAGATACACCCATCGGCTTTGCCAGTGATTGGAACAAGTAAACTGGATTACTATCATGAATTAAAAAAAACATGAGTATGTGTCTAAAAATCCGTCTCCCCTACTGGTTCTCGTACAGAACGTTTCAAGGGTTCGTCTAGAATTTTAACTGCATAGAAAAGACAAGCACTGGCGTTGCCAATCGGTTTCGCATTTGGAAAGTTGGAGCTATTGGTTTTGTAAATTACATTTTATATTTATATATTGTTATTGACAATGCCAATAACGATTTATAAATATAAAATGTCATTTACAAAACCAATAGCTCCAACTTTCCAAAATGCGAAACCTATTGGCAACGCCAGTGCTTGTTAAAAATAACTAGAGACAAAGAAATGGATTGCTTTCTGTCTGCATTACAGTGTAAAAAAGCAGTAAAAACCGAAAACTAAACTGGGGCATTAGTTGTGTATCTAGAAAAGGTTAAGAGTGCACAGACCAGGGTGGGGAGTTTTAGACAAGGTGTGCAGCGGGGCAGTAAATATCAGGATTTTTAGAGGTACAGTCAGATTTTGTAAGATGTAGAGAGGGGTTCTAATATCAAGGGGGGATGGTAGATGCCACGAGGCAGCAGATTCCATCACTGTGCACTAACAAGCCTAACAGAAGAAAGAGCTCAGGCATGCACCTGTGGAATGTACCATCCAACAGACTGTATCCCATCTCTTCCATCCTTGGAATTCTCTGAAACCTTAGTGTGATCTCTTCGTCATCAGCGGGTGATTTGAGGCATGGCGGTCAAGGCTCCTTTAAGACTATCATCAAGCGAGATGTCGGGTTGTCCTATTGCTCTTACATCTCCTTATCCAACTGACCCATGTCCCTAATGACTCTTAATGGAAATACCAATCTGAGGGTAGGAAGTTGTACTGCTGCCACTGGCCCCCTCTGGGGCATAGCAGGGGTGCCATAAGACACAATAAAAGCAAGGAAAGTAGGTTCCCTGCATGCCAGCTTATGGCATCAAAGAACCCGAATGGTAGTACAGTAGATCCTTCATATGGCTGGGCCCTGGCGCCACTGCACCTCATTCACTAATGATAGTTACGCAGCTGAACCTGTTGCTACCCTCTAGGGAGAGAAGAAGTGAAACTACAGGATGACAACTGAGGTGGGAACAGCGTACACACTAAACACGTTGGTGACAAGGGGAATGCGTTGAACCAACGTGTATGTCCTCTGTTAGGATGCTCTGAAATCGAGAGGGCAAGGCCATATCACTGGAGGAGTGCTCTGGAGTGAAATCAGCAGAATTCACAGAAACCTGTGACCATCTCTTACAGCAGGCATGAGGGCTAAAGGACCATGGAGATCCTGCTACCCACTCAGCTCATTCCCTAGGCGCCATCGGGAGCCATCTTAGAAACAGACAAGATCAGGCAATTGCAACATGAGACACTGCAGACAAGAGAAGGAAAGCATCACTACAATGAGAACTCACTTGCACTAGGAGAAAGGAGCTCTAAGATCAACCTATTGATCGTCATCAACATTGTTGATTCTATTTACTATCTGACCTCTGAGACTGTACTTCAGTGCTTCCTAGCTCCCCTTGCGGGGTGTTGGGAAATCGAGTCCCGAGACAGAGATATCAGACCTCCTTCATTCTAACTAAGGTAAGGAGCTGATCAGAACCTAGAGAAATCTTGGATAGATTCTTGGCAAAGAAAACTAAACCTATGCTACACAATACTTACTTCTTCCCGCGTACTAGACTTAGGTTAGGTACATTGGGGTAGGTGTGTTTTAGAAGCACCAGTTGAGTATTTTTAGTCATTGTTATTTATGTATGTATTTTTATATGGTTTAGAAACCATACAATGCTCTTACAGTATTATCTTATAATATTGTTCTCGCTGTACGCTTTATACTTTGCAGTCTGCATTACGATTGTAGCCGTTCACTTTTCTTGTATGAGAAAGAAGACTGTTCAATAAACCTTTTATTGAAAACGCCCGTCTCTCTATTTCTCTGCAACTCTAGAAAGGAAGCATGCACGATTGACTGAGTGAAATACTTATCTAGTGTTTCCGCGACTCTTGAGATATATTTCTTATTCTTGGCAAACAAAGTTGTCATTTTTATGCGGTTATCAGAAAATAATCCCTTCTTGTTTATTCGAGAAAGTTTCTAGTGACCTCTGAGCTAGCTGGCACTTACTATAAAGTTTAACATATTCGATAGAGACATAGTCGACCTCAGTCCTACGTCTAATCTATAGGATATATTATTCTAATGTGTAGAGCCTATTGGGAATATAGGAACTACACCACATGGTGCCCAACGTTTGGTAAGGCACTAATTTAACGCTAGATACTAAAGTAACTCAGTCGTGCTTTTCTCAGCGACCCCTTTTTCCCGTAAAATACTCCAATAGATGTCTGGAGTGGGTGAAAGGATAAAATATCCGTCATAACTGAGTAGGGCGCAAATCCTATGTATTCGTTTTTTGGTTTGTTCAACGTTGAAGGATACAGTGTTCCAAAATATTGTGCACCTTATCTTTGTTTCCTTGAAAACTTGCTCTACAAACTTTCAGTCAACAAAATGAGTGACCCCGAAACCGGTGGAGCTGTAACTGATCCAGCCGTAGCAGGTTTTGAGGTTACAGGCTTTAACGAAGCCGACGCTGATGCCATAACCATCCCGGAAAATTTAAGGAAAACCATCCCTATAAAACTTATAACAAATGGCCTATCATCAAGAGGTGGTAGGGACATTTTTGTAATTGAGGCACACTAATATCGTCAGACAGAGGTATTCTATTCATGGATTATCTTCCCTGAAGCAAATCCAGTAACACATGTGTTTCACTTCTACAAGGAAGAGGAACCTCCAACGGAATACACTCCTTTCGAGGATGCTGAAATTCCATTAACATACCAAGAGCATGCGCTCTGGCTTAAAGGCGCCCTACAACATCAAAATCACATTACCAGGCTCGGTCCACTAGGTAGACCAGGAGCAACAGGGCCGGTATTAGCCAGCTATACATCACATCCTGCCATTGAAGAAATGTCAGATGTGGAACTATTAGGTCAACTAAACAACTAATCAAAATTCATAGACAATTGGTTCAATATGTCATGTGGACTCTTAACAGTCCAACCTCCTATAAGGATTCCGCAACACACCCCTTACCAGGTGAACACAAATAAAATTACACCACAGACTATACAATCAGTCATTGGGAAATCACCCGCAAATCGGGAACAAATTCCATTCTGGATAGCTCAAAAAATTACTCAAATCGAGGCAGTATTTCCGGATACTATCCGTCATGAGAAACACAGAATTCTAACAATCTGTTTACTAATGGGGATCGCACCACACCTGGAGGACTGCGATGCTTGGGGTACAGTCTTTGCTGCAATCTACACAAAAACACATGGTGTTCCGTCTATGGCGATAATACCTGACGTCCTGAAACAGATTCAAAATGAATACGGGGCAGAGCCTGCTTTAAATCCAGGTATGAAATTACTGAAAGACTTCAAACAGGTCTTAACAATAATATTAGCCAATATTAACCACTTGGCTGCTAAGGGTCCTCGACGAGCTCCATTGACTTTCCATTGAAATCAATGGAAAGTCCATGACGAGTTACCCTTGTCATTAGCGCTGAAGTGGTTAAAGGTGAAGCAGCATCCGTGGCAATCTGCCAAAAACTAAGAGAATTTGATGTAACTGAGCAACCACAAGAACTAGCCAGAATATTAGAAAAATCATATGAAGAACTAGGTAGTGACAGTTTGGGTGGTAAACCAGTGAAACCCCAACTGACTGAAAGTCCTTGGTTTAAAAAAGGGTTGCTAATTGATTGGTCTAATAAGGGTTGCTCATTGGTTGGTTTAATAAAGTGTTGCTCATTGGTTCAGGCGGATGCACCCACCATGCTGGGTCACTGATTTTGAGGGGTCTGCTCCGTGTTGTGGTTGAACAGCTCTTATCCATTCCAGGAGGAGTGTTCTTAAGTTGGCGGCTGGGACTTTGGTGATCGAGATGTTTCTCCTCTAGTGTCCTTTCGGTCAACGAGGGCCTCACCGGGGCAGCACTCTAAGCAGGCAGACAAGAATCAGGACCAGAAGTACAACTTCCACCTTTATTCCAGCATGGGAGAGATAGATGTCCAAGAAGAACCAAATACCCACTCAACATAGAGTCCAAACTTCTCAGGCTGCTGTGGGCTCCCTCTACTTGTGCAAAATGTTTATCAAACAGCCATTGGACAACAAGGGGAAGCACAGCCTGGACGAGATGGTGACGAAACATGGCCTTTGCCTCACATGTCCACCATCACCAGCAGAGATCTTCTATACCAGTTGATTGAGGTCATGCTGGGTGCCATGGCGGTTAGAGCTACGAGGTAGTGAGATGAGTTGTGATGTTTAAGATGTGGCGCTGCTTGTTGGAGACTGGTAGAATAGTGAAGCCCACAGGACACTACTTTTGTGTCTGTGCCTTCCTGTTCTGGGATCCATGCTCCCGCCTCCCTGTATCATTCAGCGCATCTGTGCCTTCCTGTTCTGGGATCCATGCTCCCGCCTCCCTGTATCATTCAGCCTATCCGTGTCTTCCTCTTCTGGGATCTATGCTCCCGCCTCCCTGTATCATTCAGCATGTCCGTGCCTTCCTGTTCTGGTATCTATGCTCACGTCTCCCTGTATCATTCAGCGTATCCGGGACTTCCTGTTCTGGTATACATGCCTCCCTATATCCGTCAGCCTATCCGCGTCTTCCTGTTCTGGGATCCATTCTCACGCCTCCGTGTATCATTCAGTGTGTCCGTGCCTTCCTGTTCTGGGATTCATGCACACGCCTCCCTGTATCATTCAGCGTATCCGAGCCTTCCTGTTCTGGGATCCATGCACACGCCTCCCTGTATCGTTCAGCGTATCCTTGCCTTCCTCTTCTGGTATACATGTTTTCCTTTCAATGCATACCTGTCGCAGCAGCTGTGTACTTCCTGTACCCTCCTTGGGCTGTATTACAATAAGGGTCCCGGTCGTTTGCACCTGCTTTGCTTCTCCCCGGGGCACTTTAGTATTATAGAACACTTGTGCGTCCCCTTCACTAATACAGATAGTGCTGGTGCACTTAAAGCGTCAGCGTTACCCTCAGAGGGTGTTCCCTCATTTGCATAGGGGTGTGCCCTATGCAAATAAGGGCATACCTTTGTCTCTGCGCCTGTGCCATGTTACAGACGTGGGTGCAGAGGCAAAGAAGCCCTCAGGAGGCGCATTGACAGTGCACCGTTTAAAAGGTGGCGCACTATCAGTGCGCCTCCTGAGAGCAGCCCTCTGCAGGGGGTAAAGGGACCCCCCAGACACCCTTTGAAGCCAAGTGCAGTCACTGACTGCAACCGCCTGCAATGGCATCTCTATTCCCCTCTAAAAGTGCAGGGGGTGCCGCCTGCACTGTGAAAACACATAGCACGCCTCCGCCCGACTCATCCTGGATGTCCCCCGACGCAGCCACATCTCCAGCCATCTGAGGAACCTGCACTGGCTCCCCGTCGACAAGAGGATCACGTTCCGGCTCCTCACCCACGCACACAAGTCTCTCCACGACCTGGGCCCCAAGTACCTCAACGACCGCCTGACCTTCTACACGCCCACCCGCCAGCTACGGTCCACCAGCCTCGCCCTCGCAGCCGTACCACGCATCCGAAGAGCCACCGCCGGAGGAAGATCCTTCTCTTACCTGGCTGCCAAGACATGGAACTCCCTCCCCATCCACCTTCGGCTGACCCAGGACCATCTCGCCTTCAGGAAAAAACTCAAGACCTGGCTGTTCGTGCAGTAGCATACCCCTTCCCCCAAGCGCCTTGAGACCCTCCCGGGTGAGTAGTGCGCTATACAAATGGAATGATTGATTGATTGATTGAGCAGTTGCTCCGCGTTTTCACATGAATGCGCTGCCCAGGGCAGCGCGAATTCAGCGCTTCTATAAAAAGGTGCACTGGGCTCAAACAATGACAATACGTAATACGGCCCCTGTTAAGTTCTCTGTGTTGGTGGTACTGTATTCATAGTCTCACAAGCATTGGCAAAGTCAATAGGTCCCTCCTTTGGGATCAAGGGCGGACTGGGAACCAAAGCCGGCCCTGGCAAAGTGCTTGACTGGCCCCCCTCGGGGGGGTTGGGGGTGCAACGGATCTGTTTACCAGGGCCGGTTTCGGACGATTTTGTTCCAGGGGCCGATATTGCAGCTATGCTGCAAAAATGGCCCTGTAACAAAAACAATCCCCCAGGGGCCCAAAACCGCCCCCACCATGGTGGCCTACTGGGGAAATGCCCAGTGCCCACTACGGCCAGTCCGGCCCAGTTTGGGATCTATTGGCTTTGCCAGTGCTTTTTTTTGTGATGCTGTATAGCATCCCTGATGCTGTGTAGTATGGCTAAAGAGTAAACAAAGCACAAAAAAGGAGCTATGATACAGATGCCTGCTTCATTTTGTAGGTACGTGCAACATGCATTCATGAGCCTACAAAACGACAATTGCGCTTTTTTTTACCTATTTACCAATCCAAGTCGTATTGATAAAGCATTTTTCAAAAGTAGCGCAAAAGCATTTTTTCTTTTATTTGAGGTGCGGGGAAGCAACACTAAAGGCGCAGATGGAGGAAGCAATATGGACAGCAGGAGGGATGCAATACAGGAGAGCGAGGAATGTGGATCGCAGGGGGGGGGTCACACAGGCTAGCAAACTAATACAGAACTTTTGGGGGAGAATATAGAGCGAAAAAGCAACACTCGGGAAATAGACGGAGGGCGCTGGAGAAGAATCACAGGCGAGAGAGACCAACAGGAAGCACACTGTAGTGAGGGGACGCTGTGTATAAGGGAGACAGCTGGAAAACACATGCACTTTCATGGAGTGGTTAGCGAAAGATAAAAAAAAAAATAGTGCTTCAAAATTGACCAGCGGAAGGACACAAGTAATGCGTCCATGCTCCAGGGGAGGGACAAACCCAAGAAGAGGAAGTGAAGTCCACACAAGCTAACAATAGAATCCAAGCAAAGGAGAGTGACAAGCCACCAAAGGTAAGCAATAGGCGTCTGTAAGTCCCTGTAAACAGAGACGTTTTAAGGCATAGGCAAAGTGGGCTCTTGCCCAAGGCCCTAGCCTTTCAAGGGACCCCCTGATAGAGCCAGTTCTGTTTTGCAGAGTCTTCCCTGATGACCTTGAATGATTCTTAAGCAGATTGTCTTGAATATCGTTTTCCTTTAATTTATTTTTTATCAAGGATGATGTCTGAGAGTCCATTACAGGCATTTTGCAAAGTGATGTTCCATGCAACATCCACAAAAATGTTTCTTTTAGATCAAAACAGGACCTCGCATGCGAAAAATGGGAGGGTTTTGCAGATATTATTTGCAGTAATATTAGTGAGCTGCTGCTGTGATACAATATTGAAAACGCACATTTAGAATTTGGACAAGTGTGCCAGCGCACTGCCAGTGACTTGGCCAAAGAGGGTATAAACGAGCTGAAACTGGATCATAAATTAAAGCCGTTCAGAACAGGGGCCCGAAAATGTTTAGCCCCGGGCCCCCAAAATTCTTAAGATGTCCCTGTCTGTAAGCTAACTATAGGTATTGTTGCCGGCAGACAGCTTGTGATGTCTGATGGGCGAGGCCGAAAAGCAAAGGACATAAGTCACACAGCTTTGTCCTTTTTAGGTCTCACCTGAGGCAGCGCCCATGCGCTGCTCTGCGAGGCTTCTAGTAAGGGCTTACATGTAACACATCTTTTCCTCATGTTTTTTTTTTCCGGGCACGCATTTGATTGGCCATTTGCGTAAGGCTTCCACTAATGGAAGCACGCAAATGGCCAAAAGCTTGTGTATGTCCCGCCTTATCTTGAAATGTTTCCTCCCAGAGCCTATGGGTCTCGGGAGCGAGCAGGGGCGCACAGGCTGCCAGCTGGCTGCTGCTCGCTCCTGAGCTCCCTAGGACTGCACTCCTCCCTCCCACTCCATCAGGCCATGCTGTGTCACATGACACTTCTGCCGCAGCTGCTGCTCGCTCCCGGTCTTGTTAATGTGGCCTCTGTGGCAGGGGAGTGTTATGATTATCTGTGGCAGGGTAGTGTTATGATTATTTTAATGCAGTGCAGCTCAAACTGTGCACCATGGCTGACAGTGACGGGTCAAAGGTTGTTTTCATGTCTTATATTGTGTTTTTGCAGCGAGGCATTGTGTGTTTTGTTTGTGTGGCCAACGCAGGTCGCCCTGTGTTTTCTCTCAGCTGCCAAGCGGCGCAGAGGTGGAAGTAGGACCCGACGGTGTGTGCGCAAGGGGTCTCCGCGTAGCTCACTTTCCATGCTATGGCCGGGCAGTCTGGATTTCCTAGCATTGTCTGCTTTGAGTTGTTTTTCTTAAAGACCTATATTGTCAAAGCAATCTGCACTGGCGCCGACGTGTTCCTAATGCCCGTCCCGCACACACGGCGTGAAGCGTGTGACCATTTCGAGCATGCCATGACTTTGATCTTGCTCTTGCAGTAGGATCCTGATAATCAGGTGATTTCAGGTGTTCTGTCTTACATAAATAAACACATGTTAAGTGCGCACTAAAAGGACACTTGATGCCGGCCCATTAGAGTCGGCAGCTTCTGTTACGCAGAGTCCGTGCAGACGTAGAGCCGGGCTCTAGTGAAACTGAGTGAATGGACGATGCAAACCTACCAGCTATGCCGAGTGGAACTAAAGTCTCATCACCACTGCATGTCTTTCGTTGGTCCTTTCGCACTAAGAAGCTTCAGCTATCATGCGCTACCTATAGCAGGACTGTGGTTGGTGGAATCACCAAGCGCAGACGGGGGCTTCTAGGCAGGTGGCATCTTTTTGAGCCTATAGGTTACTTCTCTGGGATGTATGTGGCGTGCTGCAGTGCCAGATCCCTAGAGGGAGAACAAGGGGAGGGTTGGTCTCTGCCTCAGAGGCCATTACTGGGCAGTTTTTTTGCAGTTTTATATAGCGCTAACTCGACCCAAACGTATCGGAGCGCTTTACATGAGCACCAGTTGCATTACAGGGGGGTACATACTTTTTTTTAGGCCCCATGAGATTAAGTGACTTGCCCAGAATCACAAGATGCTTGAGCCTCCCTCCAGACTCAAACCTGGTTCTCCGGCTGTAAATTCGGCCGCTGTGGCCGTTAAGCCACATCCTTTCCCAGGTGTAGGAGTGAAATGAATAGATTTCCTAACTAGGAGCACTCTTAGGGCTAGATGTAGGTAATAGCAAATTACCGAATGGTAAATACCGAATTTTACCGATTCGGTATTTACTAATCGGTAATTGCTATGTAGGATTTACTAATCGGTAATTGCTATGTAGGAAAAAAAATCTGTAAAAATACCGAATCGGTAAGATTCGGTAATTACCGATTCAGTATTTGCCATTGATTCCTATGGGCCTTGAAGCCCATAGGAATCAATAGCAAATACAGATTTGGTAATTACCAAATCGGTAAAAATACCGAATTTCCAAGGGGGACAGGGTGTCACTTTGACACCCTGTTGCACCCCTGTTTCTGGCTTGTGTGCCATGTGGCACACATACATGCCCTAAGGGCATGTATGTGTACCACACATACATGCCCTTAGGGCATGTATGTGTGCCACATGGCACAGGTGTACATGCACAGATGTGCATGTACACAGAAATTTACCACCCAATAGTATTGGGTGGTAAATAACGAATTTCTAAGGGCCTGTGGCACTGTAAACTGAGCCACCTACATATTGAATTACAGAATCGGTCTATTTATCGATTCGGTATATTACCAAATCGGTAAATTTACCGAATCGGTAAATATACCGATTCTGTAATTTTCTAGCCCCCTACATTACAATACCCAAATACCGGTCGGTAATGGCCGAAATCGGCCGTTACCGACCGGTATTTGGGCTCCTACACCTGGCCTTTAGTGCGGAAGCAGGGTTCTGTAGCTCCAGCTGTCCAACTGCGACCCCATGTTCCTTGGACGCTAAATGGCAGTCTGTGAAGTACTGCGATTTGAAAGCGTATGTCGGCGCTCCAGAAAACATCTGAACCAGTGCTCTGGAGAGGTGCTAAAGGCAGCCAGCGTGGGCGTGACTTGGCTTGAAGTGGCCTGATTTCTGCTACCGACAACATGGTGTCTGCATCACCAGAACGCAAGTGCAGAAATGTTCAAGCTCTTTATTCCAAGAACCTTGTTTTACGAGCAATAATTTTGAAGAACATGTGGGGACCTTAAAAGGTGTTCCTAAATATGGATTATTCTTTAATTAGTCCAGGGGTTTCCAACCTTTTCAGTAGTCAAAGCGACTTATGTTTAATGAAAATTATCCCAAGCTACTGTAAGAGATGAGAGTCCATCCAAGACTGTGACAGTGATCCCATCAGTGCATTAGGCAGGGTTGTCAGCAGTGAAGTAAAAGAACAATACCACTTTGGAATGCATTTACATAGGTAATACATAACGGCCGTAGTGGCAAGTCCCCGGTGCTAAGGGATATGAGTAGTGAATGTCTCCAACTCAAATAATATCTGGCAGAACACTTATGAGGGCCGAAAGGCGAGACCCATTGGCTATGCCAATGCTTGTTTAAAAGTTATTATTGATTGAGAACAACCAGATTTGCGACTATTGTGCATTCACAAATGGCGACCTAGCAGTCTTAAATCCATTTACTCGCTTGCAATATTAATTACATCAATTTAATACTATACATTATTAAATCCCATGAAATATATGTGGAGTGGGTGATGCAAGCAAAGTTTACCATTCAAGTGTGTCACTATTGCAATGGATGTTAGTTTGTGACCGTTAACAAACTTCCGTTCAACCCTTTCCTACCTCGGAAAACATCAGGAATGTACGCTAAGCAAAGAAAGTTTTAAGCCCATTTCCTAGATGGAAAGGCCCACATTTGTGGCTTTGTATGAGGAATGTGTTTCTCCAAAATCCGAAAATGCATTTTTGAAGGGGTGCAGCTTTGCCCCAAAGTGGAATTCTAATGTATGTAGAATTCTGCCCGAAAAAAGTCACACGACTTTCCTAGTAGTATGTCTGGAAATCTACGACTGATGAATACCATAAAAAAGTGAGTTTCTTGAAGCGCGAATGGAAATCACAAATGTACTTTGTTTTTTTTGGGAACAAGACCCAAAGTGTGTGTTATGAGGTTTACTTAATTTCTGAACACTATTTTGATATTGCGGTTTAAACTTCGAGGAATATGTTGTGCTTGCATTTACAGCTGCTCAGCCAGTATGCTTGTGTGTATGTATGGAACCTTAGAATGCCTGATGACAGGGTGGAATGTTGGTGTGCCTGGTGGACTGGAGGAGTGACTGTTGGAGAGAGTGGGCTGAGCTGTGAAGATGCAGCTCCTGGTGGGGCCATGAACTAGCTATGTAATGATCTTGAACCAACCATCAATCAGCTTGTAACCTACAACTATCATCTTGTAACTTACAATAAACCTCTACTTGGATTTACCTCCTGACTACGATTATACTTTGTAACAGAATATAAGGCTCAGTTTCAGATTTCTAAGTCGCTGCATATTTCACTATCATCAATACCACCGATTGCACACATTAAATGTCTTAATACTTTTTAATTTGTTCCAGCGCAGATGGCGCTGCTGCCTCCTGACCCAAAGTTCATCCTTCGAGGCGCCCGGGCTGAGATCAACTCTTTACAGTTTTACTGCGGGGACCGGGAGCGGGCGCCACCCGTTCTGTTTTCTGGGTGAGTAATGCATGGGTGAACATCCTGGTGATGCCGGAGGATGCTTTGCTGTTATGTGAGTAAATAAAAGCTCTCTGCAGAATTTGGTAGCATTGAACTTACTCTGCATTTTTGTGTGTGCATGAAAATGCAAAATTATCTTTCGATATAAAAGCCAACAAATTAAACTTATTGGGCCAGATGCATGAATTCTGATTTGCAAAATTTGATCATAAATTGTGCACCGACTTTTTGCAAATGGAAAAGAACTTTGCAGACCGACCTACGTACTAGTAGGTTGGTTTCAGTGGTGGCTGGCATCTACGGAGGGGGGGTGCAGGCGCGCACACCAAAATATTATATTAAAAAAACTTACCTGAACCGACACCCTCTGCTCCGGAACTGTTCTCAGGAACTGGATGCAGTGCGGGCACCAATCCTGGCGCTGCTCTCATGATGTGAGAGCAACGCCCTGATTGGAGGGAGTGGCCTCACTCGCCACTCCAGAGGACACAGGACAGCTGGGTTAGAGGTTTTAAGGTGCACTTGTGGCTGGCCATCTCAAGGCTGCCGACCAAGGGACATGCGCACTTTGAAAAGGGCACAATCAGCCCACCGTCCTCTCTGCTGCTGTCATTCAGCAGTGGCTCCGCCCCCATCCTGACGCTTTGTTCAGGATGGGCGGATAAAAAATAAAATGGTAATGAATTACTTTTTTATTTGTCATATTTTTGGGGTTATTTAAGTGGGGTGACGCTCCTGCGCTCTCTAGCGGGGGAGCCACCCCTGGTTTGTTCACAAAATTCTGAATCTTATTGGGCCTCAGTTCTACCTCCCTCATTAATATGCATGAGGTAGGTCGCAAATTGAAATCCACTATGATTGGCTAGGGGCACCGGCATGGTGGCCTGCTGGGGTGAACAGACCACCATGCCTGTGACTTCTTTTAAATAAAGCAATTTTCTGCCTGTTTTCCTAAATGCAAAACGGAATGCGTGTAAAAAAAAAAAAAAAAGGAAAATTAGACTTTTTTCTAAAATAAAGTGTACGTCAACATTCACAAAGGGTAAGGGGTGCCCTGGAGACCCCATCCCATTTGCGAATGAATTACCACTAGTTTTGAATTTGTTGGTAAAATATTATTGTTTTGAGACTGGATTTTGTTCTATACCGTAATGGTCCGGTACTTGGAAGGGACGCCTTAAACATTACTTTTCCAAATAGCAGTTCCTTAATATTTTCTAAACTGTAGTGTTTACGTTCTAGCAGTTGCACGTCGCGTCATGACGCGACGTGCCGGCGGCCATCTTTAGGATGAGCGCGCAGCTCAGGAGAAACGGCGCGAGTCCCGGGAGCACGGTTGCACCGGCTCGGCGCTCTCTGGTTAAGTGAAGTAATAAATACAGCGTACCACTAAACAACAGTGTCCTGGCATTATTGGAGGCAGCAATAACTTTACAATGGCGACGAGGTCGGGATGAGGACCTGAACAAAAAAAACAAAAAACAAACAGGACTGCTGAGAAGCCACAACCTGCAATCAAGAGCCATAAGCACCACAGGAGTTACCCACCTGGGAGCTGACACCACACTCAGGCAAGTGGACACCAGAGAGCGCGGCAGAGCCTGCAGGCATACAAAAAAGGGGTCAGTTAAGAGCATCGGGAAACACCATAAGCACGTGCAAGGGAGCAGACGGCCCGTGACCCCCACCACACCTACAAACCAAGGGCAGTAGCACTGGCGACCGATGGGGAAGGCGAAGGGGCAGACACAGAAATCCCCCAGCAAAAAATAGAGAAGCGAGAGGGAGATAGTGCACCAGGCAGCCCCAAAAGTCAAGGCGACACCCCACCCACAGTAAAGCGCGAGAAGATGAGTGTGCAAACAGCGTCAGCGACGGCCCCTGTGCAATTCTTAACCAAACCAGGAGAGCCACTCATGAAGTGGAAGGACTGGCAAGACTATATAGACAACTTCATTGAGGTGTTAGAAGACGAGAATGAGGAGAAGTTCTCTAGTCAAAGGAAGAGGCGAATACTATTACATAACCTGGGCCCGGAGGGGCTCAGGATCTTCAAGAATCTGATACCCAAACAACGAGGGAGTACGGACGATGATGTGTATGCCCATGCAATAGAGGAATTGAATGAACATTACAAACCGGTGGTTTGTGTTTCAATCGACGGATACAATTTCCAGCAAAGAAAACAAAAACCAGGGGAGTCAGTAGAAGAGTACGTGACAGCGCTAAGAAAGTTGGCATCCACGTGCAAGTACCACACTTTCCAGGACAAATTTATCAAGGATCAGATTGTGATGCACACCACGAGCACCGCGGTGCAAGACAAGCTGTGGGCTAGCGGTGAGGTCACGCTACAGGAAGTGATGGTGGTGGTCAAGAGAGCGGAAATGGTGCGAAGGTGTGCGGAGGCGGCGAAACGGGAGACCGCAGTGAGTCCGATGGTGAACAGAATAGGAGATGAGGAGCCCCGCAAAGTCTACAGAAACAAGGGCGCCATGCCGAAGGGACCGAACAAGTGGCAGGGTAACCCAGGACCACCAGGGAAGCCGATGGGGAACAACAAGAAAACATGCTACCGATGCGGAAGTTGGGCACACGAAGCACACGACAGGAAGTGCCCGGCGTTTCGCGCCAAATGTATGTACTGCGGAATCGTAGGTCACTATGAGAAAGTGTGCCGCAGGACGTCTTCCAGAAGCGTGATCAAATACATCGACCAAGGACAGGAGGACACGGGGGAGAATGACCTGGAAGAAGTCGACACGGTGCTCTGCATCTATGACCAGGTATTGAGTGTAGACGGCAAGAGATCAACCAAACCAGTGCTGGATATGACGATTGGAGGATTGCCGATAAGCATAGTGGCAGATACGGGATCGCCCTACACCATAGTCCAGAAGGCGGTGTGGGAAGAAACCTTTGAACCACACTTGGGCCCAGACCTGGAGAGACTGGACATCAGACCGGTCACGTACAACGGAGATCGCATACCCATGCTGGGATTCCGTCCACTAAAATTCTAGTTCAGAGGTCGCACCGCCAACTGCAAATTGTACATATCTGAAAGGGGACCATCGGTACTAGGATGTCTAGACCAGGGTGACCTGGGCATCAAACTGGACCCGGGTGGTAAGGAACAGATCCTCCTCACCGAGCCGGAGGTGTGGCCAAACCTGGAAAGGTGGAAGGAAGAGTACCCCAAGGTATTCGGAGGTACGGTGGGAAAGCTCCAGAAGTTTGCACACAGAATAGTCCTAAGAGCAGACGCCACACCGGTGTCCCACAAGGTGAGGAACGTACCCTTGGCAGTGAGAGAGGCGGTACAGGATTAGAAAAAAGAGGAATCATTGAACCAATAACGTGTGCTGAGTGGCTGGCGCCACTGGTAGTGGTCATGAAACCCAATGGGAAGATCAGGCTATGCGTGGACCTACGCGAGCTAAATAAGAATATCGTGGTGGAGAAGTTTCCCTTGACAAGGATTGAAGAGATGCTGGCCAAGACGAGAGGGGTCAAGTGGTACTCCACCATCGATTTGACGTCCGCGTACCATCAGATTGCATTACACCCAGAGAGCAGGAAGTTGACTTCATTCATTACCCCCTTCGGGTGCTACCAATTCCGACGCATGCCGTTTGGACTAGCTTCGGCGGCGGCGGTGTTTCAGAAAATTGATGCACCAGTTGTTTAAGAATATGGACGGCATCCAATATCTCCAGGATGATATCCTGGTGATGGGACGAGACAAACTGGACCATGACGCAAAACTAACCAAGGTGCTAAAAGTGCTAGAAGAGAAAGGCCTCACGGCGGAGTGGGAGAAGTGCCGCCTAGGCATGGAGACAGTGACGTACTTGGGGCATGAGATAGGAGTGCAAGGGATCACCCCCAAGGCAGACAATGTGAAGGCGATCTGCGAAGCACCACCACCCACCAGCAAGGAAGACGTCAGGTCCTTCTTAGGAATGGCCGAATACTATAGTAAATTCGTGCAGCACTTCGCAACAAAGACGCACCACCTGAGGAAGTTAACAAGAGAGAGCTCAGTGTTTGGCTGGACAGAGGAAGCACAAAAGGAATTTGAGTACATAAAGAAAGATGTAACAGGAGCAATACCCTTGCAAGGATATGATCCCCAGGGAAAGACGGTGCTTACAACGGACGCCAGCGACAAAGGCTTGGGCGCAGTGTTGATGCAAGATCGGGGACAAGGGATAATGGACACGCTGAGCTTTGCGTCTCGCACCCTGAGCGACACAGAAAGAAAATACAGCGTCATCGAAAAGGAGATGCTAGCTGTAGTGTGGGCAATGACAAGATTCAGACAATTCTTGTGGGGCACAAGGTTCCAATTAAGGACAGATTACAAACCCTTAGTGAAGGTTCTGACATCCAGTGGGCACGCGAGTGCCACCCCCAGGATCTCGAAAATGACATTAAAGCTATTGGAATTCAGATGTGATGTGGAGTATATCCCTGGCAGTCGGAACAAAGTAGCAGATTACTTGGGTAGAGCGGCGGCCATGGAACCAGGGGAAGATGACCAGGCAGGCGGAGAAGAGATGGTGGCCCTGACGGATGACCAAGAGAAGGTCGTCAGCAACCAAGAGTGGAAGGAAGCATACAATGCGGACCCAACAATGCAGGAGGTGAAATTGTGCATAATACAAGGATGGCCCGAGAAGAAGCGCATCAGTGGAAGCCTAAGGATGTACTATGAAGTCAGGGAAGAGCTATCGGTGGACGATCAAGGAGTGTTTGTTTACAGGGGGGACAAGGTTATTCCCCCAACCGACATAGTTCCCAAGCTACTGGCGATACTCCATGAAGGCCACTTGGGAATAGGCAAGATGAATCTAAGGACCAAGCAAGGCTACTGGTGGGCAGGTGTGGACCTAAGAGCGGAACGGTACGTCAGATACTGCCCACAGTGCCAAGGAGCAGACAAAACACTCAAGCCATTGCGCCCGGCACTGGGGAGGTTTGGTCTTCCACAGAACCCATGGGAGGAGTTGTCCATCGACATATTGGGTCCCATCTTGGATAGACAAGGCATTCAAAATTACGTGTGTGTCCTGGTGGACAGATACTCGAAGTGGCCTGAGATGAAGGTAGAAGAAGTGATAGACACAGAGACAATATTAAAGTTTTTAAGCGACACTTTCGTGAAAGAGGGCATTCCTAAATCTATTCTGAGTGACAATGGCCCTCAATTCACCTCAGACAAATGGACCAACTTCATGGAAAGAAATGGTATCCTCTCCAAGCACACATCGATCTATCACCCAGCAGGGAATGGACTGGTAGAACGGTTCAACCGTGTGGTGATGGGATCCGTGCAAGCTGCGATATCTAACAACAAGGACTAGGAGAAAGAGATATGGCAAATGATATGGGCATACAGGATTACTCTCACTGGAACAGGATATAGTCCCTTCCAAATCTTAAGGGGACGTGACCCGTTCACGAAGGACAACGGAGTATGGAAGGAAAAAAACATAATGAGCAAGTGGTCCCCTGCGCTGGTTCAGGCGAACTTGGAAAGGGCACAGGCCGTCTATGCAAAGCACTATAATAAACGAAGGAGCGTAAAGGACACTGGATTGGAGGAAGGTGAATGGGTGCGAGTCAAGTTGGCAACGATGCAAAGGAAAGGAGATAGTAAATATAGTAAACCCCTGCAAGTGAAGAAGGTGTACGACAGAGCGGCCCTGTTGAGTGACGGAAACGTCTGGTCTCAGGACCGCATGGCGAGATGCAACAAGGTACTACAGTGGAACCAAGGAGAGCAGGATCTGGAAAGTGTGGAGGAGCTCGAGGCGAGAGATGGACAAACTGATGGAGAGATGGACTTGGGAAGTGAAGAAGTCAATGAGGAGCAAGACAACGGAGGTAGCCCCAGAGTGGAGAGAGAGATGAACAGGAGCAGATCGGTGGAGAGTCGGACCGAAATGGACAATAGGGGAGGTAGCGCAGAGACTCTTGAGAGAGAGACCGTGACCACCCCGGCAAGGCTGACCCGCAGGGGAAGAACAGTGGTGAGACCAGCCTGGTTCCAAGACTTTGATATGAGCGGTGGACTGTGAGTTATCTGTTTCATTGTTTTGGGAAAAAGGGAGATATGTAGTGTTTACGTTCTAGCAGTTGCACGTCGGTCATGACGCGATGTGCCGGCGGCCATCTTTGGGATGTGCGCGCAGCTCAGGAGAAACGGCGCGAGTCCCGGGAGCACGGTTGCACCGGCTCGGCGCTCTCTGGTTAAGTGAAGTAATAAATACAGCGTACCACTAAACAACAGTGTCCTGGCATTATTGGAGGGCAGCAACAACTTTACATAAAGATATTCAATGAGTTGTAAAAACTTTTTCGAATCGTTAACTGGGTTTAGTGCGTTACAAATAGTGTTTTAGCGTTCGCAAACCCCCAGATTTGCAGAGTCTGCGGGTTGGTGACCATTGAAACACTCTGTACATCAGCCCCACTGTGCGGGACTGTGCTAGGCGAGTTGTCACCAGAGTCTAAATGAACGTCCAAACGCCCTCAAAAGCAGAACCTCTTGATGGGACCTTTGAGGGCTTGGGTCCCAGGTCTTGAAATGGATGCATAAGAGGTTTTTTACAGATAAAGCAGTGTTGTCCTGGTTTTCACTCAAAAGCATCCATATCATCCTTGCCATGTGAGGGTGGTGACAAATAGCCTCTTCGCCCAGGGTGATGGAAATACTTGCACCATCCTTGCTTGAAATCAAAAGTCGTTTGAAAGATGCCCTCAGGGAAGGTGGGATGGGCATCTATGGAGGAGTGAACCCAGAAGCGCATGAGTGAACACAGATGGCATTTGTGCATGAGGGAACCCAGATATGCATGCGTAAACCCAGATGCACATGTGTGAACCCAGGTGCGCATCTTTGCGTGCATAAACCCATATCCACATCTGTGCATGCGTGAACACAGTTGCACATCTGTACATGAGGGAACGTAGATGCCCATCTGTGCATTAGTGAACCCAGAGGCTCATCTGTGTATGTATGAACCCAGAGGCTCATCTTTGCGTGCATGAACCCAGATGCATATCTGTGCGTGCGTGAGCCCAGATGGATATCTGTGCATGCATGAACCCAGATGCCCATCTGTGTATGTATGAACCCAGAGGCTCATCTTTGCGTGCATGAACCCAGATGCGCATCTGTGCGTGAGCCCAGATGGATATCTGTGCATGCATGAACCCAGATGCCCATCTGTGTATGTATGAACCCAGAGGCTCATCTTTGCGTGCATGAACCCAGATGCGCATCTGTGCGTGCGTGAGCCCAGATGGATATCTGTGCATGCATGAACCCAGTTGCACATCTGTATATGAGTGAACGTAGGTGCCCATCTGTGCATTAGTGAACCCAGATGCACAGCTGTGCATGTGTGAACCCAGAGGCGCATCTGTGCATGCGTGAGCCCATATCAACATCTGTGCATGCGTGTACCAATATCCACATCTGTGTATGCGTGAACCCAGATGCATCCCTGCATGCGTGAACACAGTTGTACATCTGTAAATGAGTGAACGTAGATGCCCATCTGTGCATTAGTGAACCCAGGCGCCCATCAGTGCATGCTTGAACCTAGATGCGCATCTGTGCATGCTTGAACCCAGATGCGCATCTGTGCGTGCGTGAGCCCAGATGGATATCTGTGCATGCATGAACCCAGATGCCCATCTGTGTATGTATGAACCCAGAGGCTCATCTTTGCGTGCATGAACCCAGATGCGCATCTGTGCGTGCGTGAGCCCAGATGGATATCTGTGCATGCATGAACACAGTTGCACATCTGTATATGAGTGAACGTAGGTGCCCATCTGTGCATTAGTGAACCCAGATGCACAGCTGTGCATGTGTGAACCCAGAGGCGCATCTGTGCATGCGTGAGCCCATATCAACATCTGTGCATGCGTGTACCAATATCCACATCTGTGCATGCGTGAACCCAGATGCATCCCTGCATGCGTGAACACAGTTGTACATCTGTAAATGAGTGAACGTAGATGCCCATCTGTGCATTAGTGAACCCAGGCGCCCATCAGTGCATGCTTGAACCTAGATGCGCATCTGTGCATGCTTGAACCCAGATGCGCATCTGTGCGTGCGTGAGCCCAGATGGATATCTGTGCATGCATGAACCCAGATGCCCATCTGTGTATGTATGAACCCAGAGGCTCATCTTTGCGTGCATGAACCCAGATGCGCATCTGTGCGTGCGTGAGCCCAGATGGATATCTGTGCATGCATGAACACAGTTGCACATCTGTATATGAGTGAACGTAGGTGCCCATCTGTGCATTAGTGAACCCAGATGCACAGCTGTGCATGTGTGAACCCAGAGGCGCATCGGTGCATGCGTGAGCCCATATCAACATCTGTGCATGCGTGTACCAATATCCACATCTGTGCATGCGTGAACCCAGATGCATCCCTGCATGCGTGAACACAGTTGTACATCTGTAAATGAGTGAACGTAGATGCCCATCTGTGCATTAGTAAACCCAGGCGCCCATCAGTGCATGCTTGAACCTAGATGCGCATCTGTGCGTGCTTGAACCCAGATGCGCATCTGTGCGTGCGTGAGCCCAGATGGATATCTGTGCATGCATGAACCCAGATACCCATCTGTGTATGTATGAACCCAGAGGCTCATCTTTGCGTGCATGAACCCAGATGCGCATCTGTGCGTGCGTGAGCCCAGATGGATATCTGTGCATGCATGAACACAGTTGCACATCTGTATATGAGTGAACGTAGGTGCCCATCTGTGCATTAGTGAACCCAGATGCACAGCTGTGCATGTGTGAACCCAGAGGCGCATCGGTGCATGCGTGAGCCCATATCAACATCTGTGCATGCGTGTACCAATATCCACATCTGTGCATACGTGTACCAATATCCACATCTGTGCATGCGTGAACCCAGATGCATCCCTGCATGCGTGAACACAGTTGTACATCTGTAAATGAGTGAACTTAGATGCCCATCTGTGCATTAGTGAACCCAGGCGCCCATCAGTGCATGCTTGAACCTAGATGCGCATCTGTGCATGCTTGAACCCAGATGCGCATCTGTGCGTGCGTGAGCCCAGATGGATATCTGTGCATGCATGAACCCAGATGCCCATCTGTGTATGTATGAACCCAGAGGCTCATCTTTGCGTGCATGAACCCAGATGCGCATCTGTGCGTGCGTGAGCCCAGATGGATATCTGTGCATGCATGAACCCAGATGCCCATCTGTGTATGTATGAACCCAGAGGCTCATCTTTGCGTGCATGAACCCAGATGCGCATCTGTGCGTGCGTGAGCCCAGATGGATATCTGTGCATGCATGAACACAGTTGCACATCTGTATATGAGTGAACGTAGGTGCCCATCTGTGCATTAGTGAACCCAGATGCACAGCTGTGCATGTGTGAACCCAGAGGCGCATCGGTGCATGCGTGAGCCCATATCAACATCTGTGCATGCGTGTACCAATATCCACATCTGTGCATGCGTGAACCCAGATGCATCCCTGCATGCGTGAACACAGTTGTACATCTGTAAATGAGTGAACGTAGATGCCCATCTGTGCATTAGTGAACCCAGGCGCCCATCAGTGCATGCTTGAACCTAGATGCGCATCTGTGCGTGCTTGAACCCAGATGCGCATCTGTGCGTGCGTGAGCCCAGATGGATATCTGTGCATGCATGAACCCAGATACCCATCTGTGTATGTATGAACCCAGAGGCTCATCTTTGCGTGCATGAACCCAGATGCGCATCTGTGCGTGCGTGAGCCCAGATGGATATCTGTGCATGCATGAACACAGTTGCACATCTGTATATAAGTGAACGTAGGTGCCCATCTGTGCATTAGTGAACCCAGATGCACAGCTGTGCATGTGTGAACCCAGAGGCGCATCGGTGCATGCGTGAGCCCATATCAACATCTGTGCATGCGTGTACCAATATCCACATCTGTGCATACGTGTACCAATATCCACATCTGTGCATGCGTGAACCCAGATGCATCCCTGCATGCGTGAACACAGTTGTACATCTGTAAATGAGTGAACTTAGATGCCCATCTGTGCATTAGTGAACCCAGGCGCCCATCAGTGCATGCTTGAACCTAGATGCGCATCTGTGCATGCTTGAACCCAGATGCGCATCTGTGCATGCGTGAACCCAGATGCGCATGTGTGCGTGCAAGAACCCAGATGCGCATCTGTGCGTGCATGAACCCAGGTGTGCATCTGTGCATGCGTGAACCCAGGTGCGCATCTGTGCGTGTGTAAACCCAGATACGCCTCTGTGTGCGTGTACCCTGATGCGCATCTGTGCGTGCGTGAACGCAGATGCGCATCTGTGCACGCAGGAACCCAGATGCGCATATGTGCACGTGTGAACTCAGATGCGCCTCTGGATGGCTTTGATGTCACTCTTGTTTACTTGCTTCTCATTGGTCAGCGCCTTCTGCTTCCCTCATGCACTTCTTAGATTGCCCCTGCCGTGGAGTATGGACCGGGTACCACTTCCTGTCTGTGGCCAGTGTCCTTCCACTGGCTGGGGTCTCCTGCAGGTACTTTTTTTTCTTTTTACTGTTTTCCATGTACTCTATAAGGGTGCATGTTTCTGCAGTCCTATGTCTTCCCTTCCACCTCTCTTCCTCCTCCCACCGTCTAGCTCTTGCACCAACCTCTCTCTCCAGCCCCTCCCTCGGTTGCTTCATCCTCGCTGTCAGTTGTGTTGCTGCTGTGCAACGTGACCTGAAAAGAATGACCTCTTTGACATGGTCAACGCTGGACACGTCATAGTCCTCTTTATAATCTTTACTTTAAGCCATGTTGCCCAGCAGCCTTTCCTGCTGTGCAACATGTTTAGGAAAACATCGCGAAAGCCAATCGATCTTGCATAGATGCTTGTTTCTTCTTTCTAACTCCGTGCATTTGAGTGAACTGCGCATACTCATTTTGTTACTTTCTGCTGCTTGCCTTTGAGTGAATTGTGTGATAGAGACTGTGCTCCTCACAACTGTCTGCTCATGGTTGAAATGTAGTGGTTTGTTTTTCTCCTAACGCCTAGCGTTTGAGTGAACTGCGCATGTGCATTTTGTTACTTTCCACTCCTTGCATTTGAGTGAACTCCGCTGTTTTTTTTTTCTCTATCCAAATGCTTGCTTTTGAGTGAACTGGGCTGGATAATTTTCCTTTTTTTATTTTCATTCATTTCAGTGGGCTACCTGCTGTCCCAAGTTAGACAGTTTAACCCCCAATTGAAGGGTAATAACTTGGTTTCTTTCATATAGTGGCTGCTCTAACAGTTTGTTACATACATTTTGCAGCTCTCATAGCCAAGAGAAGAGGCTTAGCAGTGAAGAATGCAGCAGGCCTGGCAGCCAGGCTCGCTGAGTTATTGGTAGGACCCACGTCATAGGGGCAGTTTCATGGCGGCTAGATATGGAGCGTGGCCCTCAGCGTGGTCTTACTCAAATGCATGATGGTCCATAAGCAGCTTGATTATCCATTTATGCAGCACTAGCCAACAAGTGCAGGGCGCCCAAACTTCCCATCCCTTGAACCCCGAACGGAGGGATCAAGTCACAGAAAAATGGGTGGTAATAATTAGCATTGGTAGTGTACATCAATGTCACTTCATCAAAAGAAGCACTCTCCCAACCTTATGTAACCCCTCTTTACAGTCGTAGGTGAGATAAAAACTTAGCCATATGCATCATGTATGCAAGCTGACCAATCATGCTGCATATTTTACATTTATAGATCACATACAGGGATTGTGGAGGTTTATGATCACGTTTCGTTTTTAGGTCTCGCCTGTCGATGCGCATGCGCATCGAGCAAGGCGAGAGTATTGCGAGTTATCCACTCTTTATCCACACTGCAAGGAATCGTGGCGATTCCTTGCAGTGCCCGTGACTTTTAAGGTCAATGCGCATGCGCATTAAGCTTATGCGCATGCGCATTGACCTTAAAAGTCACGGGCGCGTGCATGTCCGTCTTTGTTTACCCGCTCCGCCCCCTCCCGCCGTGTCGCCTTGCCTACTCTCTTCCACAGCCTCCCCCAGCTCCGCCCCCTCACTACTTGATTGCACGGCCGCTAGGCCGTGCCTCCCCTACTCTCCTCCCCCCTCCTCCTCTCCTCCCCTGCCTGTCTGGGGTAATATCAGCACGAAGCCAGAGAGCAGGTCTGTCGGGACTGGGTGCCCGTCTCCGAGCTGCAACCAGGCCGCTCACCCCCCACCCCCATTACCCGACGGCGTAGGCACCAATCTCTCCACACTTCCGTGCCTCAGCCTGAAAGCGCCATCCCGACGACATTTATTTAAAATGAAAATGACGGTTAATTTTTATATATTCGTACCCGATGTGGGCCCAGCTCTAGGTACACAAAGTTAATGCCCCAATTCAAGTGCGCCTCTCCACCCTACTACAGTAGGAAGATCACATTACTTCCTGTCATTAGGGGGCACCAAGTTCTCAATTCGGGTAAGAAAATAGAACCTCAGCTCGACTTGGAAGTTAACCATGACTATTCGCGATCATGCAATAAATTGAGGCCCGGAATGGAGCCACCGTGCTTATACCCGCTGGATTTCGTCACCCTCACATGCTCACTCTTGCTCGCCCTGGGATGGGGTATGAGGGTCGGGCTCACCTCGATTGAAAGTCTCCGGCGTCGCGAGGCATATCTGAGCTCACTCAGTCCGTCTTGGGAGCGGCGATCTTGAGTTGTTGCCGGGGGCGCCTCACTCCCTCGTCGGACTCATCCCTCCGTTTCATGGGGCCGTCGCTCCAACTTCAACAATCCACTATATTTTAAAATGGTGTCCTGAATGCGCTGCCCTTGGACGCCCCTCCGTCCAGTGCCAGATTGGAAGTGAGACCGGTTTCAGATTTGGAGCCGCCCCCCCCCCCCAGGCCAAGTGCAGATCTGGTGTGAACTGGATTAAAACGGTAGGCCCAGGAGCCGCCTCTCCCCTCAGGAAGTGCGCTCCCTGGGTGCCCTTGTGTGGGAGATGAAAGAGACGGGAGGGGGGCAATTCAGAGGTTCACTTCCAAAGCTAAACTGATTAGAAGTATTGTGCGAGGGCCTGAGACCTGCAGGGGGTCTGTGTGCAGCCCAGCCCCCTATCCCGGCTCACCCCAGTTCACACCCGGGGCTATGGAGATACCAGTGTGTCCCAGCCCCCTCTCACACCTATCGGTGCATACTGTGTCCAGCACGGAAGATGGGCACAGCCAACACGTTCAGCACAATAAAGATGGCGCTGATAAGAAGTCCCAAAATAAAACCAACCGACAGTTCAAACGCAGGGCGTTGATCCCAGGCCAGTGCCCTACAAGGACCAATCACTGACGGTGCTGATACTGGACAGATTTGCAAACTGCAACCAGGCCCGTGCCTCGGCGTTGACCTTAATGAAACTCAACATAGACTACACCTGGGCAGTGCTGCAAGGGGCCGTCCACAAATTGCACCTTACTCCGTCTGACCCACTTACAAGGAGCTATCTAAAAATTGCACCCTGCCCATCTTCTGGACAGTGTTACAGGAAACGTCGTCTAACTGGACCTGCTGCTTCCTCTGGGCATTGCTGCAAGATCAGTACAGAAACTGCACTCTATTCCACTTGCCCCCTACCGCAAGGGGCGATATAAAAACTGCACCATGCATCTTACCCGAACAATGATGCATGCTGCATCTTAAGCCTTATCTGAGCATTTGTTCACGGGGCAGTTAACAGAATCCAATTACACATAACTCCGCCTGACTCCTGCTGCAAGGAGCCACATCCAAACTGTACCATGCTTGCAGCTGCAGGAGGCACGCCAGTCCAGGGGCTCTGCCTTGTACGGAAACATGATGGGTGCATGTACCCATAAACTAATTCCGGGCAAAACTGCACGGGCCCAGCTGCAGAGTGTTGCCACAGGTCCACGTGTGCACAGCAGAGGCCACGTATTTGCTAACTGCTCATTCACAGCTGCCCAGGGTCGGACTGGTTTATAGGCAGGGCCACTGGTATTTTGAGACAGGAGCGGGCCAAATTATGCGGCAGAGTTGAGTAAATTGTGCGGCAAGGAAAGGAAAATTATGCAGCTGTGTGCAGCATAATGTGGTACATTTGTTAATAGTTTCACTACTTTATTTTGTACTTTCACACTTTTTAACATTGTCTGGGCATTGGGTGCACATCATTAGGACCAGTTTAACACCCAAATATAGCAATAAGAAACAGAAAGGTGACCTGGCAAAAGGCGCTCCACTGCACGGCAACATGTGTCACTGCGTTTTTAGTAACTTTTGAAACATTTACACTAGAAACAACATTTGTTTTGTTAAAATCTACAGATAATGTGGAAAATGCAGCAAATCTATAATTAGGTGGAAATTGTCACAACTGCACAGTTGCATAATTTCAGTGGCCCCGCTTATGGGGCAACAAGGCAGTACCAGATGGGCTGATCTGACAGGTCAATGTGAGGACCATTTTTTGTTGTTGTTTGTGGACAACTACAGGTCACAGAATTCAAAGAAAAAACCTGGACTGAAGCAGCACATCACATATGGACCAGGGAAACATGGCAGGGTAAACTCCTAAGTCTGTATTTTCTGACAAAATGGAAAGTATTGCTACACCGCACTGCACTACGCTATAAAACCCTCACCCACCCTCACCCTCACCTCACTCACCCTCACTCACCCTCACCCTCACTCACTCTCACCCTCACTCACCCTCACTCTCACTCACCCTCACTCACCCTCACTCTCACTCACCCTCACTCACCCTCACTCACCCTCACTCACTCTCACTCACCCTCACTCACCCTCACTCACCCTCACTCACCCTCACTCACCCTCACTCACCCTCAACCCCTCACTCACCCTCACTCACCCTCACCCACCCTCACCCTCACTCACCCTCACTCACCCTCAACCCCTCACACAGTGCAATAGGTCTCGGAGCATTTGAGTTAGAGCTTTTAGAAATGTTTATGGCTTTTTTTTTTAATTCTTTAGCATTGGCTACAGGAAACAAAAATGCTAAAGATTTACACAAAAACCCATAAACAATTCTAAAAGCACTAACTCTAATGCTGCGAGACCTATTGCATTTCCAATGCTTGTTTATTTGTGCCTTGAAGAGGCCGCCTGACTTTTAAAAAAAAATTTTTTTTTAGCTATATTAAAAAAACTAGAATTTATTCCAAATTAAAATGTGGAAAGAGCAGTTAATTTACCTATTGTAAGTCATATGCATCTTTACCACCTATTGATGAGTTAATCTTATGAATGAGTCAAAGCGACGTGTCTCCGCTGCTTCAGACAGCCAACGCCTCGAACGCTTTCTGCCCATCATACAGATTTGAACGTCTAGTGCTCACCGAAGCTCAACCCAGCTAAGACAGAATTCCTATTGTTTGCCAAGAACATCAAACAAAAAAACAATACAAACCTGGTTCGGCCAGCCTCACCCTCAAGGAACACATTGTAAAAAAAATAGAAAGATGGCCCGATGCCAGCTCTCTCTTCTAACGAAAGTGAAACTGTTTCTTCCAGAGAGTGACTTCAGAACTGCTGTTCAGGCCCATGCACTGTTGCATTTGAATGGTGGTGACTCCCTGCTTCATGCTCTCGCAGGCTCCACACTCACACCCCTCAAGGGCATTCTACACGCCAGGGCACGTCTCATCCAAGTCCTAAGGAAATAGGATCAAATCAACTAATTGGGCTCCTCTTGCCACCCCGCACCATCTTCAAAACCAGGTTTATTATTTACAACTCTGTTGGATTACCTATTTAGCGAGCGCTGCTACGTTCGGCAAGATACCCTGCACCTTGAATTCGCTGCTCTTCCAAGCCATATCAGAGGATCCGGATGACATCCAGTGACGTGATCGCGTCCTACCTTACACTCATGAGATTCTTTCCAGTTCCACCCCGTGTTCCATACCTCCCGGGACACACTACCATCTTGCATTTTCTTCATCCAACTTCTGCTAAGACTCAAATTTGAACTAAGGCCCCGGACCATACACCCCACCCGGCCAACTGGACCCTCATCAAGACCTTAATGTTAGCCCTCTTAGTGGCTTTCATCAGGCATTTTTATAATATCGCATCTTGCCATTAGCCCTGGCTACAGCCTCACATTGTGCCATATAGCAACTTCCCAGGCATTTGCTTGATTGATTTTTTAGTCCTGATGATGATCCCATAAGCGTTGTTAGGGATCGAAACGTCGTCGACAATCACATCTTAGCTCTAAACTGCAAATTAAGAATTATGTGGAGTATAAGATGTCTGTGTTATTGTGACCACTGTTAATTTGTATCTTCACTAAGTCACTTGTAAGTCACTTGCCTGTGGTAAGGAAATCTGCTGATTTCCAAATACCCTGTCACGTCCTGCTCACTTATTGTTTGTGTATTGTCTTGCTTTATATATGTGTAAATAAATTCTAAATACCGCCCATCCGGACACGAATCGACCCGATCTTGATTGAAGTATTGTGGTTATCTATATTGATTCTCCTTGAAAGGGACCGCTGTCTCTTAGAAATTATTATTTACAAAGTCATCTTGACAGCACCCCCCTATCTTGCAGACAAACACCCATCTCTGGTGGTTCTCAGCAGTCCCCAGCCAGGGCACCATCAGACTGCAGACGAAGTAATGTGGAAAAGAAATCAACAAGACATCAAGACTTTTCCATCTTTGCACCAAAGGTCTGGAAGAGCACCCCCTTATCTGTCAGGACCGCCACAACTCTGCTTCAATTTAGGAAAGAGTTGAAGACTCACCTCTTTAAAGAAAACAATCCATGAACCATCCTCAACTCGGCTAACTCTGCTTTTACTCATTGATTTTATGCTCGTCTTTGACCCTGTACACTGCTCCACTGCCTTCTGGCTGCGTTTGTAAAATGGAAATACCATATACCTGCGTATATTTGCAAACAAAGCGGTATGTTTGTTTTGGTGCATTTAAAAGAAGGAGTAAAGTAAATGTTCTGCTTCGAATGTTCTAATGTTTGGGTGAAGATGTCTGAGGAATCAGAGATGGCTTTGAACTGCAGTGTTTGTTATGTGTGTGTCTGACAACCCTGCTCAGTCTGTTTGGAAATGCGGATCACTCTTTCATACCGTGTCTTACAGAAAGCAGGCGTCTGGCAATACACAAGCCTCGCTTGTGCCCAGCCAGTAAACAATGTTAGCAGTCCTGGTCCAAACCTTGGACTGTTTGCATAAATTATTGGTGGGGCTTCAGCACTACAATCCCTTGTCCTTTCTTGCTTTAGGGCTCATGGCTGTCTTGCTGTCACTGGCCAAGAGAAGTAGAACATACTCGGACCAGCGGTCACATCGCCGTATAATTAAACTCTGTCCCAGATACATTGTCAGATCTGTATTCCTTGTTCTGTCCTTTGCCAGCTCCCTGCCCTACTCTTCCTCATCCCCGAAGTCACAGTGGTCCTCTGAAGAGCATCCTTCATGCCAAGTCCAGTCCCATCCAAGGTAAGATGGCACACTCATCACCTGATGAACCAACAGTGATTCTCTCCTCAGACCCACATAATCTACAAAACTTACTCCATGCTGTGTATACAAGGCAGGGGATGGCTGGGCTCCAACCTACCTGACTGAGAAAATGAGCATCTCAGGAGACCAGTGCAACACAAGGAGGTGGACGACACCAGGCGCGAAAGAAACAAGAAATGCACCAGATGACCGAGTCTGGAAGAGAATCATCTTGATGCATGGACCCAGAGTCTGGAGCAACATCCTCCCGAATATTACGCTCGTGGCATCACCCTGGAGTTCAGAAAGTAGCTGAAGAAACATCTGTCCATCCATCGTTTAGGGACCCGCTTAAGATGGAACCTTTAATTATTATACACAATCCTGATTTGCCCTCGTTGTTGTCTACTTGTAACATGATCTTCTGCTCTCATTCTAGACCCGCACAATGCAAATACCTATGTGTACATACGTTGTCCCTCCACTATCCATTTCAATCAAAATTAACAGACTAACATGTTCACTTCTCAAATTCCATATTCAACTACCGTATTTTCCGGCGTATAAGACGACCCCCTACTTTTCTTGATAAAATGTAGGTTTTGTGCTATACTCGCCGTATAAGACTACCTCCACTTCTAACGCAGTCCAACGCAGTCCTTCATAGCCATTTTGAGAATTTATTTTGGGCTTACTAGTGATTCCCCCACTTCCCTGTGTTGTGCATTGCCATTATCCACATTAGTATTGTTACGTACCGTACTCATATGCATGGTGGTTTGCCATTATCCACATTACGGTAGTTTTGTTACCGTACTCATATGCATGGTGGTTTGCGGTGGAAATTACTTCTGTTCATTAGCATAGCCTGTGGTGGAGCCAGATGATTTCCCCTGTGTCTCGAGAACAATAAATAGGGTGGATATGCTGCTGAATGTCATACATTGCATTACTTGCACACATGTCACGTTTTCCTATTGTAATGCACCATTTCCTATTGAGAAGCGGTCTGACACCTTCGGGTGAAGTCCGCGCTATGTAAAAATGCATGAAAACATACCGTCAAATTTCGCACCCGGCGTATAAGACGACCCCCGACTTTCCAGAACATTTTAAGGGGTTAAAAAGTAGTCTTATACGCCGGAAAATACGGTATACTAATTCACCACTAATCCTTTATGGGTTCCGGAGTGGCGTGCTACTAACCAGAAAAGCGCTTCAACACCCCATCAGGGGTAACAACTGCTATATAAATACAAACCTTTGTCCTCCTCTATCCTTCTGCTATCATTCCAAATCCAAATAACTGACTAACCTATCCACCACTTAAAATGTACTTGCATGTTTCACTATACTAATTCAACACTAATCCTCTATGGGTCCCGGAGTAGCGTGCTACTCGCCGAAAAAGCACTTTGACGCCTCGTCAGGGGTAGTAAGCGCTATATAAATGCAATTACGATATATATATATATATATATATATATATATCACATCACCTCGATTCTCATGCTTTGGTATCGCAATACGTGACTTGATCAGATTAAGCGTCTTCATGCAGAACAACATATTATTAAAGTATTAACAAGGTTGAATGTGATAATCGGATGGACACGTCCCATTTCCTCGCCTGCGCTTTGTCTGCCATCTCCTTACACATTTTTTTAAGACCATTTTTACTAGTTAATCATCACAATCTCTCGTCTATGTTTACCTTACACTTCCTTACACGTTAACTTTTACCTTACTCTTTTTTTGCAAATGATTATTACATCACTTATTGCATATTTTAATGGCTTTACCTTTACTAAACACCTTTCACCCTTAAACCCTTCACTCCCAAGACATTCGCCCTCATCCCATAAAACGTCACCATTCTACCTAAAAAGCCTCATCGTTAAAACCGTTGCTCTTAAACTCTTCCCCTGCAAACACATCACCCCAAACCCTTCACCTGTGACGCCTAAATGCTTGTCTTCACCCATAAACCCTGGACCCCTGCTTCCTTCACCATTAAATCCTTCTTTGTTGAACCTTTCACAAATAAACCGTTCCTGCTTTAGTCCTAAACCCTTCACCTTAAACATTCACCTTTACCGGTAAACTCAGCTCTTCACCCCTTAACTCTTCACCTCTAAATACGTCACACTTCTTTCTTAAGTTCATGCAACATCTGTTAACATACTTACAGTACATACATGGGTGCATGTCAAGGGCAGGCACCTTCCTTAGTTATAATTCAGAAGAATGTCTGGGAGATATGTCTGTGTGACTGGGACATAGGGCTGAAACATGGAACTTGTAGGGTCCGTTGTAAGTAGGCAGCCTAGAGGTGTGTCTGTTATAATCCAGAGTACGGGTATAGGCCAGGACCAGGGATGATACCGGAATGCTGGCCTCCCTGACACCTGCATGTTGACACGCGTGCCGCTATGAAGCCGCGTTGGCAGGCTGGCCAGGGATGCGCGGGACACAGGAAGGAAGGCGGAGCATGTGCGGTCAGCTGACAGTCTGTTTGTGGATGTATGTTACAGTATTGAGTGACAAAGTAGCGACCTGTAACAATATTGCACGTAGAATACCAACCTTCACAGTATTTCCTTATACATCACAATATATCTCATAAAGGTAGTTCGATGTGAGTTGAAGGATAGTAGGCCTATACCTACCTATATATATATATTACCTTGATTATGTAGCAGTAGTTAGTTGAATTAGACAGCAGTGTCCCACCAGGCACTAACGGGGAGGCCAGAGATACACGCAGTAAGTGCAAAGCTGAGACGCTAACGGGACCAGGACGTCGAATTAGATGTGCCCCCGAGCCTGCAAGGCATCGCCCTTATACTGACAGGGGCGCTGGTCTGAAAGACGGAGGACAAGGAGCGTCGATAACCGGAGACCTTTGGTTCGGTAAAGACAAGGGGGATTCTGCCACCGCCACCCTGCAGACGAGAGCTATGGGGAAACACAGGGCCAAAGTGCAAGATCAGGGCACAAATGCGAACGTTCAGTCCACTGGAGCAGAAGACCCGCTGGCCTCCTCCAACATGGAAATTATACCACCGACAGGCAAGTGCACGCAAGACGCAAAGCTTGACCTCATCTTGGCTGAAATAAAGGCCTCAAGGGAGGCACTGGAACTTCGCATGGATAATATGGCGACAGGCTTGTCGCTCCTCAGGGCGGACCATAACAAGCTAGCGGAGAAGGTAACGGAGCACAAACTCGCACTTGACGACCTCATACTGCAGCAGACGGACCACTCTACTAAATTGGAGAACATGGAGAAGCAGATTAAATTACTCTGGGACAAGATGGACGACGCGAAAGGGCGGGCTCGCCGCAATAACGTGAGAAATTTAGGGATTCCGGAACGAAGCGAAGGGATAAACTCCACGCAATTTGTTGAAGACTGGCTGAAGAAAATAGTTGGTCCGCAAGAACTGACCCCGCTATACAGCGTGGAAAGGGCGCACAGAATGCCAGCCAGACCACCCAGACCAGGAGCACCGCAGAGACCACTAATAGCACGCCTTCTGAACTATAAGGACAGAGACTCAGTACTAAGAGTGGCGAGAGAAAAGGCCCCGCTAAGGTATGAGGATAAAACAATCTCAGTGTATCCTGACTTCACTCCGGCAGTGCGGAGAGCCAGATCGACGTTCCTGGGAGTAAAACGCAAACTGCGAGACAGAAACCTGAAGTATGCACTGCTGTTCCCCGCCCGTCTCAAAATACTGTACGAAAACAAATCATATTTCTTTGACTCCCCTGAGGAGGCAGCAGAATGGATGGAGGTGACTCTGACACCCCCGAACACGCAGGACCCGTTCGAGGAGGACCTAGGTGAAAGGTCTACACGCCCTGAGGAACAAAGGCGGAATGGCACGGGAGGAGAACACTCGAGTGAACCGGCGGCAAGCAGGAAGACGACGTCGGACCGATCTGGGAAGACGGCGAAAGTACTCCAACTGACGACGGCTGCAATAGCTGCTCACAACACAAGGGACAAATCAGAACAGGCCAGCAACTCGGGCACGCAGACGGAGGTGTCCGGTTCTGCAGACAGCTTGCAACTATTTCCCAAAATCACTGCGCAAGCGGCAGAAGAATTCTGAGTGTATCCATAGAAGACTCCGGTTGGTAATGTATGAGACTCGTGTAAGGACAAGAGTGGGTTGGCGGGGTTCGGGGAAACACTAGCTTAGGGCACGCTGTAGTCTCACCAACAGGTCCCGGGCGAGTGTACGTAGGAACCACCCCCCCAACGAATGGACATGTTCTGGTTTAACTCTTGCCCACTTTGGGCAAAAATGTTTGGACCTCGGGGGATTTTACTCGGGGACCTTGAAGTTAGGGGGTTACATGTTCTGATAGCACTCAGGTCTATGCATATCCTACACGCGGCCCTACTGGCACATTGCCTGATGGACACAACCTCCACGAACAGTGATGGGGACTCCTTTTACCTACAAAATATGCACCTGGAATGTACGGGGCATGGGGTCCATACACAAGAGACATAGACTTTTGGCACAACTTAACCGGAGAAGGGTGATGATAGCTTGCCTCCAAGAAACACATCTGAACAGTGCGGAGAGCGAAAAACTACAAAAGAAATGGAAAGGGCAGCTGATCGCCACCACTTATTCTGTGTTCTCAAGGGGGGCGGCTATATGGTTCAGGAACTCAGTGCCCTTTAAGTTGGTGGAGAAAAGACTGGATACAGAGGGTAGATACGTATTTGTCCGTGGCTTACTAGATGGCTCCCCCGTTGTAATAGGAAGTGTATACGCGCCGAACTCAGGCCAATCAGATTTCTTAACTAACATTAATGGTGTGCTGGCAGACTGGGTGGAGTACCAATGGATTATAGGCGGGGACTTTAATGCAGTATTGGATTTAACACTAGATAGGTCACACCCACCTCTACAAGCCACTGAAAGTAGGAGACAGGCGGATGCACTCGCGCAATGGGCAGGGGGCTGGGACTTAACTGATACATGGCGTTGCAAACATTTACTAGATAGGGAATACACTTTTTACTCCCCGCCCCATAAACTACACACCAGGATAGACCGGGTTTTCTGTGCCAAGCCATTGTTGGAAACGGTTATCGCAGCAGAACATATGGGGAAAACCCTGTCCGATCACAACCCAGTGGAAGTCACACTACAGTGGGGTAGAGTCCCGACGCCTATACCGACATGGCGCCTCTCCACGGAATTACTAGAAGACACTGTATTTAAAACATCAATTGCAGAGGCAATTACAAATTATTTCACAGTGAATGCAAATACTGCTAGCTCCCGGCAAGTAGAATGGGACGCCTTTAAGGTGTCAATCAGAGGGGAGACAATGGGAACACGGGTGGGCATGAGACGGAATGTAATAGAGAGACTCCGGGAGGTGGAGGGCCACCTGGCCATGCTGGAAAGTGAAGCTGCAGGCACGAACTTACCATTCACGCCGCTGCAGGAGGCGAACATACGGCACGCTGAACTCCTAGAGGAACTGCGTGTGCTGGATTACAGAGAATACACATGCAAGCAGCACGCACTAGCAGACAGATCAGGGCCCCTATTGGCCCGAATAGTGCGAGATGTCCCACCACACATGCCTATACTAGAGGTCACTGATCAAAGGGGGTCTCAAGCCACGACACAAACAGACATTAACGCCGCCTTCAGGGACTACTATGAAACGCTATACGGGCTGCACTGACACCTCTCAGAAATAGCATTTGAGGAGTTTATGGCAGGACTAGATTTGCCGCGCCTTGAGGACAGCCAGGGGGAGGAGCTCACACGTCCTATTACAATTGCAGAGGTACGACAGGCCATTCGCGCACTCCCGCGGAATAAAACCCCTGGAATGGACGGCCTCCCAGCCGAGTACTACGGGACCTAGATTGACCTACTTGCCCCACGTCTTCATGTAGTGTACCAAGAAGCACTACAAACCCATACACTGCCACGGACGTCCCTACAAGCGTTGATAGTCTCGCTCCTGAAACCGGGCAGAGATGGAATGCACTTGGCCAACTACAGACCCCTGTCCTTACTGAATACGGATTTAAAAATACCAAGTAAGATCTTGGCGGCGAGACTAGCTCAGTACATCCCACAACTCATACACTTTGACCAGTGCGGTTTTGTGCCGGGCAGAAGTACGGCTATGAATCTACGACGGCTCAGCCAACTCATGCTATGCGACCGGCCACATGAGAGAACAGAGGGGTGTATTTCCCTGGATTTAAAGCAGGCATTTGACTCCCTCAGGTGGGACTTCATGTTTGCAACGTTTGCGAAATTCGGAATACCACCTGGGTATGTGGCCTGGGTCAAATTGTTGTATACCCATCCGACGGCCCGGGTACGCACAAACAGGTGCATCTCGGAACAACTGGATATAGAGAAAGGAACCAGACAGGGATGCCCACTGTCCCCGCTACTATTTTTAGGTCTCGTCCTTTACCATTCCGAAGGAATGGGAAATGGCCGAGAATTCAAGTGCTCGAACTGATTGTCAAACCACCGCTTTTTTTCGTGGCGTTTTCTTCGAGTGCACGTACAGGCACGCGCTTTTGGCCCATACACTTTCATGGCCATCTGTTCCTGTTCCTCAATGTCCCTCCCACCCTTGGTTTGATCTTGCCGCGAGTTCAGGCTAATGGCCCTCCACCCTCCCCCAGCACAGAGCGCACATCGCGGCCGCACAGCACATCAAAGGGCTTCTCCCAGCGTGTGCTGTGCAGCTTCTCCTCCCCTAATTATGTGGCCAGCCGTACTTGTGTTTCCTCGCCGCTTCCCGGCCGCTCTTGTATTTAATTAGCAGCAGCAGCATTTCTCCTGCGCCAGGCCACATCAAAGGCTCTGTGCCACTTTCACCCACACAGCAACACTTACAGACACGCAACGCCACTCACACCCACGCAAGCCCACTATCATCCACGCAACTCACGCACGCAACGCCACTCACACGCGCAACGCCACTCACACGCGCAACGCCACTCACACGCGCAACGCCACTCACACACGCAACGCCACTCACACGCGCAACGCCACTCACACGCGCAACGCCACTCACACGCGCAACGCCACTCACACGCGCAATGCCACTCACCCAAGCAACACCACTCACACACGCAACCCCACTCATCCACGCAACCCCATTCATCCACGCAACACCACTCATCTAAGCAACCCCACTCATCCACGCAACGCCACTCATCCACGCAACGCCACTCACCCACGCAACGCCACTCACCCACGCAACGCCACTCACCCACGCAACGCCACTCAACCACGCAACGCCACTCACACACGCAACGCCACTCACACACGCAACGCCACTCACACACGCAACGCCACTCACACACGCAACGCCACTCACACGCGCAACGCCACTCACTCGCAACGCCACTCACTCGCGCAACGCCACTCACGCGCGCAACGCCACTCACACGCGCAACGCCACTCACGCGCGCAACGCCACTCACACGCGCAACGCCACTCACACGCGCAACGCCACTCACACGCGCAACGCCACTCACACACGCAACGCCACTCACACGCGCAACGCCACTCACACGCGCAACGCCACTCACACGCGCAACGCCACTCACACGCGCAACGCCACTCACACGCGCAACACCACTGACACGCGCAACGCCACTCACACGCGCAACTCCACTCACACGCGCAACTCTACTCACACGCGCAACGCCACTCACACACGCAACGCCACTCACACGCGCAACGCCACTCACACGCGCAACGCCACTCACACGCGCAACGCCACTCACACGCGCAACGCCACTCACACGCGCAACGCCACTCACACGCGCAACGCCACTCACACGCGCAACGCCACTCGCACGCGTAACGCCACTCGCACACGCAACGCCACACACACACGCAACGACACTCACACACGCAACGCCACTCGCACACGCAACGCCACTCGCACACGCAACGCCACTCGCACACGCAACGCCACTCACACACGCAACGCCACTCACACACGCAACGCCACTCACACACGCAACGCCACTCACACACGCAACGCCACTCACACACGCAACGCCACTCACACATTGTGGGTGCAGATTGTGGGTGCAGATTGTGGGTGCAGATTCAGAGACAACTCAGCAGCACCACCACCATTGCAATGCAATAGGTCTCGTTTTAACGCAAATTTAAGCTATAGGCCTTGTAAATGGCAAAGCCTTTTATTTATGTTCCAAAAACCAGAACGCAAAAATAAAGGGCATAATCATTTACAATGCTAATAGTTCAGACTCACGTTATTGCGAGACCTATTGCATTTTCAATGCTTGTTTTTTTATTTATTTATTTTTTAACTTTTTTTATTGATTTTGTGCACACAGCATACAATCGTGGTTCACAGACCTGTCCGTTCTTAGCACATACAGCCATGTCACTGCCTTGCATCCCCCACAACAATCCCTATCCAAAACCTCCCACCTCCCCCACTACCCCCACCCCCCCTTGTCAGTGTGCCTCCATGTCCTTGTCATGGCTCGTCAGATCTATCCTATAGACAGCAGGTGATACTCCTCTCCGGTCCATGTCCATACAGAAGTCCAGGTACTGCCCAATGCTGCACAAGATCTCCACTCGATTCCCGGGCTCAAGTGACCCATGCAGTCCGCCCTCTCCCTGTACCCGGCTCACTGTCTAACTCCCTTCCTCCACCACAGCAACCTCCACCTCCCCCTGCCCCGCGCCCCCCTCCAGAGTCGCCGGCCCGCCAGCCTCTCCACCATCTTCAGCCTCCAAAAGTGATTGCAAATCCGTCACAAGCGCGCTCCACGCCCTGGCCGTATCTAGCGCCCTATCGTTGGCCGTACGCCTAGCTAATTGCAATCTGAGAGAGCCTTCGCACGCGGCCCATTGCAGGAAGCACCTCCGCCACCTCAGGAAGTTAGGGCCCCCTCTAAACTTCCAATGTAGAGTAAGTTCCCTCTTGGCCATTATGAACCCCAAATCATAAAACTTGCTAGTGACTTTAGTGGCAGGGGTATGGGGAAACCAAAGTAGCAGGCATGCACCCGCGTCTGCATCAACCTGACGACCCGTAACCGTATTCAGGCAAGCGAAAACATCAATCCAGTATGTGCCAAGCCCTGTGCACGACCAGAACATATGCTCTAAGTCAGCGTCCCCCGCGGCACAGCGCGGACATAACGATTGCGCACCACCGAAGATCCGTTGGATTTTGGCAGGTGTCCAGTACGCCCTATGGAGTGTGTAATACTGAACCAGTTGAAACCGAACGTTACGAGTGCCCTTCCAGGCCCTCCGTACAAGCTGAGGCCAGGTCGTCTCCGTTATCTGCCGACCAAGGTCAGCCTCCCAGCACTCCCGCAGCCCATCAAGGGGAGGAGGATCAGCCAGCGCCAGCCTCCGGTACAGGCATGTGATGGCCTTACAAGTGCCAGCCGCCATCACGACATACTGGCAGCCCAACGACGTGGGTGGTTCCACCAGCCCCATCCTCCAGCGCCTCTGAATCCCAGTAACCAAAGCCGCATGTTACAAGAAGTCACCCCTCGGCAGATCGAAGGCCTCCTGCAGGGCACCGAACGGCATCAAGGCGCCGTCCCGATATAAATCCCCTAGCATGTGGACCCCGGAGTCCTCCCAACTGGCAAGCCCAACTGGCAAGCGCCGACCAATCCCCACCATGCGGGAGGGCAGTACACATGCCCAAGGGAATCTCCGGCGCATATGGGGCGCGACACCCCACCCGCCTGTTGCCACACAGCCAGCACCGGCGAAGGGTACGCTCCTCAAGAGTCAGCCGCTCTATCCAAAGCTCCTGTTGGAGCACAATAAAGGACAGGACATGGCGCTGCACAATCCGACCCTGCGGTCCATCCGGTCCTCTAAATTCCCGCGCCACCGCCTGCGTTAGCCACTGAAGTTGAGCAGCCAAATAATACCATTCGAAGTCCGGCACTGCTAGGCCACCCTCCTCTCGGGACCTAAGCAAAGAATTCAGGGCTATGCGTCGCCTGCCAGTGCCCCAGATAAAACCTATCACCGCAGATCTTAATGTTCGGAAAAGGAGGGCGGTATCCACACCGGCAGCGTGCGGAAAAAATATAGTAGGCGCGGCAGGACCACCATTTTCAACAACGCAATTCGCCCTGCCACAGACAACGGAAGGACGCGCCAAAACCTCATGCTACCTCTAATGCCCCTCATGGCCCTACCCACATTCCCCTCATAAAGGAGTGAATGGGTGTGATAAATATGGACTCCGAGGTACTGCAGGCAATCCGGTTCCCAGCGCAGGCCATCCAGCACCTCAGGCTGGGCGCAGCGGGAAGTCAAGGGGAAGAGGCAGGTCTTAGACCAATTAACCCGGAGGCCCGACAGGTTCCCGAATTCCTGGAGCAAGGCCCGTGCTCCCGTCACTGATGCATCGACATCGGCCAGGTATAACAAGAGGTCATTGGCATACAAGGAGATATAATGCAAATCGCCGCGTGACGGTACCCCCTCAAAGTACCGACCCTGTCGGGCCCGCGCCGCCAGCGGCTCAATCGCCAAAGCGAAAAGGAGCGGGGATAAAGAGCAACCCTGCCTGGTGCCCCGTCCTACCGAGCACGCCGCAGATATGGAGCGGCCCGTTCGTACCCTAGCAGTGGCCGACTCATATAGCAAAATATATGGGGTGTCCCTTCTACTTGCAGGACCGAAAGGGCCTGCTCCTCAATATGGGTATTTTGTATATCTCCAAGTACTCAGGGATTAGGACTAGATTCAATGACTTTGCACAACACCCATTAGTCTGTGTATGATACGTTAGCAAGCTATATATAATATTTCTGGGTGACAGATATTCAACTTGAAATTAAAGTTAGAATTAAAACAACTAGTTTTCTGATATCAGGTGTCTGTATTTATTATTATTCAGTACAAAATAGGACATGTCACATCTTTAAAAATACATCTGTATTTCGTCAACACAATTTTATACATGGTTCATAGTTTTAAAATCACATTTAATACACAGTAAAAATAGTATTTAAAATACACAATATCACAATTGAAAAATCAATACAAAAGAATCACAATTTTTAGTCGACGCAGCGTTTCTGTTTTTCTTATCTCACACCTTCTTCAGGACTGATTCTTTAACACTAATCTTTATGATTAAGTCCACCTAAATTCCTGGTGATATTTCTGTAACACAGTCTTATACGAGCTGTTGGCGGTAGTCTTAAATATTACCGATTTCAGATTTTTCCCTGATCTGATTAGGTCTTTTCTTCCACACTGTGCGAGGAAGCCACCGTTGAATTACAGGACGTAGGGAGTCCTAATTTTAAGTGGTTCAGACTGATGTCGTGATTTTCTTCTCAATTACCATTGACTACAGGAAGCTTTGGGTTTTAATTATCCTTCTCGCTCCTTTCCAACCACTGTACTTTTTTAGCTTTTTCTCGGCCTCCCTGCTCCTCGTCACAGCGACGCCCGCTCCGTCTGCAGCTTCGGTTTCCTTGCGAGTCTTATAGCAGCCTCGTCCAACGTACGAAGCCATCCCCCAGCCCGAACCGAAGGAGTACGCAGAACAAATAAGGCCATTCCACACTATCGAACGCCTTTTCGATGTCCACCGACAGCACGGCCGCCCCCGTGGGGCCCTCCCCTTCAACATCCATGACCCTTATCAGGCGCCGTATGCATGTCGAGGTGTTCCTAGTGGGGATAAAGCCCGACTGGTCCGGGTGCACCAGAGAGCACATATGGGCAGTCAGCCGCGTCGCCAAGATCCTGCTCAACACCTTGTAGTCCACCGTGAGCATCGATAGCGGACGATATGCCGTCCTAGCTGTGGGGAGGCCGCCCTTTTTCAACAGCAGGACTACGATCGCCTCTCGCGCCGACGCCGGCAATCTACCTCGCTCCCAGGCCTCCCCATAGACCTGGTGTAATCGAGGCGCCAGGAGATCCACATATGCAGCATAAAACTCCACCGGGAGGCCGTCCCCCCCTGGAGTTTTCTTCCTGGCCATATGCTTAATTGCCGCTCTGATCTCCCCCAGCGTAATAGCCGCCCCCAACGCGGCGCCCTGCTCTGGATCCAGCCGCTGCAGCTGAGCCTCTTCAAGAAAGGCATCCAGTGTCGCCGGGCGCGCCGCCATCCTGCTCCGATAAAGTTCCACGTAGTAATCCCGGAACTGAGTGTTTATCTCTTGCTGCGAATGGACCAGGCCCCCAGTCGGCGTAGCCAGCGACAAAATCGGCGTACCCCTAGTGTCAGGATTAGCCAGCCATGCCAGCAGCGAGCCGACCCGATCCCGTTCCGCATGCGCTCGGACCATATATTCCCGGTAGTCATGGTAGCGGAGCCTCTCCACCTGGGTGGCCACCCGCTCTCGAGCCGCTAGTACTTCTTCCCTATTACCGCCCGCCCCGTGGCCGCTCCTCTCCGCCTGCCGCAGAGCAGCCTCCTCCCTTGTGACATCAGCCAGCAGCGTCCGGCGAACCCCCGACGAGGACGAGAGGCACGCGCCTCGCACCACCACCTTGAAGGCGTCCCACTCAATTGCTCGAGTGGTCGCGGTTCCCGAGTTCTCAAGGAAATAACGTTCAATGCAGTCCTGCATTTCAGCGTGGAAGACCGGGTCCTCCAGCGCCAGCGGGTTCAACCGCCACGTGGGAACCGGCTGCCGCTGTCTGGTCAGAGGACCGTAAGCAGGCAAGGGTTATGGTCCGAAATGGTCCGCGCCAGGTACTCGCAACCACGCGTAAGCTCCTGAGCCCCACCGAGCAGAGGAAAGTGTCGAACCCCGCTACTATTTATACTGGCACTTGAGCCATTGCTCCGTAAACTTCGCAAATTGGCACACCACCGGGGCATACAGAGAGCTGGAACAGTCCATGTGGTGTCTGCATATGCGGATGATATTATTCTATATTTACGGGACCTGGACCCTATCCCTAGTATTTTCGAGGAATTCCGCGCATTGTCCGGCCTCACTATTAGCGAACCTAAGTCCTACGGGTTCTGCTTCGACGCCACTGGTACGAATACCCCACTGTCCTTCACACCACACACTTTTCAGGTAGCGGAGACAACCTTCCGATGCCTAGGGATACAAGTATATAGAGGAGCCGGGGATATGATTGAAGGCAACCTGGGTAGGGCGACTGCAACGCTGAAATCGCAGGTTAAATTCTGGACTGCCCTGCCATTGTCGGTGGCGGGCAGAGTAGCCATCTCCAAGATGGTAGTACTACCTCGCCTAATTTACTACTTTACTAACCTGCCGTTCGTGATCCCAGCTACTACGTTCCAGAAATTGAATACAATACTGACGGAACTGGTGTGGGGGTCGGGACGGAGACGCATCAGCCTGTCCAAACTGCAACTTACCACCGCAACAGGCGGAATGGGTGTCCCGGACTTCCAGGCATACAACTATGCCTCCCAACTTCAATCGCTGGCCTACAGGCTGGCAGGCCGCAACTTACATGAAATTGGCGTGTCAGTGGCGGACTGGTCAAGGGGGATCGTCCACACCCTGTTGCTACCTGGGTCGGAGGTTCCCGGGCAGACGCCTCCCCTACTTCGACTCGCGATTACCTATTGGAGGAAGGCGGTGAAATACACGTCCCTTGCGTCCTCATATGCCCCCACGATACCACTTCTGGGAATACCACTGGGGACGGGATTGCTATCGAACCAAACACTCAGTACATGGCATGAAGCGGGGGTTACGCAGATGGGGGACCTATTTGCAGATGGCCAAGTTATGTCATTTGAAGACTTTCGGGAAACTCATCGTACCCCGGGAGGAACGTTCCTCTTACATGCCCGGGTGCGTCGGTACATAGCTAAGACTTGGGCACCGACTGGGGAGGAGCCTCCCACGAACCCGCTACTGACGATGCAATACCTCATGGGAACGGGCAGCCATTTGACGAAATGGATCACAAGTGGTGTAAGAGCCGGGAGGGCGATTTCGTTACAGCCTCTGAGAACCAAATGGAAGGAAGATGTGGGAAGGCCGTTCAGGGATAAGGAATGGGAGCGAATCCTAAAATTCCCGAAAAAAGTGTTGAGGAACCCGAAATTCAAATTCATCCAACTAATGGTCCTACACAGGGCATATCTAACACCACACCGCCTACATGTAATGTTTCCTAACACACCTGATAATTGCCCCCGATGCAGTGCGGCAAACGCGCGACTGATACATATGTTATGGGACTGCCCGAAACTAGGTTACTACTGGAACACGGTGCATGAGACCTTAATTAAACTGGCCCCTTCCAAGCCATACGCTGATTTGGCTTATTCTATACTGGGGTCTGGGCCTACGGAGCGTAAAAAAAGTGTAACCACCCGATTTACCGACCTAGCTCTACTACTTGCGAAACGCACAATAACAATTTTTATTTATTTTCATTTTCGGTATTTATAAAGCGCGACACTCATCCCAAGGGATATCACGGCGCTGTGAACCAAGAGAGACTACTGAGGTATTGCTGGGGGGTTATGTTTTAGGGAAGGGTTATGTTTTAGGGAAAAGGTGGGTTTTCAGTTTTTGTCGAAACTGAAGATAGTTTGTGGTGTGTCTAAGGTCGGAAGGTAGGTCATTCCATCTTCTGGCTGCCAGGTAGGAAAAGGCGCGGCCACCTGTTCTGACTTTGTAAATACGCTTAGGTTTGGCCAGAGCGGATTGACTTGATCGTAGATTCCTGTTGGGAACGTAGAAGTCGATCCTCCCTTGGAGAATTGTGGGGCCAGTTTTGTGAAGAGCTCTGTGCGTGTGACTTAGTAGTTTAAAGGCAGCTCTCTGGCGCATCGGTAGCCAATGAAGTTTCTTTAGGCATTCCGATGCCGAGTCTCGCTTGCCTTTATTGCAGACCAGTTTGGCCGCCTGGTTTTGCAAGACCTGAAGGCGGGAGAAGAGTTGTTCGTTCATCCCCTCGAATAATGCGTTGCCATAGTCCAGGCGGCTAACCAGTAGGGCTTGGGTGACTGAGCGTCTGCAATCCAGGGGTATCCAGGGGAATATCTTTGAGAGAAGTTTGAGTATGGCAAAACCCTTGCCCCAGAGTGATCGGACGTGGTCCTTCATGGACAGGGCGTCGTCCATGATGATCCCCAAGTTTCTCGCGTGTTGTTGTGGAGTGGGGGCCAGTCCTAGTGTGGGTGGCCACCATGTGGCGTCACATATGAGTTTGGCTCCCCCGAACAGGAGAATCTCCGATTTGCCGGCGTTTAATTTTAGGCAGTGGTTGTGCATCCATTGGGCCATCTCGGAGAGACAGTCGTGAAGCTTTTTCTTTGTTGTCTCAGGCCCTTCATCCATTGCCACCATCAGCTGTGTATCATCAGCATAAGAGCATATGCCAATGCCCCAGTTCCTTCCAATGTCGGCCAGTGATGAAATATAGACATTGAAAAGAGAGGGGCTCAATGAGGCCCCCTGGGGGACCCCACAGCCGATGGTGTTGGGTTTTGAGTGGAACTGACCCATATGCACTGCCTGGGTACGATTGCTCAGGAAGGATCGAATCCAGTTCAGTGCTGTTGATTGCACTCCTTTACTCAGGAGTGTGTTTAGCAGGCAGTCGTGGGAAACCGTATCAAACGCCGCTGATAGGTCAAGCAGTATCAGCGCCACCGATCCCCCTTGATCGGTGGAGCATCTGATACTGTCCGACACTGCCAGCAACGTTGCCTCTGTGCTATTGTTAGCTCTAAAGCCGGTTTGAGATGGATCCAGGAGAGAGTTATCTTCCAGATACCGGGTCAGTTGTATATTGACCGACTTCTCCAAGGCTTTGGAGAGATAGGGAAGCTGGGAGATAGGTCTGTAGTTCTCTGGATTAGAAATGTCGGATCCTGCTTTCTTCAAGAGGGAGGTCACGGAGGCGTGTTTCCAGGCCTCAGGGAAGGTAGCGGTGGTTAGCGACTTGTTGAAGAGTTGGGTGACAAGGGGGCAGAGCGTGGGAGCAATTTTGGAAAACACGAAGTAGGGGCAGGGGTCCGAGGGGGCTCCGGATTTGACTGTGCTCAGTAGCGCTAATACCTCCTCTTCAGAGAGTAGTTGAAAACCGGTTAGACGAGGTGTATTGCCTGAGTCTAATTGGTCGTTGCGTCTTTCTGATGTCATTATGTGCTCGCCAGGGTTGTCCGGCTTGCTAGGGGTATTTAGCGGAGTGAAGGTGGAGTATATTCTATTGATTTTATCGGAAAAGAAAGTGCTGATGCGCTCGCAAGCCTCGGTTGAGGGGGAGAGGGTTTGTGAGGTGCTGGATGGTTTGCTAAGCTCCTTCACTATTCTGAACAGTTCTTTTGCTGAGTTGCTGTTCTCATCAATGCGTTGAGTAAAATACGCCTTTTTTGCGTCTTTAATGGCCGAGATGTATTGTTTCCGTTTGGTAATATAGTTTGCTCTCGCTTCACTATCTTTCATCTGTCTCCATAAATGTTCATTTTTTTGGCATTCCTTTTTCAATTTCTTGAGGTGAGGGGTGTACCATTTCTCGTTTGTGGTTTTTTTCCTCGATTCCCGCATGGGGGCTAGTTTGTCTAGCGTTTGCCGGATTTCGGCATCTAATAGAGCGGCGTCTTTGCAGACGGGAGAATCATCCGCAGGTGTGGTGGCTGTCTCAAGAAAATAGTTTTGAAAGTTTGATTCATTAATTAGCCTCCAGGCTCTGCTGGCCATGGGCGGGGTAGTTCTGGGCTTCAGAGATTTACCGGGAAGTTTAAATGAGAAGGATACCATGGAGTGGTCAGACCAGGGTAGGGGTAGGATTTCTTTAATATCGGTCGACTCAATGTTGGTGAATAATAGGTCTAAGGTATGGCCAGCTGAATGTGTGGGGCCCACTATCCACTGCTTCAGTTGTAAAATTCCCATGTCGTATTCCAATTGGGAAGATCCAGGGGCATCCGCTTTTTCATAATGGATGTTGAAATCGCCGACTACCATATAGTTTTTGTTTTTCAGGCAAAGTGGTAGCAGTTGGTTCAATAGTTTGGCGCTTAAGCTAGCTTGTTGCCCTGGGGGTTATATATGACCGCTCCGGCTATAGTGGTAAGGCCTTCAAAAAGTACTTTGAAAGGTAGGGTCTGATGTTCGGTGTAGACAGTTGTAGGTTCGGCGAGGCACGTTAGGTGATCCCTAAAGATCACAATGCGCTGGAAGTCGGCCAGACCACCAAACCCAGAGACGTGGAGGGCAGAGGTACTGCGCTGGGGGAAGACGGAGGGGGAGACGCTGCAGCGGGGGGAACGTAGGGGGCTCAGGAAGAATCTAACGTCCCTTGATTGGAATACTACGCTCGGGGCTTTTGAGGCAGGCGGGAACCCTGTGTCGGACTCCGAATCGTCCACTAGTTAAGATATGGCGCGATATGCCAGGAACTAATCCGACCCCCCCCCAGGGATGGCACTACCTTACGCTCCAATGGGAAAGTACGGATCTAGGTGCAAAGATGGAAGTCAATAGAATTATCATACTGTACATTGTCCCAGAAAGGTACGTGGTGAGTCGAGAACTGTGATTCAGTCGTGCTGGTTGAAGCCATGTAACATACATATCGAATATGATTATTCTGAGTGCTGGGGGAGGGAGGGAAGGGGTGGGGGGGGGTTTAGACTGTACATAATTGGGATGTATGGAACAACAAAAAAAGAAAATGTCAAACTGTTCTTGAGATACATGCTATGGATATGTGGACATACCAACATACAAGGTGAATAATTCTGTCGGACACACTGTAAATGTTCTTATCTACTCTGCTAATAAAAAGATTTAAAAAAAAACAAAATGTAGCAGTAGTTGGTAATCTGCATGCAGTTCTGTGGTAGACTCCCGTGTTTTCTCACACCTACACTGTAGGCAGGGACTGCTCCTCCATTAGGGCAGAGGAGCGTCACCCCACTGCTTTCTCGCAGTGTTAGCAGTGCGAGAAGCAGAAACATTAAATGGTATTTTAAATACCATTTTATGTTTCTGCTTCTCGCGCTGCGAGAAAGCAAAACGGTATGCCTGGTTGGGGGCGGGCGGGTGGGCATGTCGGTCCTTTGGAGCTGACCAAACCAGTCATGCACACTCTGCAATTTCTCTATGTAGGCTGCACACTGCCTACATAGAGAAAATGGCCTCCCTACAGGCGCTCGGCTGGGCGCTGTCCGCACCAATTACAACGCTGCCATTGCAGCGTTGTGATTGGCTTAGGGGAGGGGAGGGAGGATGCCTGCTTCCCGTTCTCCTGAAGCAGCAGGAAAACACGAGACCCGGCCAGGAGCGGAGGTGGCGCGAGACCAGGTGAAGTACGATTTAAAAATAAAAATAAAATGTTCACATCCCCCTCCACGTGAATCCCTTACCCGTGAGTCATGCGAGCCGCGACTGACTGTAGGTAAGATAGCAACAGCCACAAAGAGGCACGGGTGCAGACTTCTATTAATACAAATACAAAGTTTAAAAAACACAAACGTACAGCCCAGTTTTGTACAATCTAATTGCACTCTTAAGATTTACCACAAAGAGGTCGGCCTGACATGTAGGGCAGTCTGTCAATGCCCAATCGGCTGGTCTCACAGAACAGCTTTTTAACAGTTTGCGGGCCTGTTTTATGGTCTACTGGGCCGACTTTTAACTGTTGATTTTCCCAATATTACCACAATCATTGTCTGCTGCAAACACAATGCCCAGAGTCTCCCATAGCTAGGAAAATACTGATACAGGGTGTCTTTGAAAGTTCAAAACCGACCTGATTTGTAAATGTGGACATTTTTATTTTTAGCTATCTGGTTCGCTAACGGGGGCCACTTTGATTTTAGTGCCCGGCCGAATTTTTTTACCCCAGTCCAACCTGCAAACCCTCATTTCTGACAGAAACAAAATCTCTGATTCCACGTGCAGAAGCAATGGACTGCGGCTGTGACCTGTTGATCACATGACGGCCTACATTACATGGGATATGTATTTTGATGTGTAGGTTTTAAAGTTTGTTGCATACATTTTGCAGCTGTCAATTGCAATACGTAAAAGCGAATACACGTTGTTCACTCCTCTGGATGAAATACTACCCAAAAGGAAAAACTTGAATCCAAAACTGTTCTTAAGTTTATCTTTATCTAAATACTGTGTGTTCTTACTTAGTTATGGTGATTCATGAAAACTGTTCTATGTAGTCCCCAAATTGATGAATTTGGAAGGCAGTGAAACTCTTGTTCTCTTGTACACATCCCACTGTCCTACCAGTCGCAAATTAAAATGACTTTTTTCCTTGAATTGATGGAACCTCTCTTCCTTTCTCCCTTCCTAGGGCTTCGAATGGGCTGATCCATATCTGGGACCTCAAGACCCGCCGGGCTGACACGGTTCTCGATGGCCATGGTGGTCAGTCAGTCTACTGGGTGCAGACGTTATGTGGTAGAGAGTCACTACTCAGGTGGGTGCATAGAGACCTCCAGCATTCTGAACCCTGCTCCGCCTGTCGGATGGTCTTTTTGCAAGATTGGGCCATACTTTTCGTTTGCGTCACTATGACGTGGTCTCGTTTTAGGGATCATCTGACGTGAGGTGGTGGCCAATGTTCTTTCTCTTCACTACCTCATTTGGGGCCATATTTAGGTAATTACTATTTACCGATTCTAAAATACAGAATTTTACTGATTCGGTATTTGATAATCGGTTAATGGTATGTAGCTACAAATTCGGTAAATCCCGATTCGGTAATATTCTGTATTACTGAATCGGTATTTACCGATTCGGTAATTCCCATTCATTCCAGGCCCATAGGAATGAATGGAAAGCCATTCACTATTACTGATTCGGTAAATACCGAATCGGTAATAAGGGGAAAACATTCAAGGGTTGCAGGGTGTCACATTGACACCCTGTTGTACCCCTGAATCATGCATGTGTGCACATGTGGCACACATACATGCCCTAAGGGCATGTATGTCAAGCACAAAATTGCTTTTTCAAAGGTTTTCGATATTTACCACCAACTTATAGTTGGTGGTAAATAACGAATCCTTAAAGCATATGAGCACTCTTAAATGTGCTTCCTGCATACCCGATTCGGTAAATAATGATTTGGTAAATACAGAATCGGTAAATACCCATTCTGTATTTGCCGAATCATCACCTACAGTGGAAATGGCTCAATACCGGTCGGTAAGCCTGAAATTTACCGAATTTCGGGTTTAGTGACCGGTAATGAGCCACCTACATCGGGCCCTTGGTTCGTAATCAAATCACAGATCAATGGGTAACACACAAAGATCTTCACACAGAAAAAAACATGTATCTACTAGAAATAATAATCACTCTATTTAAGTTGTGCTTACTGGACCAAAAAAGACCTTTTACTTGTCTCAAGGTATATGCTCATGTGCCTCAGGGATAGGTCAGCCAGCATAAGTGCGTCCCTCCTCTGGAACACATCCCTCCCAACATGAACCAGAAACCACTGGCCTGACACTGACCTGAGTCCTCCTCCAGCCCCTTGGCCTGCTCACTTAAATTCCTGGCACTCTCCACCAAGGCTTCAACATCTGGCTACATCAGTGGCACTCTCCACCAAGGCTTCAACATCTTGCTACATCAGTGAGGGGATTTGTAGAAGATACTTTCACATTACCTTCCGCTTGTACCAGACCCAACTGGTTTACGCGTGCAACGGGTACATCCCTTGTCTCATCCAGATGCGCAGCACTTGCCTATCACTGGCAGTCCTGAAACCACCACACCTTAGGACATTGCTACCATGCCAGGTGCATTCCCATGTAATCTCCCATGACCAGGAGTGTGGAGTTACAAAGGTTTTTTTTTGCTGCTGTTGCAAACTTCACATATTTCTTGGCAAAACTTCAAAAATACATAAAGGTCACGAAGTTCTATGCTAGTTTGGCTTTCAAGTGAAACGGTGAACATGTTTTACTCGAGTGTAGTGTGGCATCCCTTTCTGATGCCAGGAATATGTCACTTGCGATGAAAAGCTAAGCAGAGTTTGCTCTCAAGTGACTGACGCCACCCAATACTTGAACACTACACACAGGTGTAGCTTTAGGGCAATCTGGAAACATTCTGAACTGCAGGTTGACCAACAATTAGGATTTGTGTGATACTTTGCTTGCGTAATGAAAGTTTTTACACCTGTAGAACTCCGCTCCTCTTGGCATTTTGATAACGATTGATAGGATGTAAAGAGGCACCAATAACGATTGATAGCCTGTAAGGTGGCCCTGATAACGATTGATAACCTGTAAGGTGGCACCGTTAACGATTGATAGCCTGTAAGGTGGCACCAATAACGGTTGGTAACCTGTGAGGTGGCACTGATAACGATTGATAACCTGTAAGGTGGCACCGATAATGATTGATAACTAACGATTGATAGGCTGTAAGGTGGCACCGATAACGATTGATAACCTGTAAGGTGGCACCGATAACGATTGATAACCTGTAAGGTGGCACCGATAACGATTGATAGGCTGTAAGGTGGCACCGATAACGACTGATATGCTGCAAGGTGGCACTGATAACAATCGATAGCCCGTAAGGTGGCACTGATAAAGATTGATAGGCTGTAAGGTGGCACCGATAAAGATTGATAACTTGTAAAGCGGCACCGATAACGATTGATAGGCTGTAAGGTGGCATGATAATGATTGATAGCCTGTATGCTGGTACCTATAATGATTGATAGAGTGATTGGGAGAGGAGTTGGCCTAACGGCTAGGGCGCTCGACCTCGGACCTGGGTATCTGGGTTCGAGTCTCGGTAACGACGCCAAAACTTCCTGTGATTCTGGGCAAATCACTTAATCTCCCCGTGCCCAAAATGAATGTGTGTCCGTCCTCATGTAACGTAACTGGTGCTATGTAAAGCGCTCTGATACCTGATTCGGTTCGGGTCTAGTTCGCGCTATATAAAACTCTGCAAAAAAAAAAAAAAAAAAGATAGGCTGTAAGGTGGGACCGATAACTATTGATAACGCGTAAGGTGACACCGATAACGAGTGATAGGCTGTAAGGTGGCACCGATAATGATCGATAAGCTGTAAGGTGGCACCGACAACGATTGATAAGCTGTAAGGTGGCACCGATAACGATTGATAGCCGTTAAGGTGGCACCGATAACGATTGATAGCCGTTAAGGTGGCACCGATAACGATTGATAGGCTGTAAGGTGGCACCGATAACGATTGATAGCCGTTAAGGTGGCACCGATAACGATTGATAGGCTGTAAGGTGGCACCCTTGTTTGTCCTTCTTCTCCTTCAAACACATGGGTGGTCTGTCGTCTCATCCAACCGTAAGACAACACCTCTCCTTCTCAGTATTATCAGACAATAACTACTCCAGGAATTACCTAATACCCCCTGAAACGGTTTGTGTTCTACCTCTTTTACTTCTGGGCTTTCACTCACATGTTCCAGTGGGTGGTAAATGTGGGTGGAAGCACTTTGACAGCCACTAAACCAGCTACAGGCTAACTACCTGCAGCTATTGGGTGTTGTTATTCTTCAAACCCAAGTCCCTGCTGTTCTACTGGAAGGTGCTCTGACCCCATCCACTTTGCATACTGCACAGTTACACAAAAATCTCTAATGAACATGTCACTGCAGCAATAGCTAAACCTAGGGTCAAATATACTATTTGTTGCAATTGTTATGCTCAGTGAGAATATGAAACCATAATTCTTTTAATGCATAGCACCATAAATCAGCCAGTGCTGGCTGTCAGACAAGAAATTATCTAACATTCTCCTGCGTGCTCCTTGTTTTAGCAGTAACCTTCTAAGCACTCTGGATACAAAGACACAATTCAAGAAAGAAATGCCTATATTTGGCACTTTTATTTTGTAGAGAAGTCTTGAACATTTTAAAGGCTAAAACAATGACAGAGGCCATTCTCCAAAATGTTAATCTACACGTGGGCCAGGTAGATTATGTGTTTATGTTAGGTTGGGTGAAATTCAGTGTAAACAATTTTAAACAATTGCACTTTTGGTTACTTTATGTGGACGCCTGTGTTAGAATAGTGCTTAAAACTATGAAATCCTTAAACAATGTTCATCAAACTTCAGATGTGTAATCACATGTGCTTCCCAGAAGGTTGCCATAATTTGATGAACTTTAGGAACGTTTTTCACACAGATTTTAAATTCCATATGGAAAGTGCAATGTGACCAAAATGGGATAAGCAGTGAATAGTGGTTTATTATGCTCATAAAATGCACTTTAGAGGTTCAGGTAATATGATTGTAAACTATATTGTTGAGAAGGTTGTAAATGTCGCCAGGACTTTGTCACTTGTTACTTGTGACACACTTTTTATATTTTATACTTTTAGAAATAGAAGTGTGTGGAATGCAGTACTTCATAATTTTGTTGTATGTTGCAGTATATTTAACTAAATTATATGCTTCTCTTTTCTTGAAAACCAAAATTTTTGATTATAATTTAATTTTCATACATTATAGAAAATAATTATTACATGATGTGACATGATTAATGTGAAATGTGGACTCTGAAACTGCAGCTGAGCCATTGTAATGGTTATGATGCAACAACCTGCAAACGTTGATGTCCCTATGGCTTGTACCAATAAACCTGCTTGCAGTACCCTCTTAGGATGAACTGCAGACATACCCACTGGGTGTACATACTGGTGGCAACCATGCCCTATGCTAAGTTTCTGCTACAAGCAGGGCAGAGGGCATGGCCAGCAGTTATGCTCTTTTCTCAGTACCTCTCCATAACATCGACAACAGCCTTGTCGTAGAGCTATCTACAAGATAAAGACTCTATAGAGAACACAGCACCTATCAGAACCAGCATTAACAAAGGTTCATAAGTATTGCATCTCAGGCAATCTTAATATTGGATCGATATGCTCACTTTTCCCCAAAACCCTGCAGTGATTTTCCGCCCCCTCCATGTATCTTTGAGTCCTACCCTGCTTGTCCATAGCTCTTCCAGAATTATTATTATCTTTTTTAAATTATGTTCAAACATTTTTTATTTCAATTATACAGATCCTTAAGCAATGGAAGTCAATTATACAATTTCACTTTGCGGCCATTTTTTGGATAATGTTGTACATCGAATTGTATTTACAATGGTCTAATATCAATGCTTCAGCGGGTTCCTATGTTTCCACTACACTTCTTGTACTTAAAATTTTAGCATCTGTCTTGCACCATAGTGAGGTTTCTTGTTAATTGTTGTCAGCGGTAGCGATTTTATTAGCCCGGTTTTGTGGTAGTGTGAAGCGTGGGGGGGGAGGGGGTAGGGGAGACCTGTTAGGGTGGACTCAGGGGTCCTTAGCGGTGATGTGCTGAGAGTTTGGTGTGAATGCATTAATGTTCATTAATTTCAAGAGCAAATGGAATGGGAGGACCTAGGCAGTTGATTGAGACTGGCCTAGGAATAGGTACAATCTGTTGTTGTCTGCAATTATCTTACAATTTAAGCTTCTAAGGTCAACACAAAACCATAATTTTCCATCAGCTTTTGGTGTGATCACAGCTAGGGATGTCCATTCCACAGCTTTGACTGCTTTAACTCTGTTTCACCAGAACAGCATTTTTACTCATCTTTTTCTTGTGGACATATCCTTTCAACAACTCTACATTATCTTGCAGGTGATTCAAATGATGTTCAATGATGTCAGGAAATAATGGAATGCCAGGATTGAGGCTGGTCTGGGGATAGGCACCATCTGTAGCTCTCTAAAGGGATCTCAATAAAAGAGGCTTCTGACACATCAGATTCTGGATTTGATTACTTGAGATTCGTGCAAAGAAGCCTAGTCAATGTAGTCACACTTCCTCCAGACAATGACAAAGTCCTTCGAGTAAATTCACATACATTAGAGGACTGCATTTATTCAACCATTTGCAATAGTTGTATGTTTTTGACAAAGCTTTTAAATGTTTATAACAACATTTGAAATCGATTGTGCAGAGGACTGGTTGAAAATGTAGTGCTTTTGGTTGGTGCTTACTTTGCAAACTGCTCTCAAATCTCAGATTCAGAGTTGATATCATACTCCCTTTGGCCCCTATAACAGCACCTACTTTTAACCACCAGACAGACCCCTATATGCTGTTAAGTAGCTAGATAGGAAAACAAAACAGGGTCTTGACTCCTAACCCAGTAAGGGTAAGCCAAATATATGTAATAAACAACACAAATGCCAGTAATGGACTCTGTTCTCTAAATTTTGTTATAACCCATATGAACAAAACATACCTGTCTGTTAGATTTAACGTCACTAGTTTATTATTTTATTTGTTTCACTAGTCAGTGTCTTTTTTTGCTCATTTTATCATCAAAAACATTTTTTGTGCATATACAAAATATACAATTGAAAACAACTTATGATCACTCTCTATACATATTTACAACACATACATTCCAATTTTTTGGCCAAAACATTCATCCTAAATTCATACATTCCCAAACAAATAACATAAGTCCATAAAGTGTGGCCCTTTGTCAACAAAAATGTTTTCTAACATATACAGTCTATGTGGCCTAGTATCCTATTTTAATACAAGCAATGTTAAATTGGAACTAGATTTTACATGTTCCTAACAAAAGTCCTTCTAGATCTTATGGTTGACAATGGGCCATCTAAGGTCGACGCGTTTGGAACTCCCCAAGTGCGGGGTTCTCCTCAGGACCAAAAACTCTTATTCCTAATGCATATAAATTCCCTTTAGGATTTGGGGTTCATGTAATGTAATCACCGTGTTCTTGTTGAATTTGTACGGTGTGAGCCAAAGGAAGAATCTTGATTTTATAATAGCGTCACTGGAGTACCCGGTATCCAGCACAAATAATCCAAACCGGGCTCGAGAGGGACTGCCGGCGGTCGCCGTTTTGGCGATCATTTTTCGCTGTCTGTTTCCTTCGAGGCGCCCGAGTCTTTGCCTTCGAAAGTGACGTCGTGCAGAAAGATTCTTCCTTTGGCTCACACCATAAGATCTAGAAGGACTTTTGTTAGGAACATGTAAAATCTAGTTCCAATTTAACATTGCTTGTATTAAAATAGGATACTAGGCCACATAGACTGTATATGTTAGAAAACATTTATGTTGACAAAGGGCCACACTTTATGGACTTATGTTATTTGTTTGGGAATGTATGAATTTAGGATGAATGTTTTGGCCAAAAAATTGGAATGTATGTGTTGTAAATATGTATAGAGAGTGATCATAAGTTGTTTTCAAACGTATATTTTGTATATGCACAAAAAATGTTTTTGATGATAAAATAAGCAAAAAAAGACACGGACTAGTGAAACAAATAAAATAATAAACTAGTGACGTTAAATCTAACAGACCGGTATGTTTTGTTCATATGGGTTATAACAAAATTTAGAGAACAGAGTCCAGTACTGGCATTTGTGTTGTTTATTACGTTAAGTAGTTAGATAACCTGAAAGGGATGGAGTATTGAGAGAGAAAACAGGGCTCATAGGTCTGTATATTTTCTATTCTTATTGCTGACTTCATGACTCTCTGACACAAGCTACTAATGTCCTTTAATTTAATTGTATTATATTATCAAGGTGTATTTCCTCAAACACAATTTATAATTTATATTAGAGAACAAGGGGACCCCGCAATTTTCGAAAACCTGAAGAGGTTCATTTTTTGGAGAAAAAAAAACTGTGGTTCATTGAGGCCAAATGGTCTCAAGGGTGTTAAAAATTAGACAATTCTTTAAGGCCCAACAATACATAGCACATAAAAGCAGGACTGTACTTAACTTTGTAATGCAATTAATGTATTCACTGTATATATTTTTGAGACTTTTTTTGTCATAACTGACACCTATTCTCTTCACACCTTTAAAAAAAAATGTTTAATTGAAGATTGAAACCGTAAACTTTAGAGATGGCTCTTGGAAGTGGCCGAGAGGCAGCATTTTGGTGTGATATAAAACTCCTGTGTAAATAAATGCATTACATGAGCCGTTCCCTAGTAACAAGGCCTGAAGAAGGTCTTATGATGTGCTCACTTTTGTCATGACCGTGGTTTGCCTGAAGGTTTTCTAAACAACTTATGTTAAACTGCTGGGAGAAATGTAATAAATACTTCGATAAATTTTTAGAATCTCTGTGCAGCGCCTTATTCCAGGTGATAGCCAGAGGGCTCGCTGTCTAACTACCTGCACATCGCTTTACAGGCTTCATGCGGTCATTGTGGCTGCCTCATTAAACACTTGTGGAGGCTTTCTATGTCCTTGCAAATTACTTGTAATTTCACCCGGAAGTCAACAAGTTGTTGTTATACTTTGGCAATGGAACAAAAGATCAATTCTATTGTGTCTTTTTTCTTTCATTCTTTTACTGCTCGTTTTTTTAACAGATTTTATTAGTTTTTGCAAAAACCCATTTAAGCTACAATGAAAAGGCCGCCATTACGCAGATGGCTCGTGTCGCCACAGGATAAAAGCAAACATCAAAAACTCATCTCTCCCCCTAAATACCCTTCTCCCCCTATCCGTTACCAAAATTGATAGTGTTTTTTTTATAAAGGGGTTTGTTACTTCTCCTTTCTATTGCTGATGACTGACCTGTAAATTCAGTTTTTCTAATTGTAGCCTTACCCCTCTTGTTGCATTTTTTCTTTTTTTTAACATTTTTTCTTTTATATAAACAGAGCAAATGGGACAGCTTTACACACATTTGTTACATCACATGATCGTGCTTTAGCGGGCATATTGCAGTTACATTACGTTATAGGTATCAAGCAAGAAACATAACAGTTTAACACATCCCCTCATCATAACTGTGCTCGATTAGTCTAAGTCTTCCTCGACCCCAGCGGCACGTGGTGGCTCACAAATGTTACCCCGAAACTTGTTCCAAGCCCCCCAGATTTTATCCCATTTCCCTGGGCAGCCACGGTGGACATAAACAGCCTTCTCCGCCACCATTGCCTCGTCCATGTCTCTACACCATTTATTAAACGTCGGCGAAACTGCCGAACCCCACAGCATGGCAATGTTGCGCTTCGCTATCAACATACCCAACATCACCCAGTCTTGTTGCCGGTGGTTCAGGTCATTGGGTGCCCACACATTCAGCAAACAGCGACGTGGCTCCGGCAGCAGGGAGACATCTATGGCTTGGGAAATCGTGCGCCTTATTGCTGTCCAGTATGTTGTTATGTGTCTGCATTCCCAGATGGTGTGGAAGAATGTTCCCTCCTCCCCACAGTTACGCAGGCAGAATTTATGGGTAGCTGTCCCTATTTTGTGTAGGGTTGTCCTGGTATAATATGTACGATGCAGTACCTCTCTTGTTGCATTTTTAAATGAATTTTGCCCTTGGGGATTCTGACTGCCACACAATTCTCAGTTCTTGTAGGTTCCTGTTTCGCCTTTTTTGATGTATCCTGAAAATGAGTCGTGCCAGTTACTGCCAGGTCCTGTCCTTGCTGCTTCCTTGAGTGGTACTAGCCTGTTCTCTTTCAGGTTATAGTCAATCTAGGGTGTGAGGGTGTCCCATGCCCTTACTCACTGGATGCTTTGCCCTTCCTGAGTATGTGGACCATGCTTAGCTTGGCCCACCACATTTGTAATTCTATGAGTTGGTGGACAAAGAGACTCATTTGTAACTCCCCTCTATTTCTTGCCTTGTTATCAAATCATTAGGTGGTATCAAGATGTATACTTCGTGTTAATCCAGTGGTTTTTCTATCACTAGAGCTAATCGCCTTCATGGTCCAAGGTAGCTGGCATCGGTGGTCTTGAAAAATGACCTGTTTGCCTTCCAGCCGGTTGCAGATGCTTCCAATTGTTGCATGAGTCTGTTGGAAGGAGCAATTGGGTGTATCAGCGAAGTACTTAATAGACCCCTTTACTACAGAAAACCTACAGCTCCCTCTGGTCAAATTAGTTCATGGTCTTACACTTAGCGCGATCAGAACACCATATCAGGAGTCCTGTGGGCTAAGGGTATCTCAGGCCATCCATACTTAATTTTGTAAAAATAATCTACATCTGCAGCCTGACTGTTGGCATAGAACACCTCCCCCATGAGCTTGGAGGATGTTTGATGTAGAACTACAAGCACATTAGTTACTACTGAGAGTAACTGATATTACAAATGTATCTCTTCGTTAGTTACACAACATGTGGGATGGTGAGTTGTTTCCCTGCATACTCCCTAAAGTGGGTTGAGGCGGTGATACTAGCGACTGCCACATTGTCAACAAATCTGAATCTTCTGTTATGATGGGGTTAGAGTGGAACCTTCTTCCACCGCAAGATCGCAGACATCCGCAACAGCTTCGACACCCAGACACAGATGACAGACGCAGACACCCCCGACTCAACACCCACCAAACACACCGACCTGCTGCTCTCTTGGCATAACGTCAACGACGAAGACACCATCAAAATCATGAACACCATCCACTCCGGCTCACCCACCGACCCCTGCGCCCACCACATCTTCAACAAAGCAAGCTCCATCATCGCACTCCAACACCGAAAGATCATCAACAGCTCCTTCGAGACCGCCACCTTCCCAGAGAGCTGGAAAAACGCCGAGATCAACGCCCTACTAAAAAAAAAACCAAGGCGGACCCAAAAGACCTCAAGAACTTTCGACTCATCTCACTGCTCCCGTTCCCGGAAAAAGTCATTGAGAAGACCGCCAACAGACATCTAACCTACTTCCTGGAGGAGAACAAGTCCTGGACTCCTTCCAATCCGGCTTCCACAGCAATCACAGCACCAAAACCACCCTCATCGCCACCACTGACGACATCAGGACCCTACTGGACAACGGCTAAACTACAGCCCTCATCCTCCTGAACCTCTCGGCCTCCTTCAACACCGTCGGCCACCACACCCTGCGCAAACCCCTCCTCGACGCCGGGATCCGAGACAAGACCCTGGACTGGATCACCTCCTTCCTCACCGGCAGAACCCAGAGAGTTCGCCTTCTCCTTTCCGATCTGAAGCCACCGCTATCACCTGCGGCGTACCCCAAGAATCATCCCTCAGCCCGACCTTTTTCAACATCTACATGGCACTGCTCGCCAACATCGTCTGAGCACACCACCTCAACATTGTCTCGTACGCCGATGACACCCAGCTGATCCTCGCCCTCACCAAGGACCCGGCCACCGCCAAATCCAACCTCCACGAGGGAAGGAAGGCCGTCGCAGACTGGATAAAGACTAGCCGACTGAAACTGAACTTGGACAAGACAGAGGTCCTCATCCCCGGGCACCACCCCCTCCGCATGGGACGACTCCTGGTGGCCGGCCACGCTGGGAGCTCCCCAGACACCCACCAACCACGCACGCAACCTGGCGTTCATTCTGGACTCTACGCTCTCTATGACCCAGCAAGTCAACGCTGTTTCCTCCTCCTGCTTCAACACCCTTTGCCTGCTCTGCAAGATCTACAGATGGATCCCCACTGAAACCAGATGAGCGGTCACCCAAGCACTCGTCCGCAGCAGGCTGGACTACGGCAACGTCCTCTACGCAGGAACCACGGCTACCCTCCAGAAGAGACTGCAACGCATACAAAACACATCAGCACACCTCATCCTCGGATCCCTCGCTACAGCCATATCACCACCCACCTGAGAGATCTGCATTGGCTCCCGGTCAACAAGAGGGTCACCTTCAAGCTCCTCACCCACGCTCACAAAGCACTGCACAACGCCGGACCAGCGTACCTCAACAAACGACTGTCCTTCTACACCCCGAATCGCCAGCTTCGCTCCGCTGACCTCTCCTTCGCCACCGCCCCACGCATCCCCAGAACGACCACCGGCAGCAGATCCTTCTCTCACCTCGCCGCCAAGACATGGAACACTCCCCCTGCCCACCTGCGTCAGACCCAGGACCTGCTGACCTGCAGGAGACTTCTCAAGACCTGGCTGTTCGACCAGTAGCTGCTTCCCCCCACTCCCTTAGCACCTTGAGACTCTCACGGGTGAGTAGCACGCTTTACAAATGGTGAACAGCCTTTACAACGAAACTTTTACAATGCACTGCCATTACGACGCAACTTTTACAACGCAAACTATTACAACGCATAGCGCTTGGGGGCGTTCTAGGATAGGGAATAGGTTTAATGTACTATCCAACACCTTCCCTACTATCCACGGGGACTGGAGTTGGAATAGTAAATTAATCTATTCACTATCCAGCGCCCAAAAGCATTATGCGTTGTAATGGTATCAATTTGATAGAGCGCGCGAGGCCACCCGGCCAACAGTTTTCGCCGTTTCCGGCTTCAGGGCCCATATACTTTTCAAATCACCATATACATCGATCGGGTGACTTCACGAGCTCTATCAAGTTGGTGAGTGTGTGTTCCCTGCTACCAATTTTCAGTGCACCTGACTTACCATCCACCGATGCAGGTGCCTAATGACCACAATGAATCAGGGAGCTAGCTGTAAAGGAAAGCAGCAAAATACAAACCCAACCAATAACATTCAAATACTGTTTAAATGACCACGGACAACTGGAAGTTTTAAAATGTTTATCTAAAGTTCAATATTTTCTTGCATGAGATACAGTAAAATAAGGCAATCAATAACCAAGATAACGTAAATCACATAGGCAGAAAGAAATAATGACAGAGTAATCATCAAAATACTAATAAAAATGTACGAGAAAAGGATACTATGCAAGTCAGTATTATCTAAACAGTGATAGACTAAGTGTGTGTGACTATAGAAGGACTTATAATGAATAACACGCTTCACTTAAGGTGAAAGGGCCTTTGAACAACCTAGGCAACGAAGTTCTAGACCATATCAGAAAATGACACACTGCTATGCAAAATATAATTTCTAACAAATGAGAAGACATAGGAATAACTTTGCAAAATTATAAATGACTTTCAATAGTTGCGGAAAGGCATGGAAAATATCACATATGCAATGTTTAACTTTATTGAAGCAAAAGTTAGAAATTCAGAAGGTGCAAGAATTTCAAGAGGTTCAGAGTAGTATTTACCTAGAAAAGGTGTGGAAACCAAACCCTGGCCACGGGTCAGTTAAGGACAGGAAAACCCTCAAGGAAGGATACCCCTCAAAGGACAGCAGGTGCAGAATGGACACCCAGGACAGGACAGGATACCCTCGGAATAGGAATCAGGACAGGACCCTCAGGACAGGACAGCAAAACCTCAGGACAGGACCCTCTTCAGGACTGGACCGGAACCCACAGTTCGGAAGCAACGCCTGCGCTCCACCCGCTCTGCAGCTATCGATCAAGACCCCGATTGGGTCAGCGAACTCCCAGCAAAGTGCCTTGCCAGCACTTTAAGGTTTAGTAAAACCTTAGTCTATGGTCAAATTAGGACAGAGTGCTCCGCAGCGCTCTGTATCTTCAGTCACCTATTGAGTGCGTTGGGTCAGTGACAGGTCAGCTAAACCAGACAAGTCGGACGGTTCACTAGGTGAACCCAGGGTAGATATACAGTTTGGGGACAGTGTACCACCCCCCAATGTTGCAAAGTGTCAGAATCCCTCAATTTCGATTGGTCCTAAGGTAGGGTTTGGGTAACACACCAATCACAATACACGATTTGAAGCCTTCATTTACATATTTGGGTACCGCCTAGCAGGTTTGGGGTTCCCATGAGCTAACAGTAGCGCAACAATACAATGTAACATATAAGGAGCCACATTCGCTGTTCTCGCAGGGCAGAGGTGACTTTCTCAGGAGCATCTCGCCCATCACTGCCAGCTGGCTATGTTCCATCAGCCAAGGTCCCTCGTGCTGCCGAATGTCGCACAGGCGCAGAAGGGACCCCCAATATGGCTCTCCTCTCACTCAGACCCCCATTTCCCGCGGTACATGAAAAGTAAGCGAAAACAAATTAATACATAATAATGTCATTAGGAAAACACATCACAGGGTTTGTACTTTTAACTCATCATCAAGAAATAAACTTATGCAATTAAATGTTAGCTACATTTAGACGAAACACAAGAGCAGTGGCACGAGCTGTACCACATGATAAGCACAGCTATGAATTACGCATGCGCATAACTTTCCCTCCATTTCTGCAGACACGTCAGGACACGTGAGTGTGGCTGACGCATGCGCAGTAACTAAAATACAAGCGACGGCCATTTTAGAGGACATGGATTAAATTCATTAGAAATACACATAGGCAAGCGTCTTAAACTTTGCTCAAACTTAATATAAATGTTAGTAAGACATACACGGGTTACCTTATTACACATAAATGAGGTTCTTGATTTCGGCAAGCCGCAAAATATGCGAAGCTTTGCTTCATCAATCCCCTCTTTGATGATATTTACTATCATCACAAATTATAATGGAACCAGATGCCAACTTTCTTTCACACTTTATAAAGTTCTATTTCTTCCAGCAACCGTTCTAGCTTTTCTCTTTCAGTTTTAGCAGGGTGAGAAGTCTTCACCTTTTTGTATATCTGATCATTCACTTCCTCTAATTCCATCTCATCCACACTTCGTTTCACTCCTCTTGCATTAACCTCGTGCTTTCTGGTGCGCTTGCGGTATTTACAGCATAAGAAAATGGAAAGTATAATAAGACCTATAATACCAATTGGCATCAGAATTTTGAATAATAAGCTTTTACCTATGCTAGCAAGCCAATGACCTACATTTGAGAGACCATCTACCAGTCTCTTCCAGGCACTATCAACCTCGAGTGGTTTGAGTTCCTTTGCCAAATTAGTAATGTTTTTCACATATCTTTTGATCTGTACACTTTTGTCCGGAATATAAGTGCAACAATGTTGCGCCTTCAACATCCGGCAGACTCCGCCCTCTTTCGCTAATAGGGTGTCAAGAGCAAGTCGATTCTGTAAAACCATTGATCTGATCGCAACCATTTCGGTATTGACCAGCAGAAATCCATGAGCTGTTTCAGTAGACAGCACATCTACTATAGTAGACAATTTGCAAATTCTGTGAGTGTTCAGAACCACTCCCACTCCAGGTATCAGTGCACTGAAAATACTACCCATAATTTCACCTATACTCTCTCTTTTACTACGCACTAAGCCGTTAGTATCTTCATTGCTTCCAGCTTTTCCATTCACATGGTATATTTTCGGGAAAACAATGCCAAAGTAGCAGCTTCCATACCAGTGATCCGGCAATTTGAAATAAGCCTTGTCCCCACAAATGTAATAAATTCCAGGAAACACAGGCTCTGACCCATTTTTGAAACCCCAACCTCCAATTACCTTGTAATTATGTTCGCATTCACTGGAACCAATGAAAACATTATTATAATAGCTAGTCTTCTCGCGGTGAAGACATAGCTTGCCTTTCTTTTCAAAATCCAGCAACAGAGCAGGACCCGCTCCACCAGATGAGGTGCCTTCCATGTTTTCTGCCCACTTTGGCTTTTTCTGACTTTCGTCATTAGCCTTCTTCTGAATTTTAATTCTCCTTTTCTCTGCCATGTTCAGGAACATCTTTTCCTGCTCACGCAAAGAACAAGTCAAGTTATCTCTGTGTGCGTCTGCTATGTCAATGTTCCCTATAGTCAGAAAGTAGTCTCCCATATATCTTATGGTGTCAGTTTTGGTATGCACAGGATTCAAGTTCCCACGTATAGGAAGTTCAGAAAAGATCACGTCATTGTTAGAGTAATAATACTGTAACGGTCCCCTTTTGTAAAATAAACTAGCTAAAATGCTACAGGAAATTCCATATGTTAATGGCAGATGATGGTATGTCACGCCTTCAGCCACCGAAGTAGGTAGCTTCATGCAGACATAGCAATCCTCAATTTCCATAGTCTCTACATAGTGTATTAACAAGTTTGCGAAAACATTTAAATGTGTCCTGTTCTTCATGCCATGATAATGTAGTCCTTTCTCATCTGATGCTTCTAAGTCTCGTTTAGTTTGTCTCAATGCTCTCTCATGTCTTTCTACACTCTGTGTTGTCAGCTCCTCATTGTCAGTATTTACAACTTCAGTAGGGACAATGTTAGTATCTTTACTTACAGCAAAGGGAATGAAAATTGTTAATCCTATCCAGATAACTATCAGTACTACTATACTACATATACACACCTTGCAACACGTCTTAAAACGGCTGCAACTAGGACTACCATTCACTGTTGAATCAGACATTTCAGCTCAGTAGGAGTGTTCTCACCCCTCTTTTTTACTTTTTACACAACTAGCTTACTTTGTGCAAATTCACGGTGGTTCGTCTTCTTCTTCAGCTGAGTATTCTGGGACAGGTTCTCCGTCGCTCACGTCAGTTATATCAAGATCCTCAAGTTCTTCCAAAACCAGTGTCCATTCAGGAGACTTGTACTTTTTGTTTTGTCTTTTTATTCGCTCACTCCTTCTTTTGGAAGAGTCTTCTTCTTGCTCTGCTATTCGAGCACTTCTTCTTGCTTCTGCACGTTTTTCTTCCACTGTCTTTATCCTTAGTCTCAGTCTTTTTACAAACCTAGGCTCAAGGTTGTTTCTTTTCTTTAGTCTCTTAGTCGGTACTTGGACTTCACTTTCTTTTCTTCTTCTCTTGTTTTCTTTATCTTGTGGTAATTCTTCTCCACTTTCTTCTCCTACTTCCCTTATCTGACTAGTTCCAGGGCTAGCATCAAATTCTTCTGCCTGGTTGCTAATCTGACCTTGTTCAGGAATATTTTGTTTTTGGTTTTCAATTGTCTCTGTTTCTGTTTCTGTTTCTGTTTCCTGAACCCGTTTTTCTAACCCTATCTGATCCTGTTCAAGCACTTCGATCTCTTGATTTTCTTCTGCTCGAACTATTACTCTATGTCTAGTCTGTCCCTTATCCACATCAGGAGTTAGTGGAGGAGTATCGAACACTTGCTCTGTATCCTGCACTTGTTCAGTATCGGGTACTTGTTCAGTATCGGGTACTTGTTCAGTCTTATTCACTCGATCTGTATCAATCACGTGCTCTGTCCCTGTCTGACCTTCTCCTTCCTCAGTTTTGATTTGAATCTCAAGTGGCTGAGGTTCTTCGCCTGTGCCTTGCTTTTCCTGACTAGTCCACTCTCTACCTTCACTAAGTCGTTCTCTTGTTCTGATAGGATCTTCGGTCAGATCAATCATCGGTATCCATTCTTCTGGCCATATGCTGGGCAGCTCGTCTTCAGCTACTCCTGGCTCAGTTTCCTGGACCTCTTCAGCAGGCTGGTTTCTTGGCAGTTCGCAGTCAACTACTCCTGGGCCAACGTCTGCTGTTCCTGCAACCTGACTGGTGCTGGGCTGTTCGTTGTCAGTTGCTACTGGTCGGGCTTCTTCAGGGTCCTCTGCTGGTTGCCCTGGTTCTTCAAATCCTCTGTCTGGCAATACCTTCTGGGTGTGTCCGGCGTGGATCCACTGGGGAACACCTGCGACCTTTACTGCAGTGGTTGTCACCAGGATTACTTGGCGTTTCTTTCCCCACCTTGGTGCCAGACAGCTTGATCGAGTGTGCTTCTTTATTTTGACCCAGTCTCCTGGAACCAAGTTGTGGAGAGGAGTCGTAGGATTAAGGATGCCGTCGTCTCCAATCTGGCGAGAGATAGAACGCACTTGGTCACCCAATCTTCTGCAGTATTCAAGCACCAAATCATCAGAAATACTCAACAGTTTGCTTCCTGGCACCCATGCTTGTCTCATCACTCTTCCCATAATGATTTCATGGGGACTTAGGCCTGTCTTGCGGTCTGGAACACTTCTCAGTCCCATCAGGACCAGGGGCAGGGCCTTCACCCAGTTCATGCCAGTAGCATCTGTCAGCTTTGCTAGTCTGTTTTTGATAGTTCCATTTACTTGTTCCACTATTCCAGAAGCCTCTGGGTGGTATGCACAATGGAGTTTCTGCCTTATTCCAAAGGCCTTACACAGTTCAGCCATTATTTCATTCTGGAAATGTCCACCCTGGTCTGATTCAATAATGTATGGTATTCCGAACCTAGGTATCAGTTCTTTTAGTAAACACTTCGCTACTGTCAGTGCGTCACTTTTGGGAGTAGGGTAAGCTTCTACCCATTTTGAAAATACGCACACAATGACAAGGACATATCGTTTCCCTTCACAACGGGGCATGGTGATGAAATCAATCTGTATTTTTATAAAGGGACCCCCTGACCTCCCAATCTTGCTCAGTTCAACCATTGTCCTCTTGCCTGGGTTCATCTGTTGACATGACAGGCACCTCTGGCAGAGGGACTCTGCTACCTTCCTGAATTTCTTGCTGTACCAAGTCTGTTGAAATACCAGAATCATGGCATCCCTACCAATGTGTGATCCTTCATGTATTAATCTTGCCATTGTGCCAAGCAAGTGTCGGGGTAACACAGGCATACCAGTTGGACCTATGATGACACCATCCACACGTCTCGGTCTACATCCATCCTCTTTCCATTTCTCTCTTTCTTGCCAAGGAGCCGACTCCTGCCACTCTCTCACCTCATCCCATGTAGGCACTTCCTCAAACACCTGAAGCTGGCAGCTGGTTCCTGGCCCCCCTCGTTTTGGATTTATAATATACCGATCTTTGGCACACCATTGAGCCACTCGATCAGCATAATCGTTTCCCAGAGATACTCTGTCCATGCTCCTTTGATGAGCAGCACATTTTACCACTGCCAGTTCTTTGGGCAACTGAATGGCCTCTAAAAGGTCATGAACAACTTTTGCATTCCGAATGGGAGTACCTGAGGAAGTCATGAATTCCCTCTGCAGCCATAATTGGCCAAAGTCATGCACAACGCCATAACAGTACTGACTGTCAGTATACACTGTTATGCGTAAGTCCTTCCCAATTTTGCAAGCCATTATCATGGCTATCAATTCGGCTACTTGTGCAGACCTGATGTTATATAAGTAACCTGCTTGTTCAATTTTTTCGAAAGACACTACTGCATAAGCAGCACTCAAGCCTCCTAATTCATGTCTTAGACAGGAACCATCCACAAATAGTTCTTTATCATGCTCAGGCAATGGTACTTCTTTTATGTCTGGGCGTGGCTTGGTACTGAACTCTGTCAGATCAATACAATCATGTTCATCATCATCCCCACCTTCCATTTCCAAGGGGTCGGGGAGTAAGGTGGCAGGGTTCAGAATACCGCACCTAACAATGCTCACATTTGCTGCGCCCACAAGAATCCTCTCGTATTTAGTCAGCCGACTAGGGGTGAGATACTGTGTTTTAGTTCTGGTCAATAAGATTACCACTCCATGTGAAACATACACAGTCACAGGATGTCCCATGACAATGGACTCACTCTGCTCCAAACTTGCACAGGTAGCAGCTACTGCTTTCAGACAGCCTGGTAACCCAGCAGCTACTGGGTCCAGTGTGGCAGAGAAATAGGCCACAGGCCTCCTGGTTGTGCCATGTTCTTGAGTCAGGACTGACAATGCGCAATTATCGCGAGTGTCACAGAATAGTGCAAACTCTTTGGAATAATCTGGCATTCCCAACGCAGGGGCTGTACACAAACAGTTTTTCAGTCTTGTGAAAGCCATTAGACTTTCATCGTCCCACTGTACAACATCTGGCATTCCTCTTGTGGTCATTTTTATCAAGGGCCTAGCTAAGGCTGCAAATCCCAGAATCCACTGCCTGCAGTACCCTAATACACCCAGGAACATTCTGACTTCTTTTTGAGTACGGGGCAACTGCATCTTTTGAATTATTCTCACTCTTTCTGAAGTGACTTTTCTGACACCCTTTTCTATCTGGTGTCCTAGATATTTCACTGATTTTGCACAGAACTGTAGTTTGTCAGGGGCCACTTTATGCCCTTTCTCACACAGATGATTTAGGAGGGCAATGGTGTCAACCACACAGTCCCTGTGGCTTTTAGACGCCAATAGAAGGTCGTCTATGTACTGGACTAACACAGAGTTCCCAGGTAAGGTCAAAGTCTCTAGACATTTTTTCAAGATCTGATTAAAGATAGAGGGACTCTCTGTATACCCTTGAGGGACCCTGTTCCAACAATACACGTGACCCTCGAAAGCAAATGAGAAAAGAAATTTGCTGTCGGGGTGCAGGGGTATCGAAAAGAATGCATGACACAAATCAATCACAGTGAACCACTCAGCATCCCAAGGAATCTGGTACAGAATTACTGCAGGGTTCGGGACAATGGGGCAGCAAGGAACTACAATTTTGTTAACCTTTCTCAGGTCCTGCACTACCCTATACTTGCCACTAGGCTTTTTGATGCCCATAATCGGTGAGTTGCATGGGCTGCTCATCACTTCCTGTATGATGTTTCCTTCTAATAATTTTTGTATTTCCAGAGTGACACCTGCTTTCACTTCAGCATTCATTCGGTAGGGCCTAGTGTTAGGATATACTGCATTGTCCTTGATGGCTATTTGTATGGGGTCCACATCTTTCATCAAACCCACATCTTTTCCAGTGAAATCCCACACCTCTGGCTTTACGGCTTCCTGTAGTTCTTGGGGCAAATCCTGCAGGGTCAATCTTTTAATTTCTGAGTCAGGTCTAAGCAATAATAATTTATAAATGCCGTCTTCATCTGGGGTCTGTATTTCAACACCTTTTGGTGTGCAAAAGATGGTACAGTTCATTTTGCACAGCAAATCACGTCCCAGTAAATTTACTGGACTGGTGTCACAGACGACAAATCTATGCATCTGTTTAAAATTTCCGATTGAAATCTCCATTGGTTCGGTAACAGGAGTACTAATCAATTGATTAGATACACCTACTACTTGGATATTTTCTCCCGAGAGGGGTAGGTTTGGAACGTCCACTGTTCTTACAGTAGAACGGGTAGCGCCAGTGTCCAACAGAAAGGTGACATCATTTCCGTCAACCTTTCCTTCAATATATGGTCCAGACTGGTCTACCGGCAAGGAAGCGCCAAGTACGCACTCCTCGTCCTCCCCTCTCAGGCCCCGTCAGTCCTGATCATTACAAAGGAAGGTATCATTCAGCAGATACTGCGAAGTTGCTGTATTTCTGTTCTCCCCGCTTTCCCAAACCTCTATCTCTTCATTTTCTGCCTGTCTTCCCCTGTATACCTGTTTGGGTGCTCGAGGCACCTGAACTGTTTTTACCTGGGGTTGAGTCTTTCTTGGTCTTTCTTTCTGCGTCTGTGGAATTAAATCAGGAGTTGTCTCATTAACATCGACTAATTGGGGACACTCGTTTCGCCAGTGTCCAATTTCGCCGCACTGATGGCAGGGAAATTTTTTCATAGCCTCTTCCCTGCTAAATTTGGGCCGGGGCTTTCCTCCACCCCCTCCCCCAGGACTTTTGTTCTCAGCATTTTTAACCATGTTACTCAATTGTTTTTCCTGTTGTTCTGCGAGCTTCACCTGAGCCCACATAACCTTCTCCTTAAGGGCCTTTTTCTTTTCTGCCATCTCGTCCTCACAGTACTTAGCGTACCTCAGGACCTCATCCATTTTCTTAGTATGCCAACAGATTTTATTGTCTTTTATCCACTGACAAATTTCAGGTCTTAAACCATTTACAAACCTGTAAATAAAGTGCGTCATATCCTTCAGGTCGATGTTGTCAATGCCACTGTATGTTTTAAATACCTGCAATAACCTCTCATAGAAGGAGTGCACTGTCTCGTCCCTTTCCTGTGTTGTTCTATCTATTTTTGTCCAATCAGTTTCCTTTGCGGGCACCCTTTCTTTCAAATGCTGAATTACCTGGTCATATTTTCGCATGACATCCTTTGATGGTTCCCCTGTTTCCTTGTTTCTGGGATACTCTTCACTGGGCCAATCTATGGCTATTTTACACTGGGTCCATAAGTCTACTGGAACCACAATGTCGAAAAACCCATCCAGGTCTTTCCACAGACATTTTTGTACCTTCACGAACCTCTCCACTTGCCGGTACCAGTCAACTGGTTTCTCTCGTAATTTTGGAAAATCGTTCGTGAAGGACACAATATCCTGCCTAGACCAGGGGACATGCACATATTTCCCTCCTGGAACTTCGCGCATGGGGCATAACTGCTCAGGTTTTTCTACCTCTCTTAAAGCAAACTCGGGAGTCACTTGTCGGGAGCGAACCTCTTCCCTCTTTTTCGCCCACCTGCTTCTCCATTTTTCCACATCTCCCCATTTCTGCAGTACCCCCATTAATTCTTTAATCTGCAACTTCTTCCCTGCCACATTCAGGTGTTCTATATCTTTGTCTGAGAAGTCTGCTCTGTACGGTTTCTGTAAGGGCTTGGATTTTGAGATATCTACCCCCATACTAACTGCTGTTTCGGTCAGTTTTTCGTGGAGCACTCTGGTGTTCCTTGTAAAGCTTTTACATATGAATGACAATTCTTCCTCAGAGTAGGTATTCAATCGATCCAACCCCACATTTCCTGCCATTAATTCTTCTATTTCAACCCTCAGCTTGTAGAGGTCTAAAGGCTTTGTTTGCGGAGTCTGCTTATCTAGTTCACGACTCCAACTCTCAATTTCATCCGGAGTTACCAGAGAGACATTCCTAGTACCGGTTGCTGTCTCTAATTTAATTTCTTTTGTATTAAAAGGGTTATACCTCTGCTGTATTCCCTTTCCAGTCTGTTTGTTTGGCAATTCCAAGAATGCAACTTCAGACTCGCACTCACTGGACTGATCATCTATGATGATTGGTTCCTGTCTCGGGGTTGCTATGACTGGGGTCATGACTGGCGTAATCGGATTTCCCTGACCATTTCCGTATAACGGGACCACCGGTCCAATAGTTACTGGAATGGTCAATGCCTCAGGACTGGTATTTATCTGAGAAATTTTCTGAATTATTTCTGTTCTTTGTCTAGCTAGAGCCTCTTGCTCCTTTTCCACTAGTACCCTTCTTAGAGTTGTGTCATGTAATATCTGTGGGGTCAATGGAGGAGTAAAACTCGGGGCAGTAGGATGCGTTTCACTTGGTCCTCCCCCATAATTTGGTTTCGGGAATAAAGTTCCAGTATTAAAGGACCTGCGCTCTTCCCCATATGGAGGTTGAACAAAAGGCAGTCCTGAATTCGATGATTTCTCTTCGCTTTCATACAAGGGTCTGGGGAAAAAAGTTTTCATACGTGAATATTTTTCTTCCTGGCTTGCGGGCACTTTGGGATATATATCCCTAGTTTCCGTCAGTTCGGGTTTTTCAGGATAGGGCAATACTTGACCACCCCCTCCCAGTCCCAGGGACCTGTCTTCTTCCTTTAGGAAGGGGCGTCGGGGAACATCTCCTACACTGGAAGGTCGGGTTCCCTCACTGTAAGGTGGCGGACTTCTGGTACAGATGTCATCTATTAATTCATCATCTGAATCCCCCAGGGCCCCCCAATGTTTACATTTTTCAGTACTTTTCTCACCCGCTCCAACGTTATGACATGCCGGCATCATGGGAAACAGACCCTCAACAATCATGCTCTGCCTCCACTGTTTCATCCTTTTATCCCTGGACTCCTGTTTCAGCCTGGGGTACCATTTGGTCAAACCCTTGTCCATTCGGGGTCTTTCTCTTTCAAAAGCCTCAATCTCCCATTCCTCTAATGCCTCATACTGCGTTAGTCTTGGTCTGGGATGCAGTTCATTCATTCGGGTTCTTAAATTAAATAAGATCCTACCATTGAAAGTACCATCTAACGGAAAAGCCAATACTCCGTCATCTTTTGTGTACTTCACCCAATTCTCCAGCCACACACAGGTATTGTACCCTCGGTCAAACATCATGAATGAGGCGGGAGTATTGGGTGCTGGGACAAGAACACCTTCCCTAGATTTAATCGGTTTGTCCGTTTTAAAATAATTTTTCACCTTATTTACAAGGGACATTTTTCTCTTGGTTCCGTACATAATATCGTATCTGTTAGCCTTCCACTGATCCCTTTCAAACCCTAGATGCCTTGGATCAGGTCGCGTCTCTGTAGTCCGCGAGTGCCACATACGACTTCTGCGCTAACTTTGTTTACAAACTACCTCCAATCAGAACGCGCTTCAGAAAATTCGTGCAACCAATGGGTGCGCGACACAAAATAAGCTCCGCCAATGGGTGCGCGGCCCCTTCGTGAGACAGTTCCCACGCTCCGGCGCTCACCCCTCCTTTACAATTTTCAGCTCCGCTACCCGCCCGCTGCTTCTACCAATCCCAGCGCGGCACAGAGTGACGTCAGAGGCGCTTCGCGACTGACTCCCTCCCTTCACAAGGTAACGGAAACTTTCTTTCTTTTAAAGTGCTCAGTGCTTGGTTATTTTACAACAAATACACATTCGCCACAGTGCTCAAGTGTCTAGACAGAGTAAGAATTCTTTTACAGCAAGTAAACTACTTCCATTTACTTTTCACTCACTGCGGGCAGATCTCTTCCGCCTACCCTTCACTCTAGCATCGGTGAACCTGTTATTCCCCTAAACTCATCCACTTCTTTCCGGGATATATTCCGAGTTTACGGTTTCTCAGCGGACCCCTCTGCTTTCACGCTAGCTCCGAGGAACCTGCTACTCTTCCGATGTGACCCTTACTAGGTTACGCCACTATGGGAATTTTGCCAATGAACCCCGTTACTGTCATTTATTCACACATGTATTCAGAAAACCCTAGTTAGTGCTTCCCGGTTATCCTAACCTGCACCTAACTTTCCTCGAACCTGTGACCTCAGGACAATGGATTCTATTCACCACTTGCCCTTTCAATTCCCCGGGGAGTTCCAGACAACATATAACAATTACGAACGCATGGGTTAATACATATCAATATAACAGTAAAAAAACAGTTTAAAACATTTCATGAATTTTCAAAGCAAACATTTCAAGTGGGTGATCAATCCTCCCGAAGTGCCTACTCTTGTAGCAGCATCGATATACTAGCAGCTTCCGACTTAACTAGCCTAGTTAGTCCCTGCCTTACTCTCAACTAGTCCCTAACCATCCTCTGATCTACCAGAAAACTGATAGAGCGCGCGAGGCCACCCGGCCAACAGTTTTCGCCGTTTCCGGCTTCAGGGCCCATATACTTTTCAAATCACCATATACATCGATCGGGTGACTTCACGAGCTCTATCAAGTTGGTGAGTGTGTGTTCCCTGCTACCAATTTTCAGTGCACCTGACTTACCATCCACCGATGCAGGTGCCTAATGACCACAATGAATCAGGGAGCTAGCTGTAAAGGAAAGCAGCAAAATACAAACCCAACCAATAACATTCAAATACTGTTTAAATGACCACGGACAACTGGAAGTTTTAAAATGTTTATCTAAAGTTCAATATTTTCTTGCATGAGATACAGTAAAATAAGGCAATCAATAACCAAGATAACGTAAATCACATAGGCAGAAAGAAATAATGACAGAGTAATCATCAAAATACTAATAAAAATGTACGAGAAAAGGATACTATGCAAGTCAGTATTATCTAAACAGTGATAGACTAAGTGTGTGTGACTATAGAAGGACTTATAATGAATAACACGCTTCACTTAAGGTGAAAGGGCCTTTGAACAACCTAGGCAACGAAGTTCTAGACCATATCAGAAAATGACACACTGCTATGCAAAATATAATTTCTAACAAATGAGAAGACATAGGAATAACTTTGCAAAATTATAAATGACTTTCAATAGTTGCGGAAAGGCATGGAAAATATCACATATGCAATGTTTAACTTTATTGAAGCAAAAGTTAGAAATTCAGAAGGTGCAAGAATTTCAAGAGGTTCAGAGTAGTATTTACCTAGAAAAGGTGTGGAAACCAAACCCTGGCCACGGGTCAGTTAAGGACAGGAAAACCCTCAAGGAAGGATACCCCTCAAAGGACAGCAGGTGCAGAATGGACACCCAGGACAGGACAGGATACCCTCGGAATAGGAATCAGGACAGGACCCTCAGGACAGGACAGCAAAACCTCAGGACAGGACCCTCTTCAGGACTGGACCGGAACCCACAGTTCGGAAGCAACGCCTGCGCTCCACCCGCTCTGCAGCTATCGATCAAGACCCCGATTGGGTCAGCGAACTCCCAGCAAAGTGCCTTGCCAGCACTTTAAGGTTTAGTAAAACCTTAGTCTATGGTCAAATTAGGACAGAGTGCTCCGCAGCGCTCTGTATCTTCAGTCACCTATTGAGTGCGTTGGGTCAGTGACAGGTCAGCTAAACCAGACAAGTCGGACGGTTCACTAGGTGAACCCAGGGTAGATATACAGTTTGGGGACAGTGTACCACCCCCCAATGTTGCAAAGTGTCAGAATCCCTCAATTTCGATTGGTCCTAAGGTAGGGTTTGGGTAACACACCAATCACAATACACGATTTGAAGCCTTCATTTACATATTTGGGTACCGCCTAGCAGGTTTGGGGTTCCCATGAGCTAACAGTAGCGCAACAATACAATGTAACATATAAGGAGCCACATTCGCTGTTCTCGCAGGGCAGAGGTGACTTTCTCAGGAGCATCTCGCCCATCACTGCCAGCTGGCTATGTTCCATCAGCCAAGGTCCCTCGTGCTGCCGAATGTCGCACAGGCGCAGAAGGGACCCCCAATATGGCTCTCCTCTCACTCAGACCCCCATTTCCCGCGGTACATGAAAAGTAAGCGAAAACAAATTAATACATAATAATGTCATTAGGAAAACACATCACAGGGTTTGTACTTTTAACTCATCATCAAGAAATAAACTTATGCAATTAAATGTTAGCTACATTTAGACGAAACACAAGAGCAGTGGCACGAGCTGTACCACATGATAAGCACAGCTATGAATTACGCATGCGCATAACTTTCCCTCCATTTCTGCAGACACGTCAGGACACGTGAGTGTGGCTGACGCATGCGCAGTAACTAAAATACAAGCGACGGCCATTTTAGAGGACATGGATTAAATTCATTAGAAATACACATAGGCAAGCGTCTTAAACTTTGCTCAAACTTAATATAAATGTTAGTAAGACATACACGGGTTACCTTATTACACATAAATGAGGTTCTTGATTTCGGCAAGCCGCAAAATATGCGAAGCTTTGCTTCATCAGTATGCGTTGTAAAAAATGCGATGTAAAGGTAGGCGTTGTAAAAGTATGCGTTGTAACGTCATACATCCTTTACAAATGTTTGATTGATTGTCCGTTCACCTTGTCATATGAGCGACTATTTATTTCTTCCCCTTGACAAAGGCCAACAACACTGAGCATCACTAGACGGGGCCTGTTGGAGAAAATCCATGTCTTTGATTGACTCAATATTTTTTTAATACATGTATATATCGCGTACCTAGGCTCTTTACATATAATAGGAAATAGACTAGACGCAGCATGGTGTTACTGAAAACACAGGTGGAAAGAAAGGCAAATGTAAAAAATGTAGAGATAGGTTGCGAGGAAAATACATGCCTAGATATAAACATAGGTTTATGAATGCAGATGAGAGTTTACAGGTACATTTTATAAACTTTGGGCTTCAGCTTTTTCTTAAATGCGAGTAGGGATTCGTTGTTTTTTAAATCTTCTGAAAGATGGTTCCAAAATCTAGGAGGCATTCCTTAGAAGGGTCAATGTTTGTCTTCTTTCCTTTGGGGAATCTCCAGTATTCTCCAGGATGTGCCCCTTGTGTTTCTTTCCCTTCTTGGGGCCAGATGTAGGAGCCCTAATACCGGTCGGAAACGGCCGATTTCGGCCGTTTCCGACCGGTATTAGGGTTTTCAGATGTAGGAGCATACTTTACAGAATCGGTATTTTACCGAATCTGTATTTACAGATTCGGTAAAATTACCGAATCGGTAAATACAGACTCGGTAAAAATACCGATTCTGTAAAAGCACATGTAGGTAGCACATCTTTGAGTGCCGCAGGCCTTTCAGATTCGGTATTTTACCACCCAATCCAATTGGGTGGTAAAATACCGAATTCATGTGTGCATGCACATGCGTGCATGCACACCTAGCCATGTGACAGACAGACATGCCCTTAGGGCATGTCTGTGTGCCACATGGCGCACATGCCTATTTTTGGGGTGCCAGAGGGTGTCAAAGTGACACCCCCTGCACCCTTGCAAAATTCGGTATTTACCGATTCTGTAATTACAGAATCGGTATTGCCCATTGATTCCTATGGGCTACAAGGCCCATAGGAATCAATGGGCAATACCGATTCGGTATTTACAGATTCGGTAAATACCGAATCTTAAAGATTCGGTATTTACAGAATCTGTAATACCTACATCTCCCCCCTTCATATTTACCACTTCTTAAATACCGAATCGGTAAAATTCGGTATTTAAGAAGTGGTAAATAAGAATTACCTACATCGGGCCCTTGGTCTTTTAAGTAGAGGAGGCGTCCATCGTCAGTGGCTTCGTGGGTTAAGCATCCAGGCTTGAGCGGGGGTCTGGCCTCCAATGGATGCCAATGGGGATGGCTCAAGATAGGCCTGGTGTGGTCTGGCCTCTTTACCCCTCTGACTAGCCTACATGAAAGATCCCTTTGATAGAAGCTAAAGCATTTTGTATCAGGCCTGTGAGTAAGGTTTAGCCCTGTCTGAGTGAGTGCAGACTAATGGCTTTTCTGAAGATCAGAAATCGCCTGGTGGGATGTACAGCTGCAGTCTACAGGAGGGCGGGATCTGTGTGGTTTTTGCCAGGGCGTGAAAGATCATTGGTCCTGTAGTTTTTGATGGTGTCTTTTGTGCGGTTAGGTGGTGATAATATTACGGCTAGTAGGTTATCTGTGCCTGCGAAGCCTTGTAAGAGGCAAGAGCTCTCTGGGCCGCAGCAAGGAGTCAGAAGCGGATTTGATTTTTGTCTTGAGTGAAGAAAACACCCAAAGAGCACCTGGTCCCTTTCTTTGGCAAACACACTCAATTCTGTCACCCAGCAAAACTGTGATTGAGGTTTTTTTTTGCCTAAGAAAAAAATCCAAATAGGAAACATTTAAAGTCCCATCAGCAAGCATGCCCACACCTCTGGTAAAGCACAGTGACACGTGTGGGTCGGCCTATTGTAAGATGCAAGAACAAGTCCAAACTAGGACCAAGTGAAGTGAGACTAGTGTTGATGTGGTCTTCACATGTTCAGTGTTCTGTTCATGGTAAATAGGGCCACACGTGGGTCGGCCTATTGTAACGTGCACGAACAAGCCAAAACTATGACCATGTGAAGTGAGACTAGTGTCAATGTGGTCTTCACATGTTCAATGTTCTGACCTGGTCATGTTTAATAGGCCCACACATGTGTGGGTCGGCCTACTGTATCATACAGAAACAAGCCAAAACTCGGTCTGTGAAGTGAGGCTGGTGTCAATGTGGTCTTCACATGTTTAATATTCTGAATACCACATGTGTAGTAGGCTCACATGTGGTATTCTTCTGGAAATGTTTGATTGTAGGAATATTGCCATTTGCTGATAAATATAGAGTTTTCTGTCAGAGAAAAGTGTAGTAATTGTGATTTTTTTTTTTGCTGTTGATTTTTTTATTTATTTTTTTACCCAGAGAAGATATTTGCAAGGCTTTTGGGTAATACAATGTAGTAGAGTTCATGCAAGCCTCATCATTCTGAATTTGTTTGGGACTCTAGTTTTTAGAAATGTCTGGGATGGCTTTACAAACTTATGTCCAGTGGTCTCCGCCACTCTTGCTAACGTGCTTCTAGTGTGGGGGCACACCTTTTGGGGGAGCCAGGTGCTCTACAAATTAACTATCATTATTATTTATTATTATTTCCCTCCGTGCTGGTTGATCTTGACCCAAATGCTGCAGTCCTCCCCCAAGGAAGCTTCCTCATTAACGCCTTGCATGCTTATGACAAATTCAGCTTGTCATGAGGCACAGTGGAGTTGTGCTCATGATGAGCTGAGCTCCTCATAACTGCCACGGCCGGCCCACGCGGGGCTAATTCCCCGCCTGTGCGGGCGTTCTAAAGGAGTGGGTGGAATCATGACGAGCCCAGCTCCACTGTGCAGTATGATGAGCTGGGCTCGTCACGAGCACCGCGGCACCGCACGCGGCACCCCCTTGCACCGCGGGGGAATTAGCCCCACCTGGAAGGGGTTAAAAACATTCCCTGGTGAAGGCGCCGGCTCAAACCCAATGATAGCCCACAGGTGATACCACTACACTCAGGGGATCCAGGTGAACATAGGTGTGCGTGAAGGTTTAGCAGAGTTATCTACCTGTGCGAGAGGAAGACTGAAGGGTATTCATGTGGAGAAGTGTGGCTCAATGGTTAGAGCAGGCAGACCTTGATGCAGAGCTCTGGCCAGGGACCAGGGTTCGATTCCCGCCTTGGCGGGTCTCCGACTCATTAATTCCCCTGACTGGATATTCTCGCCTCAGTACCTGTTCTGATCATGGGTCCCACGCTGCAACTCTGGGCAATAGCTTGCTTAGTCTCCACAACGGCCCCCTACAGCGCTGGGATGCCTGTCTGCACCTGGGGGGTGCCCAGGAGTGGACATTTCCCAGGAAAGCCAGGAAGGGTTCCTAAGCGGTATACGGACAGCGCCGGAACACCTCCGGTGGAGGTAGCTGTGCGCTTTACAAATAACGACATTTACATTATTTACATTTACATGTGTTCTGGGAAATAAAAGTACTGAAAATCAGACAAATGTCTTGTTCGGCAAGTTCTCCCAGCCATCCAATCAGATCGAGAAAGAGGTGTGGTCGCCGCGATTGAAACCGTAGCCTGTGAGTCTGTTGAAAATATATGGTTATGGTAGGATTCCTTAAGGCCCAGGGTTGCAACTAGTCACCGAAGGACAGGTACCCTAAACTGACATTTTGCTTTCTGTTGCTTTCCAATTTTCCAGGATGCACTGCAGACCGTTTATCTCCTGTGGGCTCCCTGAACCCACTGAAAATCCACACGTCTGGCGTCTCCATGCTGCTGAGACCCAGGTCCGGGGCAGGCCTCAGCAGGGACATGTTCCTGACTGAAGGAGATGGAGGCATTTACCATATTTTGGATAAAATCGTAAAAATCTTCCAAACATGTAAATGTACATGTATTTATATAGCGCAAATCACCGACACGGTATCTAAGCGCTTGCTTAGGGAACCCGTCCTGGTATTCCCCTGTGATATACCCCGGCAGGGTATCCACAAGGTGAAAGCCAGGCATCCCGCCGCAAGGGGCCATAGTAGAGATTAAGCAAGCTATTGCCCAGAGTCGCAGAGTGTGACCCCGAGAGTTGAGTAGGCACCGGAGCGAGAATTGTCGAGTCCGTGGGATTTTTTGATCCCGAGACCCGCCGAGGCGGGGAATCGAACCCTGGTCCACGGCCGATCTCAGCTTCCGGGTCTGCCGCCTCTAACCACTGAGCCACGCTTCTCCACATCTTGTTCTGTGAATTCCCCAGGTCCACCGCTTAGCGCAAGGAAGATGTTGAAAATATATATATATGACCCAGGGGTGATGCCAGTGGCCAAAAGCTTGCTACTCTTACCAACAGTTTGCTGTCAGTTCTTTTCCAAATATCTTGAATGCACCGCACCCGGTTTATCGCCCCAGGCACCACAAACTCACGGAAAATCCATGAATGTCTGAGCCGGCTATGTTTTTGATGAGGTGGATTCGAAGAAATGATTGTTTTGGGCTGAAAAGAATTGCTGAATTACTGACAACCGTCATGTTCAGTGCATTCTCCCAGTAGGACGGGGCAAGGAAGGCCCGGCTTGCACACTAGAGTGTACATAAGTAGAACGTATGTAGATTGTATATTTTCTATGTAGTCCTGACTCAGATGGTTTAATGCAAATACCAATGCCCCACCTGCTGTGATTCTGCCATAGTTGGGGCATCTGCACTATTATTACATATCTGATTGTAATATGACCGCCTGTGTAACTGTTTTCTTTCGTGCCTTGTGTCTTTTTGAGAAGCCAGGGCCGTGACCTGCAGATCTGTACCTGGGACCTGGCGGAAGGACGGAATTCAGTGACTGAGTCCCTTTTCACGGAGAGTGTTGGGTTCTGCAAGTGCTCGCTGCTGAGGACGTCCCAGGACCGCTGGCTGCTGGCTGTGGCAGGCAGAGAAACGTCAGAGGTAGGGGGCGGAGCTGGGGTATTCAAGCCACACCGTGCATGCACATGTACTCACATGCACACGTAAGCACATGTGCAAATACATGCACACACGTGCTCCTGCGCGCACACGTGCAAGAGAAACAACATTGTGTACGAGAAAAAGATGAGGTGGAGACTTGGGGCGTGACATTGACAGCTATGACGTTCCCACTAGCCTTGGTCTGCCATCAGTTTATATTAATTTTGTTTTCTGAATAATGTTTGAACGGGATCTTTGTGAACATCAAGAAACCCGTCCCCAAGATACATTACCACAAATGTTGTATAATGTTTGTCTCCACTGCTCCTGTGTTTCAGAAGGAACCAACACAAATGTGTGGTTATTCTTTTCTTTCTAATTTTTGGATAATGTGCCCTTGTTTATAGGGTAGAGAATTTCACAAAATGGTTTTGAAAGCACTTGTGTGGAGAGTAAAAATGACACATTGATGTGTGCGCTGAACATATCTAGTTTATAGCACAGCAGTGCTGGCTCTCATGATGTGCTGGTCTGCTAAACATGCTGCTTTGAGCAGAGTGCAATCTCAATGCACTGTGAGCATGACACACTTTGGTACGTTTTCACTTATGGTAATTATGGCTTTAGTCTATCCTCACTCCCTGCAGATTAGTCATTGGCAACTGGAGTAGGATGAATGAAATGATGCACTACTTACCATATGGGGGCATGAAACTGACTTCCAAGCCCATGATTGGCCAAGGATCCAACCATTCCCGTGATATGGCATTAATGCGAAGCTTAAAAAAAGAAGAATCTCTTGGATATACGTAAAAGTCCACCTTTCATCAAGTGTGTAATACTATTTAAGGGCAGCAAGATTTTGGCCACTGGCATCACCCCTGGGTCATATATATATATTTTCAAAATCTTCCTTGTGCTAAGCGGTGGACCTGGGGAATTCACAGAACAAGATGTTTGCAAGATTTTTACGATTTTATCCAAAATATGGTAAATGCCTCCATTTCCTTCAGTCAGGAACATGTCCCTGCTGAGGTCTGCCCCAGACCTGGGTCTCAGAAGCACGGAGATGCCAGACGATTTAGTGGAACTCGCGGTGATTTACTTGATCCCTAAATTAAGGTGGATCAAACCACGCGCCATGCACGGAATAGGACTATAAATAAAATATACCAGGCATTGCCTCGAGTCTTCTTTGATACATCCTTATGGACCAATAAAAAACATATATGAATTGGCCAAGGATTTTATTTGCATACTTGATTCAACAAGAGTGGATCTAACGGACCACGTGAATCTTTAGAAATTTCACAAGGATTGGTTACAATTCCATCCTCTTCTTTTTCACATAAACTATAAAGTGGTTTATAAATTTTAATCAATACGGAGAGAGAAAGTTATTGTTTTTGTCCTGATGAAGGTGAGACCTCAATAATTCTTTACCACCGAAACGTGTCGACACCTGTTCTTTCAGAATTGGTTATATCCAGGAACTACCCCATGTCTAATTTGATGATGAAATAATAGACTGATGGTGTTTTATGTATTGATTCTTGCCGGGAATAACCCATATTTGATGAATGTAATGATTTCACACAGTGCTTTTTCTCTCAGGTTTTTTCTTTTATAAATATTTTTTATACATTTGAAATTATGTTTTTGATCATTGCAATTGTATTGTCTTGTTGACATTTTTTAATGTGATTATATTTTTTAATACATTTTGTATGCAGTGTATGGATTGAAGTCTCTTATCTTTTTGTTACATGCCGTTGTTTTTTGGGTTCAAATTTAGGTCCAAGTCCGGATCGGTATTGTTGTGTCCTCTGGCTTGATCAGTATAAATGTGGGTATATGTATGTATGATATAGTATTACACACTTGATGAAAGGTGGACTTTTAAGTATATTCAAGAGATTCTTCTTTTTATACTTACCTGTGGTACCATGTCGCTTGGCTAGTGGGGTCGCTCCCTATTTTGTACACAGTGATGCGAAGCGCCCATTTCCCTTCCCTCTTCCCCCTTTCCCCTTCCCCTCCCCCCTTCTCCTCCCCCTCCCCCCTTTCCCCTCGCACCTTTTACCCTTTCCCTTCCCCATTTTGTTCCCCCTTTTTTGCCTCGCCCTTTTCTACCCCCTTTCCCGTCCCATTTTCCCTCTGTCCTTGTGACAACAGTAGAGGCACATTAGTGATAGCACAGGCCATCCAGTGATGCGTGACGCTCTAAAGCATGCATAGTGTGGGCACTGCCCAAGTTGATGTTACAACCTTGTTAAATTTCCTTTTCCTTTTGTTTTGTGCATGCTGTTGTACTCCTGTCAACTTTAGCTCTAGAAATCAATAATACACAGCAGCAGAGGTGTGTACATGAATGTGGTGTTTACTTACTGTCACTTTTTGAAATACGACTGACTATAATTACTTGTGCAGTCTTCATTAAAACGCTGACTCAAGCCCTCAGTCGCCAGGTGCCACACTGTGCCAGCAGTGGAGTCATGGAAGCAGCATTGGCTGCCTTTGTGCCAGGTGCCACACTGTGCCAGCAGTGGAGTCATGGAAGCAGCATTGGCTGCCTTTGAGCCAGGTGCCACACTGTGCCAGCAGTGGAGTCATGGAAGCAGCATTGGCTGCCTTTGTGCCAGGTGCCACACTGTGCCAGCAGTGGAGTCATTGAAGCAGCATTGGCTACCTTTGTGCCAGGTGCCACACTGTGCCAGCAGTGGAGTCATGGAAGCAGCATTGGCTGCCTTTGTGCCAGGTGCCACACTGTGCCAGCAGTGGAGTCATGGAAGCAGCATTGGCTGCCTTTGTGCCAAGTGCCACACTGTGCCAGCAGTGGAGTCATGGAAGCAGCATTGGCTGCCTTTGTGCCAGGTGCCACACTGTGCCAGCAGTGGAGTCATGGAAGCAGCATTGGCTGCCTTTGTGCCAAGTGCCACACTTTGCCAGCAGTGGAGTCATGGAAGCAGCATTGGCTGCCTTTGTGCCAAGTGCCACACTGTGCCAGCAGTGGAGTCATGGAAGCAGCATTGGCTGCCTTTGTGCCAAGTGCCACACTGTGCCAGCAGTGGAGTCATGGTAGCAGCATTGGCTGCCTTTGTGCCAAGTGCCACACTGTGCCAGCAGTGGAGTCATGGAAGCAGCATTGGCTGCCTTTGTGCCAGGTGCCACACTGTGCCAGCAGTGGAGTCATGGAAGCAGCATTGGCTGCCTTTGTGCCAGGTGCCACACTGTGCCAGCAGTGGAGTCATGGAAGCAGCATTGGCTGCCTTTGTGCCAGGTGCCAAACTGTGCCAGCAGTGGAGTCATGGAAGCAGAATTGGCTGCCTTTGTGCCAGGTGCCACACTGTGCCAGCAGTGGAGTCATGGAAGCAGCATTGGCTGCCTTTGTGCCAAGTGCCACACTGTGCCAGCAGTGGAGTCATGGAAGCAGCATTGGCTGCCTTTGTGCCAAGTGCCACACTGTGCCAGCAGTGGAGTCATGGAAGCAGCATTGGCTGCCTTTGTGCCAAGTGCCACACTGTGCCAGCAGTGGAGTCATGGAAGCAGCATTGGCTGCCTTTGTGCCAAGTGCCACACTGTGCCAGCAGTGGAGTCATGGAAGCAGCATTGGCTGCCTTTGTGCCACGTGCCACACTGTGCCAGCAGTGGAGTCATGGAAGCAGCATTGGCTGCCTTTGTGCCAAGTGCCACACTGTGCCAGCAGTGGAGTCATGGAAGCAGCATTGGCTGCCTTTGTGCCAAGTGCCAAACTGTGCCAGCAGTGGAGTCATGGAAGCAGCATTGGCTGCCTTTGTGCCAAGTGCCACACTGTGCCAGCAGTGGAGTCATGGAAGCAGCATTGGCTGCCTTTGTGCCAAGTGCCACACTGTGCCAGCAGTGGAGTCATGGAAGCAGCATTGGCTGCCTTTGTGCCAAGTGCCACACTGTGCCAGCAGTGGAGTCATGGAAGCAGCATTGGCTGCCTTTGTGCCAGGTGCCACACTGTGCCAGCAGTGGAGTCATGGAAGCAGCATTGGCTGCCTTTGTGCCAGGTGCCACACTGTGCCAGCAGTGGAGTCATGGAAGCAGCATTGGCTGCCTTTGTGCCAGGTGCCACACTGTGCCAGCAGTGGAGTCATGGAAGCAGCACTGGCTGCCTTTGTGCCAGGTGCCACACTGTGCCAGCAGTGGAGTCATGGAAGCAGCATTGGCTGCCTTTGTGCCAAGTGCCACACTGTGCCAGCAGTGAGTCATAAAGGCAGCATTGGCTGCCTTTGTGCCAGGTGCCACACTGTGCCAGCAGTGGAGTCATGGAGGCAGCACTGGCTGCCTTTGTGCCAGGTGCCACACTGTGCCAGCAGTGGAGTCATGGAAGCAGCATTGGCTGCCTTTGTGCCAAGTGCCACACTGTGCCAGCAGTGAGTCATAAAGGCAGCATTGGCTGCCTTTGTGCCAGGTGCCACACTGTGCCAGCAGTGGAGTCATGGAGGCAGCACTGGCTGCCTTTGTGCCAGGTGCCACACTGTGCCAGCAGTGGAGTCATGGAAGCAGCATTGGCTGCCTTTGTGCCAAGTGCCACACTGTGCCAGCAGTGGAGTCATGGAAGCAGCACTGGCTGCCTTTCTGCCAGGTGCCACACTGTGCCAGCAGTGGAGTCATGGAAGCAGCATTGGCTGCCTTTGTGCCAGGTGCCACACTGTGCCAGCAGTGGAGTCATGGAAGCAGCATTGGCTGCCTTTGAGCCAGGTGCCACACTGTGCCAGCAGTGGAGTCATGGAAGCAGCACTGGCTGCCTTTGTGCCAGGTGCCACACTGTGCCAGCAGTGGAGTCATGGAAGCAGCATTGGCTGCCTTTGTGCCAAGTGCCACACTGTGCCAGCAGTGAGTCATAAAGGCAGCATTGGCTGCCTTTGTGCCAGGTGCCACACTGTGCCAGCAGTGGAGTCATGGAGGCAGCACTGGCTGCCTTTGTGCCAGGTGCCACACTGTGCCAGCAGTGGAGTCATGGAAGCAGCATTGGCTGCCTTTGTGTCAAGTGCCACACTGTGCCAGCAGTGGAGTCATGGAAGCAGCATTGGCTGCCTTTGTGCCAAGTGCCACACTGTGCCAGCAGTGGAGTCATGGAAGCAGCATTGGCTGCCTTTGTGCCAAGTGCCACACTGTGCCAGCAGTGGAGTCATGGAAGCAGCATTGGCTGCCTTTGTGCCAAGTGCCAAACTGTGCCAGCAGTGGAGTCATGGAAGCAGCATTGGCTGCCTTTGTGCCAAGTGCCACACTGTGCCAGCAGTGGAGTCATGGAAGCAGCATTGGCTGCCTTTGTGCCAGGTGCCACACTGTGCCAGCAGTGGAGTCATGGAAGCAGCACTGGCTGCCTTTGTGCCAAGTGCCACACTGTGCCAGCAGTGGAGTCATGGAAGCAGCACTGGCTGCCTTTGTGCCAAGTGCCACACTGTGCCAGCAGTGGAGTCATGGAAGCAGCATTGGCTGCCTTTGTGCCAGGTGCCACACTGTGCCAGCAGTGGAGTCATGGAAGCAGCATTGGCTGCCTTTGTGCCAAGTGCCACAGTGTGCCAGCAGTGGAGTCATGGAAGCAGCACTGGCTGCCTTTGTGCCAGGTGCCACACTGTGCCAGCAGTGGAGTCATGGAAGCAGCATTGGCTGCCTTTGTGCCAAGTGCCACACTGTGCCAGCAGTGGAGTCATGGAAGCAGCATTGGCTGCCTTTGTGCCAGGTGCCACACTGTGCCAGCAGTGGAGTCATGGAAGCAGCATTGGCTGCCTTTGTGCCAGGTGCCACACTGTGCCAGCAGTGGAGTCATGGAAGCAGCATTGGCTGCCTTTGTGCCAAGTGCCACACTGTGCCAGCAGTGGTGTCATGGAAGCAGCATTGGCTGCCTTTGTGCCAGGTGCCACACTGTGCCAGCAGTGGAGTCATGGAAGCAGCATTGGCTGCCTTTGTGCCAAGTGCCACACTGTGCCAGCAGTGGAGTCATGGAAGCAGCACTGGCTGCCTTTGTGCCAGGTGCCACACTGTGCCAGCAGTGGAGTCATGGAAGCAGCACTGGCTGCCTTTGTGCCAAGTGCCACACTGTGCCAGCAGTGGAGTCATGGAAGCCGCACTGGCTGCCTTTGTGCCAAGTGCCACACTGTGCCAGCAGTGGAGTCATGGAAGCAGCATTGGCTGCCTTTGTGCCAAGTGCCACACTGTGCCAGCAGTGGAGTCATGGTAGCAGCATTGGCTGCCTTTGTGCCAAGTGCCACACTTTGCCAGCAGTGGAGTCATGGAAGCAGCATTGGCTGCCTTTGTGCCAGGTGCCACACTGTGCCAGCAGTGGAGTCATGGAAGCAGCATTGGCTGCCTATGTGCCAAGTGCCACACTGTGCCAGCAGTGGAGTCATGGAAGCAGCATTGGCTGCCTTTGTGCCAGGTGCCACACTGTGCCAGCAGTGGAGTCATGGAAGCAGCATTGGCTGCCTTTGTGCCAGGTGCCACACTGTGCCAGCAGTGGAGTCATGGAAGCAGCATTGGCTGCCTTTGTGCCAGGTGCCACACTGTGCCAGCAGTGGAGTCATGGAAGCAGCATTGGCTGCCTTTGTGCCAGGTGCCACACTGTGCCAGCAGTGGAGTCATGGTAGCAGCATTGGCTGCCTTTGTGCCAAGTGCCACACTGTGCCAGCAGTGGAGTCATGGAAGCAGCATTGGCTGCCTTTGTGCCAGGTGCCACACTGTGCCAGCAGTGGAGTCATGGAAGCAGCATTGGCTGCCTTTGTGCCAAGTGCCACACTGTGCCAGCAGTGGAGTCATGGAAGCAGCATTGGCTGGCTTTGTGCCAGGTGCCACACTGTGCCAGCAGTGGAGTCATGGAAGCAGCATTGGCTGCCTTTGTGCCAAGTGCCAAACTGTGCCAGCAGTGGAGTCATGGAAGCAGCATTGGCTGCCTTTGTGCCAAGTGCCACACTGTGCCAGCAGTGGAGTCATGGAAGCAGCACTGGCTGCCTTTGTGCCAGGTGCCACACTGTGCCAGCAGTGGAGTCATGGAAGCAGCATTGGCTGCCTTTGTGCCAAGTGCCACACTGTGCCAGCAGTGGAGTCATGGAAGCAGCATTGGCTGCCTTTGTGCCAAGTGCCACACTGTGCCAGCAGTGGAGTCATGGAAGCAGCATTGGCTGCCTTTGTGCCAAGTGCCACACTGTGCCAGCAGTGGAGTCATGGAAGCAGCATTGGCTGCCTTTGTGCCAGGTGCCACACTGTGCCAGCAGTGGAGTCATGGAAGCAGCATTGGCTGCCTTTGTGCCAAGTGCCACACTTTGCCAGCAGTGGAGTCATGGAAGCAGCATTGGCTGCCTTTGTGCCAGGTGCCACACTGTGCCAGCAGTGGAGTCATGGAAACAGCATTGGCTGCCTTTGTGCCAAGTGCCACACTGTGCCAGCAGTGGAGTCATGGAAGCAGCATTGGCTGCCTTTGTGCCATGTGCCACACTGTGCCAGCAGTGGAGTCATGGAAGCAGCATTGGCTGCCTTAGTGCCAGGTGCCACACTGTGCCAGCAGTGGAGTCATGGTAGCAGCATTGGCTGCCTTTGTGCCAAGTGCCACACTGTGCCAGCAGTGGAGTCATGGAAGCAGCATTGGCTGCCTTTGTGCCAGGTGCCACACTGTGCCAGCAGTGGAGTCATGGAAGCAGCATTGGCTGCCTTAGTGCCAGGTGCCACACTGTGCCAGCAGTGGAGTCATGGAAGCAGCATTGGCTGCCTTTGTGCCAGGTGCCACACTGTGCCAGCAGTGGAGTCATGGAAGCAGCATTGGCTGCCTTTGTGCCAGGTGCCACACTGTGCCAGCAGTGGAGTCATGGAAGCAGCATTGGCTGCCTTTGTGCCAGGTGCCACACTGTGCCAGCAGTGGAGTCATGGTAGCAGCATTGGCTGCCTTTGTGCCAAGTGCCACACTGTGCCAGCAGTGGAGTCATGGAAGCAGCACTGGCTGCCTTTGTGCCAAGTGCCACACTGTGCCAGCAGTGGAGTCATGGAAGCAGCATTGGCTGCCTTTGTGCCAGGTGCCACACTGTGCCAGCAGTGGAGTCATGGAAGCAGCATTGGCTGCCTTTGTGCCAGGTGCCACACTGTGCCAGCAGTGGAGTCATGGTAGCAGCATTGGCTGCCTTTGTGCCATGTGCCACACTGTGCCAGCAGTGGAGTCATGGAAGCAGCATTGGCTGCCTTAGTGCCAGGTGCCACACTGTGCCAGCAGTGGAGTCATGGTAGCAGCATTGGCTGCCTTTGTGCCAAGTGCCACACTGTGCCAGCAGTGGAGTCATGGAAGCAGCATTGGCTGCCTTTGTGCCAGGTGCCACACTGTGCCAGCAGTGGAGTCATGGAAGCAGCATTGGCTGCCTTAGTGCCAGGTGCCACACTGTGCCAGCAGTGGAGTCATGGAAGCAGCATTGGCTGCCTTTGTGCCAGGTGCCACACTGTGCCAGCAGTGGAGTCATGGAAGCAGCATTGGCTGCCTTTGTGCCAGGTGCCACACTGTGCCAGCAGTGGAGTCATGGAAGCAGCATTGGCTGCCTTTGTGCCAGGTGCCACACTGTGCCAGCAGTGGAGTCATGGTAGCAGCATTGGCTGCCTTTGTGCCAAGTGCCACACTGTGCCAGCAGTGGAGTCATGGAAGCAGCACTGGCTGCCTTTGTGCCAAGTGCCACACTGTGCCAGCAGTGGAGTCATGGAAGCAGCATTGGCTGCCTTTGTGCCAGGTGCCACACTGTGCCAGCAGTGGAGTCATGGAAGCAGCATTGGCTGCCTTTGTGCCAGGTGCCACACTGTGCCAGCAGTGGAGTCATGGTAGCAGCATTGGCTGCCTTTGTGCCATGTGCCACACTGTGCCAGCAGTGGAGTCATGGAAGCAGCATTGGCTGCCTTAGTGCCAGGTGCCACACTGTGCCAGCAGTGGAGTCATGGTAGCAGCATTGGCTGCCTTTGTGCCAAGTGCCACACTGTGCCAGCAGTGGAGTCATGGAAGCAGCATTGGCTGCCTTTGTGCCAGGTGCCACACTGTGCCAGCAGTGGAGTCATGGAAGCAGCATTGGCTGCCTTTGTGCCAGGTGCCACACTGTGCCAGCAGTGGAGTCATGGAAGCAGCATTGGCTGCCTTTGTGCCAAGTGCCACACTGTGCCAGCAGTGGAGTCATGGAAGCAGCATTGGCTGCCTTTGTGCCAAGTGCCACACTGTGCCAGCAGTGGAGTCATGGAAGCAGCATTGGCTGCCTTTGTGCCAGGTGCCACACTGTGCCAGCAGTGGAGTCATGGAAGCAGCATTGGCTGCCTTTGTGCCAAGTGCCACACTTTGCCAGCAGTGGAGTCATGGAAGCAGCATTGGCTGCCTTTGTGCCAGGTGCCACACTGTGCCAGCAGTGGAGTCATGGAAACAGCATTGGCTGCCTTTGTGCCAAGTGCCACACTGTGCCAGCAGTGGAGTCATGGAAGCAGCATTGGCTGCCTTTGTGCCATGTGCCACACTGTGCCAGCAGTGGAGTCATGGAAGCAGCATTGGCTGCCTTAGTGCCAGGTGCCACACTGTGCCAGCAGTGGAGTCATGGTAGCAGCATTGGCTGCCTTTGTGCCAAGTGCCACACTGTGCCAGCAGTGGAGTCATGGAAGCAGCATTGGCTGCCTTTGTGCCAGGTGCCACACTGTGCCAGCAGTGGAGTCATGGAAGCAGCATTGGCTGCCTTAGTGCCAGGTGCCACACTGTGCCAGCAGTGGAGTCATGGAAGCAGCATTGGCTGCCTTTGTGCCAGGTGCCACACTGTGCCAGCAGTGGAGTCATGGAAGCAGCATTGGCTGCCTTTGTGCCAGGTGCCACACTGTGCCAGCAGTGGAGTCATGGAAGCAGCATTGGCTGCCTTTGTGCCAGGTGCCACACTGTGCCAGCAGTGGAGTCATGGTAGCAGCATTGGCTGCCTTTGTGCCAAGTGCCACACTGTGCCAGCAGTGGAGTCATGGAAGCAGCACTGGCTGCCTTTGTGCCAAGTGCCACACTGTGCCAGCAGTGGAGTCATGGAAGCAGCATTGGCTGCCTTTGTGCCAGGTGCCACACTGTGCCAGCAGTGGAGTCATGGAAGCAGCATTGGCTGCCTTTGTGCCAGGTGCCACACTGTGCCAGCAGTGGAGTCATGGTAGCAGCATTGGCTGCCTTTGTGCCATGTGCCACACTGTGCCAGCAGTGGAGTCATGGAAGCAGCATTGGCTGCCTTAGTGCCAGGTGCCACACTGTGCCAGCAGTGGAGTCATGGTAGCAGCATTGGCTGCCTTTGTGCCAAGTGCCACACTGTGCCAGCAGTGGAGTCATGGAAGCAGCATTGGCTGCCTTTGTGCCAGGTGCCACACTGTGCCAGCAGTGGAGTCATGGAAGCAGCATTGGCTGCCTTTGTGTATTTATTTTTTCTGCCTTTCCCTCCCATGAATGAAGAAATCCATGTAAGCCAATGGAGGTTCTTTGCCTCCTGGACAATATTCTGTGTTGTGTATGTTTGTGGGTTCTGCCTTGTCAGTAATGAGTATCTTCTGCAGAGACGTGTGACATCTGCACGTCACAGGTTCGAATCCATGTAGGATCTCATCAGCCGAATAATGACCTATAACTCAAGGTTGAAGAGACTGACTGGATTGGAGTGTGCACTATATTATTGTAGTTTTGGGATATGAAAGAGAGAATTTCTGTCATAGTGAGTAATCTGTGACCTGCATCTGATTGGCTAGGTAGGATGTAAACAGTGGGTGCAGAGTCATCAAGTTTGCCAAGTCCATGTTCGAGTATCTCATCGTGTCCCGCTTGTTCTTTTCATTCTGCTACTTGTAATCTGTTTACCACTTTTTAGGTTTCGCCTAGGCAGCGCTTGTGCCGTCTCTTTGAGACATGCTGTATTCAGGATATGGGCAAGAAGCTCCCCCCAGTTTCCAACCATCTTTTTGATTGGTTCCTGTCATTATCTTTTGTAAATGGTGGCTTTTCATTTGTCAATAGGCTTAGTAGTCCCTCCTTAGTACCGCCTTTTCTCTTCTTGTAACCCCTCGTGAGGACACCCCCTTGTTACATTGGTTGTTACTCGGTATGTTTTAATTACAGCTCGGAGCACTATTTCCTTAAATGGCTTTCTCCTGCCTGCATCGGGCGGGACATGCTCTGCCGCACCGCAATGCTTTTTAAATATTTATTTAACCAGCGCAGCATGTCTCAGCTGGAATAATGGCGCCGCGCTTTTCTTTTGTAAGTTGCAATCGCCGAATGCGGCTGCATGCCTTTTTTCTGTTTCTTTACTTTTCTTACAATGGCGGCACACCCCGCTTTAGCTTTAAACTATCTTAATCTAAAACGCGGTTGCTGCGATTGCTTCAAAGGTAAAGAAATAGGGAGAAAAATGCGTCTCCATACCTTTTCTTTCTATTTCTTTACTCTTGAACCAATCACGGCACCCGCGCTTTAGCTTAAGATGTTTAAAGCTGAAGTGCGGGCACTGCCATTGTAACAAAAGTAAATATATATATTAAGAAAGGGCGTGCGTCCACCATTTATTTTCGATTTATTTTATTTTCTTACAATCGTGGCACCTGCGCTCTAGCTTTAAACATCGGAAGCTAAAGTGCAGGTGGTGCGATTGATTCAAAAGTAAAGAAATAGAAAAAAAAACATTTTTGTCTCCTTCTTTACTTTTGAAGCAGTCACGGCACCCGCGCTTTAGCTTAAGATGTTCAAAGCTAAAGCTTAGAACCAAACCATTTCTTCAGAATCAATTTTAAATTATACAAAACAATCCTGAATGTACCACACCTACAACAAATTAGCAAAAATATATACATTTATTACTTTCTTTGTTTTGATTTGTTGTTTTTCAGAAAAAATAATTCTTAAACACTTTGCACAGTAAATAAATACGGGCTGTGAGACAAAAGAAAACACTAACAATATGAAGACAATTCAATGGGTGATTTTGGTGACAAAAAGTGAAATGATTGACCTTTCAAGTTCAAACACAAAATAATAACATAGATTTCTCTGTCCTTCTCCTGTCTTTCACTCTAGCATGCACTGTCTTTTAAATTTCTAGCTATAGTGAGCCTGGACATAAGACAATTTCACGTCGATGTTTCGACCCTTCTGATATGTGTGTCTGTTGAAACATCAGATAGGGTCTTCCTCAGGACAAAGCAGACTAGCGACAGCCCTTGTTAATTAGATTTTCAAAAACATGAATCTACTCCTCCAAACCCGGATGGAGCTTGTCACAAAAACTCTTTATAGATGAGAATAATCCATGTGCCCCCATTCGTTAATCTGTATTATTTTGGCATCAGCTGTACTCCAACTCTCAGCTGCGTCCTCCACTGGTCATGCGCATCGACCTCCATGGGGTATAAAGGAATTACACTTGTGATTGCTGCAATCCAATCCAATTATGATTGAGATTATCCAAGTCAGTTGGCTGCAGCTACCCGCACCTCCATGTGTTCTCGTTTGCCGGGCATCAATGCTTTCTCTCCTTCCAGCCACAGGGTTGCACAGCAGCTCCGGGTCACGCTGCAATGCAGGCAAATCAAACTTTTTGGGATGGTTAGTAAAGGCTGTTACAAAAGATTAATATCTGGGAGTTCAAGGCAGCATTAAAACAATGATGCTTTGTAAAGAAGAGGATAAGAAATTAGTTCTGAGCAAAGTTATGGAGTGTCATGGAGATGTGCAATTGTAGCAGAAAAGGCAAGTGGAATAGAGCTAGTTCGTGCCTAGGTGTTTACATGACCATGTCTGGGACTTATTTGGTAATGCCTGTTTTTGCCAGCTTGTCTAAAACTGCATTGAAATATTTTATAGCACTTCTGGCCAATTGCATATCTACTGGGTTAAAACATTTCTTTAGTTCCAATGAGCACTATCTAATGTTTAGGCCCGTCTGCTCCCCGACCACTCCCAGCACCAGAACCCCTGGCCCACCGACCATTCACTGCTACTCCAGCTCTGCCCTTCGAGGGTTGGACCCAGTGTGCCGCAGCACCCTCTGCTACACCCGCTCACCCACAGACCCTGAAGTAGCTTTAGACAGCCCCCACTGCCACTTCACGTGCGACCCCATGCAACTATTGTCCCCCACAAAGACCATGCACCGCCAACCCAAACTTCGATGCATGAAACTCAACGTCCGCACCCTGACCAAACACACCATCGAACTCTGGGACACCATCACCAGCACCAAAGTGGTATTCCTCACAGAGACCTGGCTCAAGGACTCCTCAGTCCCTGACATAGCCACTGCCACTATCACCAGCTCCGAAATGACCCAGTGGGTCCGCCAGTCAGACCCGGAGGAGGAATTACTATCATCCACAAGGACACCATCAGACACACCACTTCCGATGAAGCACCTCATCTTCCACCTCAAAGCCAATTACCACCCAACCGTCAGAGTTACCCTCGCCTACAGACCACCATGACCTCAGTCCCCCTCCTGCAACTCCATCCCCGAAATCAGCGCCCCTCTCGCCTTGGAATCCAAACACTACCTCTTCCTCGGTGAACTCAACTTCCACCTAGAAGACCCCTCAGACACCAACTCGGCCATCCTGCTAGACTCCATAGACAACCTGGGCCTCGAACAGATTGTATCAACCCCATGCACACCACCGGCCACACCCTCGACCCCATCTTCACGTCTAGCGACAAAATTCAGTTCAGTCACACTACAATGTTCTCCTGGATGGACCACATCATCTTCCATATTCATATCGCGATCAACCAACAGGCCACCATCACTAAGGCCACCACTGCAGCTGGAGCATCATTATCGGATCCCAATGGACGACCACCCTCAACACCATCCACACATATCCGACGACGTCCGTCAAGCCACTGCTTACCTATCAGAATGGATCACCATTAGCGCTGACTCCATCCCCGCTGTCGAAACCCTCTGCAACAGAAGAAGCAACAAGCATGCCAACTGGTTCTCCCCCGGACTCAAAGCAGAACAACGCAAATACAAACCTCTGGAAAGACAATCGTGCACCAGCAAAGACCCAGGCGACCGCACAGCCTACAAGACGGCCCTCAAGTCCTACCACCACACCATCAGAGAAGCAAAGAAAGCAGCACTCACCACCCTCCTCCAGTCCACCAACTGCACCAAATAACTTTTCCACATCATCAGAGAATTCTTCCCCCAGGCGCCATTGAAAACTCCATCCAGCCCTCCCAGTCCCTCTGCAACTCACTCGCTGACTTCTTCCACACCAAGATTGCACCAAGAACTTCGAACCCCACCTGCCACAACCGGACATCTCTGCTGCTCCCACCATCCTCCCGACCCACTTCCTGACCCACTGGACAACCCTCGACACCGAAACCACAACGGCCATCGTGTCTTCCATTCATTCCGGAGCCCCAACTGAGCCTTGCTCCCACCACGCCTTCAACCTCGGACACAAAGAAATCGGACCCCATTAACCAGTATTGTCAACTTAACACTCAGATCTGCCACATTCCCGGAAACCTGGAAGCACGCTGAAGTAAAACCACTTCAGAAGAAACCCACAGCAGAAACACCCGACCTCAAGAACTACTGCCCCTTCTCGCTCCTCCCCTTCCCATGCCAAGGTTCTGGAGAAAGCTGTCAACCTCCAACTCAGACTACCTGGAATCCAATCTCCTGCTTAACCCCTCCCAACCCAGCTTCTGCTTGAAAACAGCACAAAAAACGCCTTCATAGCCACAACGGAGGATATCGAGCCGTCCTTGACCATGGCGAGTCAGCAGCCATGATCCTCCTCGACCTGTCAGTGGCCTTCGACACAGTCTCCCACCACCTCCTCATCCAAAGACTCCACCACACCGACATCTTTGGCAACGCCCTCAAACTACTATCCTCGTTTCTCATCAGACATACTCAGAGAATCCGCCTCCCGCCGTATATCTCCAACCCCAAGAGCATCATCTGTGGTGTACCCAAGGGCTCCTCACTCAGCCCCACACTGTTCAACGTCTACATGACTGTGCTGGCACCCATCGCTCACAGCCACGGTCACAACATCATCGCCTACAGCAACGTCACCCAACCCATTCTCTCCCTCACCGAAGACTTGGATATCACCGGAATGAACTTTCAGAAGGCCATGACCAGCGTCGCCGACTAGATGAGAGCCAATTGCCTCAAACTTAACACCAACAAAACCGAAGTTTCCTCTTCGGAAGACCACCCTCAGCGTTGGCCAACTACTGGTGGCCCTTTGCCCTCTGACCAACACCCACCCCCTCCACCCACGCTCACAACCTCGGTATCATCCTCAACAGTGAGCTCTCCATGAGACGACAGGTCAACTCTGTTGCCTCCACCCGTTTTAACACATACAGAATGCTCATGAAAAGGCTTCAGATGGATCCCAACCAACACCAGAAGAACCGCCACACAAGCCCTCATCACCAGTCGACTTGACAATGGGAATGCACTCTATGCCTGAACCACCACCACCCTCCTCCTCTGGTGCCTCCAAACAATCCAGAACCCAGCAGCAAGAATCATCCTGGGCCTGCCCAGACGATCCACCATCACCCCGCATCTCCGTAGCCTGCACTGGCTCCCCATCAAGAAGAGATCCCACTTCAAGCTGCTCATGCACGCCTACAAAACCCTCCACAGCACAGGACCAGAATACCTGAACAACTGTCTGACCTTCCACCAGCCCACCAGACACCTGCGGTCCGCCTCCATGGCCCTTGCCACCATCATCCGCATCTATTGCACTAGAGCCGGAGGACTTGCCTGCTCCACCACTGTCCCCCGCATCCATAGCACTAGAGCCGGAGGACTTGCCTGCTCCGACCTCACTGCCAAGGCGTGGAACGACCTCCCCAATCAACATCCAATTTTCTACCTCCCTCGCCGAAGTCAGGAGTGGCCTCAAGTCCTGACTGTTCGAGTAGTACCACCTCACGTATCGCCTGGATACCCCTCTGGGTGATTAGCGCGCTGTACAAATGCTGATTGATTGATTGATTGATTGATAGAAGATGAAAATAAAAATTTGGGCCATTCTATTAAAAAGCCATGACAACAGCAAATTACATGGACCAGTGATGCCTCCAAGAAGGGGCAAAAGCGACAGTTCATGGAGTGTTGAGTGTATTTCCATCGGTGCCTGATCTCGCCTACATCAAATCCGGATTTGATATAGTTAAACAGCGCAGCAAACATATCCATAGAGCGGGGGGGGAATTCCAGCAAGTGGGGTGGCTTACGGAGAGTGGGCTTAGAACTTCCCTCCCATTTTTTAAAGGAAAGATATAGATTTGAAACTTTAGTTTTAAATTAGGTGGCCAGGGCATTACACCCGTCAATGGAGGGTTCAGAGGGAAGTCCATTGGGGTTGGATTCCAAATGAACCCTTATGATGAAAATGAAGTATAACCTTACATGCTGGCAACACTTCCACTCAGAATGAAGCAGGACATAACAAGACAGAGCCATTGAACGCAGCAAACAATGGAGTTGTCAAATGGAGAATAAATACTGAGTAATTCTTCTTCTTAGGGTGACTGAATGATCATTGTCTTTAGTGTCTGGACCTACTCATTTGTGAGGGTCAGAAATAATTTGAGGTCCAGGCTTGAAATATTTGATTGCCTGTTTCCTTCTCAGGTTAGAGGAGAACCTGAGTCCAGACTTCTGCAAAGATCCTGGTCTGCATCCCCCAGAAGAAATCCTGCCTCAGAAAATCCTCAGCACAGCTGTCTGGTGATTAGCTGTGCTGGGGTCTTGGGGCCTAGCCCTCCTGTTGGTTAACATGCCAGACTCGGCTGGAGGTGTTATACATGCCATGGAGCTACTTGTCAGCTGTGTTTAAGTCTGGTCATTTTCACTTGTAAAACACAAAAATAATTCCCTGCTCACATATTTTGTGAGGTTTCACTCTTTCAGTCACTTCATGTATTAAAAGCAGCATTGGCAATGCAAATAATTTATCTTTTGTGTAGTGGGAAGTTTTATACCACGCTTTACAACACAATCAAGGGACAACATGGATAGCAGCACAACCTAACACTAAGTATAAGTAAAGGACCAGTGGCAGCAACAAAAGGAACTTCACACAATTCTCTCACACATATAGGGCAGTACAACACAGGTAGTTAATACACTAAGGAGGCATTGAGAGGCACTAAAGGACTGTTGTATGATTTCCTTAAACAAACATTAATATACAAGAGGTACACAACTTCTGGAAGAAACAACCATACAGCTTCTGAAAATACCATACGTTCACGTTCTCATACAGGTTGATAACTTCCCACCCATCGAATGTGGTGTGCTTCATCAGTGGGCCCCACGTCTAGCGCTGGGAGCCACTGAAGAGTCAAGTCGCTAGTTGTGTCGTCTCCAAGTTATGGGTTCCTTTATGTCGACATTTATGTTATCCCTCTAGTAAACTGTCGGACCTATATTATATTTCTATGTGGTTTATCTACAAATGTTTTTACTGGTGTATCCTTACCACATGATTAAAAAAAATACAATTAAAATAAAGCATTGGGAAAGTCAATAGGTCTCCTCTATGGGCAAGCTATTGACTTTGTCAGTTGGTGGGGTGGTGAAAAGTTGGGTGGTTGTTGATAGTGAATGGGAGGGTGTGTGCTGGTGAAGGAAATGACTTGAAAAAATAAATAAATAAAAAGTGTAATGACCTGCCCTCTGTTGCTTGCATCATAGCTCGTTTTTGTTTTAAAGCAAATGGAGAGAGGTGCTTGGGAAGGAGCACCAGATCGGGGCATGGGGAAGGGTGAAGAGTAAGTAGCATAGAGAGTGTAGAGCCCTGGAAGCTGCATCTGGGTCAGGCGAGGGGGGCCTGAACAGCATAATAGAGTGGAAATAGGCAACTTAATGGTTGAGGATTTGTTCAAGTGTTCCTCAACTGGAGTTACACCAAAGTAATTGGCTTTACTCATACAGGCGGAGGTTGCAATGCCGAAGAAGCACAGCTTAAATGCGTATTTATCTTGGCAGACCTTCTGACCCATCTGATATCCGCTAAAAGCTTCTCATAGCACAATACCTTGATAAGCCCCTTGACACCACACTGACCAAAGCAGGTAATGATGCACCTCCCCTTGCAATCGGAGAACAATAACCAAGATACACACTTGTACTGAGTGCTGACTGAGTTCATATCTTGATTTGCCAGTGGTACAGTCGGATCACCCATCGTATTTTTGTTTTGCGTTACTCGTCCTTTATTTTATTCTAAGAGCTGCGCTTTAAATGGGTAGGTTCTGTCCGGCACTGAGTACCTGCAGTTCTTCGATTTGAAAGGGATATTACCTGCACTTCTAAGTACTGTTGCCATACATTTAATGGAAGAGTACAGCACTTCTTAGGAGCAAACCGGTATTCTAAAAAGTAAGTACTGGCACTTCTATATTTCCATTTAAAATACTGAGTCACAGTCTAAATCTATCGTTTGACGAGAGTGGGCATGATCAAGTTCAGCACATGTTTTCACGGTGCCTAGATAACCTTACCACTTGTATTGGAATGTGTAATGATGAAACAGGGAGACATATGGAGCTTGAAGAGCACTGTTTATGCACCACCAGTCTGCATAAAACCACGGACTGTACTTAAAGCATCTGAAAAAGTCAATTCATTTCACTAATCATTCTTGCCAAAGCAATGCCACTGTACTTGCACTGTGTAGCCCACCTCATGTATTAATATTGTATTCCTTAGCTTACGTCTTGTATAGCCAAAGTGTCACTCTTCAGCCCCCTTGTAGAGTGGCTGCCATGGTGCCAGGCAGAGCTAACACTCAGCAGAGTCGAGGTTCTCGCTACCCACAGGACTCGATCCCTCTTCTAATCTGGGGGCTGCCGCGCTCATGGTCCACAGTCTCCACACCAGCAAAACATAACGGTCTAAACCCTTACTCTCCTTGAGGCAAGGTGAGTTTTCTAGGTCTTTCGTAAGGGTTTTTAAACTAAAAGAATCCCCAAAAGAGTAATCACAAGCCTTACTCACCCCAACAACTTACAGCACTATCACCTGTGCCGCCATACGCAGCAGGGCACATTAATGCTCTTTTTTTAGTACCGTCGGACCTTAGGAAGCAGTGATGTATACCATGACGTATACCATGACAGGGTACAGGCCGGGTGGCTGAATTCATTTGAAAGCACCAAGCGCTGTAAAATTGCATGGGCAGCGAGGTACGAGTCTCGGCATCGGCTCAAAAACATGTGAATCTGAGTAAACCACCTAATCGTCCCTTGAAAACATGAATCCTGTTAAGCGCTCCAATACCTTTGGGTCGAGTTCGAGCTGAAGGGAAAAAAAGCACCAGACGCAAGGGGGAGTGGGAGGGGCTGCAATGCCTCATGCACTCAACGGAAACCTGGCAAAACAGCATTGCAAATAATTTCTTTTTAAAACAAGCAGCGACCTGGGGGTAGGTAGGGATGGGCATGCAGCGACATGGGAGGAAAAAATGCTGCATTCAAATGCAAGAAGCTACAGGTGCCGAAGCTGAACACAGGCAAACCATAACACAATCAGGAAAAAAAGAAAAAAACAGTCCAAAAAAACAAAAAAAAAACCAACCAAATCGTGAAGATACAGTACTTGGTCCCTGCTCTGTGGGAGGTAACAAAAGATGAAAAAGGAATGACAAAGAGGAAGTATTCACCAATAGCAACCAAGCATTTTCGAAGGATAATCCAACTAACAAATAAAAAGCAATGATGGGATTTAATCCCACAAAGTGTATACAACAGGTCTCCAGACAGCGCAAGCGCTGTTGAGGCTCAACTTAAAAAAAGAGTACCGAGCAATGAGCCCGGATTTCTCTTTTTCATCAACATGTTTCGGTGTTCAAATTTTGTCCCTAGTGGGTGACATGTCTTCCTAACAACAATAGGTATCTCACATCAAATATGGTGAAACAATTCCTCGTTCATTTGGCATGTTCACCAGCATCATATAAAGGGGGCAGAAGCATACATTGCAAACTTTCCTAGATTCCATTCTTTGGATGTGCATGCTATTTGTGAGGCTTTTGGCATGCCCACCATGTTTCACATTGCAAGTCCCTGTCATCATAGCCTGGGCTATGAAATAGACCATGCCTACGCTGCCAGCCACCCTCGCATCTGATTGGGTGTGGGTGGTGACCAAGCATAGGCCTTGAGACTGTGAGCCAAGTCCAATACAACCAAGCTTCTCCTACCTCACTGCCAGCGACAATAGGGCAGTGGTAGTGAGGGGGGGTGATGGCGAGGTGGTATAATTCTCTGCAGCTCCGCCTATGGTGCATTCTGTCTGGAAAAGCAGCTCCGCTGGGTAGAGCAGCTACTAACTCAGCCTGGACCTCCCGCCTTACTGCAAGTGTTGCTAACTTCTGTTTTATTTATAGTTGAGGTGCAAACCTTTAACGAAAACAAAACTGTAAATTGGATTCCTTCACTTCAACACATTAGATTAAATCACTGCACTAAGTGGCCTTTATTAAAGTTGGTGAACCACACCCTTTCTGCCCCAACAATTGTATTAATGACTCAAGGGGCAATTCAGCTGTCTTGCTCCTCCTATATAAGCCCTTAATTTTTATAGATGGAGCAACATTATGGTTTATTAAACCGCATACAAAATAGTTTTTTGTGCATTCTGAGCTGAATTATTTCTAGGTTCTTTCAAAAGAGATGATCTTGTAAAAGGAGGTACAGTGAAAAAATGTAATTGCCCATGGTCGTACAGGTTGGTTCAGCTACGACGCCATGATTGAAACCAGGATCTCTAAGTCAGGAACCCGGCTATATCTAAGGTTTACACATTACATCTTCCCTGTTTCTCTGCCTCTGCTGTTCAGCCAGTGAGAGTAGAATGTTAGTGTGAATGGTGATGTCCTTGGAATGTGAGCAGAGGGAGTCGGTGGCAGCTTCCTCCCGAGCTCGTTTGGTGGCTCAGGTGATTACATGCACGCGCTCTGACCTGGTGCATTTTTAAACACTTGAACTTATATGAAGGGGACATTTTAACCAGCTGTGCACTACGGTGATTGCTACTGTATTTGCGCTTCTTAGCGCTTGCCTTACCTGGAAGGGTATCGCCTGAACTCAGTGACCTGTCCCACCCGCCCTGGTCCGACGCGGTAACTAGTACCGTTGCGCGGAGGGCGTGGTGGGTAGAGTCAGGCACTTCCGGTTTGGTGGGTCAGCGTTCTAGCTGCAGGGGGAAAACCGGCCATAAATTTCACATGCCCCAGCGACCGCGCAGCGGACGCGCGCCAAAGGCAAGCCCGTCTGCGCCCGTCCGCGGCCGGATGGGGCCTGGGGCCAGGACCCCTGGAGGAATTCAGGTAGGCTTATCCTACTCTCGTCAGGAGTTGCTCGATTTGTGCACTAGTATTGAGTATAAATGTAGGCATGGTGTGGATCTCTATGCGGGAGGCTGTATGAATAAGTGCAGATATTGCGGATACTCATTTAGCCACTGGATACGTCCTGGAGGATCCAATAGGGAGTTGAGATGCGCATTAATTAATTGCAGGTCTCTAAAAAAACATAGTATGGAAGTACGCGATTTACTTGAGGATAGCAAGTTGGATGTCCTTTTTATTACAGAAACTTGGCTAGATGAAGATTCAGCCCCTGAAGTGCTGGAAGCTCTCCCTCCGGACCATGGGATATACAGGTTAGATAGACCATGCGGGAGGGGGGGAGGGATCGCGATTATCTATAAGAGCGATATTAAGTGTACTATGGAGTCGGCTTCTGTATCCGATAGTGAAGCGGGTACCTTTTCCATTACTGTTTCTAACAATTATATAATTAAAGGTCTTCTGGTGTATAGACCGCCTGGCGGAAGTAGTCGCCATTTTGCGGCTAGTCTCACACAAAATATATTGCCCTCTGCTATGCGGTATGAGAAACTCCTACTGTTAGGAGATTTTAATTTGCACTTCGACGATGCCTCGAATATCTTGGCCCAAGAGGTTCGTCACGATTTGCTAACCCTGCAATTAGCATTAAAATCTGAGTTACCCACACATCAGCTCGGACATATACTAGACTCCATTTTTTGTAATTGGGACACCCTTAAAATTGATCCTCCTAAACCTATGGTTTGGACAGATAATTTTAGTGCCATTCCAAATTAGGTGCCCCAAGAGAAATAATCCAGGGAAAGGGGAGGCACTGTTAAAAAGCAGAGGAAATGGGCCAGGTTCTCCCCAGAAGATTTTAGGGCCAGTTTGATGCGGGGGGGCCACCAGAAGGACTTGGCTTAACCACTGATGGGGCCTGTGAAGCATTGGACCTCCGCATTCAGCTTGCCCTTGATAAAACGGCCCCCTGGTCCAACAGGGGACCCATGCGGTGAACTAAATCCGCAGCGTGGTTTAATGACGATTTAAAAATGGCTAAGGCTGGCTTGCAAGCGCCGTGAAAGAACTTGGAGAAAGGGGTACTTGCTGGACCACGAGAGGGCGTACAAACTGAGTCTTAGAGGGTATCATGCCTTGATAAGAAAAACTCGCTCAGCGTATTACACGGAGCGGATTGACAAGGCAGACTGCTCTGCTAAGGAACTCTACGTGGTCTACAAAGAGATATCCTCACTGGCATCAATTGGAGAACAAGTGGTGACCTCTGAGCAATCCTGTAATCAGATTGCTGATTTTTTCCGCAGCAAGGTGCAGGATATTTACTCTACTTTTCCTACTGAGGCTAGGGCCTATTCCGGTGTCGGAGAGCAGCCGGGGGAGGGACCTTTGGAAACGGACAGCTTGTGTGCATTTACGGTCCCGGATGAGGATTTATTGATCAAAGTAGCTGGAGGTGTAAAATCTGGCTCTCCTAGACATCCGGCTCCAGCTAAAATCTTAAGAGGCAACATGGAGACGCTAGCGCCGTATAACAGGCATCTTCTTACATTGTCCTTTGAATCTGGTAGGGTACCGACAGTTTGGAAACAAGCTGTGGTGCTTCCATTGAAGAAGAAAACCCAGATTAGCGTAACTCAATTGAGTAACCTACGACCTATTTCACTCCTTCCCTATTTTGCTAAAATAGCGGAAAAATTGGTCAATCAACAACTCTCGGCACATATTGAAACTCGCCGACTTCTGCCTTCCACTCAGGCAGGTTTCCGTGCCCTCCATTCTACAGAGTCGGCGTTACTCTTCTCCACGGAGATGTTGTGGAAACATGCAGATGAGGGTCAGACAGCGGCACTGATTCTTCTTGATTTCAGTGCCGCGTTTGACACTGTGGCACATCACACTCTGCTACAGTGTCTGAGGAACGGCGGAGTGGTTGGGAAGGCTTGGCTATGGCTGGAATCCTTTCTCCTCTAGCGTAATTTTTGTGTCGAGCAGGGGCCTTATAGGTCAAAGGCTATCGCCCTGAATCAGGGAGTCCCGCAAGGCTCTAGTTTGAGCCCCACCCTATTCAACCTTTGTTGCTCCGGTGGCATTGATCACGGAGAAAGATGGAGTGGATGTGGTGACTTATGCTGATGACACACAGCTGGTTGTGGCTTTGTCACAGCCAGCTGAGCATGCAGCCAGCAGGTTTGCGTCTTGTCTCCAGGACCTGGCCAGCTGGATGTCAAACAACTGTCTAAGATTAAATGGGGACAAGACGGAGGTGCTAATTGTTGGCAAGTCTCCTTCTGTTTGGACATCTGCATGGTGGCCTCAGACCCTGGGCCCTCTACCTGTACCTAAGGATCAGGTTAAGAACTTCGGTATTTGGATTGACTCGGAGATCTCTTTTGAGTATCATACCAGACGTGTGGCCGGAATTTGCTTTGGCATTCTACGCAGCCTGAGGAAGACGCTCGACTTGCTCCCGTTGTCAGCTAGGAGGGCCCTGGTCCATGCCCTAGTTACGTCCAGGCTGGACTACGGGAATGCCCTATACTTGGGCGCGAAGGCAAGGTGTCTCCAGCGACTGCAGCATATCCAGAATGCTGCCGCATGCCTGGTATTGATGCTGCCCAGAAGATCTTCCTCCAAAAAGGCCTTGGAGACGTTGCATTGGTTGCCAATCAAGGAGCGCATCCAGTTTAAAGCTCTCTGTATTAGTCATCGGATTGCTCAAGGGAATGGTACGAGCTTCCTGCGGAACTTGCTTACCCCGTACAAGCCCACTCGGCTTCTGCGGTCTCAGGGTGCCGGCTTAATGTGCATCTCGAAGACCAGTAGGGCCAGAATGGGTGGTAGATCTTTCCGCCTTCTGGCGGCTCGCAGATGGAATACTCTTCCCCTCAGGCTCCGTATGGAGCCCACGGAGGCTGTCTTTCGGAGGGAACTTAAAACATATCTGTTCCCAAGGTGTTAGATGGCGGTAGGTTTGGGAGCTGTATGTGGGGATTGCTGAGGCCACTGAATAGTGTGGGGACACACTGGTTAGTGTAATCAGGCACCGTATAAATTCAGAATTATTATTTATTTTATTTAATGTGTGGTATGCTGTGAGTGGGACTGTCAGTTGTATCCTGGGCTGAGCAGCAGAGAGGCTGCTCCTGGTGGGCTTTGATTACATCTTTACCGGAACACCTATCTAACTATCTAAGAATAATAAACTTATCATCTGTAACCTCACTTAGACTACTGGAACTCCTTACCTACGACACAACCGACCCGCAGTTCGTTTTCGCCCTTGGTCTCACAAAAGCTTTTGACTGGCCTGGGCATGTTATTCAAGTGCATTCTGAACACCTTCTGCTTTTTCGTTAGATGGGACAACAGTAGTGAGAACACCCCTTCTTCACAGAACAGGTGCCCCTTGTGCTGAAGTAGTGCAAGCATCCCTTCTTCGAAGGACGTGTACATCTCAAGCTTTCCCAATCACAGGAGCGGTGCAAATCAGGCAGCATATACACCCCACAGGCCGCTCTTTCTGCGTGCAGGGCTCATTGATTGAAATGAGTCTCTAATAAATGTTTACACTTGGCCGGGGCCCAGCGAGCCAATGGCGTTGTCTCCAGCAGGCTGGGTCCATTAATAAGGCGAGGGGAACAGGCGTTTATTTGTTCATGATTGGATTTAAATCACCAATTATGACTTAGACACAGTTCTCTCCGCTGCCTGTCTGCCAGAAACATGTTAAAAGCTTAATTAATCTGAAAGGGAAGAGGAGGGCGTGTCCGTTGCTTCACCACCCAGGCACACGGCTCACCCGCGGCAGCGCCGGGATCCGCGCCTTCCTCATCATCGTCATCAGAATAAACACATGACTTCAGGTTTTAATTTCGAGCTGTCACAATATTTGGAAGGGGGGGGGGCAGCTCTTGTCTCGAGCTGCAGTCATCTGGGCCCCACAGGCGGCCTCTTATTGGCTGCGTTTCTGCTTTGCTGCAGATCACACGGAAGGGAAGAGAAAAGCGCCGTGTGGACGGATATTCATTTCAGTCTGTATTTTAGAATCCATGTTTTGTAAAAGATGTCTTTGATTTCTGTAAACCTTAAGAGCAGAACCGTGAGTCAGACCTTCTCATTGGTACTTTCTCAGGGTCACCTAATTATATTGTGATGTAGGAGTGAGTGGGCGAAATTCATGTAATTCTGTGTAGCACAATCACAGAATTCTCCAAAAATGCATCCTTATTTCGAGAGAAGAGGAATTCTGCATTTAGCATTGTTTTCTTAGCGCAAAATTACCCTCTTGCTTCCAGTTCTGTTCAAAATATTTTATTAGAATTTTTGATAATAGAGAACATACAAAAAAGAGCTCCGAAACAGGTACAAACTTTAATTAAAAAAATACAGTAAGGATAAAGATAAACATTCTAATTTATAAATTAGATATTTAAGATTATAACTCACACAACTGCAAGGAACTCTTCAACATCGTGAAAGAGCTCTCCAACCCCAACGCCGGAAACAACGACATCACCCCATCGCAAGACCTCTGCAATTCCCTCGCCTCCTACTTCCACAACAAGATCGCGGACATACACAACAGCTTCAGCATTCAACCATCGCACACAACGACCGCTGCAACGCCGCCCACCACCACCCTCCGCGCCTGGACTCCGATCAGCACCGATGACACCGTCCGCATGATGAACTCCATCCACTCCGGATCTCCGACCGACCCCTGCCCTCACCACGTCTTCAACAAGGCCGACGCTGTCATCGCACCCCACCTGCGGGACATCATCAACACCTCCTTCGACACCGCCACCTTCCCGGAGAGCTGGAAGCACGCCGAACTCAGCGCTCTACTAAAGAAACCAACAGCGGACCCCACCGAACTCAAGAACTACCGCCCCATCTCGCTCCTCCCGTTTCCAGCCAAAGTCATCGAGAAGACCGTCAACAAACAGCTGGCCGCCTTCCTCGAGACGAATGGATCCCTCGACCCCTCACAGTCTGGCTTCCGAGCCAACCACAGCACCGAGACCGCCCTCATCGCTGCCACCGATGACATCCGAGCCCTGATGGACAACGGAGAAACAGCGGCCCTCATCCTCCTAGACCTCTCCGCGGCATTCGACACTGTCTGCCACCGCATCCTAGTGCAGCGCCTCAGCAACGTCGGAATTCAGGAGAAGGCACTGGAATGGATCGTCTCCTTCCTCGACGGAAGAACACAGAGAGTCCGTCTACCACCGTACAAGTCAGAGGCCACCGAAGTCATCTGCGGCGTCCCTCAAGGATCCTCGCTGAGCCCCACCCTCTTCAACGTCTACATGAGCCCCCTCGCGCCCATCGCACGCCAACACAACCTGAACATCATCTCCTACGCCGATGACACCCAGCTGATCCTCTTCCTGACCAACGACCCCGCCGCTTCCAGAGTCAACCTTCACGAAGGGATGAAAGATGTAGCCGAGTGGGTGACGACCAGCCGCCTGAAACTGAACTCAGACAAGACGGAAGTCCTCATCCTGGGCTCCTCGCCCTCCGCCTGGGACGACTCCTGGTGGCCCCCCGCCCTGGGCACCGCACCCACACCGACAGACCACGCACGCAACCTGGGCTTCATCCTGGACTCCTCCCTCTCCAAGACCAGACAAGTCAACGCCGTCTCCTCGTCATGCTTCAACATCCTGCGCATGCTACGGAAGATCTTCCGGTGGATCCTCACCGAGACCAGCCACATCTCCGGACATCTGAGAGACCTGCACTGGCTCCCCGTCAACAAGAGAATCACCTTCCGTCTCCTCACCCACGCACACAAAGCCCTACACGATCAAGGCCCGAGCTACCTCAACAACCGCATCAACTTCTACGCTCCCAAACGCCACCTCCGATCAGCCAGTCACGCCCTCGCCGCCGTCCCGCGCATCCGAAGAACGACAACAGGAGGAAGGTCCTTCTCCCACCTGGCCGCCAAGACCTGGAACTCCCTCCCGACCGACCTGCGCCTGACCCAAGACCACCTCTCCTTCAGGAAGAAGCTGAAGACCTGGCTGTTCGAGCAGTAGCAGCACCCCCCCCCCCCCAGCGCCTTGAGACCCTCCGGGTAAGTAGTGCGCTCTATAAATGTCCTTGATTGATTGATTGATTGATTGATTGATATTTATTTTTTGCTAATTTTATCTGTATTTATCCATATTTATTTTGGAATATGTGGAAACATTAAGCTGAAATTAGTATATTTCCACATTTATTTAACCGATAAGTATGCAGTTTTGCTTGAATGTCTGCCAAGTTTCAGTGCTGTGAACACCCACCGAAGATAAATCAGTGCACTCATATGAAAATATACAAGTTTCAGTATCAACCTTGTGCATATCTACTGCTGTTAAAGCCTCTACTAAAAGTCCTTTCTTTTTTAACCCCCTTATCTATTAATCCACACATCTATTGGCCTGGCAGTCATAGCAGACAGTATTTAGAATTACTCAAAAAGCAACTCAATTTTCGTTTTTATCCACATTTTAAAATAAATACAGACAAGAAAATAAAAAATTTAGCCCCGCCGAGACCCATTGTGGCGAAGCTTTTTCATTATAGAGACCGGGACGCTATCCTGCAGGCCTCGCGGGTGAAGGGCCCGGTGGCCTTTGAGAATGCTACGGTGAACTTTTACCCGGACTTTTCCCAACAGGTTCAGAGACAACGTATGGAGTTTCGTGGTGCCAAGAAACGTCTCCGGGATCGGGGCCTACGTTACGCCATGCTCTTTCCCACTAGACTCCGGGTTGAATACAATGAACGTACCCTTTTCTTTGATCGGCCAGATGCTGTTAATGACTGGCTGGACTCATTGCCTGACCGTCCTCCTGAGACAGACTCCGCCGCTCACCCTGGCGGTGCCGAAGGTGGTGTGGAGATCTAACTGTTCGGCTCTTCTGTCTTATTTTGAATACATTCTCAGGAGTGTTGGCCGGCGTCCCTCTACATTGTGATCATTCTGTCTTTTCGTTTGTTATTTTTGTTCTTGCTGAGGTCGGGGGGTGGATGGAACGGAGACATTTCCTCCTCCGGGGTCTTTGTGTAGAATAGGGGTTCTTGGGCGACAGGCACACTGCAGGTTGGGGTGGCTCTTTAGCTTTTTGCAGGGGTGCAGGGTGGGGGGTGTTTCTCTTCAGTTTGGGGGAGGGGGGTTGGGAAGTTTTTTCTTTTCTGTGTGTTGTTTTCAAGGCGATTTGCTCCTGTGTTTGCTGCTGTTTCTGATGTCTAGCTCATGGACGGGGGGTCTTGGCTCGGGTGGTTGGGATGGGGGGTAGAGGGTTGAAATTTCTTTCCTGGAACGTTAATGGCCTGGGAGATCGTATTAAGCGCAGTGTGGTCTTAAAATGTATACGACGTTTGTCACCGGACATTGTTTTCATGCAAGAAACCCATTTGATTGGTAATGTTTGTTATGCAATGAATAGATGGGGCTACCGCCTTGTGGCGCACTCAGGGTTTACCTCCGGATCTAGGGGTGTGGGTATTCTTGTTCGAACCTCCCTCCCCCTGGCTATTGATGAGGTGATTCATGATGACCGTGGGAGATATACTGTCCTGGTGGGTAGATATGAAGGCCGCACCCTATCTCTCTTCAATATTTATGTTCCCCCGGGTTTGCAGGCCTCTACTTTTACTGACTTGGGCCGTGTTCTGTTGGATCTCCCTGATGGCACTCTCTTTCTTGCCGGTGATTTTAATTCGGTGCTTTCCGGCCTTCACGATCGCCATCCCCCTAGAGATACCCCGCAGGCTCAGCAGTGGTTGGGTGGGTTTTTAGATACCTTTGGCCTTGTGGACTGCTGGCGACTGTTGCATCCTACTCAACTCCAATACACCTTCCATTCTGGGGCCCATGGCAGTCTGTCCCGGCTGGATTATTTCCTGATGCCCGCAGCCCAATCATCGGCGGTTCGTGAGATTTTACACTTGCCGAGGGGTATTTCTGATCACTCGCCGCTCTGGCTTCGTTTCGAGGTTGGGGTAGAGGCGGCGGGCCGAGTGGCTCCCATTAACCCTTGGTATCTTTCCTCCCCTGAGACTCGTACCCTCTTGCTCAAGTCCATGGATTCATATTTCCTGGAAAATGAGGGGTCGGTCTCTTCGGCTGTGTCCCTGTGGGAGGCTTTTAAAACTGTGATTCGTGGACAGGCCCTTTCCTTGATTGTTGAAGCTAAGAGGGCAGGGAGGAAGGAGGTGGTGGACCTTGAGGGGGAGATCTCTGCTTTGGAGGACGAGTTGGAATCTGGTGTCACGCCTGACAAACTCCATGCCCTGGGTCTAAAACAGTTTGCATATAAATCTTTGGTCACTGACGCTGCAAAGGTGATGTTTCGTGAGCAGCAGGGCAGATTGTACGATGTGGGTGACAAAGCGGGCAAACTCCTAGCGTGGTTGGACAAGAAGGAAAGAGTTAATCGTGTGGTGCCCGTGATTCAGTCTGCGAGTGGTGAGAATGTGATAGATCCGACCGCCATTGTTGATCGTTTTGCGGAATATTTCCGTGTGGTATATGCTCCCGTGTCTGTGAGGGATGTTGCCGACTCCCGCCTTCTTCTGCGTGATATCGCTTTGCCCTGTGTCACCGACTTGGACCGTATTGCTTTGGACTCCCCTTTTACGAATGATGAGATAGCCAATGCAGTTCGATCGCTCCGTTCGGGCAAAGCATTGGGCCCGAACGGTTTGCCTATTGAGTTGTACAAATTATGCCCCGATAAGGTGGCGCCGTATCTCCGCGCCATGTTTCTAGAATCTCGTGAGCGGAACATGCTTCCCTATGATCAGCGTCTGGCGACAATCGTCGTCATTCCCAAAGAGGGTAAACCGCGTGACCTCTGTTCCTCGTATAGGCCCATATCCCTATTGAATGTTGAACCTAAGGTGTTGGCTAAACTTTTGGCGACCCGTCTCCTTTCGGTTCTTGGGGAGTTGGTCCATCCGGATCAGTCTGGCTTTATCCCGCATCGCAACACTGCTCTGAATTTACGTCGCCTCCACGGCGCGCTGGCGAGGGCGGGGCTTTTGACTGAACCGGCCATTTTGGCGTCCCTGGATGCCTCCATGGCCTTTGATACTGTGGAGTGGCCCTATTTATGGGCGACACTTGAGAAATTTGGATTCGGGTGCGAGTTTATTAGCTGGATTAGGCTGTTGTACGCGGAACCTCTGGCGCAAGTTGTAGTTAACGGTAGAGTGTCGGCCCCCTTCTCCTTGGGCAGGGGTACCCGTCAGGGTTGCCCCTTGTCCCCTCTGTTGTTCGCGCTCGCTCTTGAACCGTTGGCGGCCTGGCTCCGTTGGGAACCGTCCCTTAAGGGTATTCGTTGGGCCCCGGACTTCGAAGACCGCGTCTCGCTTTATGCGGACGACATCCTCTTGTATCTTACTTCCCCTCGCAAGTCTTTATCTGTTTTATTTGACGTTCTTGCGTCCTTTGGCGCTAACTCAGGCCTCGTCATCAACTGGTCTAAATCCTGTGTATACGTTTTATCTGGTATCTTGCCTCCGTTGCCGAGTAGACTTCCTCTTCAGGTGGTCCGGGATGGTTTCAAATACTTGGGGGTGTTCGTTACCTTGGATCCGTCCCTTCGTTTTGATCGTAATCTCCTCCCCCCGTTGCTTAGGCTCCGTTTGGACGTTGCCCGCTGGCGCAAACTTCCCCTGTCTCCACTGGGTCGGGCGGCCCTGTTTAAGATGATGTCACTACCGCGGTTTCTCTACGCTCTCCAGAATTATTATGATCCTATCCCCAAGACCTATTTTCGGGAGATTGAGAGCCTTCAGAGACAACTTATTTGGGATGGGCGACCGCGCATTGCTCTCGCGAAACTTTCCATCCCATGGTACGATGGGGGCATGGCGCTCCCCGATATTAAGAGATACTACTGGGCTTCCCATCTGTCCGCTATTAATCACGCTATGTTCTCTCCGGGTCGTAATCCGGCGTTTGAGATGGATAAACTTCAGCTTCCGGGAGGTGATTTTAATAGAGTACTCTATTCTCGCTCCGCTGGGCGCCATCTTGACTGCTTTGACAGTGTGGCGTGCTGCGAATGTGAGCCTGGGCTGGGAGGATCGCTTGACGTTGGCGACGCCGCTTTATGCTTCGGAACGTCTGGGCGGTCTTTGGTCTTCCAAGGGTTTTGACCGTTGGGACTTGATTGGGATCTCTAAAGTGGGGGATGTATATTCTAAGGGTTCTGTGCGCCCGTTTCAGGCCCTCCAGGCTGACTACGGCCTGAGTAGTCGGGAATTCTTTCGTTATTTACAGATCAGGCACGCTTTGGTTTCGGTGTTTGCCCCTGGTGAGATTCCGCCTGACTCTTCCCCACTTGAAGACCGTATCCTTGACGGACATCTTCCTGATAGCACTATCTCCCTGATCTATAAAAAGTTGATCAACAATCGGACTGACTTATTGGCCCGACTTCGGGAACAGTGGATGGGGGATGGGTTGGAACTTGATGATGAGGATTGTCAATCGGCCCTCTCCTCTCCGAAGGAGGTGGCTATACCGGCTCGACTCCGTCTGGTCCAATTGAAGATCCTTCATCGGGTGTACGTTACGGGACCGCGACTGATGGTGATGGGCTTTTCCTCCGATGGACTGTGTAAGCGTGGATGTGGTTTGCGTGCTACTTTCCTGCATATTCTTTGGGAGTGCCCGATGGTGGCTGCTTATTGGGTGGCTGTGCTTGATCTGATGACTGTGGTGACGGGGATGTCCTTGCGACCGGAACCTCGTCGCTGTCTTTTGAATGTTTGGGAGCCCACGGACTATTCGGTGGCACAGACTAGATGGGCCACCCTGGGCTATATGATCGCGAAGCGAGATGTTGCGCAACTCTGGGGGGCCTCCAGGCCCCCTGCCCTCTCGCAATGGGAGGATAATATGGATTGGTCCATGTTCCGTGAGAAAACTGTTTATGTGGCCAGGGGTAGACCCAGGGCATGGGTGAAGGTGTGGGGTCAATGGAACGAATACCGTGGCGACATTTGTACTCCTCCCCTTGTGGACACTATCGAGATTACCCTATCTCCCTAGGCTGGCGTTCCCGGACTCTTCATATAGGGACTGAGCTGGTGTCACCGGCTCTTCCCCCCTTCTTCTTCCTGATCTCTGCCCCCCTCCCCCCCCCCCCCGCTCCATACTCCTTAGTGCTTAGGATATTATTACTGCACCTCCGCTGCTGTCCCCCCCTTACGTCCCTTGGGCTGACCTTCAGTGATACACTCTCGCCTTTTTGTATGTTTGTTCTTTCATATATATAAAACCTGTTTTGGTCCTGTATATAATGTGGAGTATTGCATTGTTGATTGACGGTTACCTCTGCGGGCTTATGTGATATGTCTCTCCTCCTTTTTAGCGGCTGGCCCGTGTGGTTGTAGGCCCATCCTTGTACATTTCTGCTTGCTCAAATAAAGGTTTTTAAAGAAAAAAAAATAAATAAATAAAATAAAATAAAAAATTTCTGTCTGTATTTATCTGTAAAAAATCAGTAAAAACAGAAAACAGGGAGCCTTAATTATAAAGGACCTACAAAACAAAATGATATCACCGCAATGAAAAATAAAAAGGACAATAGCATAAATGTATAATAATAGTTTACCGAGCTACTAAGCTAAAAGTAAAACCATAAATAGATATTTCTAAACTAGTACATACAAGGGATTCAACATTAAATAGTCATTAATTGGTTTCCAAAAGTTTTAATAGTTTGGATTATTATGAATAATACCAGATAAAGTAAAATTAGCACCTTTTCCTGTGAAAATAATCCAAGCCCACCCTGAATGTCTTGCTTCCATTTCTGAATGTAAGAAGGCATTTTGCGCTACGAAATCAATCAATCAATCAATCAATGACACTTGTAAAGCGCGCTACATACCCGTAGGGTCTCAAGGCGCTGGGGGGGGGGGGGGGGGGTGCCGCTACTGCTCGAACAGCCAGGTCTTCAGCTTCCTCCTGAAGGAGAGGTGGTCTTGGGTCAGGCGCAGGTCGGTCGGGAGGGAGTTCCAGGTCTTGGCAGCCAGGTAGGAGAAGGACCTTCCTCCTGTAGTCGCTCTTCGGATGCGGGGGACGGCGGCGAGGCTAATTCAACAAAACATGAATAGCGAGCGCATTTAGCGCCAGTTTCTTAGCGCATAATCCACCCTCGCATTCAAAATGGCCACAAGGATGCATTTTGCACTCAGAATATAGCACTAAATGCAACAGAACCCAAAACAGCAGCCCGAGCAGTCGCTTGCTCTCGTTTAGTGTGCTCTTGCAGTAGGACTTTTTTCGTACAAATGTTTCTTAACCACGTGAGCAGGTGTAATCGCATTGTTATCAGTAATTCTGCTTCAAAGAGTAACGCAGAACTACTGAAATGACTCCAGTTACTGCGGTGGAATTGAAATTCTGCCCATGGCTATTGTATTGTATTTTTTATAATTTGAGCGGAAAGGTGGATATATATATATATATATATATATTCACTGAAAAAACCATAGGTTATAGACCATATATAGTTAGGAATTAGCATTTACAAAACCTTGAAAATTCATTGAAAAAACCATAGGTTATAGACCATATATAGTTAGGAATTAGCATTTACAAAACCTTATTTTACTCACACAAAACCATTGAAATTCCATATATAGTTAGTTGCACTAACTATATATCGCGCACCCGCAATCCACTGCTGATGATGTCACATATTACATCATTCATGACATGGTCAGTGACATCACTGATGACATCACTGATGACATCTCAAATGACATCACTGATGACATCACTGATGACATCTCAAATGACATCATCTAGTGTCTGTGTGTTTTTGTAAAGTTTAAATATGTTTTACATATTGAAGAATGAGTGGATGTATGGAAGACTGAGTGTGTGTGTGGCTGGCTGGGAGGTGTGTGACTCTGTACATATCAATGTGTACTTGTATCAGTGATTGTATAAGAGAGTAAGTATGTGTTAGTATATGTGTGAAAAAGTATGGTGTTCTGTGTTTAACTGTATAGATGAGGAAATCGAAGTGTGATTGATTCTTCACAGGACTGACTAGGTGTATGAGTGCATATGATAGTGTTGTAATAATGAGTGACTGTATGTATGAGTGATTGTATGGGTGAATGAGTGAATGTGTGTGTAGACGTAGGAATCAGTGAGTGCGTATGTAGTAACTGGTATTGGTGTGTCATGATGTCATCAGTGATGTCATTTGAGATGTCATCAGTGATGTCATTTGAGGTGTCATCAGTGATGTCATCAGTGATGTCACTGAAGTATGGTGTTCTGTGTTTAACTGTATAGATGAGGAAATGGAAGTGTGATTGATTCTTTACAGGACTGACTAGGTGTGTGAGTAACTCCATGGATGAGTGGCAGTGTGTGAGTGTCTGCATAGGTGTATGAGTGCATATGATAGTGTTGTAATAATGAGTGACTGTATGTATGAGTGATTGTATGGGTGAATGAGTGAATGTGTGTGTAGACGTAGGAATCAGTGAGTGCGTATGTAGTAACTGGTATTGGTGTGTCATGATGTCATCAGTGATGTCATTTGAGATGTCATCAGTGATGTCATCAGTGATGTCATTTGAGATGTCATCAGTGATGTCATCAGTGATGTCACTGACCATGTCATGAATGATGTAATATGTGACATCATCAGCAGTGGATTGCGGGTGCGCGATATATAGTTAGTGCAACTAACTATATATGGAATTTCAATGGTTTTGTGTGAGTAAAATAAGGTTTTGTAAATGCTAATTCCTAACTATATATGGTCTATAACCTATGGTTTTTTCAGTGAATTTTCAAGGTTTTGTAAATGCTAATTCCTAACTATATATGGTCTATAACCTATTTTTTTTCAGTGAATTTCATTGGTTTTTTAACAGCTAATATCTGTAGCTGTAAAATGTATTCTTCTTTAAATCCAAAAATATATTTTATATGTTTATGAATAATTTTTTTTTAAATATTTTTTTTTCTTCGTTCCCGCTTCGCGAATCGGGAAGCTTCCCGTTAGCTGACCTTGATGCCGCGAAATAGACCGCGAGCCGGTAAACGTTTCTTTACCGCAACTGCCGCGTTAGAAAACAACATCGTGACGCCTCCCGTCCGCATGACGTTTCACGTTGTCGCGTGATACGTCATATGACGTGCTACGTTAGCGAACTGGTACGCGAAGCGAGTCGCAAAGCGCAGGTTTCTGGAAGCAAACCGGGAGGCCCTGCAAAGCGCTTAACGTAAACACAGCAGGTCATGTGACTTGGTAATAACACTTTTCATTGGTTCATTTCACTTTTGGTTTCCTAATGATGTAAGACTAGGTCATATAATCTAAAATGAACACTTTTCATTGGTTGAGAACTCTTGTTTTTCCCAAATGATGAAAATCCCTCCTTCTTTCCTCACTCTGACTTTCATCATTGTGAGAGAAAGACCCTTTGTGATCACTGAGCAATGGCTTCTTTAGTAGCTTCAGCTGGTGCTTCCCCACCACCTCCACCACATCCAAGGAAGAGTGGACCACCTGCTCAAGTTATAATTCAACAAGAAGAGGAAGAAGAGGAACAGAACGACGAGCACGAAGAGAGGCAGTTTTTGCCTGAGGAGCCCAGGACGTCTCACCGGAAAGAAAACTTCATTTGGCAATTTTTTAAAATTCCCAAAGGTCAGAAAAAAGTAAATGCAAGATACGTAACTTGCCTTATATGTCAAGATAGACTGTCCAGAGGAACCGAGAAAAAATACAGTTTCGGAAACTACACAATGCATCGCCATATGACTAGGTGGCATCCTAACAACTACAGTGCTGCACAGTTTCGGAACGACCTAGATAATCTCCCTATTATGGCCAGAAGATCTGTTGTACCGGAAGTAACGGGACCAGAGGGCAGGGAGATGGTGCCAAATATACAAATGAGATTTGGTGAAGTAAAACACATCTGCGTATTTTGCGATGGATTCATTTGCTACGGAGAAAGAAGCATCACTCTGATCAACAGAGCTATTGACTATCATATGCAAGTTTGTACGAAACGCCCAAAATAATAAATACTTTTTTTTTGTTTTGTTGCTCCTGTTGAGCCCTTTACAATGAATCGTTTTCATTGCCCCCTCCAAGAAAAACCCAAAAAAATATAAAACTGTTCAGAAAAATTCAAAAAAAGTAAAAAAATGTTCCGAAAAATAATAAAAAAAATATAAAACAACAAAAACAATTAAAAAAAAAGTTCTTTTCAGAACTACCTCCCCGTTATTAAAAAATTGGTACAATATTTGGAACTGTGCCAACCTCTATTTCTCTTAGTTCGCTTCCCAGTACGCGAACCGGAAGCGAACCAAAAACAGTAAGTATAAGGGAAGGAAACAGACACTTATGTTAAAAGAAAGACAGCTATAGGGGAGTAAACTAGAGATACTATTACCCGTAATCCACTGCTGATGATGTCACATATTACATCATTCATGACATGCTCAGTGACATCATCAGCAGAGGATTGCGGGTTTTTTGGCAACGTGCCTTATCCACGGTTTAATAACGCTGCCTTTTGCTTTATATAAGTTTTCAAATTGTATGAAATATATACCAAAAGGTCGTTATGAACCTTTAGGTAGTGCTTTTCTTCATGAGGTCTGGTCGCTTCCATACACATACAGATGTTTCAAAGATGATCAAGAAGTTTATCTGAATGGAGAGGAATGCACTGAGACGCCAGATCATTCACTAATGTGTAGGCACATACAGTTACACGGTTCATGCAACAAACACCGACCAAATATGGCTTGCGTGTTGCAAGGCACGCCAGTTCCTGCTATCATCCCCACGTTCAAGTTGTTGGAAAATGGTAGTTATTTGATGCTCAATAATGAAGATTGTTCTGGGTTAATTAAAAGTATTCCTTTTATCGTAACAGTAAGTGAACGGGTTATTTGCTGCAGAAATGTTCTATTTCCTCCCACACATGAACATAGGGAGTTTTCAATCTCGCCACAAATACCAACCTTGGGAGCAGATTTCAACGGCATGGCAAGAATAAGAGCTCTTTTGTCTCAGAGAGAGGTGGCCTTGAGTTCGGCCCGTGAAACTTTCGTGCTTCACATAGCGAACACCCGTACAGAGGTGCAGACCCTTTTCAATTCAGATTTGCCTTTCCATTTCAGCAAGATGGTTCGGACTATCTTTAACGCATCCTCCACAAAGGCCCTGGCGCACTTTTTTAAAGTTGTTACCAGTGGTCTCGTGACTTCATTTGAGAAAATCTTTGGAGTCATCCCTGCTTTCTTTCATTCTATTTTTTCCACTCTGCTTCGTGGATTGCCATTTTTACTTGCATTACCAGCGGACGCTCTTGTGCTTTTTTACATTTTTAAATATGGATGTCCCTCCTATGCAACCTCCCGCCCTGCAGCTGCTGACACTGTTCCGCAATCGCATGCTAGAATATTATGGCACAATGCCGTTGGCGATATTAAGCACGGCATATGGATTATCTTTTCGATTCTCCTACTTCACCTGTGTCCAGCTTGTATTTCACTGCCTGACCTGTGATTTCGATTGGGCCATTGATTTGTGTCTCTGCGGACCGGTTTCTCCTGACGTCGACTTTAATCAGCTGATGACTCCTTTCATTACTCACGAGTTGGTTTGTCCTGGCGAAAGGATTATGGCTGTGGCATTGATGCATGGACTAATTGGTCCCTGGAATTTACTGGCGGCAACACAGTCTTTCTTGGAACAGAGCTTTCTTGAAAACCCACCGAGCTGTCCTCTGATGGTGATAGAGGATCCGGTGCTGGGAGAGCACGTATGTTCTTTTCCGCTTTTAAATTGGATGGCTGAACTGTTTTCGGATGAAGACGGTGACTTCCTATTGGAGGCTGTTGCAGCTTATTTTGCATACACAGTTATGTCATAGACCTTTTTCATGTTTGATATGCTGAGTACTAGCATTTCATTGACAATTCATTGACTTATTTGTCAAGTTTTTATTATTTACCTTGCCTATTGGCTTAAGACTCGATAAAGTACTTGGCTGTTTTATTTTTCTTTAGCATTAAATTTTCCTAGTTTTTAATGCTTTACCTTGCGGACCGTCCACATATAAACTTGCAATCTGCTCTCATGAGATGGCACTTCTATTATCTTATTCAGTTCGTTTCCGGATCATGGGGAGGTGTCATCTAGGTCCTGGATATCTTTACACCGTGTTAAGTTAGCATGGGCTCATTACCGGTTTAAACGCCATTTTTCCTTTTTTGCAACTTCTGCACACGACACTTAGTTGTTGCTTTAGCTTTCAACCTAGTAGTTCATCGTGGTTTACATGAGAATAATATGTTATTGCTCTACTATCTGCTTTGCTTGTTAAACTATATCTGTACAGCGAGTGCTAAAGTTTCAAGAACAACACGATACAGAATTGTTATGAGGTCTGATCTCCACGACTTCATACTCATAACATAAGTGCAACTTCTGCCAATTCTGGGCATGAGGCGGGTTTTATATTGCTTTGCCGAACACACATACACAACACTGCGGTTCACATGAAGAGAGAGCTGGTGTATGCTGATGTGATTCCTTCAAATCTAAGACACTAAAGTATGGGCACGCCCTAAACCAACACAAAGAGACCTTCTTAGCAAATAATATAATATGTGTATTAGGGAGGGTGAGATATAAGCAGCCGCGGGCCGTGGAGGGACTTACGGTGAGGCAGGGAGGCGGGGAGGGGGAGAAGCAGGGTGGAGCCCTCTCCACCCTGCCCCTCCCCCTCCCCGCCTCCCTGCCCCACCGTAACTCCCTCCACGGCCCGCGGCTGCTTATAAGTGTTGCTAACTCTTATTCATTTACAGCATGTTAACATACTGTCACCATTCGCTTTTTATGTACTAGTAACTATGCTGGTAATTTTGCTACTGATAATATGTGTACTTGTATTATCTAAGATACTACGCCTGAGAAGACGGCATTAGTAAATAAACATTTCAAATACACATGTGTTCTTCTTAACTCCATGTTCTGGTTTCTAAGAAATATATAACGACCGACTGTTCATGAGTTCCACGTATCCTGAGGTACTATAAGTTCATATTCTGGATTGTCTAAACATTGAGAGTTTGTTATATCCAATGTGACACTGTACCTAGCTTGCTAAGGGGTTTTTGATTACTAAGGTGAGTTTTGGGACACCCTAATTCGCCGAGGTTCCAATCCTCTGTCCACAGTTCTGTGTGAGAACAGAAACCCTGCGACAGGGGCACCCCCGACCCTTGCTGGAGCTTCATCACACTTGCGATACAACTCCAGCAATGCGCCACCTTTACGGCACAGATACATCACGCATCTGTGCTGTTTTTGCCCCATGATGCGCCGCATTGTAAATGCAGCACACCATAGGTGACGGAACAGCGGCACAGAATGACTAACACATCCCTGGTGATGCGCCAGTCATCATAAATCTATCCCTATGCTTCTTATCTTGTTAGAGATGAACCGCCATATGTATCATCAAAGTTTTTTGCATTTCCTAAATAGCGAACTTTAAGGAATAAATAGCGATTCTTTACCATTCCTAGTTTGCGATGAGCTATTTGCTAATTACAAATTACCCATTCATTTCCTTCATTTCCATAGGGTGGTTGGACTCACTTTTAGCTCGAACGGCTGAATGGATTTCCACGCAACTTGGCAAAATTGTAGGGACTGGTAGCCCGATGTGCCTTTGCTATGTCTCAAGATATATGCTCCAGTGATTTTTACGAAAATTAACTTTGAAAAATATATATTGGGCTACATTGGCCTATATATATGTTGGAGCCCAAATGTAGCCCAATGTAGCCCAATGAAGCCCAATGAAGCCCAATGTAGCCCAATGTAGCCCAAAGATGGCCGCCAGAGACGAAAAAAAACAAATGTAGCCCAAATATCAGCCAGATGTAGCCCAACTATAGCCCAGTGACAGAATGACCAATCAGCTTCGCAAACCTCCGTTACGCGAAGCGGAGCGCTGTTACAGATATATATCTTTTTTTGAACGTTAATTTCTCAAAATCCACTGGAGCACATATATTGAGACCTAGCAAAGGCACATCGGGCTACCAGTCCCTAATATTTTACCAAGTTTCGTGCAAATCCATTCAGCCGTTCGATTATTATTATTATTTTTTTTTTTTGCCCCGCGGGGCCCTTTTAAAACCTCCACATCAAACCTAGGGGGTCAGCGAGGATCTACTATTCCCCCTTATGGTCATTTGCCCCTTCGCTTTCGCCTCCTCTTGTCTCTCGATCCTACCGAGAGACAAGATGACGGCCGCTACGGACTGTTTGGAATGTTGACAGACGCCGGAGAACCAATCCGCTTCGCTTCACAAAGCTCCGTTGCGCGAAAAGTACGCGTCCTGGAGCGCTGCCCGGTCCGCTGTTACAGATATATATCTTTTTTTAAACGTTAATTTCTCAAAATCCACTGTAGCACATATATTGAGACCTACAAAAGGCACATCGGGCTACCAGTCCCTACAATTTTGCCAAGTTTCGTGCAAATCCATTCAGCCGTTCGGGCTAAAAGTGAGGCCAACCGCCCTATGGAAAACTCAATGTTAAAAACACGTTTTGGGACCCCCCTTTTTTCTCGGCCCCCCCTTGACGAACCCCCCCCAAATTTTCAAGGGCTGCTCAGAAACAAAATGTGCCATTTTCCTGAAAATTTCAGCCAATTCCGTCCACAAACGCCAAAGTTATTAGACATAGAATTTTCAAAAATCCCATAGAGAAAAAATCCTAACTATATATACCTACTGGCGACCGCCAGTAGGTAATATATATATATATATATATATATATATATATATATATATATATATCCACTTTTCCGCTCAAATTTACGGTTCTGGCGCTGCTTACAGCTGTGCGATGTCCCGTGATCAAGTTCTAAGATAGAACGAAACGCGTTGGTGTGTTTGTTTGTTCAAGAAAATAAAACTCTGAATTTCATAAGGATTTTGCTGTTGTGCGACACTTTGCTCTTCATGAAGGAAAGTGTGGTGGATATATATATATATATATATATATTGTCCACAGCTCCCTCACAGGAAACAAATGGGTCGCACTCCACGGGTATTCTTTTTGCAGTTTTTTTATTTTATCGTTTTTAAGTTACATTTCCACAGGCAGATGTTCCGATCTACGCGTTTCGGAATTACAAATACCTTGCTCACGATCAACCGTTCTCTGGGCTACCCCTTCATGATATACCACAATACAATGTGTTTCATACATCACTTCCTGTTCGGGGTGTGTCAGAGCCTCTAAGCTTTATGGGACATGTAGTTTTTTTATCAAAGTGTCGATATTGCTTCATATCGCCAAAATTTGTAATACCGAAACGCGTAGATCGGAACATCTGCCTGTGGAAATGTAACTTAAAAACGATAAAATAAAAAAACTGCAAAAAGAATACCCGTGGAGTGCGACCCATTTGTTTCCTGTGAGGGAGCTGTGGACAAGATATCAGCAGCGTGGTTCAGCTGCAGGGCGCCGCACCCGTACTGAGCGCTGTTGGAGTGGCGAAAGGAACCAACCATGGAGAATATTTGAATGCCACGATCAGCGACCGCTGACAAAAGACGAGGAAGAGAGGAGAAGTTAGTCACACTCCGCTCGTGAACGAGCTTCCGAGGTAAGCGTGTGTGTGAAGACGGATTGCAACATTGTTTATAATCATTGAATGCAACTGGCAAAGTCAGCTTTTCGGACTCCCATTACCAACAACACGCAAGTCTAATTGCCGCAATAGAGGTTCATTGTTGAAGTAAGCGGCGTAAGCTAAACGCATTGTGTTTGTTGCCAAGGGAGTACACGGGTGCGCAGTATAAAATATCTATAACGAAACACATATTAAAATTGGACAGGCAGTAAGATGGAAAAAAGAGAAGCGAAGCGTAATGATTTATTACGTCAAATGTTCGAAAAAGGTTCTGTGGAAAAGGAAATTGGCGGAGCAAGTATACAAGCTAAAACGGATACCAAATCGAAACTCAAAAACTGGGAGAAACTGAGCAGGAAGGAAATAAATAAGTCTTGGGAATTAATTACCCTAAAGGAATACTTAGAGGTGAAACGTGTACCTAGAGGATTAAGGATCATGCTCATGCCGAGTCACCAAGACAGCTCTAATGATTTATTACAAGAATGGGGAGAATTCATCTTACAGTCATCTTTGGGACTAGTAGCAATTCTAGTCAAACACATTGAAATCGGCTTACAAAAAGTAAAAGAACAATTGTATGAAATGGAGAAAGAGCTAGCAACTTTAAAGCTAAATGCCGACATGACAAAGTTCAAGGAAGAACTAGAACTGCAAATTGAAAAGCATGAGGACACTGTGAGAGAACGCAAGCATCAGAAATTTATCAGGGATGCAACAGATTACGCAGAAGGTCGAATATTCTCATTCTCAAAAAAGTTTGATCAAATGAGACAACAAGTATTGAGCACCAGCTCTATAAGTCTATCGAGCAGCGCATCTTCCCTGATATCAGAGAATAATGAAGGAGAACCTGGAACGTCGGCCGCCACAGTACAGCAGCCTTTTTTAGGGGACATGAGACTGGTACTGCACCAAAAACAGTGGGAGCAGAATCTACCCCCCCGTCAACAACAAAGAGGGAGAGGGAGAGGACGCAGATGGCCCCAAAAAGACCAAAAAGGAGAGGAAAAAGGTGCAAAAGGCAACGAAGGAACAAAGGTGGGAACAGAAACGCGCAGTATGCGCAGGAAGATGAACCCATAGAGGACGAACTACAGGTGGTCAACCTATCCAAAAGGGCAATATCGACAACAGAAGAACAACTTCTGAAGAAGGGAATTAACTTCTGTCCAAAGATAAAAATGAACTTAGCCCAAGTCCGGATAGACTTTTACCTCTATATCAGAAAAATCAAGCTAGCCAAATACTTCGCGGAAAAGCACAAAACTGAAAGGACCAAGAAAGCCCCTATACAGGAAGGGGTCATAGCCTTATCAGTCAAAGACTCGGAAGCCCTGATGACCCTGATAAACTTAAATGATGATGTGAATCGCGACATCACCCTGGAAGAAGCTTGCGAACAAACAGGTGCAGGATTGAGTGGGATGAAACCTAAATCCAAGTTTTATCCCCAATTGGCACCTGGAAATAAAATTGATCTCTTTCAGGAGGCTGTAACCCAAGACTTATATAAACTGAAAAACATCAAGTACAAAGACAATCTAACAGAATTGGAGAGAAAGGCGCTCGAGGAACTTGTGGCAGACCAACAAATTGAAATAAAAATGGCCGATAAAGGCGGAAATGTGGTAATACTGGAAAAAACGGCATATATCACGGAAGCGCACCGTCAATTAAGAGACACAAAGTATTATGACAAACTGAGAAAAAATCCCACCATGGAAATAAAGGAAATGGTGGATGCAAGACTGTTTGAGTGGTCAGAAAAAGGTCTAATTGACGAAGAAGAAAGGAAATATCTAACGGTAGCGCACCCAGTTACCGCAACCATATATTTTCTACCTAAACTGCACAAGCACGCAAAGATGCCCCCGGGACGCCCGATCCTTTCTGCCAAAGGCTCACTCCTGGAACCCATTGCCAACTACATCGATCACTTTCTGAATCCGTTTGTACTAGACCTGGACTCCTATGTACAAGACACGAGTGATCTGCTCAGGAAACTTGAAAATACTCCATGGCAGGACACGTACCAATTGGTATCCATGGATGTCATCTCCCTTTATACCAACATAGGGAATGACATGGGCCTTACAGCGTGCAACTATTTCCTGAAAGAACGAAAAATGGAATTTTCACACCACAACCAGATGATATTGGATATGATCCAGATCTGTTTAACCAGAAACATATTCATGTTTGGGGACGAACTATACTCCCAAAACAGCGGGACGGCGATGGGATTTTCCTTCAGTCCCAGCTATGCCTGTCTGGCGATGGGATGGTGGGAGAAGGAAATAGCGTGGAGCAACAGCAACGAAACAGCACTGAATAAAGTAATAAGCTGGACCCGCTATATAGATGATTTACTCATCATCTGGGATGGCAGCAAAGAGGATTTCCAGAGATACTTTAACATCATGAATAACAGCATACCAAATCTCAAATTTAGCTATGTTATAAGCAATGAGAGGATTGTATTTCTGGACACTGAGATCTATATCCGAGGGAACCAAATTCAAACAACATTGCATCGAAAAGTCACTGCCACCAACTCCACACTAGAAGCAACCAGCTTCCACCAACATTCCCTGATCAGTAGTATCCCATATGGGGAATTCTTGAGAATCCGGAGGATCTGCAGCGAAAATGAAGAGTGGGAAAAACATAGCACTGCAACCTCGAAGAGATTCGAAAAACGCAAATACAACAAAGGCATTGTGAAAAAATGCTGGGAAAGAACAGATAAAAAAACAAGAGAGGAATGTCTCCAGAGAAAACCTAAAAAATCAACAGAGGAAGCGGAACCCATACGCATGATAATGGATTACTCTAACGAGAGCAAAAGAATTGCTGATATCCTTAAGCGTAATTGGAAAATACTTCAACTGGACGAAACTGTGAAAGACATGGTGGGACCACATCCAACGATCACCTACAGAAGGGCAAAGAACCTCAAGGATCATCTGATCCATAGCCATTTTAAAAAAACAAAAAAGGATGAGTGGCTAAAAACAACGGGGTTCGTGAAGTGCTACGCCTGCAAGGTGTGTCAGATCGCCAAACCCATTAAACAGGTACAAATGTCCAACAAAAAGACCTGGGAGATAAAGGAGCTGATCACATGCAAAACAACCCATGTGGTCTATGTCGTGGAATGCCCATGCCCCATGAGGTATGTGGGCAGCACAATATGTGAACTTAAAAAACGCATACTGGAACATGTGCGTGCCACTATCCACAAAGACAAGGCTAACGCAATAGCCAAGCACATGGAACTGTATCATCAGAGTGACTGGAGCCAACTGAAATTCTTTGGTCTGGAAAGTGTCCCCAAGAAAGATCGAGGAGGAGACAGAGAAAGACTCTTAAGACAAAAGGAATCCCGCCATATCCTAAACCTACGAACCTTAACGCCCTATGGGCTGAATCAATCTGAAGAACTGTATATACATTTATGAAAACTTCTCTTTTCTTAACTTTTGTGATGCCCAATATATATTTATTCCATGTTGACTGATGTTAACAGGTGCAAAAGAAATAAGTAATGACGAAAATGTGATACTATAATAGTGAAATCACCCAAGCGGTTGTTAGAATAATGAAGGTGGAATTAAGCATTATGGGGAATCTGTGATATTAAGAAAGCCTCACACTATGTGAGAATCAATTTATACTTATAAATCAGTGATACCGATAATGCTGAGTTTAATTATATGATTCCTACATATATAATGTCATCCCACCAGAGGGAAAATATTTGAAACAAAATAATGCAGCTGCTCAGAAACAAACGGAGTCAAAATTGTTACCATACTGTTTCCTAATCCCACTAGAGGGAACTTAATATCACTATCATGTCACAATATCTTTATTCGCATCTAATGAAATATAAAATGTAAAAATTGGGCGATATGAAGCAATATCGACACTTTGATAAAAAAACTACATGTCCCATAAAGCTTAGAGGCTCTGACACACCCCGAACAGGAAGTGATGTATGAAACACATTGTATTGTGGTATATCATGAAGGGGTAGCCCAGAGAACGGTTGATCGTGAGCAAGGTATTTGTAATACCGAAACGCGTAGATCGGAACATCTGCCTGTGGAAATGTAACTTAAAAACGATAAAATAAAAAAACTGCAAAAAGAATACCCGTGGAGTGCGACCCATTTGTTTCCTGTGAGGGAGCTGTGGACAAGATATCAGCAGCGTGGTTCAGCTGCAGGGCGCCGCACCCGTACTGAGCGCTGTTGGAGTGGCGAAAGGAACCAACCATGGAGAATATATATATATATATATCAAGATCTGCTGGCCTTCAGAAGACTTCTCAAGACCTGGCTCTTCGATCAGTAGCAGCCCCCCCCCCCGCCCCCCAGCACCTTGAGACCCTCAGACTTATCGTTCTGTGGCACTGCTTGTGTCTTGATCTCCAACACTACAATTCTCTATTGGATGGCTGTGACCCCACTATTCTTCCACTTGTGCTCAATGTTGGGCCCAATAGTAAGGCAGTCTGAGGACACCAATGATAAAAAGTCCCAATTAACACAGTTGGACCCCAGTAACCACTGATCGTCTTAGAACCCTCAGAACCTGTTCCTGCAGGCACCAGTTGGATGAATGTAGCTGTTAACAATGTCTATTTAAAAGAAAGTCGAGGGCTGAACAACACACGCTGTCCTGTCCCAGGAAGTTTGAGTGATCTGGCAACCTTGGTAGAAGAGGTATTCAGTGTTCTGCCAAGAATTTGTTTTTCCAAATTGTGATTGTTAATTTTAATTAGCATTTGAATAGTACACAATCTGACATGAACATTTCCTTGCTTCAATTTGGAGCTATCAACTTGTCCTAGGAGGCAGCCCTGCGGGTGCGTGAAGGGATTTGAGATTAAATGTGTCATTAAAGGTGCTTGGGAGTGTGTCTGCGAAGGATTGAATGAATCATCGCTGCGGTTTAGATCCTGATCCTCAACTCGTTTAATTGCCTGAGAAATGGAGTATCTTGTCAGATTTTGGGACTGCCCCTGGCCATTTGGATTCAGCACTGAGGTCCATTTACTAGTCACTAGACCTGTTTTATTTCTGGTAGCCGAAAGTACATGGTGGTGTTGCTGTAGTCCATATTAACACCAGTGAGCGCCATCTCTATTGTAATTATTTTTCCCTGTGGCATTTTTCCCTTATTTTATTTACATTTATTCATTTGATTTATTAATGGTTGATCAGTTATCTAACAGTTAATTTCAAAGGTCTAGCCCATTTTTTGTATTTTTTTTACGGAGCTATATATAGAGAAAACTTGACCCGAAGGTATCGAATATCAGAGCGCTTTACATAGCACCAGTTCTGTTACATGAGGACACATACATTTTTGTTTGGCACTGGGAGATTAAGTGATTTGCCCAGAATCACAGGATGTTCAGCGTCGTTGCCGAGACTCGAACCCAGTTGCCCAGATTCGAGGTCGACCGCCCTAGCCGTTAGGCCAACTCCTCTCCCCAAGTTCAGTGAGGGTGACCTTTTGGGAGTTGATATCAACTTCTCTGTGAGATATTGGCTGATGGGTAGGCTTGCATTTCTGATCCATTGGATTAACACCTCCGCTGCGGCGGCTATTCCGTCGCAGCTCTAAGGGGGCGGGGGAGGCGCGCCCATGCTGGTGACGGAACCGCTCCGTCACCAGCCTCGGTTGAGCTGTGCTCATGTCGGAGCGGTTCCGTCATGGCCCCGCCCGCTCAATAGAATGTGCCGCGCAGGTGCGAAATCAGCGCCGCGCAGGCGCGTCGAGCGAGCCATGACGGAACCGCTCCGTCATCAGCACAGCGCTACCGCGGCTGATGACGGAGCGGTTCCGTCATCAGCGCGGAAGGAGCTAAAAGCAAAAGCGTACTCCTCCTGGATATAGTCGGAGAGGAAGAAGGTGTAATGATATTGCCTCTTGTGTAACCCATAGCTCTCCATGACAGCTTTGCATTAACTTGTGTTATGAAGCAACGTAGCCTTGCCCTCACAATGTTATTGAGAAAATAATGTCTAGAAATCATATTACTTTCATAAATTTACTTCACAAAGGCAAAAAAGGGCAACAACATTGAACATTGCTATCCCTTCCATTACTACATAGTCTTCTGTGATTTTTGAGATGTTACATCAGAGAACAGCATCACACCAATATTTCCCCTATAGCCTGACCTATTGGAACCTGCAGTGCAGTTATTCCTTACACCTGCATTAGTGAAGTCTACCCCATAACTAACATAACATCTCTGCTTCTTTAAAAATATAAACCACCTACCCGGGACCCACTGTTCCTTGGATCAGACCCTCCTCCATATTTGGTCATTGTAGCAGCAGCAACAAAAGTCCCACACTGTTGCTCCTTCTTCTTCCGTGCCGCCAGACAAAGAAAGCAAACAAATAGATGCTCTTGGGATAAAGATGTGCGCAACATCAGCATCTACAATGAGGGTTGCCAGTGCTTCTGCCTTCTTGGGAAGGTATCACAAATCTATGTGGTATTTTTTAAACAGATTTATGGAGAAACTCCCAAAAGAAGACAGGCAAACTTTCAAGAGATCTCAAATGAAGGTGGCCTGGTGGCGAACCAGGTAATAATTGCAGCCGCTTATACATCGGCTCTTGCAGGAGACTTCTCAAGACCTGGCTGGTCGAGCAGGAGCAGCCTCCCCCACTACCCCCTTAGCGCCTTGAGACGCTCAAGGGTGAGTAGTGCGCTCTACAAATGACTGATTGCTCCACGTGGATATTGTTATGGGGTTCTGCGCACGTAGATCATCATGGCTCAGACAGACCGGACTCAAACCAGAAACACAACACCGGATTTTCAATTTTCAATTGTCAGGTAGCACTCTGTTTGCGTCTCATGCAGACAACGAGTTGTCCCAAATAAAAGCAGAGATGGACACAAAGGCTGTTGGTCTGGAGAAGTGGAAAGAATACCTTTGGAGGTACAGACCCTCTGATAGAAGATATTTCTCTCAGAGGGTTCAAGCCCCTCCCTGGTCTCAACAACACCAGCAGCAGCCAAGACAAGACTATCATCCGTGAAAACCATCAAGAAGAAGAGGAACTCACCAGCCTTTGGCATCCATAAGAAAACCTCAGGCTAAATAATGAACTGTTGCTTCCCCCTTCTCTGACTTCCCCTTCTCTGTTTGTCACTCCGGCGGGGGAAGTATTGTCAAACATCTAGAAGAGTGGCGCTTAGTAACAACAGACAAATGGGTCTTGAATATTGTTTAGAATGGGTATTCTCTTCAGTTCAGGTCCCCTCATCCTTTAATTCCACCAATCAAAACATCGGCTTATCAGAAAGAGCTACTGCAAAAAGATGTCAACACTATTTCAGAAGCATCCTGTGAAGGAGGTTCCTTAACACCGGAGAGGACTGCAAATGTATCCCCGATATTTTTTGGGATCGTGAAAAAAGGTCTAAGAGAATTCAGACCCAATCCATATATTCAAGAACTAAAAAGGTATATAAAGAATAGTTCAGAATGTTGACATTACACCAGATCTATCCTCAAATACACCTAGGAGACTCCATGTTTTCCATAGATCTCCAAGATGCCTATTTTCACATTCCAATATCAGCAAATTATCTAAAATTCGTTCGATTCATGATAGGATCTCATCATTACCGATGCAAGGTCCTACCTTTTTGACTAAAATCAGCTCCACAAACATTTGCAGAATGTATGGCCATCATCGCAACCCATCTAAGGGAACAAAAGATCTCCATCTATCCTAACCCGGATGACTGGTAAATGAAGGGTATGTCACCAACGGAGACAAAGAAACATTACCAGTTTGTCTCAAGACACTAAGCAATCTAGGTCTACAAGTGAACCTCAAAAGGTCCAGTCCAAAACATACAATACCTTGGAGCAATGCTGAATACCCAGTCCGCAAAAGTGTATCCTTCAGAGGAGAGGTCATTATCAATCAATCTAAAATGTCATAATCTCATACATACTTGTCATCCAGCAGCGAGACAGATTGCATACCTACTGGGTTTGATGGTCTCTTTAATTTTTCTATTTCCACATGCAGGACTAACATGAGGCCCTTCTAACAATGCCTAGAAGATTAGGGCAACCAGCTCTCAGACCACTGAAAAATGGACCTGACCCACTCACGGGCTGCAATTCAATCTCTCACATGGTGGAAACAACCAAAGAGTCTATTGGTAGGTATACCGTTCCATCTGCCAGCTCAAACATTAAACACAGATGCCTCTCTCCAGGGATGGGGAGCTCATATGGGATACTTGCAAACCCAAGGGATTTCGTCAGACAAAGAAAAGACTTATCTTGTCAATCTTCTGGAATTGGGAGCTTTTCATCTGGCCCTGAAATATATTTCGTCTATCACTGACAACAAATTCCCTTCTTGTTCAGACCGACAATACAATAGCAATTCATTACCTGAACAAGTAAGGAGGAATTCACTCTCGACACCTATTTCAAGAAGCTCAACTCATATGGAAATAGTTAATAGCCAGGTACTTAACCATGACAGGTGTTCCAGTGGTTCAGAATGTACAGGCAGATTCACCTAATCAGGTATTGCCGGAAAATCACAACTGGGTTCTAAACAACGCGGTCTTAAAAGGCATTTTCCAAGAATAGGGCTTTCCGCAAATAGGTTTGTTTGCGGGCACAAACAACAAAAAATGCTGATACTACGCATCCAGATTCTTCCAACCAGGGTCGAAAAGGAGTGCCCTTTTGATAAACCCTTCAATGAAATTTCTCTACTCATTTCCCTCAGTTCCACTCATACCAACAGTAAATATCAAACTCTACAGGTCCAAGACCAGGATGATAATGATAGCACCAGAATGGCCTCGTCAGTGGTGGTTCACGGACCTTCTTCATGACCGCACAAGAGCCTGCTGTGCGAACAGGAACTCCTGGACAAGTTAAAGGCACAGATACTGCACCCTAACCTTGCATCACTGAACTTGATGGCTTGCCTCCTGAATTCCTCCAAAATGGTCATTTGGGCCTTCCACAAGACTGCATGGACATATTATGAGAGGCTAAACGACCAACAAGAAAATCATATGCCTTTAAGTGGAAAAGTTTTTGTTTATGTGCATCCAAAACAGACACCTTCCATCCCTAAGTCAGGAAGAAGTGATTATACCGTACCTTCTTTATTTGGCAAGGTCTGTTTCACAGTTTTCTTCCATTAAAGTGCAACTTCCATCTATAACAGCCTATAGAAAATCTCTCTCAATAACTTCTTTCTTTAGAATACCTGTAATTAAAGACTTCCTTGAAGGGCTTCAAAAGTTATTGCTCCAGTTAAGACACCGTCTCCTCCTTGGGAACTTAACATTGTTCTGCCCAAATTAATGGGACCCATTTGAGCCCATTCATTCATAAAGCCTCTTTACAACAGCTTACATGGAAAGAGACTTTCATAGTAGCCATTACATCAGCACGAAGAGTGAGTGAAATTCAAGCATTATGTTTTGTAGAACCATACACAGTGGTTCATGGTAAGAGAGTTGTGTTGAAAGCTCATCTCAGTTTTCTTCCTAAGGTGGTTTTAGAATTTCATATTAGGTGGTTTTAGAATTTCATATTAATCAAACCATTTCATTACCTAGCTTTTTTCCTAATCCATCAACTCCAGCTGAACAGTCTGAACACTCTCTTGATGTTAAGAGTTCAGAAATTCTATCTGCCCAAAACCAAAGCCATAAGAAAATCAGATTGTTTCTTCTTGAATTATGACCCAGTAAGAGCAGGGTTAACATCACCAAAACAAACTAACTCTAGATGGATATTTTTTTGAATACTTCTTACATACCAACAAGCTCAAAAGCCCCACCTGGTAGACGTAAAGGACATTCCTCAAGGGGAAAGGCTGCAACTACAACTCCTCTCCAAAATGTTCCCAGTTCAGAAATATGTAAAGCTACTACATGGAGAGCTGTATATAGCTTTACTACACACTCTTGTCCAGATTCAACTTCTAAAGCAGATACTCAAGTAGGACAGGCTTCTTTGAGGAACCTTTTCGGGTGATTATTGGAGCTGTTTCTATATCGTGTACGCTTCCCGTGGGATGGGCGTGCTATTCTATTCAGTGCTTATGACTGTTGATGATGAGCTAGAAGAGAAGGAAAAGTTACTCACTGGCAATCCTACTTCTCTGTCACCTGTGAGGCATGATGGGATTGAGGGGGTGCTGTGAGATTTTTAAAGGCACAGTGCCTGTTTTCACTACTGTCCTTTGAACAGTAGCCTATTGCTAACAATGTCTCATATTCCCTTTCCTTTTACTTTTAAAAAGAATGGTTTGTGAAAGTTTTTCTTTAATTAATGTCACATATCTATGCAATTTGTTTCTTATTTAAATAAAATTTCAGTAAAAAAACTGGCATTTTTAGCCTTTCTTTAGGCTGGAGACATATATGTAAAGTACTAGGTACAAAGTTTTTTATACATATATGATTCTTTTTTTTTTTTTTTAAAGTGCTCTGGGATCCCAACGTGTGGGCGGGATTATTCAGTGCTTATGACTGTTGATGAGATACCCTGAAAGAGAAATCAGAATCCTTACAGAGAAACTTCTGCTGCATCTCTTATTCAACGTGCTTTCAGCCGTTTTCTCAAAAAGTGCTCCGGATCCCAGCCTGTGGGCCGGACTGGTGTGTGCTTATGACTTTGATGAGGATTTCCCTGGAAGAGAACTAGGATTACAGGTGAGTATATTTTCTTTACTTGGTTACAACGGCCAATGTAAAAACAAGGTTTTGGTTCTCACAGAAGGCCTGTACACTGTGGTAGAAGATAGAAGTACATTATAAAAGCAGTTAAAAAAACATCACTGTTAGTCTAATGAACGTAAAACAATGCATACGTCTACACCTGCTTGACTGAGACTCCCAGACGTATACATCTATTTGTTATAGCACACTAGACATGTTGCCGCCTTATCCATGTGAACACGGAAACACCACAAGTAACTGAGCGAAGGGAGTTCCTGAGACAAAAAAGGGTGGTCATTGGAAGCCCAATATGTTTTTAGAGAGACTTTGAGGTGGTTAATTTTGAGTTTTGATTCTTCCCAACCTGCTGAACTTGCTTGAGAAGTTGTCGATCCATAACCAGAGCTGCCTTTGGTGGGAGAGCAGAGGCAGCCAAGCCAAGCTAGATCCTTGATAGTCAGTAATCTCTGGCAGGAGCAGACAATGACTCGAGGACTTTTGACATCATTAGTTAGAACCTTGTGGGTGCAGCGCCTTGCGTTTGCTAGAAGGACCCCACCATTTGGGCCCCTGCTACTTGTTCTTTTTGGAAGACTTCCTTCCTCAATTCAGTCAGTGCATTAGCAAGCTTCAGGGCACTATGTGCATTTTAAACAAATTGCGTACCTTTGGAACAAAGTGGCCCTGAGAACCCATTCTATTCTTCTAAGTTGCACATGAACCAAGTGATTGTTATTCCTCATTTTCCTAACCTAGAAACTTCCTTGGCACAGGAGACACTCCACAGCCTCAACGTTAGGCTGTTGTGGGCTATTTGGCCCCTGCCACACGGTAGGGTGGCACAATATGGATTTTAATATTATTACATTTGTTTTAAAAGCTTGCAAGGCTGCTTTGTTTTTTTTAATTGAGAGTCTGTGTTTGTTCACCCTGTTGTGAGCTAAGGGGAGAATTAGGATGCTAGTCCACCACTCTCCACCAAGTAAGAACAGTGAGTGGATGAATATGAGTCTTCAACATAATGTTTGTTAGCAGGGAAAGCGAGGATTCAGGATTGAGAGAAAAGACGCTGGGGGAGATGTCTTCTCTTTCAGGTGTCTTAGATGAGTCAGGGTGCCACGCTCTCATTGGGAGGTCCTTAAAGGCACTGCAAACACCACTGGTAAAACAAGTTCTGACTATAACAACAAAGGAAGATGGTAAGCAATGGTAGCTGTGACAGTATACCAATATTTATCTACTCCCAACCCTTTTGTTCTTGCCTAAAGATGTTGGCTCATCCAATATCACACAGCAGGTGAAGGTCACCGCAGGGTAGGTCTTCGGAGTCACGCGAAGGGAGAATAAAAGGAAACACAAGCATTAAGGTAGAACAAAACAAGGGTGTAGGAAAGTTCAAAATGGTGTTCGAACTAAACCAGTGTGAATCCTACAACTAAGCGGTTGCTGCTGCCACCCAACTACTTAAACATAGGTGGGATGTGATCCTAGTGCGGTCTAATTGGGTAATCTCTGTCTGATCTGGAAGACCCAGTGCCTGTCTCTCAGCCCCTGTCTCCCATGAACCAGTCTCCACACTCTCCCTGCTCGCAGTGTTCCAATGCTGCCTTTTTTCCAGATCTTTTGCCTTTGGGTAAGGGAACCTTGCCTGCTGTGTCCCTGGGACATTACTCTGTGTGTTTGTGCGCATGTAGATATATCACAGTGGTGGTAGACACTCTGTAGTTCTAGTTAGGGTTACCAGAGATAGGAATTCCTTGGATTTTTCACTGTTTATAACTGTGTGCCCTTTTTACGAATCTTCACAAAACTTGGCAGACCTATTCTTTATCTTACATTGGCGGGTGATGCAAAGAGTGTCCGTGATTGGGCAAGAAGATGCAAAGATAAAAGGGGAGTACCAAAACGCATTTTTTCACCTATGCGTTTTCCATAGATGTTTGTATAGGATGTAGAACGAAAACGGCTGAACAGATTTACATGAAATTTGGCAGCATTAGACATTATGATGTGCAGGTGATCCTTTGGGTACTACCGGTAAGTAGGATAAGTATTGTTTAAGTTATAAGGCATTTTAACGTATTGATATCTGTTGTTGCAGTATTTTCACAAATGTTTGTTGCTTTTCATGGCAGTACCACGGAACATAGCGATGACATGATTGGCTAATGACTTCCTTTACCAAAGGTAAAGGCTGCCATGTTGTTTTTAGGTACACTTTGCCTGTGAGCTGCTTTTAGATCTTAGATGTAGGCAAGCATTAGGCATGATATTATTTACTAACATGGGAGTCAGACTCCGGCGGAAGTGAGCACTCTGATTGGCTGTCAGCAACATGAGAAAAATGTTGTTGGCTACATTGGCATGTCTCCCTCTTCTCCCATGTAGAATGGCATCCTGAAACTTCAGCGTAGGTAAATATATGTGAGATAAGTTTATACTATTGGTTACATTGTGTGCTTCCCCTTTAGTTCGCCCTGTTTCCCTGCACGGGGGTTCATGGGGGGGCACGACCCGCCATCACCTGCCTCACTGGCAGTCCATAACATTAGGCAAGTGGAATTACAAATCATCCAAAGGGGCTACCACATTCCTTTATGGAAATCCCACCTCGCCCATGACTTTAGTGTCAGGATACTTTGCATTTCACTTGTTTTATTCCGATTGATTGCCTGGTTTCCTTTCATTAGTTTGCATAATAGTTTGCTCCAGGAAAGACCAGTGCAGGCAGAGGAAACATGTATACAGTGGTCGTCCATTGCTAACTAGTCATAAACCATGAAACCAAGGTTTGTGCATGAATTAAAAAACCATAGACCTTGCGTCTCACCCAGTGCGAGTGAGATTCACACATTTGCGGGGTTTTCACTCACCACCGTCTAAATGTCACACCTGGTAAGAAGAGCTAGACATCTAACTTCTAAGTCTCTGTTCCAACCTGGTAGCTCACACGCCCCACCGTGTCACACGATATCGACTCACTTCAGTGGCGTAACAAAACTTGAAGGGGGCAAAGTGCTTGGAGGGCTCCCCCCTCCCCCACACTCTGAACACAGCCAGGAGCTTTCAGGTCGGGGTCCTGTCGTCTGTGCTCAGTGCTGGAGGGCCGCCCTGGAACTAACCCCCACACCCCGCACAGTGATGCGGGGGCTATCTGTAGTATTCTTGCATGATGTTTTATTCCCTTTGTTTCTCTGCTCTAGCTGCTCAGCCTGTGTGTTGTATCTTCTGTATGGAACGTTGGTGAGTGAGCCTCGAGTACAATGCCTGGGTGACTGGATGAGGAATGACAGTCTGTGGATGGGGCTGAGTAGCTAGCAGGCTGCTCCTGGTGGGGCTGTTGACATCAGCTTACAGGCTGACCTACAGGACTTATATGCCTGTTAATGATGACCTACTTGTTGATCAGGACTTACTTATACTACCTGTGAATAAAGCTACTTGGATTTCAATTTACCAACGTGTCATCATTACTACACCATTGCTACTCATTGGCTGCCTTCACACGGTTACCCAGTAGAGTGGCGATATCACACCTTGGGGGACAAAGTGAGTTAGAAGGCCTTCCAGAGTGGGTTTTCAGGTGGTGTGAGGAAGCCCTGTACAGCTGATGTCCACGAGGGTTTCCATCCTGCCCAGAGTAAGTAGAACCCTTGCTGTGTGTTGGTGGGGGGGGGGGAGTGTTGGTGTTTGGGGGGGTGGGGGGGGTGGAGGCAGAGGTAGGTAGGTGTGACTCTTAAGCGTACTTGGCTCAAAGCCACGCCCCCTCTTTGGCCTGGTCTCCATGGAACACCCTCTTCAGCTGCTTATGCTGTAAGGGGCTCGAAGCACAGTTGCCTCAACAGACACCGTGCCACCCTCACACGATGCAAACATTTTCAACAGGAGCTTAGCTTCATGGGGCGGTTTGGGGTGTTACATCCCCTTTTATATATATATTTTCTGATAAATAGTAGGATGCCAGTGCTTTCAGTTGGGTATGGTGAGGTGTCAGTCGGATTTCACCATGAATGTTTACATACACACATTCTCTCTGGTTTGAAAGTCCTCAAAAATGTTGGTTATTTTACAAAATATTGTGTTTTATTTTAGTACTCTTACCAATGCACATTCTTCTCCCTTTTCTTTGCCCCTTAGGCCCCTCTCATGTAATGAAATGTTAAGTTTAATATATATAATATTAAACTTAAATGTAATATTTAATACAGCGCATGACTGACCCATCGGCTGTCCGCTTGTCGTACAATGTTATTTAACATTATATGCTACAGCAATTTTTGGAAAATCTGACGCTCACCCCCCTCCCCCCCCCCCCCACCCCAATTACGCCCCTGCAGTGCTTCATTTGAGCCAGTGCTTTACGGTGCTCAGCACCGGCACTTAGTCATCAACACCGGTGCCTTTCATGAGCACCAGTTACAGACCCATTCATTAATGGCACTGGGAGATTAAGTGATTTGCCCAAAATCACAGGATGTTCAGCCAACACCGAGACTCTAACCTGGTTACCCAGCTCTGAAGTTGGCATCTCTGGCAATTACGCCACAACCTCTCCCCACTTTCATGGTTAGTAGTTGGTTCTGTTTTAGGCGGTGCTAACATTAGAAATTGGCTGGGGCCAGCTGCCTCCTGATGAGAGCCCCCACACTTATTTTTTTTAATACAAATTAACCACTGTGCACCTGATCTTCAAAGTTGGAAGGTGTGCTGTTCAGAGCAGTGTTGTGTGCAGAGCAGCTCCTGAGGTCTGTAGAGTCTGCGGGAAGCCCTCCCGCCACTGGGGGGCGCACTACAGCAGACTCTTAAGGCTCTGAGATGAGCTGCCAGTTAACAGATGTCACTTTTTAGGTTGTCACTCATGTTAAGGATTGTGTGATATGACTTCCTGTGATGTCATCGAATATGCGAATCATTGTTTACTCATGGGGATCTCTAAAGCTGGAGGTGGTGATGCTTGGGCACTGAGCCCACTAACCTTGTACCCATGCTCTGTCTTGGCAGGTGCAGGTCCGAGAGATGCCCTCCCAGCGGCTGGTGTGCGCCCTGACCCCGGAGGGCGAGCCCCGGACCGGCATGGCCATGTGCCTGAGACTGTGGCAGGTAAGGCACCAGCCCACGATTGTGAGTCACTGCACACAGCACATGACTCATTCCGGGGCAAGGAGTGGGCTCGTTGTCGAATCAATTAAGTCATTATCTTGTTAAAAAGGAGCTTGCAAAGTATTATTAAGACACCGAGCGTGGCTTTCTTTTCTGAACCTTACGTGATGTTTTGTGAATGCGCCGTTGAAGGCTGCGCGCCCCCGGGGCGTTCTCTGTTGTGTTTGCACCGCTCCAATAAATGTCAATCATTTGATATCTAACTGTGCCCTCCCAGCTCCCAGAGCGGATACTTGGAAAAGGGATTCAACGGGGAGTGCGAGCGCGCGCCTGGAGGCTTTCACACCCTGGCGAGGCGGCGCTTTGGCGCCCTTTCCCAGACTGTGCCATGCAGGCCTGTTATTATTGTAGCGTTTTGGGCCCTAGGCTCATGTGCTACTAAAATGAGGGACACAGACACCGTGAGTGTGCTTCGTTAACTGGCCACGGGCACGTGCACTCGGGCCCTTTTATTAGCAGGCCCACGTCACTCGTGACGCCACTGCTGGATGGGTGTGGGGTGTGAGTGTGTTCAGCCCTCGAGGGAGTGGCTGGGAAAACTAGTGCCTGCCAGGGCCGGTCTGGCCATTGCGGGCACCGGGCATTTCCCCAGTGTGCCGCCAGGGTTGGGGGCCGGTTTTGGGCCCCTGGGGGCTGATTTTGTTACAGGGCCGTTTTTGCAGCATAGCAGCAATATTGGCACCTGTAACGAAATTGGCAGAAACCGGCCCAGGTAAACAGCTCAGCTGCACCCCCAAACCCCTGGGGGGCTGGCCAAGCACTTTGCCAGGGCCAGTTTTAGGTCCCAGTCCGGCCCTGATGCCTGCTGAGACACTAGAACGTGTCCAGCAGGCAACTGCAATTATCTCTGCGTACCATCAAGGACATATTGGTCTCCACAGGTGAGACGGACCCACCTATCCGGTGTAGTTTGTAGAAATGCCCACAAGGAATAAAACATGGCCCTATACACACGAATGCCCATTCACCAAAATGCCTGGGAGAGAAAAAGTGAAATTACAGTCCATACGAACACTGATGACATCACATTGGTTGGCGCCTTGCTCATCTGTAGCCCCACAAACAGCCTCTTGTTTGCCGTTGAGGGGTTATACGAGGGCCACATGCGAAGACTCTAGAAAGTAAGGAGGGATCTCGGAGCCCATTGACTTCTTGGTCCTGTCGCTGACTCGATGGCCCTGGGACCATACGTAGCAAGGGCAGTGTTAGGAAAGTCACAGCTACCACTAAATAATGGCCGTACCTATATCATGTGTATTATTGCCTTGGTTTTGGTGTCTTTTGCATATATTATATATAAAAAAAATTATAAATGCTGAAAGGGCCAGGGAAATTCGCCGGGTATGTGTCGCTGACAAAAGTATAATCTACGCTTTACACATGTGAAATCAGTTGCGGTGCAAGTTATACTTATATGTCAGTTACATATAACTGGTGTATTTCCCTGGTTTTATGGATTTTATATGGTAGTGTTTTTTTCAGTGATTTCTTTTTTTAAGATTTTCTTAACGTAAGTTACTACCCCTCCCCAGGCCTATAAATGGGATGAAAAAACTGGGAGGTCTCTTAAAGGGGCGTGGCCAATGTAATTAAGGGTGTGGCTTAAAAACACATAAGATAAGAATCTGCTTAGCATAGTGTGCCACCAGACATGTATTTTGCCGTTTCTATCATTGCATCCAGATATATGATACAAGTAACATCATGCCTACAACAAGTCAGGATTATTGGCTTTGTCAAAGGTTGTGAGTTACATAAGATAAATAGGCAGCAACTATGGCTTGTTAAATATAATATTGAAAAAGCTTCCACTTACAGCCCTGGTGACACAGCGACAATGTTGCTGCTCCCGAGTTTCAAGAAGAGAAGGGAAATCCAGAGAGAAAATGACTCTTTAAAGGATTTTTCTTCCCCTACAACGCTCACCTGGCATGACGTCATGCCGTAACTTCTCCATTAGTGAGAAGTGAGCAGTGTACATGATGTGCCTGCTGGCACTGCAGTCTGGAAAAAAACGACCGCCTGGGCCAGGGCGCAAAACAGAGCCCTATAGAGACCCATTTCGAGGCCCCCTTTAAAAACTGCCATTGCTCTGCACCGGTGAGACCTGGCCCACTTAAAGCCCTGCCCCTCCCTCATGTTGTATATATACACACACACACACACGCACGCACACACACACACACACACACACACACACACACACCACACACACCACACACACCACCCCCCCCCCCCCCCCCCCCCACCCACACACACACACACACCCCCCCCCCACCCCCCGTCCAGATATTGAGGTATGAAATAGAATGTGTGTATTTGGCAAGGGCAATTTGTTGTAAAATCTTGCGGTAGACACATTTTTTTTGTTTCATTAGAATAGGGATGGAGAAGGGCCAGCTGCAGCCCTGATTGATGTTAGCAGGCGCGTGTAATTAGTGTAGTGATCCGCCGCCTGAGCCCGGCTACAGCCCTGGTTGATGTTAGGTGGCGCGTGAAATGTCGTTGAATGAGAGAGTTATCAGCCGCGGGTAAATCAGTTTAATGATAGAGTTCAGTGACAGCGAGTAGGAGAGGCTGCAGTAATTGTCCCCGCAGACACGCTCATTTGCGTGTTCCCCCGCTTGAGGCCCAGATGCAGGCCTGTTTGATGTTAGCAGGCGCGTGTTCCCCCGCTTGAGGCCCAGCTGCAGCCCTGGTTGATGTTAGCAGGCGCGTGTAATTAGTGTACTGATCCACCGCCTGAGCCCGGCTAGAGCCCTGGTTGATGGTAGCAGGCGCGTCTAATTTCGTTGAAGGAGAGAGTTCAGTAAAAGCGCGCAGGAGAGGCTGCAGTAATGTTACTTACCAGGCCTCCAGCTGAACGCGTTTGTCATGCCCCCAGCACAAGGCCACAGCAGACGATCTTCTGATTAATGTACGACCCACATGGCATGAAGGGCGAAACGTAGCCCACGCCCCCAGCGTTTCTCGCACCCCCAGCGTTTCTCACACCCCCAGCGTGTCACGCCCCCAGCGTGCCCCTTGATGCTGCGCAGCAACGTAATTGGCGCTTGTATGTACGACTCACATGGCATGAAGGGTGGACACACGCCCCCAGCGTTTGTCACGCCCCCAGCCCACGCCCACAGCCCACGATGTGATGGCCGTACCACACGCCCCCAGCGTTAGTCACGCCCCCAGCCCACGCCCACAGCACAACGCAGACACGCCCACAAGGGACTACTTTGCTGGCACGGTTCTTTTACCTTTTAAATGTATATGGTGTCCTACGGTACAATTGTATGTCTTGCACTGTATGATTGTGATGAACACCACTGTTTCTTGAAAAGTTAATAAAAACAATAAATTAAAAATAATGTATATGGTGGCCATCTGCATAGCCTATGTCCTTCTGCTGCAACTGCCCTTCCCAACGCTGTATTGGGTGTTGTGATTGGTGCTGTGGTTACTGAGATTACCCGCCTCAAAGGTTTGGGCTCTCTCTTTATAATATTTGTATGGATATATATATATGAACTTCGCCACTCGTACAAGCCTTTCAAAGCCAAATGACGATCAGCGGACCCAAGTTTCTGGTGCCAGTTTAAAGTGCTTTTATTGTGCTTTCCTTTGCCCAGCAAAATCCGCCATGACGCGTTTCGCTTATATATATATATATATATAGCGGATCCAGTGCTGTGACTGGCATAGCACAGAAGGAACGTCGTGTCCGTTTTGCATGGAGAGAAAAAAGCGGAGCACCAACATGACAAGTCAATCATACACCCAGTGGGGGATGTTATTTTAATAAAGAAGAACATGCGGCATCTACTAAAGTTTACAATTAACAGAGTAAGACTTCCAAGACCACAATGCACGCTTAGCACACGCCCCGATGGGCGGGACATGTAATATATCACGAGTGCAAGACTCACCTTTGCTGCCTCCTCTTCACCGAAGCCAAAACCAGTGATCAAGGGCGAATGCCGCCAGAAACGCGTATGGACTCTTTGGCACACTTACTTTGATGTGACGGCGATGCTGCTGGCCCCGCAATTCATGCAAATAAAAAGAAGTTTACACGACTGGGTGTGGCGCCTTCAATGTTGGGAGTTTACGTTTGGATATATATTTATATATATATATATATATATATCTCTGTATATATATATCTCTCTCTCTCACGCGCTCTCTCTCTCTATATATATATATATATATATATATATATATATATATATATATATATATATATATATATATAGATATATATCTCCCTCTATATATATATATATATATATATATATATATATATATATATATATATAGATATATATCGCCACTTAGGTGTATCTAAAGAGTAATAGGACCCCCAGTCTTTAGATTGATCTGTGTTCGCACCCCTAGTGTAATTGTGCTGTGTGATCCAGAGAGCTGTTGCCCTTGTGTCTCTCCTCTGTGCCCATGAACCCAGGAGCCCTGACATCTAGAACATTATGTTCATTGATCATCCCACCCGCCTTGTGCGCTCGCTTGTAAGCAGCTGTCAAGCACTAGGAATGACACACAACTGTGTGCCAGATGTGTGTTCTCTCTGTTTCTTGTGCTCCCTGCCCGACTGAATGCTAACTTCTAGTTGTGGTTTCCATCATCGAAGTTAACACCACCTGCTTACGGAGACGAGGGTTCCTTGTTGTGCCTTGGGTTTTATTGTGGTGGCGATCTACGCATCAGTATCACCTGGTTCCTTGATGGCACAGGGTAACCCCAGCCGTAATGTGAGATGGTGCGTACTAGACCTGTGATCCCTATCGGGGTGCCATGTCCTGCATCCCCTTGTTTTCTGTTTTGTTTTCAGACTTGTGTTTGGTGGACTCTGCACCTTACTCCCAGATCCTTCACGTAAGACACCTTCTGGACTCACAGTAGGGGCATATGTTGTTATGCATCATGACACTGATCTGACCATTGCATCACATCCACTGTTCTTGTAGGTGCTGCAGGCACACAGAGATGTCTACTCCTCCTCCTGAGCCGCTTACAGCACTGTGCGCCTGGTGCCGTGGCACTAGACACCGCAGAAGGACTCACAGCTGAAGATACTCTTTAATGCACCTTGGACACTGGATCTCACCTTTCCCCCTCTTCATTACCTATCCTAGGTGGTGAAGGCAAACACCCACCCCCCATCCTTCTGTGCTGCTTGCACCACAGACAACCTCTGACCCTGCTCAGTGCTAAGGCACCAGACAACCGCAAGAGTCACACCTGGGGGCACTGTTTAATGTGCCTTGGGCATCAGATCTCACATTTGTCCCACATGCGTTGCTTCTCCTGGGTGCTGCAGGCACTCACAGTTCAATTCAATCCATAAAAGCACAACATCAATAAAATAATAAATAATTGATGCATATGTCATCGATACATCAAACAATCAATTAACCATACATATGTACCGTTTTGTCATGTATTCCTATAGGTTCTGAATCAATACCTCTATTCCTGACCCTATTCTGGTTAAACTAACTATCTAGTTAACTAACAATCCGCCCATGAGGCAAGAACAGCCCCCATGATGCAGATACCGTTATCTGACGCAGTCACACTACGGCACAGGAACGTGTTATCTGATTAGGTCATAACGCTTGAGATCTAATTAGACAAGCGACATTCCTCCAGCCCCTGATAAGGCATACGACGTTCTCATAACAAATCAAACCTATGACAACCTGGAAAATCCGTGCGGCCATTGTTTTGATTTCACAGAGAACTTTAGTAAAGAATGTGCTAACGAGCAAGTCGTATGACATCTTTATTGACGTATCTATGTCCATCCTTACGTCAATCTCGGCACCTTTAAGGTATAAATATTGCCGATCTTGCCCTATGCAAACACACGCGTGGTGACGAGATGGAGCAGCCATACTTGCCGAAGCCGAGAGCAGAAGCAGACCCCGCTGGCAGCAGCCCCTTCTTCCTGACGCGCTGAGAGACGCGCTGCTATCTCAAGCCGAGAGACCCAGCACCGGCGCTTCTGGGCAGCCCTCGCAGGCAGCCTGGAATATCGAGAGCAGAGAAAGAGATACCATTCCTCATTCATCCTAAATTCCAGGTACAGAACTGAATAACCCCTCACAGAGAATTCTTTAGTTATTCACTTGGCAAAAACAAACTTAACTTAAACTGTAACTTTCTATTCCCGCCCACGCATTAGACTTAGGTCAGGTACACGGGGTAGGCGTATTTAGAAACACCAGTTGAGTACGTTTAGTCAAATGTATATGTGTATGTAAATATATTTTAATCATTTTAAACATCATATGGCTCAGAAACCATATCAATGTTTTTACAGTATTATTTTATACTATTGCTTTTAATGTATGCACTTTACTTAACTATAAGTATTGCAATAATATCGATCCATTTCTCTTGTACGAGAAAAGAGACTGATCAATAAATAACACCTTTTTATTGAACACGCCCGTCTCTTCCTTTTCTCTACAATCTGATGAGACTAAGAATGCACGTACTGACTGAGTAAAATAATTGCCTTGTGCTCACACGACTCTTGAGATTGACTCTTGATTAGGGGAGAGCAAAGTTGTCATGTTCTATGGTTGTCAGAAACTAAATCCCTTCTTGTCTAATCAGGGAAGTTAATTCCTCCTTGAACATTCGAGAAAGTTTCTAGCGAACTCTGAGCTACGCTGGCAAACCCAAAACTTAAGTCTAGTATCGACAGTAGTAGACCTAGTTAACGTCTGGCCTAGGCCTTTACTGCTGTAGGTACTATTCCAATGCGCAGAGCCTATTGGGAAAATAGGAGGTACACTACATGGCGCCCAACGCGTTTGGAAAGGGCGATAAAACTAACGTAAGACATTTAGAGTAACTCAGTCGTGCTTTCTCACTCAGACCCCTTTTCCCAAATACTCCAAAGACGTCTGGAGTGGGTGAAAGGTTATATCCTCCAAAACCTCGCAGGAGGGAACTCCTATGTAAGGTTCTTGGTTTAGTCAACGTTGAAGGATACACAGTTCCAAAATATTGTGCATCTAATCTTTGTTTCCATAAGAAACCTGATCTGCAAACAAACATAATACCATCCTGTCAGTAAAATGGGAGACAGTGATGAAGAAAGAGAGGCAGTTAGATTAGCAGCTGAAATAGCAGCAGCTGATACTGCAGCACTAGATGCGGACGGGGATATAATACTCATCCCGGTCGCCAAAAGGAAATCTATAACCTTAAAACTGATAGAAAATGGACTGACACCTAGAGGTGGCACAGTCATATTCGTAATTGAGGCACACGAATATCGGCAGACAGAGGTATACTATACATGGATACATTTTCCAGCAGCAAATGCTGTAACAAAGTACTTCCACTATTACAAAATAGAGGTTCCACCAGACATTTACACTCCTTTCGAGGAGGTGGAAGTACCACTCAAATTCCAAGAGCATTTGCTCTTATTTGATGGCGCCCTAATACATAACAATCACATTACAAGGCTCGGTCCTTTAGGTAGACCAGGAGCAACGTGGCCGGTCTTAGCCGGATACACACCACACCCAGACATCGAAGGGATGTCTACAGGAGAGCTGTTAATACAGCTAAAACAATTACTAAAAATTCATAGACAATTAGTTCAGTATGTAATGCGGACTTCAACAATTCAGCCAGCGATTAAACTTCCACAGCTGACCCCTCACCAGGGGAACACAAATAAGATTACACCACAGAACATCCAATCCTGCCTAGGTAAAGTTCCGGCTAAACGGGAACAGATACCATTCTGGTTGGCACAGAAAATCACCCAAATAGAGGCGGTGTTTCCTGACACCACCCCGCTAGAAAAACACAGGATTCTGACTATATGTCTCCCAATGGGAATCGCACCACACATAGAGGACTGTGACACTTGGGGTACAGTCTTTGCTTCCATCTACACAAAAACGCACGGTGTTCCATCCATTTCGGTAATACCAGATGTGCTAAAACAAATTCAAGATGAATACGGTCCAGAACCAGCTTTAACTCTTGGTATGAAATTACTGAAAGACTTCAAGCAGGTCTCGGCTATATTATTAGCCAATATAAAAGGTGAAGCAGCAAACGTGGCGATCCGCCAGAGGTTAAAAGAGACAAATATAGCAGACCAACCAGCTGAAATTGCCAGAATCATAGAAAAATCCTATGAAGAACTAGGTAGAGATAGTTTAGGTGGAATACCCGTAAAACCGCAACTGACTGAAAGTCCAGAAAAAATATTTTTTAATAATTCACCAAAAAAGAACTGGGATGGAAACAAACAATCTAATCCTAAAGAAAAGAAATTCCAGTCCAGAGGAAGGTCTCCTAGGCGAAGAGAAAAATCTCCAAACCGAAGACAGAGGTCACCGCAGAGTGACCCCTCTGGGAATAGATATAACCTTAGAAATAGGGATAATATTAAAAAACCTGATAGATATCAAGACATTGATACACGTCCCTCTCAATCTTTTCAGACTTCCTCGCAGAAATCGGAAAGAAGAGGACGATCAGAACAAAGAGAAGAGCACGCCAAGTCCAAAGACAAGGAACCTGCTCAACTAAAAAAGAAATTACAATTTCCAAAAAAGAAGGTAGCCAGTATCAAGGTAGTTAACAATGCCGAGAATACTGAGGACACAACTGAAAAACGGAGAGTGGGCTCAGACAATGCTAGACAGCGCAGCAGAGGTGAGCATAGCTCGCAAAGTCCTTATGAATCATCTGGAGACAGTGGACACGAATGAATACCTTCAAGTGGAAACTGCAGACACCAGAGTTAGCAAACCCCACAAGATATACGAGATAACATTACGTATAGAGGGAGATAAGACTAGGAAAATAAGGGGCCTATTTTGGGATAATCTCTCCAAGGGCTATGATATCCTTCTAGCTGAAAAAGACTGGCCACCAGAGTTTGTCAGGGAGTGCCCTCATGGCGAAGAAATAATTATGCCTGCCTTCTCGAATCAAATCCCGATTCATAAAAAATATACACTTGCTAGAAAGTGGGCAGTGGCTCTAGCACCTGCTTTATATAAAAATCACGTAGGATGGGATGAGGATTCTCCTCCTCACAAAATCCAGTTAAAATCACAACCTACTGCACAAAGGCAGTACCCAATTAAGCAAGAAGCTAAAAAACAGGTAAATGAAATACTAGATCAGCTAGAATACCAGGGGGTGATTGAAACTTGCACCTCACAAATGAACAATCCTTTGTTTCCGGTCTCCAAACCAGACAACTCATATCGTCTAGTTTTGGATTACCGACACCTTAACACATGTTGCAAAACTTTTGCAGTGCAAAACTCACACAGTGCTGCACTAATGAATAACATAGTGCGCAAAAAATACAAAACTACCTTGGACATCTCCAATGGATTCTTTTGTCAAAACATAGCACCAGAGAGCAGATATTTAACCGCATTCTCAGTAAATGGCACTCAAAAGCAATTCTGTCGGTTAGCCCAGGGGTACAAGAACAGCCCGGGGGTATTCTCAGCGAGAGTAACAGAATTACTACAACTATATGATGATGAAGCATTATCTTATGTCGATGACATTTACTTAACAGATGATGACTTGGATACTCACTTGAAAAGAGTGAACACCATAATACTTGGGTTCGCAGCAGAGGGTTACAAATTCAACTTTAAAAAATCTAAAATATGAAAAGACGTATCCTCTGCCTATCGACATTCTGCCTCTACGACATTACGCCTGTGTAATCTATACAGACGGACATGCTCAACCCTCCGTTTGGGGAGAACAAGCATACAACCCCACATGTGAGATTACAAAAGAAGTATGGCGCGGAGGTATATTAAAACCTCTATTAACAAAATCACACTCAGTAGAAACTAATTCAGAACAACAAACTGAAATAATAGCTTTGAAAATGGCGCTAGATAATGCGGATCGCGAATTCCCGACACTTATAGTGTCAGATTCATATTACTGCGTCAAATCATATAACAGCGATTTGCAGACATGGATTCAAAACGGTTACAAAGATGACACAGATGCACCAATAAAGCAGAGACTGCTCTGGGAACAAATAGCTCTTTTACAAAAAGAACTACCAAAGACTCACGTGACTCACTCACTGAGTCATCAACGTGATGGCGTTCACGTTGTAGGGAATTCATTGGCTGAAACAGCCGCAGCGGCAGCCACTAAATCGGCTCCCGTAGTTCGAAAAAAGCGTACATTAAAATACATTGACGGTGAAACATTGCTGGCGGTGAAAACGTCATCAAAAGGCGACTGCTCAGCGTTACCGATCAACTATCCACTCAATTACACATACATAATCGATGCAAACTCCGTCCCTTTTGCTCGAATCCCTGGAGTGGGGGATAGAGTGATTCCAAACATGGACAGGAGAAGCTTGTTAATCGCAGACGCACATATGGGTGAGGGTCTTGGACACCTCAAACTGAAAGATTCTATGGAAGAATTACAATCACGGTACTGGTGGCCAGGCATGAGCCTACATCATACCATGTTTGTAAAAAACTGCCCAAACTGCAACAGAGATCGCAGTGGGGAGAGAAAAAATATAATACGGTGGAATCTGACTGCAGATAACATCACCAGTAAAAAGAATGGCTTGCGATTAACATATACAGGCTAGTTTCCACTTATAATGTAGATCACCAGCACTCGGCTGACGTCCGGACTGTTATACAAAGATTTGCGGGTCTAAATGGCATATACGCTAAGAGCATGCTACGTTTGACCATTGTTTTCACTCAGGCACACCAGCCTGGGGGGAAACATGGCCAAATGAGCACAGCCCAGCGGGAATCTTCCCACTTCCTTCCTGAGGGTACGGGATGGTGTAAAGAAAAAACCAAGGCAGAAAGCAATCTATAATAGAAAGGATATTAGGTTCGGGAGCTGGGTGGGTCAAACATCTAATAAGTGTCCAACGTAGTCTAAATAACTTGCCAAGAAATTCTCTGAAGGGATTCAGTCCGTACGAATTATTATTTGGAACTAGAATGATTATCTCTGACCTCGACAGTCAGACTTCAGTGGTTAAAGAAAAAAGCTTTGATGTCAAAGACCGTTTGGCTATTTTGCAGGACTTAAACAAAACAAGAAAAGACCTGAGCAACATACAGTTGAAACAACAGCCAACAACCACTGAAGAATCACCACCTGTCCCAGCAAGACCTGTCTGGATTCCAAAAGTCGGGGATCTAGTCAGGGAGAAGATCGCGGTAAAGAAGGAATTTGGGCCTTCTTACAGAAAAGCAGTTCCTGTCTTGTCTGTCAACGGGACAAGATCAGTTGTACTACCGCCACTTGCTGGAAAAAAGGAGAACCGAGTTGTATCCATCGACCTGGTAAAACCACAACATGTGGCCGATAACAAACAGTAGGCCAAGTGGACTCCCAGTAAGTAGCAGAACACCAAGGTTTGCTACCAGTACAGAGGTGCTAACAAAGAGGCTCATCACATTCGAAACGCCTACAGAAGAACAACAAGGACTATGCAACAATGCAATAGAACTCAGACCTCTGAAAACCCAAATAAAAACATTTAGCAGAGACACACCAATCTACAATGAAGTACCAAGTGACAATGCAAGAACCAAAAATCCTGAAGCAATTGGAACAATTGACAGAACTGCATTCGGGTACTTCATCAACTTCGATGATTCCTCTGAAGGCTTCAGTGAATCAAAGACACAGCCATCATCAAAATCCTTTAAAGACAAAGCTAAGGAACTTTTGAAACAACTGAAAGAAACATATCTGGTTTCTCCATGGATTGAATTTTGGGTGGGTTTTGGTGCATTTATCCTCATACTTTGGCTCATCATGGTATTTACTTTGGGACGCTTCATTGAGGGAAAATATGCTAAAATGGACACAGCAAGTCAGAACATCAACTTGGTCCTCAAACCACACACATCTTCACACGTCGAGAAAAGAGAACTTTCTTCAGCCAACTTCACAGCCAATCCGATACCTGGTGGGGTAGCCTGGGACAACACTGACTATGAAATTTATGGTCCGGTCGAGATCCTGAAATATCCACACCAAATTAAGATCTCCTTGAGTGACTTTGCAAAACCAAACTCATTTGCTGATGATTGGGACTTCGAAAGCATTAATAACATGATGTCTGACTTAGTAATGTCTGCTAAATTTACAAAACATGATTATTTGCAAGGTTCTACAAATTATGATAGTATGTATTGCTATAACCACTATGGTAACCATTTTTTGCATAAATCTGCACAACCTAGAAATGTTTTAAATTATAATCAATGGGAACATTGTGCTACACCTCCAAAAGGGAGCTCAAGAACCGTTTATGACAAATATTCATATTTTTCAGGTTTTAACACAAGTAATGCTGAAACATTTTATTTTAAATTGTCAAACAAGACAGGGATGAAAACCATGATAACCAACACAAAATTGATATATTCAGATTCATTCTTCGAAAAAATGAATACTTTTGGATTTGATTATTGGGACAAAAATGTTGATTTGAAAAGTGTTTGGGGTACAAAAGAATGGCAAGTACAGGGTTTAGAAGCTTTGTTTAGAGCCTGCGTGATCCCAGAACAAATGATATTTTTAAATGACACTGTTCAACAAACCACCTGTCTTGGCTTAGCCAAAATCAAAGATTTAAATAAACCGTCTATTCCAAAGCCAATAATGTTTAGCAATAGCTCTGATACAGATGAAGAGATAGACGTAAACCATATATTAAACCAAAACAGAACACATCCTGATTGGAAACAATGGTTGATCTGGCCCACAGATACAAATAACTGTCAAGATAGATTCCTGAATAAAACACAGGGTTTCAAAATGACCAGGCCAGACCCTAGATATCCCCAAAGACATAACCCAGGGATAATAACAACCTACAGTGTGGGCAAATTATGCCTTCAATGGCTACAAACTTCCACACTGCCTGAAATTAAGCAACACCTAACTTTACTTACTGATGGTGCTGACTTGCGTGATTTCATAATGGGACCACGCAAACAGCGTCAGAAGCGTTTCATAGCAGCCTCTGTATATGCAGCATACAATGAGGCCTGGAAGGTTACTCAAATTGAGACAGCAGAGAGAATACGGGAAATTGACCGTATTCATTTGGAAAAATCACTTTCTGTAGTGGACAATGGGTTAATGACTCTGTCCTCCAGAATTTTTTCATTGGACAGCATTGTGTCTTCAGCAATCGATATATTATCGCAAGACTTACTGTTATTACAACATGGTCAGTCACAATTGCGTTCTATTGTACAGCTTGGCTGGACGTTACAAAATCTGCGTTCAGGCTATGTGCCTTGGCGTTTAATCAACACAACGTCACTATTCCAAATCTTTAACCTTACTGATAGACAAATCGGTATGGCGCAAAAGGGTGCTGATTATACAATCTTGAGCATTGAAAAACTAGAAAGATTACCAATGACAATGTCAGAACGACCTGTCAGTGAATGGATAATACACGGAATCATAAATATTCCAATCTCAACCTTCAGGTTTCAATACTGCCAAAAATATATACAGGCTGGCATGTACGAGAAATTGGGAAAGGGGTACCTTAAAACAACTTGGAACCTGCCCTATTCACATGCATGTGTCAGTAATAAAGGACAGAAAGTGTTTCTTAGTGGCAACAATTGTGCTATGTCACTAAGCGGCACGCTTCTGTGTAACGGAATTAGTTTGCATGGAGCCTGTGAAGGGAATTCATACAACCTTTCATGTCACCAGCAAGGCGCACCTGCAACTGAAATAGAACCATTCTTTCAAAGACTCTATAATGGGAGTTACATTCTTATTGTAGACCGCAGATGTTGTAGTCTTATGCCCGGGACTCCTTATCTAGTCACTACGACTGCGAAGGTCAAGTGCTGTGGACGTTCTTTGTTCCCCAGCTCCTTTCCAGACAGGGAGGCAAGGGCCTGGCCCAATTTGAAAATTACTTCTATTCGAATAGATACTTTAAGCAGAATGAAAACAGTGCTTCTTCAGACGCCTACAAGGCTCACGTCATCAAAAGAAACGTATGATCTACAAGTCGCAAGGACGACTGCAGAGATACATACATTATTATCAACTAATTCCCCCGTACATTTCGCGGAAATCCTAAGCGAAATCTTAAATATTTCTGATACCACTGGGGTCTCAAAGGTATTTAAGACAGTATTTTCGATGGCATTAACACCATTCAAAGCCATACTGGGTATTTTTCCAGATTTCGTCCATTCGATTTTTGGCGGACTTCCCCTGATCCTGGGACTAATTGCAGGAATCCTATTCTTAGTCCTTATTTTTCGTTATGGCAACCCATGTCACAGACCAAACTCTCGCGACAATGGAAGATACGATCCTAGCCATTGGATACCGGGACCGGATATCAAAAATCCTGGGACTCTCCCAGCTTAGAGACCTGAACATGACTTGGTTTCTATCATTTCGACCAATGTGGCAAAGGTGTGTTTTACCTGTACTAAGGTGTCTGCTATGCGGAGAAGAATGCGTGTTAGACACCTGTCTGACGCTACAATCGGATGCGCCAGTGGATGCAGATACATTGTTGGTTCCTGCCAAGGTTCACGCTTTGTGCTGCCCTCAAAGGCTGCCAATCCTGATGACGGCATTCCTGGAATCTTCACCACTACGATTGAAGAGTAGTGAAGTTCAAGATGAAAGCAGCATCGATCAGGTACGACCTTCTGTCAGCAATGCGAATCAGAATGTCAATGCAGATAATCATGCGCACGAATGCATGGTTACACCTATTTCCGACTTAGTGGAACTTTCCCATGAAGCTGTTGACAGTTTTTTCGAAAGCCTTAATGATATGATGTTCTCTCCAGAACAGAAATAGAGACTTTTGAAGCAAGCTCGCACACGGCGTTCCCTGAATTCGGCCTTCAACTTTAAAAATAAAGTCACATGAACAATTTTTCCCACCAGTTCACGGACAACAATTTTTTAGCAGCCCCAAATAATTTTTTACAAAATTTTCGGGACACTTATCTTCTGCTTAAAGTAAGAAACTATTCCTAGAGAACTAAGATTTCTATTTTTAGATACTTTATAAACTTTAGTTGCCCGCTGAGATGTTCACAAATATTTTATTATGTGATGAAATGGTCTCGAACTTCCTTTCTGTATAGCCATATTAAGAGCCATTTCATGTGTATTTCTCATATACCAAATAAGCAATAATGTCTACAAATGCGTGTTTACTTTAGCGTTTAATTCATAGCTTAAGTGCATACAATATATATGACTGCAATTTTTCAGTATATTTGAAAATTTCAAAATGCATTTATGTATTTTGGGGTGGTAAGGTATACACTATACTCTATAGTATGTTGTACTATGTTCTACTATGCATAGATTAGTAGATATGACCATAGTTAGCGTGGAGTGGGTGTCATGTATTCCTATAGGTTCTGAATCAATCCCTCTATTCCTGACCCTATTCTGGTTAAACTAACTATCTAGTTAACTAACAATCAGCCCATGAGGCAAGAACAGCCCCCATGATGCAGATACCGTTATCTGACGCAGTCACACTACGGCACAGGAACGTGTTATCTGATTAGGTCATAACGCTTGAGATCTAATTAGACAAGCGACATTCCTCCAGCCCCTGATAAGGCATACGACGTTCTCATAACAAATCAAACCTATGACAACCTGGAAAATCCGTGCGGCCATTGTTTTGATTTCACAGAGAACTTTAGTAAAGAATGTGCTAACGAGGGAGAGGAGCTTGGCGGGCATCCGAGATGGCCGCTTGAGCACAGCGCTCTCCGGACCCTCGCCGCTCCCGGCATTTTATCCTGGCTGAATCCTGATTTCTTGCAAGAATTCGTGTAGGGGACGTTTGGCTGATTACCCTGGCACTTTTCAGAAATCGATTTGGATCTTGTATTCCTGAGATATGGTGCTCTGAACTTTTGGGCTCCGCCCTTGGGGTGCGCCCGGGACGGGGTGCGGTTCTGTAGCCGTCCTGCAATTGAACAACAACGGCAGGAGATCTGGCCTTGCGGGTCCCCCCTTCCTAAGTTTCGGTTTCGATTCCGTTCCGACTTGGGCCACGGATGTGGATGTCGTGTTGCGACTGAGACTTGGAGGCAGATCGGCTGTTGGGCTCTCGTGTGACCTATTTGCTGGCTTGGCGACCTCTACCCGAGTTGTGCCCCCTTTTTCATCTACTTTTGATCCTGTACTTTGGGTGTCGGGCCCGTCGAACCTGGTGGCTTGTCCTGTGACGCATCTTCAAAATGGCGGGCAGAGGGGACAGAGAGACGCGCAAGACGAAAACACCTCTGCGCGGAGCTCCAGTTCAATCAAATGTCATGGACCGTTATACCCATTCTAAGGGGTCCCCCGGAGCTGCCCTGCCTGGTTCTAGTATAGCGTCCGAACGAGTTTTGGAAGAGTCGGCGGAGCCCTCCCTACAGGATATCATGGGCGCCATCTCGGGTGTGAGGGAATCCATCGGCCTACAGTACGAGGCCTTGGCCCACAAACTTGACACCGTGGCTATTGAGGTGAATCTGATTCGTGCTGATCTCGGCAAGACGAATGAGAGGGTACAATCACTGGATATTAAATCCTCTAGCCTTACGAATGACGTCTCGGAGCTCCAAACAGAGATTGGAAATCTCCGTCGGGGGAACGACTTCATGACCCGTCGCCTGGAGGACTTTGAAAATAGGGCGCGTCGCTGCAATGTTCGCCTGGTTGGTGTACCGGAAAACCCTGAACCCCACTCGGTGGATCTCCTGGTTGAGGATCTGGTCTTGAACCATCTGGCCCCTTCTGGTCTCACAAAATTTTTCACGGTGGAACGCGCACATCGTGTTCCAGGGGGCAAAGTCAAGCCGGGAGTCCCGCCGAGACCCATTGTAGCGAAGCTTTTTCATTATAGAGACCGGGACGCTATCCTGCAGGCCTCGCGGGTGAAGGGCCCGGTGGCCTTTGAGAATGCTACGGTGAACTTTTACCCGGACTTTTCCCAACAGGTTCAGAGACAACGTATGGAGTTTCGTGGTGCCAAGAAACGTCTCCGGGATCGGGGCCTACGTTACGCCATGCTCTTTCCCACCAGACTCCGGGTCGAATACAATGAGCGTACCCTTTTCTTTGATCGGCCAGATGCTGTTAATGACTGGCTGGACTCATTGCCTGACCGTCCTCCTGAGACGGACTCCGCCGCTCACCCTGGTGGTGCCGAAGGTGGTGTGGAGATCTAACTGTTCGGCTCTTATGTCTTATTTTGCATACATTCTCAGGAGTGTTGGCCGGCGTCCCTCTACATTGTGATCATTCTGTCTTTCGTTTGTTATTTTTGTTCTTGCTGAGGTCGGGGGGTGGATGGAACGGAGACCTTTCCTCCTCCGGGGTCTTTGTGTAGAATAGGGGTTCTTGGGCGACAGGCACACTGCAGGTTGGGGTGGCTCTTTAGCTTTTTGCAGGGGTGCAGGGTGGGGGGTGTTTCTCTTCAGTTTGGGGGAGGGGGGTTGGGAAGTTTTTTCTTTTCTGTGTGTTGTTTTCAAGGCGAGTTGCTCCTGTGTTTGCTGCTGTTTCTGATGTCTAGCTCATGGACGAGGGGTCTTGGCTCGGGCGGCTGGGATGGGGGGTAGAGGGTTGAAATTTCTTTCCTGGAACGTTAATGGCCTGGGAGATCGTATTAAGCGCAGTGTGGTCTTAAAATGTATACGACGTTTGTCACCGGACATTGTTTTCATGCAAGAAACCCATTTGATTGGTAATGTTTGTTATGCAATGAATAGATGGGGCTACCGCCTTGTGGCGCACTCGGGGTTTACCTCCGGATCTAGGGGTGTGGGTATTCTTGTTCGAACCTCCCTCCCCCTGGCGATCGATGAGGTGATTCATGATGACCGTGGGAGATATACTGTCCTGGTGGGTAGGTATGAGGGCCGCACCCTATCTCTCTTCAATGTTTATGTTCCCCCGGGTTTGCAGGCCTCTACTTTTACTGACTTGGGCCGTGTTTTGTTAGATCTCCCTGATAGTACTCTCTTTCTGGCCGGTGATTTTAATTCGGTGCTTTCCGGCCTTCACGATCGCCATCCCCCTAGAGATACCCCGCAGGCTCAGCAGTGGTTGGGTGGGTTTTTAGATACCTTTGGCCTTGTGGACTGCTGGCGACTGTTGCATCCTACTCAGCTCCAATACACCTTCCATTCTGGGGCTCATGGCAGTCTGTCTCGGCTGGATTATTTCCTGATGCCCGCAGCCCAATCGTCGGCGGTTCGTGAGATTTTACATTTGCCGAGGGGTATTTCTGATCACTCGCCGCTCTGGCTTCGTTTCGAGGTTGGGGTAGAGGCGGCGGGCCGAGTGGCTCCCATTAACCCTTGGTATCTTTCCTCCCCTGAGACTCGTACCCTCTTGCTCAAGTCCATGGATGCATATTTCCTGGAAAACGAGGGATCGGTCTCTTCGGCGGTGTCCCTGTGGGAAGCCTTTAAAACTGTGATTCGTGGACAGGCCCTTTCCTTGATTGTTGAAGCTAAGAGGGCTGGGAGGAGGGAGGTGGTGGACCTTGAGGGGGAGATCTCTGCTTTGGAGGACGAGTTGGAATCCGGTGTCACGCCTGAGAAACTCCATGCCCTGGGTCTAAAACAGTTTGCATATAAATCTCTGGTCACTGACGCTGCAAAGGTGATGTTTCGTGAGCAGCAGGGCAGATTGTACGATGTGGGTGACAAGGCGGGCAAACTCCTAGCGTGGTTGGACAAGAAAGAAAGAGTTAATCGTGTGGTGCCCGTGATTCAGTCTGCGAGTGGTGAGAGTGTGATTGATCCGACCGCCATTGTTGATCGTTTTGCGGAATATTTCCGTGTGGTATATGCTCCCGTGTCTGTGAGGGATGTTGCCGACTCCCGCCTTCTTCTGCGTGATATCGCTTTGCCCTGTGTCACCGACTTGGACCGTATTGCTTTGGACTCCCCTTTTACGAATGATGAGATAGCCGATGCAGTTCGATCGCTCCGTTCGGGCAAAGCATTGGGCCCGAACGGTTTGCCTATTGAGTTGTACAAATTACGCCCCGATAAGGTGGCGCCGTATCTCCGCGCCATGTTTCTAGAATCTCGTGAGCGGAACATGCTTCCTTATGATCAGCGTCTGGCGACAATCGTCGTCATTCCCAAAGAGGGTAAACCGCGTGACCTCTGTTCCTCGTATAGGCCCATATCCCTCCTAAATGTTGAACCTAAGGTGTTGGCTAAACTTTTGGCGACCCGTCTCCTTTCGGTTCTTGGGGAGTTGGTCCATCCGGATCAATCTGGCTTTATCCCGCATCGCAACACTGCTCTGAATTTACGTCGCCTCCACGGCGCGCTGGCGAGGGCGGGGCTTTTGACTGAACCAGCCATTTTGGCGTCCCTGGATGCCTCCATGGCCTTTGATACTGTGGAGTGGCCCTATTTATGGGCGACACTTGAGAAATTTGGATTCGGGTGCGAGTTTATTAGCTGGGTTAGGCTGTTGTACGCGGACCCTCTGGCGCAAGTTGTAGTGAACGGTAGAGTGTCGGCCCCCTTCTCCTTGGGCAGGGGTACCCGTCAGGGTTGCCCCTTGTCCCCTCTGTTGTTCGCGCTCGCTCTTGAACCGTTGGCGGCCTGGCTCCGTTGGGAGCCGTCCCTTAAAGGTATTCGTTGGGCCCCGGATTTCGAAGACCGCGTCTCGCTTTATGCGGACGACATCCTCTTGTATCTTACTTCTCCTCGCAAGTCTTTATCTGTTTTATTTGACGTTCTTGCGTCCTTTGGCGCTAACTCAGGCCTCGTCATCAACTGGTCTAAATCCTGTGTATACGTTTTATCTGGTATCTTGCCTCCGTTGCCGAGTAGACTTCCTCTTCAGGTGGTCCGGGATGGTTTCAAATACTTGGGAGTTTTTGTTACCTTGGATCCGTCCCTTCGTTTTGATCGTAATCTCCTTCCCCCGTTGCTTAGGCTCCGTTTGGACGTTGCCCGCTGGCGCAAACTTCCCCTGTCTCCACTGGGTCGGGCGGCCCTGTTTAAGATGATGTCACTACCGCGGTTTCTCTACGCTCTCCAGAATTATTATGATCCTATCCCCAAGACCTATTTTCGGGAGATCGAGAGCCTTCAGAGGCAACTTATTTGGGATGGGCGACCGCGCATTGCTCTCGCGAAACTTTCCATCCCGTGGTACGATGGGGGCATGGCGCTCCCCGATATTAAGAGATACTACTGGGCTTCCCATCTGTCCGCTATTAATCATGCTATGTTCTCGCCGGGTCGTAATCCGGCGTTTGAGATGGATAAACTTCAGCTTCCGGGAGGTGACTTTAACAGAGTGCTCTATTCTCGTTCCGCTGGGCGCCATCTTGTGGGACCTACTTTGACTGCTTTGACGGTGTGGCGTGCTGCGAATGTGAGCCTGGGCTGGGAGGATCGCTTGACGTTGGCGACGCCGCTTTATGCTTCGGAACGTCTGGGCGGTCTTTGGTCTTCCAAGGGTTTTGACCGTTGGGACTTGATTGGGATCTCTAAAGTGGGGGATATATACTCTAAGGGTTCTGTGCGCCCGTTTCAGGCCCTCCAGGCTGAATACGGCCTGAGTAGTCGGGAATTCTTTCGTTATTTACAGATCAGGCACGCTTTGGTTTCGGTGTTTGCTCCTGGTGAGATTCCGCCTGACTCTTCTCCACTTGAAGACCGTATCCTTGACGAACATCTTCCTGATAGCACTATCTCCCTGATCTATAAAAAGTTGATTAACAATCGGACTGACTTATTGGCCCGACTTCGGGAACAGTGGATGGGAGATGGGTTGGAACTTGATGATGAGGATTGGCAATCGGCCCTCTCCTCTCCGAAGGAGGTGGCTATACCGGCTCGGCTCCGTTTGGTCCAATTGAAGATCCTTCATCGGGTGTACGTGACGGGACCGCGACTGATAGTGATGGGCTTTTCCTCCGATGGACTGTGTAAGCGTGGATGTGGTTTGCGTGCTACTTTCCTGCATATTCTTTGGGAGTGCCCGATGGTGGCTGCTTATTGGGTGGCTGTGCTTGATTTGATGACTGTGGTGACAGGGATATCCTTGCGTCCGGAACCTCGTCGCTGTCTTTTGAATGTTTGGGAGCCCACGGACTATTCGGTGGCACAGACTAGATGGGCCACCCTGGGCTATATGATTGCGAAGCGAGATATTGCGCAACTTTGGGGGGCCTCCAGGCCCCCTGCCCTCTCGCAATGGGAGAATAACATGGATTGGTCCATGTTCCGTGAGAAAACTGTCTATGTGGCCAGGGGCAGACCCAGGGCATGGGTGAAGGTGTGGGGTCAATGGAACGAATACCGTGGAGACATTTGTACTCCTCCCCTTGTGGACACTATCGAGATTACCCTGTCTCCTTAGGCTGCCGTTCCCGGAATCTTCATATAGGGACTGAGCTGGTGTCTCCGGCTCTCCCCCCTTCTTCTTCCTGATCTCTGCCCCCCTCCCCCCCCCCCCACTCCGCACTCCTTAGTGCTTAGGATATTGCTACTGCACTTCCGCTGCTGTCCTCCCCTTGCGTCCCTTGGGCTGACCTTCAGTGATACACTCTCGCCTTTTTGTATGTTTGTTCTTTCATATATATAAAACCTGTTTTTGTCCTGTATATTATGTGGAGTATTGCATTGTTTATTGACGGTTACCTCTGCGGGCATGTATGATATGTGTCTACTCCTCTTTAGCGGCTGGCCCGTGTGGTTGTAGGCCCATCCTTGTACCTTTTTGCTTGCTCAAATAAAGGTTTTTAAAAAAAAAAAAAAAAAAAAAAAAAAAAGAATGTGCTAACGAGCAAGTCGTATGACATCTTTATTGACGTATCTATGTCCATCCTTACGTCAATCTCGGCACCTTTAAGGTATAAATATTGCCGATCTTGCCCTATGCAAACACACGCGTGGTGACGAGACGGAGCAGCCATACTTGCCGAAGCCGAGAGCAGAAGCTGACCCCGCTGGCAGCAGCCCCGCCTTCCTGACGCGCTGAGAGACGCGCTGCTATCTCAAGCCGAGAGACCCAGCACCGGCGCTTCTGGGCAGCCCTCGCAGGCAGCCTGGAATATCGAGAGCAGAGAAAGAGATACCATTCCTCATTCATCCTAAATTCCAGGTACAGAACTGAATAACTCCTCACAGAGAATTCTTTAGTTATTCACTTGGCAAAAACAAACTTAACTTAAACTGTAACTTTCTATTCCCGCCCACGCATTAGACTTAGGTCAGGTACACGGGGTAGGCGTATTTAGAAACACCAGTTGAGTACGTTTAGTCAAATGTATATGTGTATGTAAATATATTTTAATCATTTTAAACATCATATGGCTCAGAAACCATATCAATGTTTTTACAGTATTATTTTATACTATTGCTTTTAATGTATGCACTTTACTTAACTATAAGTATTGCAATAATATCGATCCATTTCTCTTGTACGAGAAAAGAGACTGATCAATAAATAACACCTTTTTATTGAACACGCCCGTCTCTTCCTTTTCTCTACAATCTGATGAGACTAAGAATGCACGTACTGACTGAGTAAAATAATTGCCTTGTGCTCACACGACTCTTGAGATTGACTCTTGATTAGGGGAGAGCAAAGTTGTCATGTTCTATGGTTGTCAGAAACTAAATCCCTTCTTGTCTAATCAGGGAAGTTAATTCCTCCTTGAACATTCGAGAAAGTTTCTAGCGAACTCTGAGCTACGCTGGCAAACCCAAAACTTAAGTCTAGTATCGACAGTAGTAGACCTAGTTAACGTCTGGCCTAGGCCTTTACTGCTGTAGGTACTATTCCAATGCGCAGAGCCTATTGGGAAAATAGGAGCTACACTACAGTTTAGTTAAAATCTTAAAAAACATGATCACTTCACATTTTATCAACGCTTACAGATTTTGGAGTCCCCCATGAGATTTCTTATTCCTTATTCATGAGGTTGGCCTCAGATGGGATGAAATGCCAACATACATCAATTTACAATGTCTCCAAGGATATTCCGTTAAGAGTTTTAATAAAAGATGTTCTAAGAACAGTGTAAAAGTCACGGGAGAACATAAAGTGCAGCACGATTGAGATGAGTGGTGGTCACAGGGATATTTTTCGAATATTCTATCCAAATCATTGTAGTGTGGAACGGTGGCAATGCGGATTAACACATGGAGTCTAAATCAAGTCAGAACATATCTTTGAATATTGGTTATTTGTGGCAAGTAGGGCTGCAGATAGATCTCAGCCGATAATTGCAATATGGCTCCCTTTCTTAGCAATGGATAAGACTCCTCTTCAAAATACTGACGACAATTGTTTAAGTTTAGTCCTGTCAACACACTTGTGATCTTATGGGATCAGTCATAACCAGGAAGTACTGATCCCTGCAAGGTATCTGTTGAAGCCCTTTCCTTCTCACTTTTTAACCATATCGCTGTGACCACCCAATAAAATTTCAGTGGACTAAGAGAGACATTTTTAGATCACCACTTTCACCACTCTGCCCCTTACTCACCCACTATCAACGCTCATCCTCGGAGAAAACACCTCAGCTTCTCCCCTTGGGGAGTCGTAGCCCACACGTTTGTGTGAGGAGGCAACCCCAATGATGAAGCATGTCACCTTCTGGTGAGTGAGGGTTCTTGTCCTGAGGGATATCTCCCCCCACAGGTCATCCTTTGGACACCAGCTTCCCCCATACCCTTTTCATATTTTCCTCCCACTGAGACTGAGCCAGTCGTACCCTAGTGTGAGTTATAAGTTTAGTCCTTGTTTCAACAAGGACTCCCGGTTATCAAAATATTGTGGTCTATCAATTTTATTACATAGTCTTAATGTTCTTGATCCAGGGGATATCACCTTCCCGATCAAGAGACCAACAGTCCTAGATTATTGATTTATTCAGTTGTACATCAGTTTTGTCTGAACCCTGTGCCATAGGAGAAGTGTTTTTTTCTAATCAGAGCTTCTATTTAGGGCAACCCCAATTCATCATGGCCAATGCCAGTCCTACAACTCAAAGGGACTGACAGAAGTCTCTTCAAACAGTCATTTTGATGCAGAATAAGCTTTGCCGCATTAGCATATTTCCGTATCCTACCCAGCCTCTAAGTGGCCACTGAGATGCACTCTGCACAATAAGTCCTGTAAAGTTCCTTCATGGGCGCTAACCCCAGTTTAGCTGAAAAGGAGAAAAGACCGATAGTTGCCGTAGCATATTGGTCAATTTTCATACTGGCCTGCTGTTTCCGGTACCAACAGAATAAAAAATTACTCTTGGGTATGAAAATGCATGCATATGTTTTAGCTCAACACCTTGAATACTAAAGCAGCATCTGCTTCTGGGTGCAGTTGACCCACAGGTCATTAAAATGATGTTTTAGGGTTAACTTTGAGCTTCCAGTCTCCCATATAAAATGCAGAGTTATGTAGCAGAAGCTGGAGAGATTTTGGAGTGTGGGCCATTAGTACTGCGTCATCTGCATTGAGGAGCACAGGTATTAGTTGAAGGCCAACCTGGGGCATGTCCTTGCGCCCCTTTACCAACACCCTCTTTAAGTTGTTAATGTAGATAGTGAAGGGAAAGGATGCAAGGCCGCTGCCCTGCCTCACCCCCTGGCTATGATGAATTTATCCGAGCATTCTCCATCATTTCCACAGCTCACTCTAGCAACAGTCCCAGGGTAGGTATCCCAAAATATTTTTAGGTCGAGGCCTAGCAGACAGTGCAGCTGTCTGGTTTGCTAACAACTTCAAGTGGTCATTCTGAAAGCTTCCCTGGGAATGCATTCTGCCCGTTATTGACCATTGGCTTTGTGGTTTGTAACTCACATTTGCTTGCTTTCTATTTGCTGGCTTTATTTGCTTTAGGCTGTCCAGCTTAAGTATGTCCATGTAGTAGAGCATCCCTTGTTCACTGTATCCTTCCAAGTGCTTGTTTTCTGTTAACAGCCTTTAAATATTGTTCTTATCTTGTCACATTTACCATGCATTCAAAGACTAGGGAGACTGGTGTTTACTTTTCTTTCTCTGTCTTCAAAGTGGGAGAATTTATGTATTGTATTGTACTGTAGTTGTATTTATATATAGCGCTTACTACCCCATACAAGGTGTCGCAGCCCTTTTTCGGCGAGTAGCATGCTACTCTAGAACCCATTAAGGATTAGTGGAGAATTAGTATAGTGAAATATGAAATTAATTTGAGTGGTGGACATGTTAGTCCGTTATTTGGATTGAAAAAGGATAGTGGAGGGATAGAAGGGAAGGATTTTGAATGTCGTTTTTGTTTGTTTTAGAACTCATAGCAGTAGGAGGATGCTTGGAAGGAGAAAAACGGAGGTGGAGCCGATGAGTAAAATGGAGGTGGAGGCTGGAAGAGACAGAGGGAGGGTTTAGAAAGGCTTGTTTTGGGTATTCGGAATAGTAAAAAGAGGTATTAGATGATGCAAGGAGGGGTGGAGTAGGGAAGAGTCTCGAAAGGGTTATTTTGGGGATCATAGTAGGGGTTTGGGGCTTGGGATGAATGTGAGAGTGGCGGTAATGGATATATTGATAGAGGCATAGGGTGAGAAATAGGCTAGTGCATTGGAAGAGTAGTAGAAACATTTTAAGATAAGTAAGAGAGTTGAGCTAGAGGATATGTTGAGAGGGGTATAGGGTAAAAAATAGGGTAGTGCATTGGATATGCTGAATTAGAAGAAATGGAATACATACGTAAAAGTAATAAATATATAGATGCAAACCTAATAAAGATATAGACCATAGGTACATGGAAGGTAAATAGATGCATAAAGGAAGGTAGTATATGTAGATTAAAGATGCATTAAATAAACTCTGGCTTTCAAGTGTTGTACTTTAAATTAGTTTTATTTATTTTTAAATATATATATATTTGTAGATCAATATAGAACCAATTGTAGATAAATAAGTATGATAACAAGATTTACTTATTTATGCAGTCACTTATATACATGTTAAAAACAGAATAATGTAATTATCAGTAATATGTACATTTGTTAAGCAGAACTAATGAATATCTATATATAATAATGTTTTTAAACATAAGTATTCTACACATTTATACAAAGCAATACACTGTCATATAGCTCCTGTATATCCTTATATCGTGTTAAGTTAGCATAGGTACATTTGAGGTTTAAACGCCATTTTTCTTTCTTGCAACTTCTGCACACGACACTTAATTGTTGACTTAGCTTTCAACCTAGTAGTTTGCCGTGGTTTATGTGAGAATAATATGTTATTGCTCTGATATTAGCTTTGCTTAATAAACTATGTCTGCACGAAGAGTGCTGAAGTTTCAGGAACAACACGATATGGAATTGTTATGAGGTCTGATCTCCACGCCTTCATAGTCATAACACAAGTGCAGCCTTTGCCAACTCTGGCTTCAGGCGGGATTGATATTGCGTTGCACGAGGCACATAGAACACACTTGATGCGGTGCACATGCAGAGAGAGCTGGTGTATGCTGATGTGATTCCCTCATGCTAGGACACTAAGGTATGGGCCCGCCCTAAACCAACCCAAAGAGACCTTCTTAGCTAATAATATAATATATGTGTTAGGGTGGGTGAGATATAAGTGTTGTTAACTCTTATTCATTACAGTATGTTAACATGCTATCACCATTCGCTTTTTATGTCTTAGTAACTATGCTGGTAATTTTGCTACTGATAATAAGTATACTTGTATTATCTAAGATACTGCGCCTGAGAAGACGGCATTAGTAAATAAACATTTCAAATGCACATGTGTCTTCTTTACTCCATGTTCTGGTTTGTAATGATAATATAACAAAAGAGTGTTCATGAGTTCCACGTACCCTGAGGTACTGTAAGTTCATGTTCTGGTTTGTCTAAACATTGGGAGTTTGATACGTCCAATGAGACACTGTAGCTAGCTCGGTAAGGGGTGAGTTGGTTGCTAAGGTGAGGTTTGGGACACCCTAATTCGCCGAGGTTCCACTCCTCTGTGCACAGTTCTGTGTGATAACAGAAACCCTGCGACATGATGCCCAACGTTTTCGGTGGTCTTATATCATGACACTCGAGTAGTATATCGTTCAAACCTTAACCCCTTCACCACAGTTTCCGGAAAGCGGGGTGTCGGTGAAACCTACCTATTTTTTGAAATAGGTCTTATTCAAGCTTGATTCTTTCTTAAACGGTTTCTTTGAATTACTACCCAGTTGTGCTACAAAGTATTCTTTGTGTTTTCTTGTTTCCAGTGTTGTCATGGCGGCGGTGGCCATTGCGCAGCATAGTCGTGTGGCGGTGAGCAACCATCTTCAGACGTACCAAGTACCGGTGGATGGGATGGCTGTGATTTTCGTGGTGTGTGCAGATCCGGCGTTCCCTTACGAGTTGTTTTACTCTTGGGTTACGTTTCCGGCTGTGGACGCAACTTCTGGTTTGTTCCACTCCTACACCGCCTCGGCTGTCCCGGCTGAATATACACCGTACAGGGCACTGGAAATACCTATTGATCATTGGCAGCATCGAGTTTGGTTTGATGGCGCCCTCCCCCACTCTTTGTCCGCTGCGAGGTTAGGTCCACTCTCGATTCCAGGTACTAACTGGCCTGCGTTGGGTGGTTTTACCCCGCACCCGAATCACGGCGCTTGTACCCTTCAGGAAATTCGCAGGTTACATGTTGTATCTATTTCTGTGATTCGAGCTCTAGTACAATACATAGGTCGTCATCTCCCGGGTGGTCCCCCGGGGGGTCCGGCCGCTCAAACGGAACGTGGTGGTTTACGGCTCAATCCAGTTTTGGTTAATTCGGTTTTTGGTCAACGCCCTGATAATAAAGATGATTTTCCTTTTTGGCTGGCCGAGAAATTTGACCAACTGGAAGCCGTGTTTCCCAATTCTTCTCCTGCTGACAAGCATAGAATGTTGACGATTACTTTACCTAAGGATATCACTCCCGAGCTCGTTGACTGTGAAAGCTGGGGTAAGACTTTTGCGGCTGTTTATGCGAGGTGCTTCGGCACCCCATCTATGGCTGTACTGCCTACGATCATAAAACGTGTTCAGGATGATCACGGTCCTGAGGCAGCGGTTGAATTGGGTATGCGCCTGTGTGGTTCTTTTGAGATTGTCAGTGATCTCATACTCTCCAACATCAAGGGAGATGCTGTGAACTTCCAGGTGTTTAATGCACTGGCAGCGTTACCCGATGCCGAGAAGCCCCGCCAGTTAGCGAAGATTGTGGTGGCCGCTTATAAAACTATCGGTCGCACAAGTAAGGGTTTAAAGTACTTCGCGGTTAAGGATAAGAAACAACCACAAGTGCAATCTGCTACGGCAGATGTACAACCAAAGTCCAAAAAACAAAATTGGCCTCAGAAACAGAGACAGGGGAAGCAACAGCAGCAAACGCAGGAATCTTATCCTGCAACACAAGTCCCTGCGCCAGCTGAGAAAGTTTATGATTTGCGCGATCGCGCGATGATTAAATCACCTGATCGATTTCAGGTTTCTGATCAACGCTCTCCTCGTTCCTTTCAGGACTCATCGGCCCAGAAGACCGGTGGAGGAGGAGGCGGACGGGGACGTGGTGGCCAACAGGGACGTGGCCAGCCCCGCCAGACAGAAGGCGCATGGAAGCAGGAGGATTCTACGCCTAAGCGTCCGCAGTTTGCGAAAAAGAAAGTCGCAGCCTTAACAGCGCATCGATATGCCACAGATAGTGAGAACGCGGCTTCGGAATCTGACGTGGGCTCTGACCTTGCTGGACAGCGCGGCGGAGATAACCATAGTCAGAGAGGCGCTCCGTCCACTACTGAGGGTGACAGCGACTGAAGTGTTCGTTGTAATAGAAACAGCCGATACGAGACTAGCTCCCCCTGAAAGACTTTTTGAAATTGTCCTGTTAATTGAAGGTGACATACAGCGTACAGTCAGAGGGGTATTTTGGGAGAACCTTTCGTCTACGTACGACATTTTGCTTTCCGAGGCTGACTGGCCCCCACCTTTTGTGCTCGCGGCGCCGCGAGGGGAGGAGGTAATCCTTCCCAGTTTCGCGCACACTGTCTCAACTGAGCATGCGCAGCATTTTGCAGAAGAGTGGGCTCGGGCTCTTGCGCCGGCTCTGTACCGCAACCAGTGTGGTTGGGATAAATTATCTCCTTGCCACGAAATTCCTTTGCGGTCAGAACCGCAGCCTCAGCCTCAGTATCCCATACGGCGTGAAGCTAAAGCTGCCGTCGCAGAGATCCTTGAACAATTGGAATATCAGGGAGTTATTGAAACGTGTGTGTCACCGATGAATAATCCCCTTTTTACTGTGACCAAACCTGACGGATCATATCGTTTGGTATTGGATTACCGGCATTTGAACTCGCATTGCCGTAACTGTGCAGTACAGAATACTCACGGCTCTGCGCTAGTGGATAGTCTAGTGCGTAAGCGTTTCAAGACAACGCTTGACATTTCCAACGGTTTTTATGCCCACAGACTGGATAGCTTTAGCTCCCAATGGACAAGTTTTACGTCCGCTGGTGTGCAAAAATGCTTCCGGCGACTCCCAATGGGCTACAAAAATAGTCCTGGAGTCTTCACCTCAAGAATAGTCACTCTATTGGAGAGTATCGATCCGGATGCATGTTCTTATCTGGATGACATTTATCTCACAGACGACGAAATTTGGATGCATCTGTGTCGGGTGAATTCAATAATTTGTAACTTTGCAGATATGGGTTACAAGTTTAATTTTGCAAAATCGCACATTGCAGAACACACAGTGTTGTTCCTCGGCTATGAGCTGAACAATGAAGGTCGAGGATTGGCTCCTCACTTCCTGGAGAAATGCGCACAGTTGCGCGCTCCTACAACACTGAAAAAATTACAGTCTTTACTGGGCTTCTTGAATTTCGGCAGAACTTATGTTCCGGAATATGCCCAGCGTATCAAGCCTTTGTATGCTTTGATACAACCAACTTTTTCAAAATCATGCTGGCTGCCTGAGCATTCGGCCATTTTGCAATCTTTGCAGGCCGATCTGCTCGCATCTAAATACTTACTGACTCGTGATAACCACGCAAACCTGGTGATAAGAATAATTCCAGGGGCGGTGGGTTTCACGTACCTGACTTTTAATGAAGGTGACACAGTACCTATTGCTTACAAGTCACACTTGTACACTTCGGCTGAATTGCGGTTTCCCACTGTGGAGAAAGTTTTAACTGCTGTACGGATGGCGATTCTTAAAGAACGGGCTCTGTCACAGGGGAAGCGCATGTTAGTGGTAACACCCTGTCCTCATTTGGAGGCAGTCACAAAAGCCAGTGTACCAAATTCAAAAGCTTAGCACCCTCGGTGGATTCAGTGGGCTGCGTCATTGACATCCACGGATGTCACATTTATTTTTGACGCCTCCTTACGGTCGCAAGAGTACTTGCAGTATGAATTCGTTCATCCTGCTCCTCTGGCTATGCGACCTTTGGAGGACTTCCATTGCATCATTTACACTGATGGGTCGGCGCAGGTTGCGCATGGCTCTAAACATGCCTACGTTTCCGCATGCGCCATTGTGGTCGGTGCTATGTTGGACGATGAGTTCATTTCCAGGGAAGTACACACCTTGCCCCTTGGCGATTGCACTGCACAATTGGCTGAGCTTCGTGCTCTTTTACTAGCGTTGGAGTACGCAGATCCTAGTGTGACTACTCTGATTGTAAGTGATTCTTACTACTGTGTCCGGTCTTACAATGAGAACTTGTTCTTTTGGATTCAAAATGATTTTCATGATTCCAAGGGTAGCACAATAAAACATAAAATGATCTGGGTTCGAGTGGCAGAGCTTAAGGCTAGGTTGCCACTCGTTTATGTGATTCATACTCTCGGTCATCAGCGCGTGGGAGTACACGCTGTTGGCAATTCGCTTGCTGATGAAGCAGCGAAATCAGCAGTATCTACATACTTAGTTGCAGCGGTTACTAGATCGAAAACCAAGATTGATAGCGACATCTTGGCGGCAGTTGCTGCCTCTGAGAAGGGAAGTAAGCATCCTGCGGGATTCCCTTCGAAGTACAAATACCACTTAAGTCCCGAAAAGGTTCCTTTTGTGACAATTCCTGACGTTGGGGAACGGCTGATTCCCAACTCGGATCGCAGAGCAGACTTGATTACAGCGGCACATGAAGGTGTGGCGTCTGCGCATGCGGGCGTCTCGGCCACTGTAACTCAATTACAACAACGTTTCTGGTGGCGGGGACTGTACAAACAGACGCGTGAATATGTCCTTCTTTGTGACATATGCCAGCAGATTAAACCTTCGACTGCTACGCGTCCGCCACAGACTCAGTTGTACATTTCTAATAAACCGTTAGGTTGTGTTTATTTAGATCACTGCGGTCCTTTTTCATCTGATACTGCGTATAAGTACATCTTAGTAGCAGTTGACTCATGCACACGCTTTGTGTGGGTTTGGCCACATCGCAGCGCTGATTCACGGACTGTCATTAGAGATTTGCGTGTCTTTATAGGGATTTTTGCCTGTGGTACCTTCCATTCGGATCAGGGTCCGGCTTTCGCCTCTAAGGCGTATTAGGATGACATGACTTCGATGGGGGTCCAAGTCAAGTTTTCGTCTTCCTACAGACCTGAGGGTAACAGTGTAGTTGAGCGAATGAACCGTGATTTAAAGCAATCTTTGACAGCCCGAGTTATAGGCACTGGCAGAAACTGGCTGGCTCACCTCTATGGCGTGCAGCGTGCTCTTAATAATCTCCCTAGAAGGTCTCTGGGTGGGCGGACCCCATACGAAATGCTCTTTGGCATCAAGATGTACGTCCCTGACCTTGACGGTCTAGACTATGTGGCTCGCGCCACTTCCTTTGACGCAGATGAACATTGCAATGTTTTACAGAATCTACAAAAGACCAGAGACAGTCTTGCAAAGGAACATTTGCCCTCCACGTCGGATGATGCGTTGCAGATCCCGGTACTTGGCTGGCTACCCCAGGTTGGAGAACTGGTTCGAGAGAAGATCGATAAAAAGAAAGAATTTGGTCCTTCCTATCGAGCTCCGGTTCCCGTCGTTGGAGTGAAGGGCACAAGAACAGTCATTTTACCACCACTTCCTGGTCGTAAGGAAAACAGGTTTATTTCAATTGACAATGTCAAGATACACAGAGTGGCCGATTCTTCTTAGCATGACACCGTCTGTTTCCTGTCCTTCCATTGTGAGAAATTCAGTTATGCCCACTGCTTCTAATAATGAACCTGAAGTGGCCATCGAATTACCTGCTCTTTCCAGTCCTTTATTAAATAATTTACCCGGAACTAACGTTGATGAGACAGACTATGCCTACCCCACTGATTTGTCCATACCTGACCTGCAAGCACGTTTAGCCACGATTTTCTTTTGACTCTGTTTCTCTTGCCTCAAGGAAACCCTCTCGTGTTGCAGTTTATGCAAGCCTGTTTAAAAAACATTTTTTGATACCACCTTGGACATACATTTGGCTGGTCCTTGTTTCAATTTACCTTTTTATGTCAATTGGTTTTGTGTTTTATTTTTTTCGAATCATCAATGGACATTATGTCGAGGAAAGAACATGCATTACTCATTTAAATGGAACTTTGGCCCCACTTTCCTCTTCACATTCTACACACAGATTAAAAAGTGACTTGACTTTGGTTAACATCACAGCATGGCCTGTCCTTGATGGAATCGTGTGGGATGCAGTTCGGTTTCAGATTCATGGCCCAACGGAAGTCGTTAATGTTCCTAATGTACTTAGAGTGAATATGGGGGATGTGGTGAAACAGAACATTTGTTCTGATGACTGGGATGTTAATGCTGTAGAAAGTTTGTTTTCTGATTTACAATACTATGCTGCCTTTGATGCTGAGGATTTATATTTAGAATTTGCTACTTATGGTGAATTATTCTGCTACCAACATTTTGGCAATCACTTCTTACACAAAACATCATCCAGAAGGGATACTGTTGACTTTACTCAGTGGGAACATTGCCCAGCACCTCAACAAGGGAGTTCTGAAACGTTTCTAAAGAAGTATACTTACTTTACTGACTTTAACCAGTCCAATCCCGAGTCCTTTTATTTTAAATTTCAAAAAATGCACATGTCCAAGGTTAGACTTACCGATACTAAATTGTTGTATTCGAAAGGCCTTCCTTGATCGATTAGTTACTGGAGGATATGAGTTATGGAAGGATACAATAGACCTTAAATCGGTTTGGGGTTCAAGGGCCTGGCAGGTACAAGGCACTGAGGCTTTGCACCGTGCATGTCTCATCCCGAATCATATGTTGTTTCTCAATGAAACAATTTCCCAGACCACCTGCTTTGGGTTGGCTACTTCTAAAAAGTTAAACACTCCTTCTTTCCCGGAGTTGGAAGAATATTATGGTTGGAGTAATTTTACTCAGTTGTCAATTAGGGAATTACAGACTCTGCTTCTTAATTCCTCCTTTAACATTTCCAGTATGAATCCTAAGGGTTGGCTGCTTTGGCACCGTAGCGCTGATGCTTGCCAGAATAGATTTTTGAATTTAACTACCGGTTTTAAAGCTGTTAGATCTGATCCCCGGTTTAACTTGGGTCATACTGTCACCTCTTATTCTGTAGGCAAGTTGTGTCAAAATTGGCTGAAACATTCAACTTTACCTGCGGTTAAGAATCACCTATCTAAACTAAATGCAGACGTTGACTTGAATGATTTCATTAAAGGCCCGGCTAGTGGCAGGTCGAAAAGGTGGTTACATGGGGTTTACAATGAAATTTGGAAGCTATCACAGATTGAAGCTGCTACACGCCTTAGGGCTATTGATCAAGCAAATCTTGAGAAAGTGCTTGCAGTTGTTGACAATAGCATTAATGTGCTTTCCTCTAGAATTTACACATTGGATGATATTGTGTCGTCAGTTGTCGATATTGTACATGATGAAGTGTCAGTATTATACCATGGTCAAAATCAATTACGATCAATCATGCAGTTTGCATGGACCCTTCAAACTCTGAAAATGGGTAAAGTTCCCTGGGGTACATGAACGTTTCCTCTTTATTTGCACCGTTTAATTTGACTGACAAACAACGCTTGCTTTCTATGCGTGATGCTACCTTTTCTATGTTACATATTGAAAGGTTAGAATCTTTACCTTTTTCTGTGGCAGAAGCCACTGCTGCAACGTGGCTTATCCACGGTTTAATAACGCTACCTTTTGCTTTATATAAGTTTTCCAATTGTATGAAATATGTACCCATAGGTCGTTATGAACCTTTAGGTAGCGGTTTCCTTCATGAAGTCTGGTCACTCCCATACACATACAGATGTTTTAAGGATGACCAAGAAGTTTATCTAACAGGAGAGGAGTGCACTGAGACGCCAGATCATTCTTTAATGTGTAGACACATACAGTTACACGGTTCATGCAACAAGGACCGACCGAATATGGCTTGCGTTTTACAAGGCACGCCAGTTCCTGCTATCATCCCCAGGTTTAAATTATTAGAGAATGGTAGTTATTTAATGCTCAATAATGAAAACTGTTGTGGGTTAATTAAAGGTATAGCTTTCATAGTAACAGTAAGTGAGCGGGTTATTTGCTGCAGAAATGTGCTTTATCCTCCCACACGTGAACATAGGGAGTCATCCATCTGGCCACAGATACCAACCTTGGGAGCAGAATTCAGCGGCATGGCAAGAATAAGGGCTCTTTTGTCCCAGAAAGAGGTGGCCTTGAGCTCGGCCCGTGAAACTTTCGTGCTTCACATTGCAAACACCCGTACAGAGGTTCAGGCTCTTTTGAATACTGATTTGCCTTTGCATTTCGGAGCTATGGTTCGTACTATCTTTAACGCATCCTCCACAAAAGGCCTTGCACATTTTTTTAAAGTTGTTAGCAGTGGTCTCGTGACTTCATTTGAAAAGATTTTTGGAGTCATCCCTGCTTTCTTCCATTCTATTTTTTCATCCTTGTTAGGAGGGTTCCCATTTTTACTTGCATTAGCAGCTGGCGCGCTAGTGGTTTTTTGTCTTTTTAAATATGGATGTCCTTCCTGTGCAAGACCCCGCGCAACAGCTACTGAGCACGGCATATGGATTATCTTTTCGATTCTCCTACTTCACCTGTGTCCAGCCTGTATTTCACTGCCTGACCTGTGATTTCCATTGGGCCATTGATTTGTGTCTCTGCGGACCGGTTTCTCCTGACGTCGATTTTAATCAGCTGATGAGTCCTATCATTGCTCACGAGTTGGTTTGTTCGGACGAGAGGATTATGGCCTTAGCAGTGGCGTATGGACTAATGGGTCCCTGGGATATATTGTCGGCAGCACAGACTTTCTTGGAACTAAGTTTTCTTGAAAACCCACCGAGCTGTCCTCTGATGGTTATAGAGGATCCGGTGCTGGGAGAACACGTATGTTCCTTTCATCTTTTAAATTGGATGGCTGAACTATTTTCGGATGGGGACAGTGATTTCCTATTAGAGGCTGTTGCTGCTTGCTTTTCATATACAGTTTTATCATAGACACTGCCTCGGATTGACGTGCCGGTTTATAGCATTTCATTGATTTTATTGACTTGTTTGTCAAGAAATTTTTTATTTACTTGCCTATTGGCTTGAGCCACGTTATATTTTTGGGCTATTTTTTAGCATTACTTTTTGAAGTTTAGTTTTGATTCATGCTCGCTTACTGTTGAGTTCTGCTCTCATGTGATGGCACTTCTGTTATCATATTTAGTCCGTTCTCAGATCATGGGGGGGTGTCATATAGCTCCTGTATATCCTTATATCGTGTTAAGTTAGCATAGGTACATTTGAGGTTTAAACGCCATTTTTCTTTCTTGCAACTTCTGCACACGACACTTAATTGTTGACTTAGCTTTCAACCTAGTAGTTTGCCGTGGTTTATGTGAGAATAATATGTTATTGCTCTGATATTAGCTTTGCTTAATAAACTATGTCTGCACGAAGAGTGCTGAAGTTTCAGGAACAACACGATTTGGAATTGTTATGAGGTCTGATCTCCACGCCTTCATAGTCATAACACAAGTGCAGCCTTTGTCAACTCTGGCTTCAGGCGGGATTGATATTGCGTTGCACGAGGCACATAGAACACACTTGATGCGGTGCACATGCAGAGAGAGCTGGTGTATGCTGATGTGATTCCCTCATGCTAGGACACTAAGGTATGGGCCCGCCCTAAACCAACCCAAAGAGACCTTCTTAGCTAATAATATAATATATGTGTTAGGGTGGGTGAGATATAAGTGTTGTTAACTCTTATTCATTACAGTATGTTAACATGCTATCACCATTCGCTTTTTATGTCTTAGTAACTATGCTGGTAATTTTGCTACTGATAATAAGTATACTTGTATTATCTAAGATACTGCGCCTGAGAAGACGGCATTAGTAAATAAACATTTCAAATGCACATGTGTCTTCTTTACTCCATGTTCTGGTTTGTAATGATAATATAACAAAAGAGTGTTCATGAGTTCCACGTACCCTGAGGTACTGTAAGTTCATGTTCTGGTTTGTCTAAACATTGGGAGTTTGATACGTCCAATGAGACACTGTAGCTAGCTCGGTAAGGAGTGAGTTGGTTGCTAAGGTGAGTTTTGGGACACCCTAATTCGCCGAGGTTCCACTCCTCTGTGCACAGTTCTGTGTGATAACAGAAACCCTGCGACAACACATATATAGGTACATATATATATAGTACAAATAAATGCTTATATACAGGGAGATATGCTATATATTTCTATCTGTTTGTGTATGGTGGTTATGTAGGGAAGAGACCATTCTTGAGAAGTTTTCTGAAGGTAAGGTGGTTATCTGTGGATCTTCTATTGGGGGGTACAGAGTTCCATAGTTTGGCTGCTGGAACAGAGAATGATGTGCCACCCATTGTGTTTTTCTTGTTTCTTGGAATTTTGAGTCTAGGTGTCACTCTACGGTGGAGGTTCCTTTGTTAAATGTGTTTGGTGATTTTATTCCTGATGAAGAGCGGTCAACTTTACTGTGAAACAGAAAGGCTTTTTTTCTAGCACACTCCACTCCAATCTCCACTACAATCAACCCAATCTACACCACTCCAACTTACCCCACTCCAGTTTACCCCAAATGTTCCCAACTCCACTCCAGTCTACCCCAATCCATTCCACTCCAGTCTACTCCACTGCAATCTACCCCACTCCAAACCAATCTAACCTGCACCACACCATCTACCCCAATTCACCCTACTGTAATCCACACCACACCTCTCAACCCCAATGTACCCCACTACAATCCACCCAACTCCACTGCCATCTTATCCACTCCAATGTACCCAACTCTACCCCCATTCCACTTCAATCTATCCCCCTCTACCCCTCGCAACTCCAATCTACCCCACTCTACTCCACTGCACCCCAATCAATCCCAATCTACTTCACTCCAATCTACTCCAGTCTACCCCATTCCAAACTACCCCACTCCAATCTAGCCTACTCCCCCACTCCAGTCTACCCCACTCTACTCCACTACAATTTACCCCTATCTACCCCACTCCATTCTACCCTGATCCACCCCTCTAGTCTGCCTAAATTCACCCCACTCCACCCCACTCCACCCCATTCTACCCCACTCCAGCTAACCCCACCCCAATCTACTTCACTCTACGCTAGTAACTTATAGCTATGCTAAACAGCATTTACCACCACAGGGGCAGCCCTAACCACCTGAACCAGGGGCTATATTAGTTTTTGCAAACAGAGGTTCTGATGTGTACAACAAACATTAGCAAATCATAACAATAATAAAATGGAAAAAGCAAGAGAAAAGTATTTTGGCCCATGAAAGAATGGTGGAAGAAAAGATGTACGTGTAATTATAGAAAAATACAAAATTTATTGAGATTTAAAAGATCATATAAAGCTCAGATTTGTTGTCGGTATAACGGAAACATTGTGAAACATATACAAAACCAGACAAGTGGCAAACACATAGAGGTTACATAAACAGAAGAGTTCTAAAGACCATACAAGAACTCCTGTACACAGAACAATGTGTCCTCCTTAATTTGTGGCCACAGTAGCGTCAACGGCGTTTCGACCGTTGTCATAAGTACATGGTCATCCTCAGGACAATACGTTAACTGAGCTTATCAACATCCAATTTTAGCGTTGTAAAATCGCATATGAGTAAAAGCCAAGAAGTGCTAGCAGCATACAATTTAAAAATAGCCAACCGCTATAAACTCCGTTTCCAAATTCGACTAGTTGCAAGAATGTGCGTCAGGAACTGAATTCCCACGTAGTATTTTAAAGAAATCTGAACAGAAATAGTCGCCACAAATCCATCAATGTAGTGGCACCCAAACAAATATAGCTTAAGTTCGGGCTCGTCGTGATGTCTTGGAGCAGCAATTCGGACTAAACAGGCTAAACAGCAGCCACACTGGTATACAACATGGCTTAAACACATTGGCGAAGACAATAGCTCCCGCGTAGGTGAGACCTATTGGCTTTGCCAATGCTTGTTATTTGGTGGGAGTCGACCCCATGTCTTCCTCAGATGCCATTGCTTGATATGGGAGACGCAGTCATGTGCACTTATCTGGTTCATTAAGCCTATGTAGATAGTGCCTTTTTTAGCTACTTTATTTTTCGAGGGCAGTGAAAACAGGTTAGAGCACTGTTCCTCAGTGCCTAGAGTCCTTTGAAATCCATATTAGATGTCTGCTGAGACGTGGGGTTCTTCCATCAACTCTTCCAACCTACCTAGGATGAGTCTCCCCAACATCAAGGAAATCGGGCGATAGCAGCTGGGGTCACTGCGATTAACTTTTTTATAGATGGGTACAATTATTTAACTTTTTTATAGATGGGTACAATTAAAGACTGAGACCCGGTGTTCTGCTTTGCGTTCCACAAGCTGCCCTCGTAACAATTGGCCATAATGCCCCCCAAAATTAAATTAATGTTATCCTGGAAAAGGTCTGTTGGCACCCCAGCAGATCTTAGAGCTTTTGAGTTTGAGCATTTGTCTATGCAATAATTACCTCTTGCAAAGTTGGTGCAAACGTTGCGCTATCTCTCTGAGAAGGGAAGGGATTATACAATCCGGGAGTAGATGAGCCCCATCCTGTGGGTTGCTGTTCTCGTGCCTATTTCCTATTGCATAAATGCTACTAAAATTAAAGATCCATTAATGAGCCTGGATGCCTACTTCTAAAGATGGACCTCAATCTTTAGATGTCACCTCCATCTGAACATTGGGCGATGTATCACTTGCCAGAAGGTCAGGTGATCTCTGGCTTCGCTGGGTACTTCGAAAGATGGACCTCCATCTTTAGATGGCATCTCCATCGGAACATCATTGGGTGATCTGTCACTTGCCAGAAGGTCAGGTAATCTCTGGCCTCGCTGGCTACTTCTAAAGATGGACCTCCATCTTTGGATGCCACCTCCATCTGAACATTGGGGGATGTATCACTTACCAGAAGGTCAGGTTATCTCTGGCCTCACTAACAACACTTGAGCAACAGGGGTATAGGGCAAAGAATGACTGCACTTTATCCAATATTCATGGTCTACTATTTTGAAAGAGTTTTTTTTGGGTGCCAAGAACCTGAAGTCAAATACCCGTAGACTCCCAAGGGCAAAGCCCAAAACTGTACAACAAAAACACAATGGTTCAGCACTCCCCACAATAAACAGTTGCAGTAATAGTCAAGATAATGATTAAAGGAATCCGTTCAGTAGGACTTAAATTTTCTTTTATTCAAATTCTTCATACAGAGCGTAGCCAACGCGTTTCGTCCAGAGGACTTCTTCAGGGCTACAAAAATGAGTATACAAAAATACATATATTATATAAAACTATTTAAAATAAAAACACAATACATGGAAAATCACAGTTACAAATACATAGTGTATATACAATACAGCTATATTCATAGACATAGTTCACCTACTGACAGAACATGCAATATATCATATATTAATATCTTATTCATAGAAAATATCAAAAACGCTCCTAAGAGTAAAAGAGGGAAAGAGAGCTGAACTAGACAAATGTTGGATTCAGCCTTTATAAATAACAAACCAGTAGTTATTTAAAAGGGATTACGACCATTTATGTACCTAAAGAGGCATCAAAATAACAATGGAGAAGAACATTTAATTCCTATCTAATGATTTACGGTTGTTTAATGAAGACCAATGTATCATACTACCCCAGCATCCTAGCTAAGTATTAGAAACAATTATACTCTTTGAGAGATAAAATATCTCTAGGCATGGGGTCACTAAAGGCCAAGGCGAAATGCTGCCTCAGTGTCTAAGCCTCTGATTGGAAACCATTGTTCCCATTGAGTCACCAAAGTTCAAGGCGTAATAAAATTAAATTAATGTTATCCTGGAAAAGGTCTGTTGGCACCCCAGCAGATCTTTGAGTTTGAGCATTTGTCTATGCAATAATTACCTCTTGCAAAGTTGGTGCAAACGTTGCGCCATCTCTCTGAGAAGGGAAGGGATTATACAATCCGGGAATAGATTCAAGTCAAGTCAATTCAAGTCAAAATTTGTATAGCGCACTACTCACCCATAGGGTCTCAAGGCGCTTGAGGGAGAGGGGTTCTCTACTTATCAAATAGCCAGGTTTTGAGTTGTTTTCTGAAGGAGAGGTGGTTCTGTGTAAGGCGGAGGTGGGTGGGGAGAGAATTCCAGGTTTTGGCCGCTAAATAGGAGAAAGATCTTCCTCCCATGGTGGCTCTTCGGATGCGTGGAATCGTGGCGAGGGCTTCATTGGACGATCGTAGTTGGCGGGTGGGGGTGTAAAAGGTCAGGCGCGTGTTGAGGTATTTGGGTCCTAGGTCGTAGAGGGCTTTGTGTGCGTGGGTGAGGAGACGGAACGTTATTCTCTTGTTGACGAAAAGCCAGTGAAGGCCTTTCAAGTGACCGGATATGTGATTGTGGCGGGGTAAGTCTAGGATGAGTCGGGCGGAGGCGTTCTGAATGTGTTGGAGCTTTTTCTGTAATTTGGCTGTGGTTCCGGCATAGAGGGTGTTTCTGAAGTCCAGTCGGCTTCTGACCAGTGCTTGGGTGACCGATTTTCTTGTTTCTGTGGGGATCCATCGGAAGATCTTTCTGAGCATACGTAATATGTTAAAGCATGATGATGAGATGGCGTTAACTTGTTTGGTCATCGGGAGGGAGGAGTCTAGAATAAATCCCAGGTTGCGAGCATGGTTCGTTGGTTTGGGTGCGCTGCCCAGGGCCGGTGGCCACCATGAGTCGTCCCATGCAGAGGGGGATGATCCTAGGATGAGGACTTCCGTTTTGTCTGAATTCAGTTTTAAGCGGCTGTTCTTCATCCATTCGGCTACGTTTTTCATCCCTTCGTGTAGGTTGGTTTTGGCGGTGTTTGGGTCTTTGGTGAGGGAGAGGATCAGCTGTGTGTCGTCGGCGTAGGAGATGATGTTGAGGTTGTGCTAGTGTGCAATGGATGCGAGGGGACTCATGTAGACGTTGAATAGAGTGGGGCTGAGCGATGAACCTTGTGGTACGCCGCAGATGACTTCGGTGGCCTCTGATCTGCAAGGGGGGAGGCGGACTCTCTGAGTTCTTCCGGCGAGGAACGAGATGATCCAGTCCAATGCTTTTCCTTGTATCCCTGCGTTGCTGAGGTGTTGTATAAGGGTGCTGTGACATACTGTGTCAAACGCTGCGGAGAGGTCCAGGAGGATGAGGGCCGCTGTTTCCCTGTTGTAGAGTAGTGTTCGGATGTCGTCTGTGGCTGCGATGAGGGCGGTCTCGGTGCTGTGTTTGGCTCGGAAGCCGGACTGTGAGGGGTCGAGGGATCCGTTAGACTCGAGGAAGGCGGCGAGCTGATTGTTGACGGTCTTCTCTATGACTTTGGCAGGGAAAGGGAGGAGCGAGATGGGGCGGTAGTTCTTAAGTTCAGTGGGGTCTGCTGTAGGTTTCTTCAGGAGGGCACTGAGTTCGGCATGTTTCCAGCTTTCCGGGAAGGTAGCGGTGTTGAAGGAGCAGTTGATGATATCCCGGAGATGGGGTGCGATGATGGAGTCGGCCTTGTTGAAGATGTGGTGGGGGCATGGGTCGGTTGGTGATCCGGAGTGAATGGAGTTCATCAAGAGGATGGGGTCTTCGGTGCTGATTGAGTTCCAGGCGCGAAGGGTGGTGGTGGGGGGTTTTGGTTCGGTGGTAAGGGGGGGGGACTGGTCGCCGAAGCTGTTATGTATGTCAGCGATTTTGCTGTGGAAGAACGAGGCTAGGGAGTCGCAGAGGTCTTGAGAGGGGGTGATGTCGTTGGTGCAGGCTTTGGGATTGGTAAGCTCTTTGACGATGCTGAAGAGTTCCTTGCTGTTGTGGGCGTTGTTGTCGAGTCGATCTTTGAATGCAGATTTCTTGGTGGATCGGATCAGCTGGTGGTGTTTGCGGGTGGCGTCCTAGAGGGCGGTCATGTTGTCTGTGGTTGGGTTTTTTCGCCAGGCTTTCTCGAGGGTGCGGCAGTTCTTTTTGGAGTTCTTGAGGTCGTCATTGAACCAGGAGTCTTTTTTGTAGCCTGGCTTGTTGTGAGGGTTTTTCAAGGGTGCTAATTCATCAGCGCAGTGGGTGATCCATTGTGCAAGATTGATTGCTGCTTGGTTTGGGTCCGACGATTTGGTGGTAGGGATTGGGTTTAGCGATGAGGTGAGTTGGTCGGTGGTAATTTTCTTCCAGTTTCTGCGGGGGACTTGTTGTGGGTGGTGGTGGGACGTGGTCTTTCTGAAGTTGAAGTGGACGCAGCTGTGGTCCGTCCAGTGGAGTCCTGTGGCGTGATAGGAGACGTGCTTGCTGGAGGAGCAGATTGGGTCGAGCGTGTGTCCGGCGTAGTGGGTGGGGGTGTTCACCAGTTGTTTGAGTCTGAGAATGGCGAGATTGTCCAGAAGGGTGGTTGTCTTGCTGTCGTTGTTCTTTTCCATGTGGAAGTTGAGGTCCCCCAGGAGAATGTAGTCCTCGGAGGGGAGGGCGTGTGGGCTGATAAAGTCAGTGATGTCTTCGCAAAATTGTGTGCGGGGTCCTGGTGGTCTGTAGATGAGGGTGCCTCTAAGTGTGGTTTTGGGGTCGGTGTGTATATGGAAGTGAAGGTGTTCAGCGGTTGTGAGGGTGTCGTCGGAGCTGGTCGTGATGCGGATGGTGTTCTCGTGGACGATCGCGATGCCTCCTCCTGTTTGGTTGGTGCGGTCCTTTCGGATGATCTTGTAGCCGTCGGGATGGCTATGGCAATATCGGGCGCTGATGAGGCGTTCATCGAGGTTTCTGTAAGAAAGGCGACGTCTGGCGTTGTGGTGTCGAATAGGTTCCATAGTTCAATGGCGTGTCTGTGGACAGAGCGGGTCTTGAGCAGGATGCACTTCAGGTGGTTATTGTCGGGTCTCTGTTTGGCCTTTGTGGATGTAGTGTGGGTCCTGATGCAGCAGAACTTGCAGGATAGGCAGGTGAAGGGTCCATGGGTGCGTCCTGGGGCGGCTTGGTGGCAGTCGGGGAGCCGGCCGGTGTTGAGTGCAGAGAGGGTTGCGGCGTCGTACGTTCGGCGGGTGGGGTGGATTTTGTGAGGGCCAAGGGGTCTGGCTCTGGGCGCGGGCCAGGCGCGGACGGGCGTAGACGGGCTTACCTTTGGCGCGCCTTCGGCGCGCATAGGGCGTGTTCGCTGCGCGTGAACGCTGCGCGTGAACGCTGCGCGTACGCGGCTCTGACATAAGTGGAGAGTTGATGGGGGCGGAGCGAGGGAGGAGCAGCTGGGAGGCGGGAGCGGGGTGGCGAGTGGGGAGGGTAGCGGTCAAGCTGGAGGGAGCGGGGGTGGGCCGGAGCAGCGGCAGGAAGCGCGGCCGAGGAGGGATCACAACAAATGGAGGCCCGGTGATCACAGGGGCCCGGAGGGTGATATCGGACGCTGAGCGCAAGCCCGAGTATGGTGCAATATTGTGCTATAGTTACAGGGGCAATATTATAAGTTAATATGCAGGCACAATTATAAGTTAAGATGCAGGCACAATGTACTTATCGGCGGTAGGCAGGCAGCAGCGATGGGGCACGATTTCAATCACAGATTGAGCAGCAGCGATGGGGCACGATTTCAATCACAGATTCAGCAGCAGCGATAGGGCACGATTTCAATCACAGATTCAGCAGCAGCGATGGGGCACGATTTCCAACAAAGATGCAGGCGGAGGGAGCGACCATCTCTGACTAGGTCAGAATGGGTCACATCTTCTGGGTTGCTGTTCTCGTGCCTATTTCCTATTGCATAAATGCTACTAAAATTAAAAATCCATTAATGAGCCTCGATGCCTACTTCTAAAGATGGACCTCAATCTTTAGATGCCACCTCCATCTGAACATTGGGCGATGTATCACTTGGCAGAAGGTCAGGTGATCTCTGGCCTCACTGGGTACTTCGAAAGATGGACCTCCATCTTTAGATGGCACCTCCATCGGAACATCATTGGGTGAGGTGTCACTTGCCAGAAGGTCAGGTTATCTCTGACTCAGCTGGCTACTTCGAAAGATGGACATCCATCTTTGGATGCCACCTCCATCTGAACATTGTGAGACATATCACTTGCCAGAAGGTCAGATTATCATTGGCCTCCCTGTCTGCCTTGAGGGGCAGCCCCAGACCTTGACTTAAGAGTTTTCTTGTCTGGCTAAGAGCACATTTATATACCCTTCTGCACTCAACAGTCTCGGTCTGAATCAATTTTCCTTTCTCAATGCAGCTTTAAGTCTCGCATAGGGTTCCTGTATTTATGTTGGAACCTTCCTGTTCCCTTTGCACCCCTTCCACAAGAGAGGCTAGCGAGGTCTCCTTTTTATAGAACTTGAGATTTCGAAAAATACCTTTTGAATCTTCCTGCCACCATCATCCTCGTCCATACAGATATCAACCAGAGATTTGCTGTCCTTTATTAAATTTGCTTGGAAATCATCGGAGTTCACTGTTGCTGCTGACCACCTTAATTTCCCCAGCATCTTTGTGACACTTACTTGGAATTTCCCATATGCGAGTGTCTATCTGCAAAGTGGCAGTGGTCGCTAAAACACTTTCTATGAGTGTCAACATTTTGGATCTAAATTCTCAGGTTGTCAGGCGCTAATATGTGGTTGGTAATATTTCCTTCTTCTCTACCTAAGTAAGTATTTACGAAAGGGGCTGTCGGTGTGCGCACTTAATTCGTTATCACGAAGCTACTTTTTAAAATCGTGTGGTTGACCATGCTGCGATATCCCTCCTGGGTGAAGTGTGTTTGCTCATTTTCTTCTATGTCACAAAATACACAAATTTCTGTAGCTAGGAGTTGACATAGCTGTATATTAAAAGTTACCGCCCCAGAGCAAATATAATATAGGGCCCTCACTGTTTAATGTAATTCAATCTTCATCCAGTTTACGTACGACATAAATTCTCCCCGAGTTAAACACATTTTTGCAAAAATTAACAGATGTCAATCGAGATCCCTGAAGTTCTTTAGGCCCAGTAGTTGGTGATATGGGTCGCCAGGGTGGTATTTCTAATCCCACCCTTTTACCGGCGTAGAAATATACATTTCCGGACCTCCTTTGGCATTACCTGAATTGGCTTTGCCCATTGGAATATGGAATGTCATATATTCATTAATGTTAAGGGGTTCTAACGACCACGTGTCCTGGAAGTAGAAGATCACATCTTTTTTGATGAAATTCACCCTTTCTGCATTATTACATTTATTTTTTTATGTCCGCCACATACTAATGTAGGACTCTCAGGCTCGGCCGCGCATCATCCATCGGTGTATTCTGATGTTTCCCTCCGGGAGCTACCACACCTTCTGGGGTACCCGCTTCAAGGGGGCATGTATGTCAACTGCCACCGAAGGGGCTTCTATTTCCATTAACTTTGAGGTTTCCACACCAACCCCCAGTCCATTTGCCGCTACTTGAATCTTGACTGCCACTGAGAGGACTCCCATTTTCTTAGGCCTTATTGCCCTTGACGTTGCGTTTTCAGGGGCTGCCCCGGCCCACTGCCCCCTAGTTGAGTGTCTGTTAGCTGCTAGGGTCTCTCTGTGCCCTCTGGTTGACTTAGAGAGGTAAAGAGATGCTGGATCTGCCTGGTAGATTCTGTTGACAAGTAATGAGATATAATAGTGAGTCTGTGGGTGGGACCTGGGCTTTGAAGAAATATCCCACTGGGACAATTACTATCTTCTTGGCATTCATTGCTGCTTCTAGGAGCTTCATGCACACAGGCTTGCACACTTCCTATAACCGGACCCTGCAGGACTTGACACCTGTAGAAAGACTCCTGTGGGGGGGGGGGTTCTGTATTTAATGCACTTTGGGCACTGGATCTCACCTTTGCACCACATTCATTGCTTCTTCTAGGATCTGCATGCATACAAACATAGACACACAGCCGGGCCCTGCAGGGCCAAGCAACTGCCTTCTGAACAGTGGGGGCCACACCCTGCTGAGCTGGGAGATATGCGGAAAGGCAGATTACCGCTCCCAGCCTGTCAAGCCTCAGGTGGGGGCTGGTCGGACTGCAGTTCCCATTGAAATGCATTGGACTGGGGGAATATTTGGAGATTCGCAGCAGGAAGCTGTCATTGGTTTACATCTAAATATAGGGGTCACGTGAATGGTGTGACGTACATATACAGCGTGCGGAGACCAGTTGGGGCAGTATCCCCTCTTCCTCCTCGTGCAGGCGTGGCATGTCTAGTAATCAGTGACCCTTCCTCCTGTGTCGTGAGGTACTCCAGGGAAACGGGGACTTCTGGGTAAGACACAGAGGACATTTCATCTTGGCTGTGCTGGGTGCAGTGGGGGAGGAACCTAAAGCAGTGTGAATCACGCATGCCTTAGTCACTAACTGCATTTTGTACTAAGTTTAGTAATAATACGGTAGCACTAAGAAAGTACTACAAAATGCTATTTCTAAACCTGCGAGTATAAATGCCACCTCTCCTATCTTTTCTGTGATGAGAGATTCACATGTGTGTTTACTAATTAGGGGACGATTACGATGTCATTCGGAAAGGCTCCGAATGGGATTCGGTATCTGAGAATCTGATTCAGAACCCTTGTTTCCAGCCGAATCGTACACATTTCCCAATGACCGATTTTATTCCCGGAAACCGTTCGGGCTGTCCGATTCGGTTCCGAAAGGCACTTGGACAGGCCGAGTCTTTCGGAGCCGAATCGTACCGCTCTATGGACACGGTCTCCGAGCGAGCGATTACGATGACTGATTCAGACAGCCGTTCAGATTCGGTCTGCCCCACCGATACGGCTTTTGAAATCTGTCTTTAGGGGCCCGTTGAAGGCCCCTCACCTTCACCCATAGGCGTCCGGTTGGGGCCTGTGGGGGTACTCAAGGGACTCCACTTTCCAACCATCTACACTGTGGGTGCCCACCACAGGGTGCAAGGTTTTCCCCAACCACCCCTTTTTTCAATGGGAGCCTGTGTTCTCATTCGGAACTCAGGCTTCCATTGAAGTCAAAGCGAGTCCGACTGAACGATGTTGGGAAGCATCGTAATTGGTCAGTCAGACTCGCACAACCTAATTCAGTCAAACAGTTCAGGAACCGATTCGGTTAGAAAAGTTTCTGAACGGCATCGTACTCTGCCCCTTAGTAGTAAATATGCGAGAGACACGGGGGAGTGGTTGAAAACTAAGGTATAATTACTACAAAGTAGGGGGGTTTAAGGCAGCAGACACCCACCTACAAAAGAGTAAGCCTGTTGCTATTCACAAACCGCACTTCTATATCTACTACAGCTAAAGGTCACAAAACAGTAGTAAATGTACTGTAGCTCAGATCTGGAGTAAGTCCAGCACCACATATGGCCAGCCGCAGGTACTGCAACACACGCCAATCGAAATCAATGGAGGTGGGGTACTTAAAATGAAACCTATTGGAAATAATGTTAAATTATTATTTTTATCTAAAAAATAGAAACAGATTTAATTTAATGTTTAAAATTAACTAATAAATACGCTTTCTTTCTCAATAATTTAAGTATTTTAATAACATTTATGAATATAAAAATTAAAGTAACTAATTTGTATTCAAATATAATTAAATTACTTTTAATTCTACGCCTTACTTAATGATTAGTACAGAATTAATAAATATATTTTTTTGCTGAAGGTGGGGATTTTATTTTTAAAGTCCAACAAAATATTTTGTATTTAAATTAATGTTCAAATATTTAATTCAAAATTAATTCAACAGCTGTATCATTTTTCGTTTTTAGTGCATTTAAAATAAATATCTAACTTTAATTTATATTAATATTTAACATATATAATATTCCTACTATTTTTTTCAAGGTCAATACACTTTTTTACATTTCCCTATACTTTACCATAGGGACATCTCCACCACTGGAGGTTCTTTGTAAGTCCCTGCCTCCATTTTTTACTACGGTGGTACCATGTGTGGTGCAGTACATACTACTGCTACTTTTTGGCAGTAATAAATGTACCCTTGTAAATTTGGCTCCACCTCCCTGTTTCAGGGGGTGGGGACATGCAAGTCTACACTTTTGAGTAAATTTACACTCTTTAATGGTGAATAGCCTAAAGTAGTAAGAGTAAACTTGCACATCTAGATTTACTTGTGCAAATTTACCTTTATGAATAGACCACTTCGTGTTTAGTATTGGTTGAGAAAGGTGTCGAGCTGCACAACTCGTCCGGGCCACGCAGCTGAACGGCATTTATTGCAGTCTGTTTTGTGGGAGTCTTGTGTAACTTAAATTTATTTCGTCTTGCAAGTGGCACTATAATGCTGTGCGGGAACATCTTAAAATCTCAGCTGTTGCCAAAGGTGTGCTAAATTATAATCTCGCCAATGACGTTTAGCGGTGGCAAAAAATTTCAACCTCAAGTTCCAAAATTTGCGCCCTCAAAAGTTCAATTTGCAAAAAACACAGTTGATGGACAGAATGTAGAACAATGTCATACATTCACCCCAGTACAAGGATCTGGGCCTAAATCCATCGGTTTTTTTGCACTCCACACCACCCTGGGTTAGACACTGGCTATATGCAAATCAGCTCTGACCCTGTGCCTCATGGGAACAGTCCAGTCCGAACTACCAAGCCATGTCTTTCCCAGACCGGAATCAAGCATCCAAGGACCGGTTTCTGGCTATCAGCCTTCATTCAGCCTGGATAGCTTGACTCCAGTGGTGTGGAGAGCCTGGGACTCACGTCTGAGCATACCCAGCCCACTCGGGGTGAAATTTGCAAAAAACACAGTTGATGGACAGAATGTAGAACAATGTCATACATTCACCCCAGTACAAGGATCTGGGCCTAAATCCATCGTTTGTTTGCACTCCACACCACCCTGGGTTAGACACTGGCTATATGCAAATCAGCTCTGACCCTGTGCCTCATGGGAACAGTCCAGTCCGAACTACCAAGCCATGTCTTTCCCAGACCGGAATCAAGCATCCAAGGACCGGTTTCTGGCTATCAGCCTTCATTCAGCCTGGATAGCTTGACTCCAGTGGTGTGGAGAGCCTGGGACTCACGTCTGAGCATACCCAGCCCACTCGGGGTGAAATTTGCAAAAAACACAGTTGATGGACAGAATGTAGAACAATGTCATACATTCACCCCAGTACAAGGATCTGGGCCTAAATCCATCGTTTGTTTGCACTCCACACCACCCTGGGTTAGACACTGGCTATATGCAAATCAGCTCTGACCCTGTGCCTCATGGGAACAGTCCAGTCTGAACTACCAAGCCATGTCTTTCCCAGACCGGAATCAAGCATCCAAGGACCGGTTTCTGGCTATCAGCCTTCATTCAGCCTGGAGAGCTTGACTCCAGTGGTGTGGAGAGCCTGGGACTCACGTCTGAGCATACCCAGCCCACTCGGGGTGAAATTTGCAAAAAACACAGTTGATGGACAGAATGTAGAACAATGTCATACATTCACCCCAGTACAAGGATCTGGGCCTAAATCCATCGTTTTTTTGCACTCCACACCACCCTGGGTTAGACACTGGCTATATGCAAATCAGCTCTGACCCTGTGCCTCATGGGAACAGTCCAGTCCGAACTACCAAGCCATGTCTTTCCCAGACCGGAATCAAGCATCCAAGGACCAATTTCTGGCTATCGGCCTTCATGCAGCCTGGATAGCTTGACTCCAGTGGTGTGGAGAGCCTGGGACTCACGTCTGAGCATACCCAGCCCACTCGGGGTGAAATTTGCAAAAAACACAGTTGATGGACAGAATGTAGAACAATGTCATACATTCACCCCAGTACAAGGATCTGGGCCTAAATCCATCGTTTTTTTGCACTCCACACCACCCTGGGTTAGACACTGGCTATATGCAAATCAGCTATGACCCTGTGCCTCATGGGAACAGTCCAGTCCGAACTACCAAGCTTCCCTATTATTGTTTGCCGCCCGTTTCTTAGCCTCTTTGATCAGTTTATTTGGGTATTTTCTATTTCTCAGCTTGTTGCTGATTTGCATATAGCCAGTGTCTAACCCAGGGTGGTGTGGAGTGCAAAAAAACGATGGATTTAGGCCCAGATCCTTGTACTGGGGTGAATGTATGACATTGTTCTACATTTTGTCCATCAACTGTGTTTTTTGCAATGTCTCAAAAGTTCAATGGCAGGTGAAAGGTTTCTGTGCAGGAGAGTTCTCCCGCTGAAAATGTATGTTTGAGTTTTTTTATTATTATAATTATATTAATTTTTATAGAGCGCGCAGCTACCCGGAGGTTTCCCGGCGCAAAAGACACGTTAAGCGAGAGTACAGTAGGGAGACAAAGGGCCTAATAGGAAGTTTATTGGTTAAACAACCATGTTTTCAAATTCCTGCGGAATTGGAGGTAACATGGGTCTGTGCGAAGATAGATGGGGAGGGAGTTCCAAAGGGAAGGGGCAAGGTATGAGAAAGAACGGACACCCATTCTTGCTCGGTTAATCCTGGGTACCTGAAACTTATGTTGGCTTGAGGAGCGAAGGGTTCTTGGAGGACAATATTGGTGAACAAGGGTACTCAGGTGCTTTACCTGATTTTATTCTGTGCATGTAACACAAGGCTTTAAATTTTGTGCGGCTTTCAATTCGAAGCCAGTGAAGGTTGCGTAAACCAATGGAGGTGGAAGATTTGTTGGGCAGTTTGCATAGTAGCCTAACCGCTTTGTTTTGAACTGTCTGAAGTTTCCTCGTGACTTCCTTACAGGCTCCTAGGTACAAGATGTTGCCATAGTCCAGTCTAGATGTAAGTAGAGCCTGGACTACGGTTTTTTGTGTGTCCTGGGGAAGCATCCATATGATTTTCCTTAGCCACTTGAGGATGCTAAAACACGTGGCAGCAACTCTAACCGCTTGTTGTTTCATGGACATTTGGTCATCAAAGATGATGCCAAGATTGCGAGCAGTTTTGGAAGGAAGGGGTGTGGGTCCCATCTGAGGCGGCCAATGTTGGGGACCCCACAGGGCAGTGTTTTTGCCAAAAAGAAGCAATTCAGTCTTTCCTCCATCGAGTTTAAGTTTGTTTTCGTGCATCCATTTGTCAATGTTGTTAAGGCCGGAGCAAAGGGAGGACAGATTAGAATGTGCATTAGGAGAGAGTGAGTAGAAAAGCTGGGTGTCGTCAGCGTATGAGTAAATCGTCAACCCGGCTTGTTCTGCTAAAGTGGCAAGGGGACTGATGTACAAAATGAACAATATGGGGCTGAGAATTGAGCCCTGAGGAACACCAAACTGAGAGTTATGTGGGTTTGAGGAGCATGTGGAAGAGAAGACTTGGAAGGTTCTGTCAGTGAGGAAGCTTTTGAGCCATGCAAGGGCAGATCCAGAGATACCGCAGACTTGCAAGGTGTTAAGAAGGATGGTGTGGGAAACCGTGTCAAACGCGGCACTGAGGTCGAGTAAGACGAGTGCCACGGTTTCCCCATTGTCAACTTGTCGTCGTATGGTCTCAGAGACCCCTAGAAGTGTTGATTCGGTTGAGAATCCTGCCCTAAAGCCCGACTGGGAAGTATGCAGGAGATTCCTTGATTCAGTAAAATAGGTGAGTTGAGTGACAATGTGTTTTTCTAAGATTTTAGAAAATACGGGTAGGAGCGAAATTGCGCGGAAATTGGAGGGCTCATCTGGATCCGCATTGGCTTTCTTTAACATTGTGTTATCATAGCATTTTTCCATGCCTTGGGGACTTTGGCTTCTCTTAGGGAGGAGTTGAGGAGCTCCAGAATGAGAGTGAGGGAGGGGGTGTCGAGGGTCGATAGGACTTGTGGGGGAAAAGGATCCAAAGGGGAGCCTGATTTGATGTTATTAATGATCTCACGTAATGTTGACAAGTTGAGGGGGTTCCAGTTTAATAAATGCTGAGAAGTGTTGCTAAAAAATGGGTCCGGTACAGCATTGTCAGAGTGAGAGACCATTTTGGGAGATTCAGGTGTTGTTGAAGGAGAAGTTGGGTCTTTGAAATCTGCATAGATGTTATCAATTTTGTTTATGAAAAATTCTGCTAGAGCATTGCACTGTGAGGAGTCCAAACTTGGGGCTCTCGGTTGACAGGTAGCACCAGAGAGTTCTTGCACAATTTTGAAAAGTGCCTTGGGACGGTTTTGTGCGTTCTCAATAGTTAGTTTGGTATATTCAGCCTTGGCTAATTTACAGTTTGCGTGATATTTGGTAAGGGCTGATTTATATAATAGCTTTATCGAGGGGTCGTAATGAGCACGCCATCGACGCTCTAAATTTTTACATGCAGTTTTTTCCAGTTTAATTGATTCCGTAAACTATGGGGCAGGAGGGTGATGTGAGTTATGCTTTTTCTTTCTTTGTGGAAGGCATGCATTAACCGCAGAACTGAGCCAGTTGTGAATAATTGCTGCCTCTTCGATATTTGTTATGGTGGTAAGGGGCCTAGTTTCGTGAAGGCATGTATTCAATTGAGTAATATCAAGTTTTTTCCAGTTTCTCGTCACCCTAGGTCCTGTAGGAACTGTCTGAGGAGTAACAGGCAGGGGAATAATAATAGTAAATTCCACCAAATAGTGATCAGACCAGGGGATAGGTAAATGCGGCTTGCGGCTTGCATGCAATATTGTCAAGATTAGAGAAGATCGGATCAAGTAGATTGCCGGCCTTATGAGTTGGGCCAGAGTTACAGAGAGTAAGATTTAATGCTGCTAGCTCTGATATAAGGTTGGTGCTGGTGTTACAGGAGATATCATTAAAGTGGATGTTAAGATCTCCGACTATCAGAAAGTTAGTGGCATCCAACAGGAATGGGGCAATGAACTCAGGAAAGGAGGTGGCCCAGGTACTGGCTGTGCCCGGAGCCCGATAGATAAGAGCACCAGATAGGGTAAAGTTTGGGGATAGCAGAAGTTTGAAGGATCCAGCTTCACAGTTTTGAAAGTCCAAGTCTATCCACTTGCAGGTGTAGATATTTTGAAAAATAATTGCAATCCCACCTCCTTCTTTATTCAGTCTATTTTTGCTAATATAGGTATAGTTCAAGGGTAGGGCTGCTGCTATATCTGGCCCAGAGCTGTTGTTTAACCATGTCTCAGTAAGAAAAAGAGCGGCTAGTTGTGATGTAGTAAGTAGGTCAAAAATGTCTGTTTTGTGCTTTGGCAGTGATCTGCAGTTTAGACTAATAAAAGAGAGTTCATGTTGGGGTGTAGTAGGATCATGTATATGCCGTAAAGGCGGGAAATCTGAGGTCTCCAGATTTAGTGTGGAGACTGCGGATAGAAGGTTTAGGTTGCAGATATTGCATACTGAAGGAGTGTGCTGGCAGCTGAAAGTCATGGCTCGAGGGCATTTCACGGAGTTACAGGCAAAAAGAGCATCTCTGGAGTAGATAATTGGGATGGGTGAGTATGGGGCGTGGATTCTGGCCCCTAGCCCCGGCTGGTCGCGGACAGGCGCAGACGGGCAGGACTTAGGCTTGACTTCGGCGCGACAGCGGCGCGCTCGCTGCGCGGCCGAGGACACATAGGATTATATGGGTAAGGGAGGAGTCAGCTGCTAATCGCTGATTGGTTGGGGGCTGGAAGTCGTATTCACATCCTCCGTGTGCTGTTCGCCGTCCCTTCACACAAACCAAACTTTTGGCGGTGGACCGGGGACACGAACGCGGCGCAATTAACAAATAAGTGAGTGCAGTGAAGTTTTTAAAATCAGTCTTAACACACAAGTTTAAAAATAGTGGAACTGAGCCTTTACCAGCGCTCTAAACAATAGAGGTCTCCTAGCCGGTTCCTACGCTCAGCGAGTCAACAGAGCGACTGTTCTCCTGTAATACCTATGTTTTGCAGAATGTTTCACCCATTCCTTTTATTGATAACTTTATGAACTTGAAAAAGGGTTTAAAAACAAATCTGCAACGTTGGTAGTGTCCAGTTGCCCAAACCTGTAATCACCACCCACAGATGCCAAAGTGTCTCTAGTGATGCATAGAATAGCAATTTTCAACTGAATAGTGACTTGTTGGTCTCATACTTGTCTGAAACCAAATATAATTTAGATACATAATGTGCAGAATCTGATTAATGCTCTTCCTAAATGCAATACAAACACTCAGTCCGCTCCTTTTTGTAGTAGCATTTTCTGTGTAAGTAAAGAAAATAGGTAAATGCAAATAAATACTTAAAAAATGGAAGTTAGTGAACGTTTGTTTAGAATTTAAGAAATGTTTATTGATGTACTATTTTTTTTAAATTTAAATGAGGAATACAAATTCCAGCTATTTGGCTTCTAATAGGGTAATGCAATAGTTTTAGCACAAGCAAGCAAATCAATTATAGATACATTTTAGCCATATACATATTACGACCCAAAGGTCAGTAGAGTCCAGTGCCCATCACAGCGGGATTCACCGGAAGTGCCGGAAATAGACTTGAGTGGCAGTGGTGGGCCCTTCTGCCTTCACAGAGAAGGAATGACGCTGTCCATTTTGAAGATCACAGGTACCGTCACCTCCATCCAGTCCTGGTACATTTGTCACCATTGACATCTCTTGCAAGGTCCTCCACTTCTGTTTCCTAGGAAAGATCCCCTTTTGAGCTCTCCTCCTTCCAATCTTCCCAAAACAAGACACTGGACCAACCAGTTGACACACAGTGCAATACGAGCAAAAAAAAGAAAAGGGGAAAAAAGGTTATGCCAAGTTGTTCATTTTTGCACATTTTTTTTAAGTTGTGTGGAAAACGTTGCAGCTCTTTGAAAGTTGCAAAGTTGTAGGACGAAAATCATGACGTTTGTGGCAACTTCTGTTGCGGTAGGTGACTTAGCAGAGAAAAGGTTTATATGCATTTGCCATTGTTTAAATAGAAACTCTTCAAAAAGTAAAATTGCAGTGAAAAGGCCTGTGTACCTTTTCCAGCTTGGCAGGGTTCAATTACAGTGTGCAATATTTTATAATGGTGTGAAGGTTATCTTGTAGCTTACAGAAAACGTTTTTCATGGACCGAAGAAATAATTAAACCAAGATACTTTGCTAAAGGCGAAAATCTGAAACTTGATGTTATATTTTATCTTAATTGTTATCTTATGTCATATGTTCATTTGCATATCGTAAGACTCACCCGGGAAGGTATCCTGGTGCTGAAGCAGGAGCTGTATGGGCCGAGCCAGGACTGGAGCTCTGTGATGAGCCAGGTCTTAAGTTTCTTGCAGAATTCAAGAACTGGGGAGAGGATGTGGTCTGATGGCTAGAACTGCCAACTTTGGAGCTGGGAAACCAAGGTTGGAGCCTTGGGTCGGCTCCACATCTTGTGATTCTGGACAAATCACTTACAGGCACATGCATCAAAGCATTTTGCGATCGCAAACGGTGCGAATCGCAAAAATCGTCCGTTTGCGATCGCAAAAATTGCTTTTGGAATGCATGAAACAGGTAGCCCCTCGAAATTTAAGAAATCGCATAATTTGCGATTTCTTAAATTGCGATTGCATTTAAGGAATAGCAATTTACGATTCCTTAAATGCAATGCAAGAAAGTAAAAAGATTTGCGATTTCCCAATTAAGAATCGCAATTTACCATCACATGTAAGGTGATGGTAAATTGCGATTTTTTTTTTAAAAAAAAGCATCAAAGTGCATTTTTTAAAGTCCCATGTTACACACACACATGCCACTGGGGCATGTCTGTGCGTAACATGGGTGCACATATCAATTTCAGGGGTGCAACAGGGTGTCCTTTGGACACCCCTGCACCCTTGAAATCGCAATCTCTATTTGCAAATCGCTAATTGCGATTCGCAAAATGAAAATGTCTTCCCATTCATTCCTATGGGCCTTTAGGCCCATAGGAATGAATGGGAGGGATTCCTTAATTGCGAGTCGCAATTTGCGAGTCGCAATTAAGGAATGTTTAGAAATCGCACATTTTTCTACAATTTCTACATGCACAGGCATTCGCGAATTCTTAATTGCGATTCATTAAAAATCGCAATTAAGAAATCGCAAATGACTACAATGATGCATGTACCTGTTAATCTCCCCGTGCCTAGCAAAAAAATGAATGTGTCCTTGTGTAACGTAACTGGTGCTCATATAAAGCACTCCAATACCTTTGGGTCGAGTTTGCGCTATATAAATCTGCAACAAAAAAAAACGTAGAGGTGGCTCTAAAGTGCAGGGGCAGGTCGTTCAGACTTTAGGACCGAGGTAAGAGAAGGTATGCCCGCCGGATCTGGTTCTGTGTATGCATGGTCTGTGTGTAGAAGTTTGGCTGAGCGGAGGTGTCTGGTATCTTTGTGGAACTTTATGTGATTGTTGACGAATGAGGGGCCAATGTTGTGTATTTGGACAGGGAGCCAGTAGAGATCTTTGATGTGCAGTATGATGTGAGTACGGGGTGGAAGGGTAAGGGTGAGCCTGGTCGCTGAGTTTTGTATGTTCTGGAGTTTTCTGGTCAATCGAGTGTTGATTCCGGCATAGAGTGCTTTGCCGCAGTCCATCTTTCTGTTGATGAGTGCTTGGGTGGCGGTTCGGCGGGTGGTGGTGTTTGAAGATCTTCTTAAGCATCTTGAGTGGGTGGAAGCAGGAGACAGAGACTGTGTTCACTTGGCTGGTCAATGTGAGTTGGTTGTTGATTACTATTCTGGGATTCTTTTCATGGGTTGCCGGGAGGGGTGTGGTTCCAAGTTTAGCAGGCATACCAGGTGGAGTCCCAAATGGAGCTGTCTTTACTGAAGATTATGCCTTCCGTTGCCTGTGTTGTGCTTTAGGCAGTTGGCTTTCATCCATCTGGCGACTTCACAGGTGGGGAAATTGGTCCGGTTGTTTTGAGTCTTGTCTGAGAGAGAGAGAGAGTATGAGCTGGGTGTCGTGAGCATAGGATATGATGTTGATTCCATGGGAGCAGATAATGCCGGCGAGTGAGGTCATGTAGGCGTTGAACAGGGTGGGGCTGAGTGAGGATCAGTGTGGAACTCTCCAGACGAGGTTGACAGCGTCTGTTCTTAAAATTTCACTGATGAATAAATAGCTTTGAACAGTCCCAGCTGAGTCTGAAATGGGAGTTTGGAGCAGCCAAGGTCTTTAACTGCTATTAAAACCAAAGGGAACCTCTTCAAGAGGTGCTTTGAAGTAGCCGTGTAGCCACACTGTATAGGTACTACAAAAAAACATTAAAAAAAAAAAAAAAAAAAAAGAAAATGCTATAAAACCTTAAATAAACAAACACATGTTTCTTGAGATCACGTGAAGGAGATGGGACGACTCCCCTTTTCCTTTCTGCCCTCCTTGCGGTGTCCGCCCACCTCCGACAGAAGTGGTAAGCGAATGTGATTTATTGTCTATGCTGGCAGAGCGACACAGTGCTTTGGCGCTCCAGGAAATAAGGGTTTATGTCAGGTTTGTGGGCTTGGAAGGCTTGGCTCGGCTTCTGCCAGGAGGAGCTGGTATCAGCATGTTTGGTACTTAATGCTAAGGATCTCGTTGAACTAGTCAAGTGACAGGTGCTGTTTCAGCTCTTCCCTTTTTACGAGGTCTTTTAATTGAGTTTGTATCTGCCAACAAAATCCTCTTTAACTGACAGGGGAATTAGCGCCAAGGTGAACCTGGCCAGGTTGGCTGTCGTCAACGACTGTTGTGCGCTTGCTCAACCAGGCGGCCTGTGCCATTAGAGCTGTGGTGCTGTGGCTGGCTTGTCCTAGGGTCCAGGAACAATTGAGAGGGAGTATTTTCCTGGCCACCCATTGGCTGTTTCTTCCTGGACTCGCCCCTCCCAACAAGATGGCATTTTGCCGCCACCCTTCTAAACATCTTGACGTGTGACTGCAGTGTACTGATCTCAGCAGTGGTTTTGTGAATTCTTTCCTGGACGCGTTTACCTGCCCCGAAATAGAAGCCCGTCTTCTGTCCCTTACCTCATTCCTGACTTCCCTCACCAAAACTTGAACAATTGGACTCAGAGGCCTACAAAGGCGTGGTCACAGACATCTTGGATGTAGGCATGGCTCTAATTTATTGGCTCTTACTTCTTCGCCCCTCCCCCCACCAAGGAGGCCAGCCTTCCCTGTCTCTCTGCGAAACAATTTGGGGAGCTTTAGTATCCCTACAGAGGCTGGATGCCAATTTGTTGGGACGTTTAGCTGCTTCTCTGTGACCCTGACCAGTGTTCATGGCCAAACCTCCCCATACCCCTTGTAAGATACTCCCACCCCATCTCTTTCCCACGTTAATTTTAAATGACTCTTCTAAAGCGCACTAACACCCAGAAGTGTCTTTGTAGGAAGGGTCAAGAACGTATCACCAGCTAGAGGCAAAGTCCATGACTTTCAAGAAGCAGTATGTGGTGATGTGCTCTAGTCTTCCACTTTCCATGTTCCTTGGATTCTCTCCATGGACCATGGAATGCAGGTTGATGGAGTTGGGGATTCTATGTGAGGCAGGTGCCTGTTTGGTCTGACAAGATGCTGTGGCCAATAAACCTGTTACATAAACTACATTGAGTTTGATCCCTCTTAAATTCACCACACAGTAGGAAGTAAGAAGGGAATGGTTCTGTCTAAGGGGCAGAGAAACCGCGTTTCATTGATACTTGTATAGCGCACTACTCACCCGCAAGGATCTCAAGGCGCTTGTACGAATACCGCTGTGGAACCCATCCTGGCTTTCCCTGTGAGGTGTCCACTCCTGGGCACCCCCAAGGTGGAGGCCAGGCATCCTTAGCGTTGTGGGGGCCGTTGTGGAGATTAAGCAAGCTATTGCCCAGAGTTGCAGAGTGGGACTCCATGATTGGAATAGGCACCGAGGCGAGAATTATCAGGTCCGTGGAATTTTGAGCCCAAGACCCGCCGAGGCGGGGAATTGAACCCTGGTCCCGGGTTAGACCTCTGCATCAGGGTCTGCCGCTCAAACCATTGAGCCACACTTCTCCACGTTCCATGTCTTCCGAGTACGTGTAGAGAAAAGATGGGCACCAATGCAGGCTATAACAACAGAGGAATATACTAGGCCTGGGCGGTAAATTCCGTTCCGCTCGTGGAATTGCGGAATCTGAGTAATTTCGCATTCGTGGAGAATGCTGAATTGCCAAAAATTCTGCTGCTTTGCAGAATTTTTGGCTTGTTCGCGCTTTCAAAATGCGCGTTCACAAGATAATTCTCCCCGAGCGCGCAAACAGCATCCGAGAACAGGAAAAAAGCATCGCGAACGGGCGGAACATGCAATTCCACGTGTTTGCAGACCTTTTGCGTGCTCACGGAGATTTTTTACCATTTCGCAGAGCTTTGCATAGCGCGACTATGCAAATTCCGCCCACCCCATGAATATACAACTGTTTACCATCTAGTCATCCATAGACAAGGTTGGTAAATCAGAAGACCTTGGTTCATGAAAGCTGGTCACCCTGCTCTGCCCAGTGGCATATTAGTGCAGGGAGCCTGCTCTGCCCAGTGGCATAGTAGTACAGAGAACCTGCTCTTCCCAGTGGCACAATACTAGAAAGAACCTTAACAATGAAGTAGAAATAAGTGTAGAGAGGACTTTAGATGCTGGAATGGGCAACGCTTGGAGAGGTTGCCACCATGCGGCAAATGCTCTAGTATCACTTGAAGACTTTGCAGTTGATAGTTGAGAAACATTGATGTAATAAGTTATCGAAGTTATCAAAGTCTAGGCGGGAGCAATCCTGGCCTGGGATGGTTACAGTCAATTAAAAGGCATTCTTACCCCTCGTGGTGAGTCTGTACATCCAAAAGGTATTGCGAAGTGTAAACTTGTCGATAGCTGCTCCTGCTTGTCACCAAAATACTGTGGTAATGATGTATGCATACTATTAGTTGCTTATTCCACGTATCTTGGTACACGGGTGCACACAACCATCTCATCTCTACAGCACTGTTTCTAACAGATACCCGCATTCCATATCATCGTATAAATACTAGATCCCCCCAAACATTCCACCCATTGACCAGTTCTACGTATTCCATTTAAAGGGAACTATACGCTTAACTACCTACCCACCACTAAAGAGATCTCTCTCTCAATTAATAGGGGGGGATTCTCCTCATGGAGTGCATGTGGAACATACAAGAAGAAACTACTGAGGAGATATAGTCAGAGAAACTAAGGGCAAAGTCGAACTCAACCTCCAAGTTCCACACAGACTTGACCAAGAAGGTTTGGGCCCTTTTCACTTGGTGAAAAGAGGTCAGGCTGTAGGGGAAGTCCCTCTGAGTGGCTACTCATCTGCTCCTGGACTTGACTCAGGCGCAAATTAAAGGTAGCGCCCGAGTGACGCATCACTTTAAGATGGATCACAAATTGTGTGTCATTGACCTACAAAACTGCATAAAAGTGTGAGTTGACGAGTTCAGACAGTGGGTGCATATGAAAACGAAATACACAAGATTGCAGACCCTCTAAGGTAGGGCCTGAGCAGATGTGGGGGTTTAGATTTGCATGAAGCATGAGTGTTCTTACTTCAGCACATGCACAGGGCAGGAGGAATACACCTGTGGATTCAGGGAGTGCCCTAGAAATATTAAATCAGTGGCTGCAGCCTCTAGTTAATTAGGCATATGAACAGTAAAAGGCAGAGGAGCACTACTATGTTGGTCACATGTCTGTGGCAAATCAGACAGAAGGAGACATGGGAGGTGTTTGTTTGTGGACTCGCACTCCATCTTGCCTCCCAGGCACCACCTCCCCGTCAATCTAAACCTGCGTTTAAAAAATCCTATTTGTTACGATTTTGACAATATTCAATGATACGTCTGAAACAGAGCAGGTGCGCCGGAGAACCATGTTTTTAATTTTTTTTATCAAAAAATATTGGTAAAAAAATTCATCAATTTAGCAAATGGAACATAAGAAGCAGAGGGCATCTGCTGGGAACGTGGTGTTTTTCCATCGGGTGCACCCACCCATAGCTCGTTGAGTGACAAAGGTCCACCCCCAGAAGCCTCTCCTCTTCTGAATTTAGTTTTTTTTTTGGTCTTCATACCCTTTTTTACATCAAAAGGAAGATGCAGCAGAGCTCCCCCTAGTGGTACAATGCTGCTGGTTCCCCCTGATCTGAACATACAGGAGAGTGCTGCAGGTGGCTCCGAGATAGAGCGTTGACGCTCTCCTCTTGTTGTATTTTTTCGTGACGTCATAGAGCACCCACTGCATTTAAAGAATGTTAGATCTGTCACTGGGTTCAGGCTCATGATGCCCTTCATCAAAACATTCAGACTTCCTTATATAGTAGGCAATGAAGCTCAAGGCAGTGGGAAAACAAAGGAAACCAAGAATAAAAAATGCAAAATCTTAAGGGATACTTGACTGAGCGACTGAGGAGATTGATTCCTTACCCTCCAGAACTTCCCAGCGCCTCGAGACCCTCACGGGTGATAAGTTGCACTTTATAAATGTTTGATTGAATAGGTGAGAGAAGAAGGCAGGTCCTTTGATTGTCCACTAGAGGCCCTGCTTCTCTCTGTGGCCAACCTTATGTTACGTGGCGCTGGACGAAGGATTGAGTTGGAACTAGAAGCGATCCAACATCTGCTCAAGCAGGGAGAACTCTGGCTGAGGATGGACGGGAATGCAGGATCTGACGTAAGGGGCTCGCTGGGTGGACTTGGGTACCATCATTTTCTGTAATGAATGGCCTTTAACGTATCCCATGCCCTGACCACCAACCTACATTTCATCACAGTTGAAACATACCCAGTCTGGCGCCTCCTCTAGCCTTATGGAGAACCAGAGATCCTTCCGCTGGTCTCGGAAACGGGCTTTTTCCTCGATCGTATGGTCCACCAGAGACGGCATCCAGTTACGAGTGATGTCGGCCACCGGGCATGGAAATTCTAGCTAGTTATTTACCTAAGGCAAAGTTTGGTGTCTCCAGCTTAATCTCTAGGATTTATACCACTGTTATTTCCTAGTAAGTGTCAAGGATCCAGGTCCTGTTTGTACCGCGCTTATAAGTCTCTTTACCCAACAGGTTTCTCTCAGCCCAAATGTAAAGCTACCGGGTACATCAAGCCTTCCGAAATAAGAGAACTGTCCACAGTCGGTACCATTAATGTATATTGGCAGCCTTTTGTTCAGTTAGGTTCCCAGGTTTCTCCATGTGGATGTGGACATGCTTTACGTCCATAATGATCAGAGCACTTTTTCCATCCTAGATGAGTTGTCCACATTTGATGGTTGGAGGAATTGTTGGTCTTGGAGTCGCACTTGATGTGTCCCCAGTGAAGAACCGGGTTTTCAGAACCCAGCGGCGCCAGGCGCACGCCCAAAGTCTTCGGATTCACCTGTCTTGGTATACAGAGACACTGAATACTTCTAGGTGGCGTCGTAGATCAAATTTATTAGCTGCAGCTAGTAACAGTAATCCCAGCAATACAACACGGTGTACAACTCAGGAAAGTGCTCAATTTCATAGAGCAAGACATCACCTTTTATCTAAATTTTACTCATTATAAATGCATACCCACTGCGACAAATACTGACGAATGAAATACATTTTCCCACACATTATCACATTCCAAAAAGCTCGATTTACATTGTACCAACCCACAAGTTAATTATTAGGAATGTTCCAATTTCAATTTCCACAAGCCGGACAAACCCATAATTGAAAGCACTACCCATGTAATGAAAAGTCGTAAGAAAAGAAACAGTTCAGATGCTGAATAGGATAAGATATGTGCAAGGAAACTAAAGTTAACAATCTCCTGAACATTGATTGGCAATCTCAGACAGCGATCAGCTAGAGAAATTGGCCTTGCAAAAGGGTCAGTTTCAGGTGACGGGGTCAGCGTCTTGCAGTTCACTCACAAGTCAGAAAAGGCCTAGTTAATACGTACATGAACAACGAAGCCCATGCAACTTTGTTAGTTCGGTTACCTCCACGGCCTACGTGAGGGCAACACAAAATGGCATCCCGAACAACTCAAACAAAATGGAGTCTGGTCCCGGGAATCACGGAACCTCAGGCCCTCCTTTTGCCATTACGTAGGCAATAACCTAAACTCATGTCAATATGAATCCAGGTCTATGTCTATTCTCATCAGGTCATCAAGGTGTTGCTGTAGCATCATCTTATTATCTTTTGCTTCTCTCGGGATAGGTCTTCTCACACACATCGTAGCACAAAGACTACAAATGGCGGGACCACACTGGATGCATAAACAACACGAGAAATGGATAGCTAAAACCATACCAAGGAACGTCAGAATCTTCCATCCCCGTCTGGACAACAGTCCCCAAAACCATCCCATCAATGACCAGTTCCCTTTGTCTACATGTATAGACTCAGCGAACTTATGTAACTTCAAGATGGCTTGGTACACTGTCAGGGCATTATCTGGTATGAAAACACAGCAACTAGACCCAATCAATTTACATACCCCTCCTCTATCTGCAAGTATAATATCTAAAACTATACGGTTTTGTAATGTCATAAGACGATCCGCTTGAAGCTCAGCTGTAATATTGCTAAGGGCACCAGCAGCTTCATTTATAGTGGCCTCAACCACTCTCGTAAGCTGGCGAATATTCCTACTATTAGCCATAGGACCCCAAAAGGGCACGAAACCCTTAAAGAAGTCTCCACCTTCTTGTGCAACAGTGTCTCTCGCATCAATGACACCTCTACCATATCTTGTCTTATGGTAATTGAAAACAGCAGTGTATGTAGGGGGAAGCAAAAACGCCACATAACATGTGCCTGAAAAATCAGGAGACAACCATGTATATGCTCTGTCGTAACAAACAAAATACGTGCCTTTAGCTGGCACGAACGGTGGAGATTTCTGGGATGTGTAGACATAGGTGTGAACACACACACTCTTACCAAGCTGAGCTCTCGGATTCTGACCATTACCTTGCAGACAAAAATGACCTCGGTGGGGTACAATCCATATAGGTGGAGACCTTTTTCGTCTCTCCTTCTCTGTCAGGCTAATTCTATATCCAGTCTTGTTCCAACCGATATATGCTCGTACCTCATCCTTAGGGATAGCATTATATGCATCAATATCTCTGATCATATCTACTATTCCCTGTATCAAGGCATTATTACTCGCATTATCTTTAACGGAACGTACAGGAGATGCTTCATTCGCATAGATAAACATTGCTTGGAGTGCCCATACTGACCCATTAGGCGAAAAAGGCAAAATTAAATATGGCATTCCCTTATCTGTCGTATGCGGCATAAGACCACATACCCAGCAATTCGTGGTATTTACTACTAACTGATGCTGATGCAACATTTGTATAAATTAATTGTTAACAAATTCTGATCTTCGTGTCTGCTCATGTTCAGGCAACGTGTGAAATTCATGTGGAGAAACAGTAGAAAAAGAAAGAGTAGGTTGGGACGTAGATGCAAGCGTCTGTTGTGTAACATAGACAATCCAACCCACACAAGCCAATATAATATTCAAAAGCATTAAAAAAACACAATATCAAAAAACATTTGCTACGTACCAATGTACACATTCTCATTTTAGAATTAATTCTCTCAACACCCTTATCAGATTCAAAAGACTCCATCCTCTAACGTGCTGCTCACGGCTATTACCTTCTTCACTTAAGTGTGCGTCAAGATCGTACTAACGACCAGGAACCACAGACCTTTCGTCAATTCGCGGCTCACCCCTTAAGACTGTACCGCGACCCTGCAGCGGAGTCCGGATGGTGACTCGAAAAAGAAAAAAAGTCTCTTTTATCTGAAAAGGTGTAATTCACAACAAAAAAAGATTCAAGTTTTATTTGTCCATTTATTTGTCCTTTCTCGGTCTCAGGTTGTAACACTCTTTGCCAGGTGCGGTTTGCTCTTGAAAAAGTGTTTCCGGATCCGTTGTATTCAACTTTCGATGTGATCGCACAGAAGCTTGCAAAATTTCATCGTCTGCACGTTCTGACTGAGTCCATACCAAATGTGCATCACTAAAAGGTACGAATCTAGGAATTCTCTCACATTCAGAATCAGCTATACCTCCCCTCACCCACTTGTCATACGGTAAGGGCAACGGAACCTTTTTACAATGGGTAGCATGTACCCAATTCTTTTTACCAGCTACCCTAACTGCAGTCCGAGTTGCTAGTAAAATTAAACGCGGTCCAGTCCATCTCGGCTCCAAGTTCTTAGTTCGTTGAAAATTCTTGGTGAGAACATAGTCGCCAGGTTGAATCGTGTGGCCTGGATCCGCAGTCGCTGTCGGCAAACTGTCAAAGACATGTTGGTGGAGAACACGTAATTTAGCAGTCAAGTCATGTAAGTAATCCACCAACATAGGGTACTCGATATCGCTGTACTTTTTAGGCCTCGGCACACCCCAAACATTGGCCGGACGACCAAAAACAATTTCATATGGGCTAAGTCCCACACGAGAATTTACTGTCGTCCTCATTGACAAAAGGGCCAATGGCAAGGCAGCTGGCCATGTAAGACCGAGCTCACTTGTATTTTAGCCAACTTCAATTTCAGAATCCCATTATAGCACTCGACAAGTCCAGCAGACTGGGGGTGATTCACAGCATGGAATTTCTGATTGATACCCAAACCGCACAATCCGTACCTAGGGAAGTACTCTTTGAGCAAAACCTTGGCTGTAGACAAGGCAGTATTATCCTTTAGGGGGTAGGCCTCTATCCATCTGGAAAAGGCACAAACAACCACAAGGACATACTTCAGGTTGCTACATCTCTCCATGTGAATGTAATCTAGCTGTATCACTTCAAACGGATACGTTGGAGGAGCAAAATGACCAGCTGGAGTTGGAGTTCCCTTTCCAGGATTATACATCAGACAAATCATACAATGCTTCACGACATTCTCAGCACATTTAGGAATTCCAGCATTCTGCCATACCGGAGCCAACAACTTGCATATCCCTTTCGAACTAATGTGAGCCATTCCATGAACCATAGTAACCATTGGGAGGACATACGCGTCAGGCAACAACCATCGCTGGTGCTCCGACAACTCAACCCAACAACCTGTCGAATCCAACATACCCTCTCTTTCTCTCCACACACTCACTTCCTTTTCCGTAGCTTCAGCCTGAATCAACTTCACACTTTCTATTGTGTCTTTACACATTCCTCCAGCCATAACCCAGTTAGCAGGGCCTGCAACATACATTCGACTCATCATATCCTTCGCCGTTTCTTTCGCAACTTCATCCGCAAACGCATTTCCTCGGCCCACATCATCCACAACTTTATTATTTGCACTACACTTCACAATTGCAATCTGCTTTGGTAGAGTAAGTGATTCAAGAAATTCATTCACTAATTGCCCATGCTGAATTTTCGTACCATGGGAAGTAAGAAACCCTCTCTCTCTGTCCACAAGCGTCCAAAGCTGTGAGCCACACCAAACGCATACTGGCTATCAGTATAAACATTCACTCGCTTTCCTTCTGACAACACACACGCTCTTGTTAATGCTATTAACTCTGCTGCTTGCGCTGAATTCTGTGCTATACGTGCTGTTTCAACAACTGTATGTAAAGTTGTGACAGCATATGCTGCAGTCCTCTCTCCATTCGGAAGCTTAAAACACGAACCATCTACCCATAGAGTACCATCAACATTCGGAAGAGGAGTATCTTTTAAATCAACTCTAGCCTTCGTTTCCTCCTCTGTCCGGAGAAGACAATCATGCTGTTCCTGAAGATCTGTCTCTACAGAAATCGGCAACAACGTAGCTGGATTCAACACATTGCACCTTTTGATATGCACATGGCTAGCCAAAAGCGTCAACTCATAACCTGACAAACGCGCACTAGTAAGGTGCTGTGTCTTGGTCCTATTCAATAAAGTATCCACTGCCTGTGGAACCATCACAATCAGCGTATTATCAAATACCAAACCAGCAGACTGTCAGATAGAAACAGCCGCTGCCGCTGTAGCTCTCAAACAACTTGGCAACGCCCTAGGTACCGGATCTAACGTAGCTGAAAAATACGCACATGGACGCTGCTTGTCTCCAAATTGTTGCATCAACACTGACAATGCACAACCTTCTCTCTCGTGTACATACAGTGTAAAAGGTTTACTGTAGTCCGGGGTACCCAACACCGGAGCTGAACACAATGCATCACGTAATTCAGAAAAACTTTTCTGACATTCGTCAGACCAAGGGAGAGGATGCGGAGTATCTTTAAGAGTCAAAGCCAACAGAGGCTTTGCTAATAGGGAAAAATTCGGAATCCACTGTCTACAATACGAAGTGATACCTTAAAAAGCACGCACTTCTCTCTGTGTGGATGGCACACTCATTTGGGCAATCGCTTGAATTCGTTCTGGGGTCAATCGCCTTCCCTCCTTCGACAAGAGATGACCTAAGTAGGTTACTTCTTGGCAGCAATACTGTAACTTTGAAGGTGACACTTTATGATGAAGTTCAGACAAATGTCGTAACAAAGAAAGAGTAGCCTCTTTACAAATCTCTTCGTCATCAGCAGCAACCAGCAGATCATCAACATACTGGATAAGAGTAGCACCAGAAGGCAATACAAAATCATCAAGCTGAGTTTTCAACGCCTGACTATAGATGGAGGGACTTTCTCAATAACCTTGAGGAGCACGTTTAAACCGGAAGCTTCGACCTCCTAAAGAGAAGCCGAAAATATCTCTACTTTCCTCAGCAATCGGAATACTAAGGAAAGCTTTCTTCAAATCGATAACTGAAAACCAAGCAGCTGAAGCAGGGATCAGAGTCAACAAAGCAGTGATATCAGGGAAACAGGAAACTGTGGCACGACAATTTTATTAACCTCTCGGTCAATCACAAACCGGTACACAGGTGGCTGAGAAGCATCAGTACGCTTAAGGACAGGCAGAACAGGACTGTTACACACATTACCTCTCGTTTCTTCAACTACACCCTTCTCAACCAAATCATAGATAATCGCTAAAAGAGCTCTCTCGCCATCACTAGATATTTTATATTGCGGAATACGAGGTAGCCTAGCATTCGACTTAAGGGTAACAACATAGGGTGGAATCTGCAAAAGACCAACATCATTGGGACCTGTAGCCCAAAGTGTATCAGGAAGAGAACGCAATTCCAGTGGAAGACAATCTTTAGACAAATACATCGGAGAAATCACTTTCTTACCCACTGTAAGATGTACTCCTGAAGGAGAACAATGTAATGTTGCATACAATCTTTTCAGCAAGTCCAAATCCAACAGATTCTCACCACAACCAGTCGTTAGAATAAGGGGAGCTTCCAATTCACAAGGACCAATAGAAAGGGGCAAAGGACTAGAAACCGGATTACAAACTGGGGCGCCAGAAAATCCTACTGAAACATTGGTCAAGCCAGACAAAGGTGCGCAAGGAAGTTTAGAGTGCATAATAGAACTCTTCGTCGCACCAGTATCCAAAAGAAAAGGTTCTGCCACACCTGATGTAATCACTTCAACATAAGGTCCACTCTGGTCCACTGGAACTGACACTACTCCCTCACTTTGTCCATGGCTGTCCTAACTATCATTATAACCAGTACTCTCACTCTCCACACAATAATCATCAGCGTAGTACTGGGCAGACTGAACAGTCTGAACATTCTGTCCGTCAAAATAATTAGCAGAATTCTGAGGGGGAAAGGAACGCTCATTCTGGGGAAACACACCACGTCCCCTACCCCTAGGAGCTTGTTGGAAACCACCACGACCTCTTGGACCAGATACACCATTCGCACGCTGTAACAAAATCGGGCAACTATTCTTGAAATGACCTTCCTCTCTGCAATAAGCACACTGATTAGGTCCTAGCGGGAGTCGCGGAGCGAAAAACTCGGGCTTCTGTAACAATCTCTGAAACTGTGAGGGTTGCTGAAACTGAGGCTGATTCGGACGAGGCGGATAAGCTTGCTGTAAAAGAACTTTCGTCTTTAGGGCTCTAGTTTTCTTCTCTACTTTATCCTTCTCATCTTTATCCCTATTCTCGTAATATTGTGCAGTAGCCAATATCTGGGCCGACGAAGAAACAGCCCATGAACTCTGAGTCCTTTAACTTATTAGAAAGTTCGGGAAGCAAATTAAAGACAAATTTGTCCACGAACAACCTTTGACCACCTTCAGTGCTCATGTCCTGACCACTATGATCGATGAACTTTTCCTCAAACCTAGTAAAGAAATCAGACACGCTCTCATCTTTCTTCTGTTTGCATGCTGCTAACTTATCCCAATTCACTCGTGAAGGAGGCATCATCGTTTTCATTAAATTAATAATCTTACCAGGTAATTCTGCAACTAAGGGTTCAGGTTTGGCACCTCCTACCTGCCGACCATCTGCAGCAGTAATATTAACCCACGTATCACCTAACTCTGGCGCATGATCCTCATGACGGATCTTCGCCCACAAAGGTTGATGAACTACATTACCCATCAACATATCGATGTCAGCTAAATTCATAACACACGCATCAACTGTCTGAGACAACTCCTTGTAATAACCAGCAGGATTTTTACGGGGATCAGGTAAGGTCTGCTTAAGAGCCAGGACCTCTGCTCTCTTCCAAGGAACATATACCCACACTCGCTGAAAATGTGCCGGTGCGGCCGCAATACCATGAGCGGCATCAGTCTCAACGGCCTCTCTTCATACAGGAGGAACCTCTCTCATAGGATACTGCTTCACTTTCCTCCTAACAGAGGAATCAGGTTCGTACAATGTCTGAGGCGGAAGCCTAGATCTGAAAGCAAGTATCATCTCTACGGCGTCTGCAACATCAGACTCCACTATCGTCCCTTTAGCAAATTCTGACTGAACATCAAGCGCTTCCTGCGGAATCGGACCCAACTCATTATCTTCCCATTCCCGATGAAGAAAAGTACACATTACATCAAAAACATACCTTTGCTTAGGCGGATCCCACTGAAAGAAAACATCCATAACCGCTTGCAAATCATACCTAGAAGCATTTAAAATCCATCGACGAGCCAATAGATCCAACACCGTCCGCTCTTCCGAACTAGGAAGCTGACTATGACTCTGCTTACGTTCCGAAACAGGGGTCATATTCAGTGACCCAAACAGTGGAGACAAAAGATTAGCAACAGTCTCGGTCATTCGTTTTCGAGCAGAAGGAGAAGAAGTGGACATAAATACAGGAGAATGAATGTTTTGAGGCAAGAGAGGTGTAGGGACAAAAGTAGCAGGAGTCGGAGATACAGGAATGGAAGACAAAGGAGTTTGAGGCAAAGCTGGTGACAAAGCTGGCGGCCCTAGAGGGGGCTGCACCGTTGGAGGAAGAACCATCTGTGAAGCAACGGGTGGCTGAACAACAGCAGGGGGCTGAACAACCAAGGGTGCAACAACCGGGGGTAATGGAGGTGCAGTAGCACCCTGCACATAAGGGGGTGGCAATCTCAATAAATGAGACATCAAAGGATCTTTTTCAGGATCTTCAATCACTTTTGGAGGAGAAGGTGACAAGGCCGTATAACATTTATCGATGGCCATGCAACGTTGTCTATCTGAGACTTCACTCGCACGCTCTTCTCCATCTTCCCTAAACTGCCTACCAGCTTGTAGTACTGACATATTCTTATCTTTCCTATCTCTCTTTGCTTGCTTAATTTCTCGCTGTTTGGCTTCCTTACGCCAAAGGCGGAAAGAGTCAAACATCGCCGGCCGGGCTTTCTTCTTAAATAGGTCAACTTCCAAATTATCTAAAATATTTAATTCGAAACTCCCATGTTGGGGCCATCGTAAAACACGATCTTTCGTTGTATAGCGGACCCATATTTCGTTATAGGTGATGGGACCCACTCAGTGTTTTAAATAGAGCTCATAAGTCGGAGTTCCAACCGGAGGTATCGGACACGAATCCTCCAATCGGGAATCCCTGTTGCAACCACAACTAAACCATTTCCTAATTTTGCTAAGACCAGGCATCTTATAGTTCACTAATCTAGCTTCAAACTTCAAGGGGTTTTCAACTATCGACACACTCGTAAATATACGAGCCCCTCGGCTTCAATTATTGCAACAACCGAATCAAAACCAAGAAACAAAACAAAGTCGTGGTAGCGACCCACTTATACTTAACCAAAATATCTGTCACGCCACCAGAAGACCGTCTATCGTCTCGCTTTACAAAGGATCAATCAAGGGTCGAAGAGAGGGCAACAGTCAGGGCAGCAGTCCTTCGTAGCCGTCGGAAAGCGGGAAGCCTCGCAGAAAAAACCTTCGGTCCATGTCGACATGCAGGGGTCGATGAAGTGGCGGCCTTCCTACAGAATTTCCTCACGTGGCTCCTCACGATCCTCGGGCTTGGACCGGTACCGTTGAAGTCGCCCAACGTTGGGCGCCAACTGAAGAACCGGGTTTTCAGAATCCAGCGGTGCCAGGCGCACGCCCAAAGTCTTCGGATTCACCTGTCTTGGTATACAGAGACACGGAATACTTCTAGGTGGCGTCAGAGATCAAATTTATTAGCTGCAGCTAGTAACAGTAATCCCAGCAATACAACACGGTGTACAACTCAGGAAGCTGCTCAATTGCGTAGAGCAAGACATCACCTTTTATCTAAATTTTACTCATTATAAATGCACACCCACTGCGACAAATACTGACGAATGAAATACATTTTCCCACACATTATCACATTCCAAAAAGCTTGATTTACATTGTACCAACCCACAAGTTAATTATTAGGAATGTCCCAAATTCAATTTCCACAAGCCGGACAAACCCATAATTGAAAGCACTACCCATGTAATGAAAAGTCGTATGAAAAGAAACAATTCAGATGCTGAATAGGATAAGATATGTGCTAGGAACTAAAGTTAACGATCTCCTGAACATTGATTGGCAATCTCAGACAACGATCAGCTAGAGAAATTGGCCTCGCAAAAGGGTCAGTTTCAGGTGACGGGGTCAGCGTCTTGCAGTTCACTCACAAGTCAGAAAAGGCCTAGTTAATACGTACATGAACAACGAAGCCCATGCAACTTTGTTCGTTCGGTTACCTCCACGGCCTACGTGAGGGCAACACAAAATGGCGTCACGAACAACTCAAACAAAATGGAGTCTGGTCCCGGGAATCACGGAACCTCACTAGATGCAGAATGAGATGAAACTGGATCTGCCCTTTGATGTGGCTGGACTTTTGGGATACCTTTTGGATGGTTCCTCACGTGTTCTGACTTTGCCACAGCTTCTGTCATGCCCTTCTACTGCTACAGTGGTAAGACGTGCCGCCTTGGTGAAGAATTGCCTCTTGTCATTGTGAAGGCGCTCGTGTTGAAGCCCTCGACATTGCAAAACATCTTGATGTGGAATGATCCGAACGTGGCGCTGGACCTAGCGTAGATGTGGGTCATTATAGTAGATGGACTTCTGCTGTCAAGCTGGTCGCCTTCGAGACACACCAACATTCCCAATAATGAAAGGAGCATTGATGGGATCGCTCCTCTGAAGGGCCCCTTCTCAGAATAGGTCATACAATTTTGAGGGGGGGAGAAATCATCTCTCAATATCTATTTTCTTGTTTGGGACCCTGTTGCACAAGGTCCATTTATTTTCCCTTGAAGGCTCACCTTAACTCTTATCAATCAATCAATCAGGGGTTTGTGAAGCGCACTACTCACCTGTGACGTTCTCAAGGCGCTGGGGGGGGGGGGGGGAGGGGCATTCGAGCAGCTCCGACTCATCCGAAGAGCCAGGTCTTGAGGCTCTTCCTGAAAGCTTGCAGTGTGGGGCTTCGTCTGATACTTGGACACGGTCCCTCGCTTACCCGTCCGACTCTTGCACCGCATTTCCTGATGGATGCTTCAATCCTCAGTCGTATGCGAATCTTGAACGGAAACCCTACCGTATATATATTTATCCTTTAAAGAATTTTTTTTCTTCATCACAGAAAGGACATTCATCGAAGAAGGATGTCATTGTGGCTAAGAAAAAGGTCGATGACGATGTTTCTTGAGAGTGAAGATGAACAATTATTTTCTGAAACAGAAACAGCCCAAAAGGAGAGACATTTGGTTAGACAGGCTTGCCCTACAGAGAGAAAACATTAAATGACAATGAAGCTGCTCACAGCTTCAAAGTGGTGCCTCTCTGCACCGTTTTGCTGCTTACAAACAGCACTGCCTGTAGATGCGTTTATACTGTCGGCTAAATCTTTTTTTTTAAATATCCTTTCACAATGTGTGTTTTTTCAGGATCCTGAACATAAGGACATATATTTAACCATTTATGAATTCAAAGAAGAGCTACATTTACAGGTGAGTAACTTTTTCATCCTCATTCTTGATGAGAATTATTTACCATCCAAGACGAATTTTTTCCTGGACCAACAGATCATCTAAAATATGAAGAATTATTCGAGTAATGATGGAGCTGATACAGAAAAGAAATCTGGTTATTTAAAACATGTTGTTATATGGAGCTTTGCTGCCCAGCTTGGATTGGAAACCTCTGAACTTTTAATGTAGGGAAGTGTTATGTTTATCCCTGAAGGGTTGGTTGTAGGGCTGGGCATAACTCGTAGTTTCTGCTGGGTCACAGAAAAACTCCGCAAAATTCTGTGGAATTCGCCCAAAGCCTGAAAACATGCAACTCCGCACCAGTGTTGCGCACAGCGCCGAAAATCAGTACGAATGGCACCATGCATTCTGCAAGAAGGGCACAGCTATTCCAGTTGATGCTGCTGTTGATTAAGTAGGTAGTCTATTCAAGAGGTAGCAAATCTACTACAACTGCAGCCATCAAACCGTGATCGCCAGGCCCGGACTGGCCGTAGCGGTCACCGGGCAATCCCCCGGTGCGCCGCACGGGTGGGGGCCGGTTTTGGGCCCCTGGGGGCCGATTTTGTTACAGAGCCGTTTTTGCAGCATAACAGGCCCTGGCAGAGAGCTCAGCGGCACCCCCAACCCTCGGGCGGGGGGGGAGGGGGGTGGGCGAGCACTTTGCCAGGGCTGGTTTTGGTTCCCAGTCCGGCCCTGGTGACCACCTGTGTTGGAGGGTGCCAAATCTCACTCACACTAGCCATCTTGCATATTCTGGAGCCTCGCAGGAGAAACCATTCTGCCAACTGGAGGTATTTGTCCAGAATTCCACTTTAAAGAGTAACACAAAATGGCCAAAATTCTGCCAATTCCGCAGGCGGAATGGGAGATTCTGCCCACTTCTAGTCAGTAGCTGATAGAACTTCCACGACGACAGAGCGGATGCCTGGAAGGGGGTTTACCTTCATTGATTACCTTCTCATTTCCACACTCATTATCGTTTTTTCAAATATTTTTTCAATTTGATAAAAATAATGACACTTTTTTAGTCACCAAGGTTATCACAAGTCATGTTCCGTTGTTATGTAAAACCCAAATGTCAGGCTGCGTTTCTGTGACAGGGCCAGTAGGAATAGGCAACCAGTGGGTCTTTGTTAACTTCTTATTTATTGTTTGGTACAGGAAATCAGTACATGACTTCTTCCGTTCTAATGTTCGGCGTGGGGAATGGCTTCGATCAAGTCTTCGGGGGTCGGACCTTGTGGATACGGCTCGACGAATTCTCTCTCGAGTCCGTCTGGGAAGCTCTTCTTTCTTCTCCGTCTTGGCTCTCGGAACAAGTGAAATAAGAGAGTATGGTATCAGTGTACTGTTCTGTAATGTACTTTACGTTTAGGGATAGGGGAGTGAGGATACACACCACCCGTGCTCTGGTTAAAGAAACGTGAATACGTGACAGTCGGTGCTCAGGAGGGGGGAGTAACACCGGGACCAGAGATACCCAGGTCAGTTACTAATACCGCCCTTCCGCCCGGCCCAACCCCTGATTTTGTCCCGTACCTGGGAAAGCCACACACCTCCCCTGGGTGTATGGCTGGGCGAGTTGCGAGGTCGGTGGCCTCCTGGCTTTCCTCCCGGTTGGGTCTTCGGTCTTCCTCCGTCCGGTTCTTTATCGGGGATTCTCCATGCGTCCTCTTCGGTCTCGCTCTTCGTCTCCTCGTCGCTCTCCTCGCCAACTCTTTCTCTCCGGGTGAACAAGCACACTCCTGATTGGCGGCTTCCTGTATAAGACTGTTCCGCCTCTTGATGTAGACCCGCCCACTCTTCATCCGATTCACAGTTAAAGGGCCAGTGTGTTGACTTATTGTCCGGATCTTGAACCTCGACATTGATGTTCTGTAAGGAGCAGAGAGAAGGGAAGGGGGTGGGTGAACGATCATGTACTGTTAAGGGGTCCACAATAGGGTTATATGGCAGACCCACGTTGTTACACACCTCCCCCTCAGGACACTCACGATCGGTGAGTGGGTGACGGGACAAAAAGTCAGCTCCAACATTATCAGAACCCTTCCGATGATGGATAGAAAATGAATAGGGTTGTAGGGACAAGAACAATCGCATGACTCTGGCATTGTTCGACCTATTGCGAGTCATCCACAGGAGGGGAGCATGATCGGTATAAAGGTCGAAGTGGTGACCCTCGAGATAATACGACAGCTTATCCACAGCCCACTTGATGGCAAGGCCTTCCTTTTCAATTGTAGCGTATTTCAGTTCGCGAGGGAATAGTTTTCTGCTAACATACAGAATGGGGTGGTCACGGCCATCCTTACCCATTTGCGACAGTACTGCACCAATGCCATAATCAGAAGCGTCCGTGTGCAGAGAAAAGGGACGTGAGAAGTCCGGTGAAGACAGGACAGGCGCCGTCGTGATTATGGTTTTCAACTTCCTAAATGCGTCAAGCATCGCGTCCGAGGGTTTTATCGGAGCAGAAGATTTTCCCCCACTTTGCAGGGAATTCGTGAGCGGGGCAGCCAGATGAGCGAATTTCGGGATGAAGCGACGGTAATAACCGACCAGGCCCAAAAAGGACCTCATTTCCTTCCGTGTAGTGGGAAACTGTGTATCTGCAATAGCCCGAACCGTCTCAATCTGGGGCTCGATGAGCCCATGACCCAGCACATAGCCCAAGTATTTAACTTTCTGAAAAGCCACTTTCGATTTTTTTGCATTAATGGTAAGACCGGCGGAGGTCAGCGCTTCTAATACAGCGGTTAGATGTCTGAGGTGAGTAGACCAGTCTGGGCTATACACGACAATGTCATCCAAGTAAGCCGATGCAAAGTCAGATAGGCCAGACAGAACATTGTTCATCAATCGTTGGAACGTGGCGCTCCGTGCAGGCCAAAAGGCAGGACAGTAAATTCGAAGTGCCCTTCCTCGGTGGAGAATGCCGTTTTTTTCCTATCCTCCGGTCGGAGGGGCACCTGCCAATACCCCTTCGTCAAATCCAGGGTGGTAATGTATTTAGAATCTCTCAACTTCTCAATAAGTTCGTCCACTCTTGGAATAGGGTACGCATCAAAGAGGGAAATATCATTCAGTGCCCTAAAGTCCATGCAGAAACGTCTGCTGCCATCAGGTTTTGGAACCATCACAATGGGGCTAGACCACTCACTACTAGAATGTTGTATCACACCTAATTGAAGCATTTCCCCAATTTCTTTTCGAAGAGCAGCCCTCCTAGCCTCAGGGACCCTGTAAGGCCGGATCCTAACCTTCTTGTCAGGTGGAGTAATAATGGAATGTTCAGCAAGGGACGTTCTCCCTGGAAGGGCCGAAAAAATACATTCATGAATCAACAACGTATCCTGCAGATCCTCATTCACAAGGAGCTGCTCCCGAGTGGAAGAGCTGGATGTTGGAGAGGCAGTCAAATGCACATCGGACGGGGCAGGGCCCAACCATTTTTTCAAGAGATTAATGTGGTAGATCTGTTGTTTATGGGCAGAAATTCGAAGTTTATAGCTAGTGTTACCTATTTTTCCAACCACCTTATAGGGACCTAGCCATTCGGCCTTAAATTTTTGCCTGGACGAGGGTAAAAGAACTAACGCCCAATCGTCAACCTGTAAGTGGCGCCATTTCTTACCCCGATCATATGCGACCTTCTGGCGACTCTGGCTGGCTTCAAGGTGAGCAAGCGCCAGATCTCTCAGTTTACCAATTTTAGATCTGAGGCTTTTAGCGTAATCCAGGGTAGCCGCCGTTTCCTCCGGGGTTTCATTCTCCCAGGCATCCCTAGTCATCTCGAGAAGGGACCGGGGCTGTCTGCCATACAACAACTCAAATGTCGATACCCCCATACTGCTCTGTGTTTGAGCGCGAATAGTATATAACGCCAGTGGTAGCATTCTATCCCATTCGGCCCCACTAACTTCCATCATTTTGCGTAGTGTTGTTTTAAGGGTACGATTATACCGTTCCACCAGACCGTCCGTCTGAGGGTGGTAGACCGAGGTACGGATCTGGTGAATGTCCAAGGTGCAGCAAATGTCTTTCATGAGCTTCGAGACAAATGGGGTGCCCTGATCCGTTAAGATCTCTTTAGGAAATCCCACCCGGCTGAATAACTCTATCATTTTCTCCCCAACCTGTTTCGAGGTAGTAGAAGACAGGGGAAAAGCCTCCGGGAACCGGGTGGCATAGTCGACCACTACTAGTACATGTTGGAAACCTTTCCGGGTTTTCGGGAGGGGGCCGATCAGGTCCATACCCACTCTTTCGAAAGGTTTCCCAATGACGGGTAAAGGTTGAAGAGGAACAGCAGTCGGTTTTGTCGTGTTTTTTTTGGGACAAATTTCGCACTTGCTGCAATATACCGAGGTATCCTTATAAATCCCTGGCCAAAAAAAATGATTGAGGATGGTTTGCGTGGTTTTATCGGACCCCGCATGTCCCGCAATGAGATGGCTGTGTGCAAAGAATAGCACTTGATCACGGAAGGAGACAGGCACCAAGAGTTGAGGTCTATCGTCCTGTTTACCATTCCGGTAGAGCAGCTCATCGTGCAGAAAAAATTGTGGGTAAGTGTCATTATTAAGAGTGTTTTGTTGAGCTTGTTCCCAAGCGTTAAAAAGCGTGGGATCATTAGCCTGTGCAAATCGGAAATTCTTGTCTAAGATCCAGGGATCTGGTGAGAGTAACGCAGGCAAGGGTTCTATAGTTGTACCTGTGGACCCAAAACCATTCGAACCAAGTTCAGTTTGGTTCAAGCTCTCCAGCTCCTCTAGCTCAGGGTAGGCGATGCGTTCACAAATTAATTGTGCCACCCGATCACCTTTTTTTATAAAAAACGTCTCAGTACCCAGATTGAACATGACGATACCCACATTTCCCTTATAGTCAATATCAATGACATCGGCCCCTACATCGATGAAATGGGTATTAGCCAGGCCGGATCTGGGGGCTACTCGGCCATAGCAGCCTGGTGGTATTGAGATCTGAATATCTGTTAGTACCAAGGCTTTTCCTTTCGCCGGGATTTCATACTCATATGGTGACCGTAGCTATCGGGTAAGGTTTAACATCTCCGTGCACACACCTGATATTTACTTGTCCCCGTGGAATATATTGTGTAGAGGCTACGTGTTGTGACTTGATGACGGACTGGCGACAGCCGGAGTCTAAAAGGGCATGTATAGGGGACACATTCACTTTGACACTTACTCTGAAAGAGCCACCCATTTCAGCCGAATATAGGACTGCTTTGGGAAGGTAGCCAACTTCCATGGGTTCTTCAGTGTTTCTTCTCTTTGGACATAATCGGGCGATATGTCCCCAATTTCCACAATCGAAACACTGGGGTCCGGAAGTTCCTCCATGTTCAGTCCTCCAATTGTGGGTTCTAGGAGGCTCTTTCACTCGAGGTGAATGTTTGTCAGGTCGGTTTGTTATTTTGTGAAATTTCTCCAACTCCTAGCTATGTACTTTAGGTTGGGCCCTAGCAAATGATGAGGCCATTTCTACGGCTTGGGTAGTAGTTAAGTTATGATGTCTGAGATATTTTTGTGAGGCATAGGGGATGGCTTCTAGAAATTGCTCTAAGTATATGCGGTCTAGTATCTCTTCTTTGCTACTGATATTGGGAGTTAACCATGTATCCGCGGCCATTTTTAATCTTACAAATAAGGTTTTGGGATTTTCTCCGGCTGAGCCTTTCTCTCTACGAAACCTCAAGCGGTACGCTTCACAGTCTAGACCCAAATGATCCAGGATAATTTTCTTAATATCTGCATAGGCGGTATCTCCGTTAGGATTAGCCACCTGATAAGCGGCTTGGGCTTCGCCTCCTAGTAAGGGGGCTAGAAAGAATTGCCATTTACTTATGGGCCACCCGCATGCTCTGGTGGCCCATTCGAAATTTAGTAAGAACGAATCAGGGTCCTCTCCCGTTTGATATTTCTGTAGTGAAATGGCTGGGGCTCCCTGGGAAATAGTTCTGTCTGTTGTCCCTCCTCTAATCGTCGGGTTCACCCATGTTTGTTCTGGTTTCTCTTCCAATGCTTTCTTCAATATTTCTCTATCCGCTTGGGCGGTGTTCAGGTGCTGTTCCATTGCCCATTCAAGTCTTCCCTGGCCTTTCACTAATTGATCGATTACAGTTTCCATCTTTTCGTCAGAGATGGTTACCGTGCCCGCATTCTCCACCACTGTGACAGGGCCAGTAGGAATAGGCAACCAGTGGGTCTTTGTTAACTTCTTATTTATTGTTTGGTACAGGAAATCAGTACATGACTTCTTCCGTTCTAATGTTCGGCGTGGGGAACGGCTCCGATCAAGTCTTCGGGGGTCGGACCTTGTGGATACGGCTCGACGAATTCTCTCTCGAGTCCGTCTGGGAAGCTCTTCTTTCTTCTCCGTCTTGGCTCTCGGAACAAGTGAAATAAGAGAGTACGGTATCAGTGTACTGTTCTGTAATGTACTTTACGTTTAGGGATAGGGGAGTGAGGATACACACCACCCGTGCTCTGGTTAAAGAAACGTGAATACGTGACAGTCGGTGCTCAGGAGGGGGGAGTAACACCGGGACCAGAGATACCCAGGTCAGTTACTAATACCGCCCTTCCGCCCGGCCCAACCCCTGATTTTGTCCCGTACCTGGGAAAGCCACACACCTCCCCTGGGTGTATGGCTGGGCGAGTTGCGAGGTCGGTGGCCTCCTGGCTTTCCTCCCGGTTGGGTCTTCGGTCTTCCTCCGTCCGGTTCTTTATCGGGGATTCTCCATGCGTCCTCTTCGGTCTCGCTCTTCGTCTCCTCGTCGCTCTCCTCGCCAACTCTTTCTCTCCGGGTGAACAAGCACACTCCTGATTGGCGGCTTCCTGTATAAGACGGTTCCGCCTCTTGATGTAGACCCGCCCACTCTTCATCCGATTCACAGTTAAAGGGCCAGTGTGTTGACTTATTGTCCGGATCTTGAACCTCGACATTGATGTTCTGTAAGGAGCAGAGAGAAGGGGAGGGGGTGGGTGAACGATCATGTACTGTTAACGGGTCCACAATAGGGTTATATGGCAGACCCACGTTGTTACAGTTTCCATAGCGCAATTTTTTGAAGACCTGCTGTAAACCTTTTCTCAGCAAATTTCATGTCCAATACAAAATGATTTACCCTATTTTTTCTAAACAAAAAAACACTAAGGCTCTGATTCTGAGTCTTTCAGACAAGGTGCTTTCTATCGAACCTGAAAAACAACGATAACTTAGCAATAATTATTTATTGGGTGCAATAAATACGATCTATTTATGAATTTCTGTGGAATACCATGTTCATTTTGCTAATTATTGAACCAAAATCCATAAGGGATGGGAAATACCAAACACTGTTTCCCAGTTAAATTACGAAATTTAACTAAGCGTGAGATATTGTACGCACCCGGTAATTACTGGATGCAGTAAATTCCACCTAACTCTGCATTCTGATCCCTGCACAATCAGGGGTTTATGCAATGGTCATAAAATTCTGACCAACTTGTAACCAGAGATTAAAGACCCAATTAAGAAGGCCATTGGCATGCGTGAGTTCATCTTGTAGGTGCAAGTGGTGTGAATTTAAGAGTAGAAATTACAGCTTTGAAACCTGTGGCTGTCACCAGTAGTTCTGTAAACTGGTGAATATCTCAGGGGGTACTTTTAGAACTCCTGTGACTGTCACCAGGAGTACCTCTAGAAATCCTGTGGCTGTAGCTATAAGTACTCTTGGAAACCTGTGACTGTTGTCTGAAATACTCTTGGTAACCTCTGATAGTCACCAGTAGTTCTATGGTAAATCTGTGACTCTCTTAACCCCTTCCACGCTCATGACGAGCTGGGCTCGTCATGCAGTAGCCTGCTCACACGCTCATGACGAGCCCAGCTCGTCATGAATAATGGGTTTTTGAAAATCCCAGCGCATGGTTGTAAATCTGCGAGCATCGATGCGGTTAAGGGGTACGTTGAGGACTCTTATGACTGTCACCAGGAGAACCCCTGGAAACACTGTGACTGTAGCCAGGTTTCCCTGTGCTTGTCACCAGGAATATTCCTGGAAACTCTGTGACTGTAATCAGAATTACTCTTACAAAACTCTGACTGTTGCCAGAAGTACTCCTTGGAAACCCTGTGATTGGTGCCAGAATTACTATGGGAAACCTGTGACTGTTGCTGGAATACTGTGGGAAGCCTGTGACGGTCGCCAGGAGTAGCCTTGGAAACCTGTGATAGTCTCAAAAGTTACTTTTAGAACTCCTGTGACTGTCACCAGGAGTGCCCATGGAAACCCTGTGACTCTAGGAAGAAGCAATCTTAGAAACCTGTGACTGTCTCCTGGAATGCTCCTGGAAACCTGTGACTGTCGCTTTGAATACTGTTGAAACTAAAGCCTCTGTCAATTGCTAAGCACAGCTCTGTAAACGTGTGACTGTCACCAGGAGTACTACTGGAAACCTTATACTGTCACTAGGGTTGTTCTTGTAAACCTTAATCTGTCACCAGGAGTAGCCCTGGAAACCTTATACTGTCACTAGGGTTGTTCTTGTAAACCTTATACTGTCACCATGAGTAGCCCTGGAAACGTTTTACAGTCACGAGTACTCCTGTAAACCTTATACTGTCACCAGGACCACCTCTGTAAACCTGTGACTGTCCCCAAGTGAAAAGGCTTGTTAATTCCTGAAATCTTTGAATCTGCTCCCGTTCCAGTGGGGGAGGGTAAAGACAAATTGCTAGCTCCGATTTACGAATGTTTTTTGTGCACCTTCTCCTACATTCTTTCTTATCTTAAAAATAAAAATGCTACAAACTCGCAGGTCTCAGGGTGCACGTGGTGGCAATAATCTAGTTGAAATGAGGCATTACACAACTTTTTAGAAAAGCAAAAACTATTTCAAAGACTTCTTGTAGCTGGTGTGCTAACTGTTAAATGTACTCTCATTTTGACTTGCAAGTTCACATATTTCGACTGTGGCTTTGCTTTATAATTAATTCACCAATACTTCAGCATTTGCCAGCGCTCCGCTGTTCAAAAGCTTTGCAGTGATTTATTTTGCAATCCGTAAACCTTGTAAAGGCTGAAAGTAGCCATCCTCGGTGCACGGCCTCGTTTGAGGGACTTGGAATAAATCAGGGAAGTTTGGCTTTTGACCCCCTGACCTCGACGCTTTTTCTTCCTCTCCCATTAAATCAATATCACTCCGAAGAAGTGAGTTTTTGGTGTTTTTCCTGCGGGATGCTGCGTCTGCTGAGAAGATGCATGCTCCCCCTGGACTGACAGCGCCCGCCAGCCTCGCGCTGCTGCAGTCGCTTCAGCAGCTAAAATAAATGAGGTGTCTGGCCAAGGTATCCTGCCCTCTGGCCCCAGAAAGGATTCATCAAAATATTTCCAAAATGCTCTCAGGGAGCTGCAGGCCCGTGTTTAACTCTTTAGCTGCCTTTTGAGATGCCTCTGCAGGGAAGGCTGTGTTGTCCAGGCTTCCACACTCCCTGGGAGGGTCCCATATGATACAAGCTGTTGCTTCTATTTTTTAGGTCTCACCTGTGACAGCGCAGTCGCTTGTGATACATTTTGTTTACTTGCAGGGGACTGGCCACTCATTGCTTATCATTGGTTGGCTTCATAGTCACTCTCAAAACAACTAAAAACGATTGGCGCATGCGGTAATCACTTCCGCTTCTTCTGTTTGTTCCTCCCCTGGCGCAAGGACCAAGTATTTGTCTTTCCCCAGCTCCTTTATTCAGCGCTACTTTATTTCCTTTTTGTCAAAACACTCGACTAAAGTGTGTCTTTTCCGTGTATTTGTCTTCTGCGTTGCTTTGAGCCACCGCGACCCTTGTCCTCCATTTTGTTTCACCCTCAGTGTTACTTGCCCCCTTTCACCATCTTTGTTGGTACTTGCCCCCGCCCACTGACCATGTGTTTGCTCTCCCTCTACACTGGCCGCATCATAGGGCCTTTTTTTTTTCTTTTTACTTTCTGCCATGCTGCAAACCAGCCCTACTGCTATACTTGGCGCTCATTGACAAAGCCAATAGCTCTGGTTTTATCATTACTTATTATTTATTTGGAGAATTCTTTATGTAGGTGCATTAGCTCTGTGGGTTAAAGCTTTAACTACTTACATTTGTTGCTTACCCTAAAGATCCCTGGTTTGAAGCACAGCTGACCTACCTAATCAACAAGTAACTGAGTTTGATGGCTGTAAGGCCTGTTCTAAGTGCCTAGAAAACAGTTGTGTAATGCAAGTGGCACTGTAAGTTCCAGCTGAGTGTTCCCTATGTTTGGGTGTTGAAAAGAATATATACAAATAATATATGCTTTATTAATATTATCACTCACAAAGGTTGCGTTGAAAGATGTGCTCAGTGGATCTAATCCGGGCCAATATTTACCTTGCCTACTTACTGACTACTATGCCATCTGCCTTTCCTGTGGGGTGCAGGGATGCTTCACAAGAGAGGAGCAGGGCCTCCTATGGGTGAAAGGATGAGAGGAAGAAAGTCGAGATCTAACATTGAAGCCAGCTACATAGTTCCTACCGCAACAAGTCACAGTGCAAACATCTTCCATAGCTTTAAGGCGGTGCGACTGGTGCTGCCGAACCGGGCACTACGGCACACATCGACACACACCAAGCAGTTGCAGTCTCACTGATCCGGCCTGTTTGTTAACTGTTTTTATTGCCTTTGTCTCTTATTAATTTGCTGACCTTTTAAGCCAGGGAGCGGGTATGCAATCCAAAAATTCTTTATTTCGGCCATTTGAGACCATAAAAGATACAATAAAAACATTTAAAACACATGGAAGCATACAATATAAAAACAACGCAAGAAAGCGAAGGACTATTGAGTTCAGTGCCTATAAGAGTATGATAAACTGGGGACCCCTGTAGCTACAATTAATTTACAAAGTTTTAAAAAGTTATCCTTTCAGTACTTTTCCCCTTAGCTGCCACATGGCCATTAGATACTTGGCTACCGCAAAAACAATATAGTGCAGGGTACTTGTCTTCAGGATTCTGTATGATTGTAAATAATTTCTAAAGCCCAAATTCCTACACAATGGCGCTAGCCAGTACTTTCTCGGTCTATTGTAGGCAGGGCAAAAGAACAGCACATGTAGTTCGTACTCCTCATTCGTACTGCACCCAGGACAGAATTTATCGCCCGGCATTGTCCATTTACTTGTGAAGGCTTTAAGGGGGAGTGTACCAATCCTCCATTGGATAAAAAGTTTCCTTGCGCGGATAGAAAATATATTGTCCATATAATCTTCAAAATAAAAAGAACTTTTGGTGGCCAAAAATTGTTCAGTGAGGGTGCCGACTTTCGGTGCACACAGGAGGGAGGTTAGGCTTTTTTCCTTGAAAGTCTTGGTAAGCATTTTGCGGGACACCCCTAGACAACCTCTTTCGGGATCATCCCACAGCTTAACTAGTCCCAATCGATGCAACTCTCGTTTAACATATGCCACCCATGGAATTCTGTCGCAATTATTAAGGCTCAGGACATGCTTAAGATCCTGCCTATAATGGGATAGTTCACCAGTAGACCAAAGCCTGTGCCAGTATCGCAATGGTTTTAGAGCCAATTCATCCCCTATTGAAGGGAGCCCCAGATCTAATCTCAAGGGTAACAAAGGTGTACCTTGAGGGAGAGCCAACAAGCGTCTGAGGAAGTTGTTTTCCACCTTGACTAGTTCTAACCCAGCATTGTGGCCCCACATCTCACCTCCATAGGATGAGGCTGCGCTGGCTTGGATTTTATACATCTCTAAGGCTGGCCTGACAGGTTTAAAAGTTGATGAGTTAGAAACCTTCAAAATTGCCCCCGTCATTTGGGATAACTTTAAACGCGATCTCGCTATCTGTGGACCCCAGGATAGCTTTTCGTGTAAAGTTACCCCCAAATACTGGAACGTTCTAACCCTTTCCAGCCTATCGGATCCCAAGGTTGGATTAGGCCTAGTTGTTGTGGAGGGATTGAATACCATGAATTTGGTTTTTTCTGCGTTGATCTCGAGGCCATGCGTCCTGCAGAAATCCCCAAACCCATCCAGTATCCGTTGGATCCCCATCTGGGATTTGGAGAGCAGGAGGGTATCATCGGCAAACATAATTGCCGGAACCCTCCTGCCTGCCAACCTAGGGGCGTCGTTGTCCCTGACATTATCCAGGTGGGATATTACACCATTAACAAAGAGGCAAAACAGGGTTGGCGCAAGGACACAACCCTGTCTTACCCCCCCTGAGGACTGGAAATCTAGCTGACAACGCCCCATCCCTCCCGCACCTAACCTGGGCAAAATTCCCATCATGGAGCCTGATTATTGCCTGTAGCAGCTGTGGAGGAACACCTAACTCCCTGAGCACCGCCCATAGTTTCTTACGAGGTACCAAATCAAATGCGGACCACAGGTCCACAAACACCATGTACAGACTCCCCCCCCCCCCCCCCCCCTCCCCCGCCCCTCAACCTCCACTGTTTTCCAGTAGAGAAGAACGAGGCGAAAAATCTGGTCCATGGTGGACGTGTTTTTCCTGAAGCCCGCCTGGAGAGGACTAAGGATCGAATTGTCCTCTACCCAGTCCAGGAGATGGTCCAACAGAAGGCGTGCAAAGAGTTTCTGAGGTACATCTATAAGGCTGATCGGCCTGTAGTTGGTCGGGAGCAGAGGAGAGCCCTTCTTAAAAATTGGTACTATATCTGCCCCCAGACAAGTACAGGGGATCTCCATCCCTCCTAGAATAGAATTAAAAATGATTAGGAAGTAGGGACCCCAGATCTCTGGATGGTGTCTAAACAGATCTCCAGGAAGTTTATCGAGACCCGGCGCCTTCCCTAACGCTGATCTCCCCATGGCATTTAATACCTCACCCAGTGTCAGTTCTAATTTTTCTTTGGGCTCAGAGGGGCTATCAAGAACTGCCTCTACGGGAATTACAGGAGTGTCTTGATACAATTTACTAAAATGTGATTCCCATACTGAGGCAGCGATGTTTGGCTCCCCAGCTGATTTTGGTTCACCTTCACCTGTGTGGACTAGTGACCAAATTTTCTTGAGTCCCTGGTTTCCAGTGCCAAAGATAGGTCGTGCCATCTATCCCAATCCCATTCTGACTTTGCATGGGCGATGACTTCCCTATATTTTCGTCTCAGCTCAGATACTTTGGCTTTATCGGTACCAGACTTGATCATAAAATCAGCTCAGTTTTTATCTTTTTACATGTAGAATTGTACCATGCTGAGGTTGGTGTCCTCTTCTTTCTGCTCACTGTCTCTGGATAGAAGCACTCCTAAACTTCCCACTAGGTCAGCATGGATTTGAGCTAGTTTCTCATTAAAATCGTTAGGTCTGGGTTTATTAATCAGTTCGTCCATTTCAATTAACTTTGGGAGTGCCAAATCATCGATTTTCGTGATGGACTCTGTGGAACTGACTAAATTCCCCCATCTTACCCTGCGTCTATTATTAGATAACACTAGGTTCCCTGTATCTTCATTTAGATCAGTAGGTGGCATCCCTTCTTTGGGCACAGGGTGCTCCATATCCAAGCAGAGCGCATTGTGGTTGCTATCTGCTCTTTCAATTACTCTAAAGTCCAAAACCTTGCACCACATGCCTGTATCTACAAAAATGTAGTCCAGACGCGACTCGTGGTCCTTCCTATTGAAGGTACACATTGAGGGGGTATCAGATGGAGTGCGCCCATTAAAGGCCCTCAGGGCATAGTTCAGGGTTAGGAACGTGATCTGCACCGCTAAGGGGGACCAAGATTTCGGGTTAGGGGATTGGCAGGGAGGAATCCCCCAATAATCGTCCTCAGTTGCTAGGGCACCCTCCTTTAAACTTTTCAGTGGTTCGAAGTGACAGTTGAAATCTCCACCCATCAGTATCTTACAATCAACGGGTAGTTGTCCCAAAAATGAAGATAGATCATCTTAAGTGGGGGATTCCAAGGACACACTCACTGGACGCGAGTACATATTGACAATCGCCAGATTGGAGGCATGTGGCCATTTAAGAAGAACACATTGTATGTCCTCCGAATGGGTTGGTATTATCTCCGCTGAACAGCCAATGTGACTAGCCACCCAGATCACGAGTCCCCCAGAAGGCCTCCCTTTGCCGCCCCACCTAGCATGGACGTAAAAGGTTGCATAGCCCATCCTGGGAAATGGTTCCCTCGCCCAAGTCTCTTGGAAGAGACAGATGTCATAACTATCTACTAGGGACCCCCAATCGTTGGAATCTATTTTATTGGCAATGCCTGCAACGTTCCATGAGAGGACCTTCATTCTTCCCGGACCTGGCTTAGATACCAAACCCCTCACTCTCTCGCCATCAATGACTGTACAAGACGGTGGACACCTATCCGGAATTACCAGCCCCTGTTGGCTCCAAAGATCAGTTACAACTTGAGATGTTAAGTTATGGTAAGGTGATCTTAGCATTAAATTGGTAGAGAAGCTCTGCGTACGGATGGTGGTTAAACTCTCTGGTGGAGAGGGGACAGGGCTACAGTTGGCAGTAACAATGACATCTGTCCCTGTCCCAAGCGGAGCAGTGTGGGCAACCACCCCTTCACTATCCCCAGTGCATGCAGCCAACGAGAGTCAGTCAACCTGATCAAGGCAACTGTATCTGTTTGCATGAACATAATTACTATATGTAGATATGTCATGACATAGGGGCCTATACCTTGACCCATCAATGGCAAATCCCACCCTAGTCCAACCGTCATTTGCCCGTAGATGCGAATCAATGCATCTTGGGTAAAAAAACGACAGCGGGACCAGTTCAATGGATGTATTCCTGTGCTCCCCAGCCAATTACATATGTGGGGGACAATCTGTGAATTTCTGAAGCTAACAAGGATACAATCACCCCCTATTTTCTTTACAGTGTGCCCAACCCATGGAACCCTCCTAACCATCAAAACTTCCCCTCTCAGATTTGGTGGTAGAGGCCTGTGAATATTCAGCCAGCTGATGACTTTATTGCGTAGGGAGTCAAAAGATTCCACCGCAAGGCTAGAGAGCTCAGGTACCTCAGTCAAAATTGCAGTGTGGGCTGCCGCCTCTGGAGGCAGATTAACTACTTTTGAGCGAGTTAGGCTATTGCCCTTCCAATTAGGGCGGTCAGCCGTTCCGTTGGGCGACTTTTCCTGTCTCATTGTGGTAGTCGGAATAAGCAATTTAGACTTCCTGACTAGAGGCACCGGAGGGAATTGCCTTGGAGGAGGTAATACGTTGGGTTGAGGTAGGGTAACAGTTGGAACACTCACAATGGTAGTGGGAGTGAGCCGAGTTGGAATCACAGCACTGGGGGCACTAGGTGGGGGGGAAATCCCACTATTTATCCTATTTACTCCTTGAGTGCTGGCTCGCAATCCTTGCTGGACAACCCTACCCCCGCTTGCTTTTTCTATGGCTAGAAGTCTAGCATCTATAGAGTCGAGCCTAACCAACAGGGGCTCTAGCAATTTTTTGAGAATATTAGTGAAAGAATGGATAGATTGGTCCATGCCGCTAGAAGACCCCTCTCCAAAAATAAACGGGCCAAGGTGTGGTGGCGTGTGGGTGTGAGTAGGGTGCATCGAACTCACTGTTTCATTGGCAATCACGGCGGGTGAGGTTTCCGTGGCCTTAATGACATTCACAGTGGTGTTTGGGATGTAATCCAATTTTGCCCTTTTAGCACCCTTTGACTGCCTGGGTCTTTTTCTTTTCGGGACTGCACCCTCCCGAAGACCCCGTGAATGAGATGGATTGAAATCACTCCCCTCTTCCCGAGGCAGAACTGGATGGAATATTGGGGGAGACGTCGACTCTTGAGTAATAAGTAGTGAGTCTCGATCTCTTTGTGAGTTAGATGGTGTCCTTAACTGCTGTAACACTGATTCAAGTGTTTGATCGATGCGATCTAGAAGGGATAAATGGGTAGCATACAGCATCTCTGGGGGTCTGGCGTTCGTAGTTGTGCTCGGGGAGAGTTGCTGTGTACTATCAATCCCCTCTGCTATCTGTTTCTCTAGGGCTGTTAGACCATTATTTACCACGGTATTTGCCTTAATGAGAAAACTGTCCAGGGTTCCTGTTACGAAGGTAGCCGCTTTACTCCTCATTTCCCTCGTTGCCATGATGATCAATTCCTGGTTACACAAGCCCAGACCAAGCTGTAAAAGTTTGTTTCAGGCAAACCAAAGGGAACGGAACGCGGACTTGGAGGGGCTAAAACGGGCTACAACCTGCCCGCCCTTGGCCCGGGCTTCGCTCGGCGCCGTCCCGCGCGCGTTCCGCGATGCGCGTGCGGAGGCGTGATCTTATAGCCAATGGGCGGGCTGGGCACCCAGGAGGTGGGCGAGGTCACTCGGGAAGAGTCTCCAGGTGCGGCTTGTAGGCACGCCGCAAACACTCCTGGGACTCGCAGTCCTGGTGTGGCCTCTTCCACCCGCGATGATCAGCTGCTGCCAGGGACACAGGTAGGGATCGAAACTCCTCTTTGGACTTGCTCATCCACACAACTTCGAGCGGCACCCGAGCGGGTATCAATGATTCTGGTGTAATGGATAAACAATGGCGTGAAAGGAATTTGCAGATGCTCCGACCAGGTCACCTGTATTGGGTCCGTGGTGGTCAGAAGCACCTGCTTGGAGATAATCAGGTCGAGAACGGCTCCTTTGCACTGTGGGGATTTTTGACAATTCTGAAAATAGTCCTAGTCTCAGAGAAAGAGAACAGATTAACAGGTTTGTTGTTTTCTTCACACCAGGGTAAATTGAAATTGCCGAAGAAGAGTCTTGAGATTACTAGTGGTAACAAAATAAAATCCATGCACTTCTTGACACATGAGCGGTTTTCACCGGCAGGGGGGGTCTATGACATTCATTCTTGATTAGCGTTGTTTGAAAAGGAGATTTCAAGGGAAAGGCATAGGAAGGAGTGAAAGGGTTCTGTAGGAAATATTTTGCACTTTAGCATGTTCTATGAATTACTGCTATTACACCTCCATGTCGGAGTTCTGAGTTACACTGGAGTATTTGGGTAGTTCAAGGGGATAAAAATGTCTAGGAAATTGTTTGAGGAACCACTGAACCAAGTTTCAGTGAAGACCAAGACATCTGGGTTGAAAACATGCCTGAATGCTCCAAGCAATGATGTAGTAGGCACAAAGTGATGGCTTTGTAGACAGGAGCCTAGGGCGCTCAGTGGGAACAAAAGTGAGATTAGACAGTTCCTTCTACCTGGGTGGTGGGCATGAATGATATCCATGGGTCGTTATGAATGTAAAAATGTAAATCCGTATTTGTAAAGTGGGAACTACTCACCCTTATGGGTCTCAAGGCGCTGGGGCCGTTGTGGAAATTAAGGAAGCTATTGCCCAGAGTCACATGGTGTTGAGCTGCCGCAGGAGCCGGGGATCGAACCATGAACCCTGTGCTCCTAAGTCAGCTGCCCTAGCCGCTGCACCACACCTCTCCACAAGGTTGACAAGGTTGTCTTGTGTAGGGTAATGGACAGGTTTATTGATAACAATTGAGACTTCAAAATTTTCAATGAGATAACTATGGTCAGTACCATCTAGAGTTAGGTTTAGTTATGTTGGCCCTGGGATTGGGATTGTTGGCTGTTCCTAGGTAGATTTTCAGCCCACGGGTTATTCTTCAGTGTATGCCAGCAAAGTTGTCAACTATGGTGTGGACAGCAACTGAGCATAGACATCGAGAGTGGAAGTTGTAAAACTGCTTATGATAGGACATCCATTTTATTAGACAGGAGACTCTGTGACGATAGGAGACCAAGAAAGTGAGACGGGTATCGGGTAAAGGGAGATGGGTTAGATTACTTGTTTGAATTTTGAGTTATCTGGGGGTTTGGTTTTCAAAATTGGTTGTGAAGAACTTATTTGTGGTGATATGCAGGTGTTGGAAGGAGATCCGCTTTGACATCCATTTAGGGCAGACGGCGGGGTGAGGTTGTGATATGTGCCGGAAGAAGAGGAAAGGCGGAGGAGCACCTGGTTGAAGTAGGTACTGTGTACCTACTCACGGGGGAGGTGAAAGAGAGTGTAGTTTCAGTCAGGGAAGAAGGCAGGGAAAATTAGAACATGAGCTGGTAGAAGAAGAAGAGCAGAGAAAAGGCAGGCTGAAGTAGGTGTTATCCCTACTCATGGTGAGTGAGAGAAACTAAAGGGTGACTGATGTATTCAGACTGTGGAGAAGAGGTTGAGTATGGAGGGAGATTATGTTGGTCTTCGGGGTAATGAAAGTGTTAAGTGTTTTGCGTATTGGAGTGGGCATCAACGGGTTAGCAGCGAGCGGGTCAGTAGGGCGATTTAATATAGCCAATAAATCGATTGAGGGGGGAGGAAAGCTGGAGTGTGAGAACAAGAAGAATAGGGAATAGGTGAGGAGCGGAGAGGGTGGAAAATTGGGATTAGAGTAACTAGGAGTGATTTAAAGAAATATATGAAGGGAATTCAGAGACTGGAGATGAATTGACAGGATCGGGAAGCATGGAAGACCGAGGAACAGAGGGAGACCGTTGGCAGAAATAGGGCTGAGCAATAGAAAAAGCTGCTCAAAGAATGCCAGATTTGTATCGCCGATTGGAAGATAATCTTTCCACTGTTGAGATGGAGAGGGTAGTATACACAGAGTGTCCACTGGTCTATCGCCAAAAGAATCCACCTTAAAGAGACATAAACCAACAGTGTAAGTTTGAAATATATGTCAGAAGGTCACCTTGCAAATAAGGATACCCATCAGTCACCATCCAATACCGCCCTAGTCATCATATATCTGCCTCTATGGTTACGGGATCACGTAACCATAGTGGCAAATATTTGTTAAAACTGCCATCCTTTTGCCCTGTTTTTATTTTGGGCAATCGAGCGATAATAATAAACTCATGTTTCACTCGTTTACCCAATTTTAACCCACTGATTATATCACACACTTTCACGCTCTGCAATTTGTTTAACCTTTACCCTTCATTTGACACCATCACTTAACATCTTTATAGTGACCCTGTGCTTCATAATTAGATGCAGGACGTGTCCATCTAGTCCTAGTATACATCTTTTATGATCCACGATGGAAAGGCTGCAAAGGAAGCCCAGATGATGACTAGGGCAGTATCGGATGGTGACTGATGGGTATCATTATTTGCAAGGTGACTTTCTGATATATATTTCAAACTTACACTGTTGGTTTATGTCTCTTTAAGGTGGATTCTTTTTACGATAGACCCGTGGACACTCTGTGTATACTATGTTCATGATTGGGGGTTGTGTCCATGCCAGGTCTCTACATATGCCCTAGGACCCTCTCCTATCTGTTTGTTTTTCTTGAGCTGGAGAGGGTGCCATTCGAGTGTGTGGTGGGTGAGATTTTAAGCTTTTGAATATAGGGGATATCAGTCGATGAGGACATTTCTAGATTTCTGTATAGAAAATTTAGCAACTGGTCCGCTGTGCGTGAAGGGAAGTAGATTGGTTCTGGCACAGTATATTTGTTATACAAAAACAATGGAGAGAGCAAGGGTTATGTTCACCGAAGTGAACTGGGAGTACTCCTGTACCCCTGGATACAATTGCAGAAAAAACAAATGGAGGAGTACCACCAGTGAGAATTCACAAGTCGCTGTAGGGGTGGACGGTTTTTGCAAGGTGGAGGAAATCTCCTTTTATGAGAAACCCCTCACTCATCACCTAGTGATGACATGCTTCATCATCGGGGTCCACCCTAATGACCTAGCGTCATCAGGGTGTGCTTCAACACCTGATTGCAGTGGAGCAGGTTGTGAGTGGTGGTGCGTGAAAAAAGAAAAAGTAAGTGTGTTAAAAATTGTCCTGGTTTGAACTTGGAAAAATAAAGATTTTTTATTGGCAAGCAACTGGACAATGTTAAAATCGTGGCGAGATAAAATAAGGGCAGTGATGAGCCCGTGTATCTCTCTATGTGTTGGGTCTCAACACATAGAGAGATACACGGGCTCATCACTGCCCTTATTTTACCACCATTTCACCACCACTCACAACCTGCTCCACTGCAATCAGGTGTTGAAGCACACCCTGATGACGCTAGGTCATTAGGGTGGACCCCGATGATGAAGCATGTCATCACTAGGTGATGAGTGAGGGGTTTCTAATAAAAGGAGATTTCCTCCACCTTGCAAAAACCGTCCACCCCTACAGCGACTTGTGAATTCTCACTGGTGGTACAGTATATTTGTTGGCAATGAGAATTCCAGGAATGTTCCTACTACTTTATGTTTGAAGTTCTTCCAAGCATATTTAGATTGACAGGGGAATAAGTGATTTTAAAGGATTTGATTTGAGATTTAGAATGGTGCTTTGAGATGAAAGATTTGAAGTGGTCCATTGTGAATATTGTGAATACGAAGCATCGGATGGGCTGGGAATTTAGCTTGGATGGTTGCAAACGATCCATTGAAGTGTATAGAAGGCGGTGGCGCTCTGAGTAGAGAGGTGACAGAACATCGCTGGATTAGACGGATAAAGAGCGATCACTTCGTCCCATTCTCATTAAAAGAGAAGATTGTAGAAGATAGCCTAGAGATGGAGACCACTGGTGGGAGAGTTCCTCTCTGTGTTCTGTAAATTGGCGTTTCAGACTGTTCGAAGCAGCATAAGATCTGAGCTTGTTTACGTTGAGCTATGGAACCCAGCCGCTGTGTTACAGCAGAACCATAGAGCTAGGCAGTTTCCGTGCGAGCTGCTTGTAGAGGCCCTGGCGCTATCAGAGCAGAGAGCCATGAAGTCTGTTCTTGTGGTCTAAGATAAAGAAGACTACACTTATTTTTTTCTAACTTTGCTGCTGCCATTATGCAACTTGTTCTAGAAACTTTCCTTAATATTTGACATTTTAGCATTATTTCTGCGTGCACAATCCACATCTTATTAAACAGCCAATCAAATACAGGATCGTGGGCTTAACCCAGGGTTCTTTGAAGAATTTACCACCACCATCCTGCATGCAATCTGTTTTGATTTGCTGTTTCTATTGGCTGGACTTAGAAAAATCCACTCCCAAAATGTATATCTACAAGCCAACATCTGCCTGCGGGAGCCATGCTTCCCTGCACCTTTGCCCAATTCAGTATTCTCTCCAAGAAGCAGATGCGATGTGTAGGTGTCAAAGAAAGTCACTTGTTTTTGTGAATCACATAAACAAATGGCCCAGTGGATTAGCCTTTTAGGAGATCCGCTTTGCCCTGAATGTAATCCTGGATGATAAAGTACCTCAGGTCCTCTCCTCAAGTATATATTTATTTGTGATGCTGGGGATTCTTAACTATGATCTCTAGGTAGAGTAAGATAATTGAATGAAGAAGGTGGCCTCATGGGAAGGAGGGCGAAGAAGCTATATTTTGGATGCAAAGGATGAATTCTAGGTGAAAGATATTGTGGTAATATAGCAATCCCGCCATTATTGTTAAGAAAGAAATTGATAGAAGAGACACAAGTAAGACGCAACTTGAAATCCCTAAATGGTGGATCAGAGGGGACTGTCTGTGGCTGAGAACAGATGTAGAGTCTGGGGACACCAGGCTGGCGATGACAGTGCCTAGCGTTCACAGACCTGTACCCCAGGAGTACCCACGAGGAGACCACCTGGGCAGTGACCAGAGGCTGGTCTGATTATCAAGTAGACTTTTTATGATGTCGCGGGCAGTCAGCAATAGGCTCTGGTCCCTCCTAGTGGCCTGGATGTGAAGTGCAAACGAGGTGATGACAAAAGGCGTAAATACATGTTGAGATTTTGCAAGGCGTTCATGAAGGAAACTGAAGAGTCTGTGAGGGAGAATGAAATAGAGCACAGATACCAGCAGAAAGCTTCCTTTGGTGGAGAGACCCAAGAGGAGGTTGAAAGAGGATTGAGTTGACCGTGAGGGAAGCACGTGATTGCAGAGCGGTTCTTGGTGAGAGGTGGCCAGGGAAGCGGTTGTTGCCACATTCTCTTCTGGATTGATTCCAAATGAAACAATTCAAGGTGATACCTGGGATGGTTCCTTAGAGCAAAACGCATGTGTGGAGGACGAGAATTTGAGAGAGACTAGACACTACAACGCAAAGCTAAATGGAGAGTGGCTGTAGAAGAGGTGTCCAAGTGAAGGTGTCAGGAGTAGGAAGCAATGGAAGGGGCCTTCTCCGACCCAATTCCAGGGAAGGAAAAATAGGTCAAGACGGTAAAGAGCACAATATGGAATTTATAGAGAGATGGGGTGAGGGACTGAACGGAAATAAGGAAAGGACACCGCACAGATAGAATGTGAGGAAAGAGAGTGAAAAGGAGGGTGGTGGTCGGAGAGAGAGGGCAGGTACAAAAAAGACCAAAGAAATGTGATGAGCACGCCCTTCGAGAGGAATGTGTGCAGTATTTTTCTTTCCCGCCTTTAAATGCAGTGGGTCAGATCTATGTTGGTGGAATGTTTGCTTGTATGTGGAATTTTATATTTTATTTGGTGTTTCTTCTGTTTGATACACAGTAGCGGTTGCATGTTCTGGAGGAGGGTGGGGCTCGGCTCTCGCTGTGCAGACTCTTCTTAGCTGCTTATATTTGGTACCAGTTTGTATCTGGAACCTTGCAGCACCCCATCGAGAACCAGGGTGAAGCACCTATCTTCCAGCTTCCATCCGCTCTCCCGTCAGTCACTGCACATGCCGAGTTCCTCAGACCACACCACATCGTGGGGACTCTACAGAGACATTGTCCTACATTCCGAGGTACCACCCCGTCCGCCTTAGTACTTCACACTGGTTGGAAATATTAATATAACCCCAAGTGAAGGTTTGGGTTTGCTAAGCCAATCATAAGATTTTACTAATGGTTTGTAACTGTGCTTACATGCCCTCAACCTCAGCGTCCTGTGTGTGCAACATTTGAAGCATTGCAAGGTCTGTGAGTACTTCTCTCTGCCCCAGCCCTTTCTTCAGAGGTGTCTTCAGGTGTGCGGGCCCAGCTTGTTGTGGTGGCCATGGGCAGTCCTCTTGAATGGTGCTGGTTGAGCCATACTCTGACCAGCAGCAGTAGGTGTGGGGCGCCTTAAAGACTCGGAGATGGGGCGAAATGAGTCTGGGTAAGGGAGGTGGTGGGTAACAGAATGGGGAAGAAAGCAGGAAGCTCTTCACAGATCGGGCGGAAGTGTCTATAAGGACCATAAATGAGTGTAGGACAGTCACCAATCCCTTAGCGGTCCGAGAATGTATTGCATGAGCTGGTGGTCCTGGTGCCTCCTCTTGGGGCGCTGAAGCAATATGAGACATTGAGGAGGTCGGTGACTCTTGCTGCGTACCTTATGAGGTAACGGGTTTTTAGGAACCCGTTTGGTGCCAGGGGATAACACCTCTGAGTTCTCCCTTGTTCCGGACCACAGAAACACTGAGTCTTCTAGTCGCAGTCAGAGATCAAGTTTTATTGGCAGCTACCAAGTAACAGGTGTCCTACAAGCACGACAAACACGGGTCATGTGTTCTCAGGAGACTGTTCGTTTTTACAGAACCAGCCTTCTCCTTATATACAAAAATAATAGCTGCAAGCAAGAATTCTTGAGTTTACGATATGGCTATACACATATTTATACGACAATACAAAAGAGCGAAGTCATGTAGGCAAGCCCGTATTTTAGATGTCCAATTCGTGATAGATTACCCAGCCAAGCCCGGAACTCCCATCAGATATCGGTGAAGCCCCAATAAAAGAAGGCACCTCCTAGTCATAAAACTGGCCATAAACAGGGAACGCGGACAGGCGTGTGTGTAGAAAACATGATCTGGATGTAGTGAATGGTTTGGGGCATGTTATGCATTGATGCTATCGTATTAGGCCACTGGGCGAGGAGCTGCCCAAACAGGTTTGGCTGGAGGCAAGGGAGTCAGTTGGGACAGATCAGGGGGGAGTCAGGGAAGGTGGACGTGTCCTTTTAGATCAAGCTCGACCTTTAATTGACTTATCATGAGGGCAAGACACAAGATGGATACCGTTTACAAAATGGAGTCTGAGGGGTCGGGACGGAAACTACGATTCAGGGGTGTTAGCATGTCTCGATCATGACGCAAATGCATAGAAATGATGTCCTAATCATTATCGGTTCGTCGACACCAAATTCGTCATGGTACGTTGATGTTTCGGGACACGGGTATCGGACCTCGATACCGGGACAACAGTAGGGTCCAGAATTTCAGAACCACAGACCCTCCTTTTGCCCTCATATAAGGCAATAATTCATGTTAATCCGAGTCTAAATCTGTATGAAGGAATTCGTGGAGATGCTGCTGTAGCATCATTCTGTTGCTCAGTTCGTCCCTTGACACAGGCTTCCGTACACATGAGGTAGCACAAAGGCCACATAGTGCAGGAGCGCACTGTACACACAGGCAGAACATAAACAGAAGTGCTAAGATCATCCCAATGAAGATCAGTGTTTTCCATCCCCAGGTAGCGATCAGTTCCCAGAACCACCCTAGTAAGGACCAGTCCCCTTTTTCTACGTGAAGGGAACCAGATATCTCGTGTAGCTTAAAGATGGCCTGGTACACTGTTGGTGCGTTATCAGGGATGAAAATGCAACAACTGGATTGGATCACTCTACAAACACCACCACGATCGGCGAGTATGATATCTAGGGCAACTCGGTTCTGAAGGGTCATAAGTCGATCCGACTGAAGTTCGGTCGTCAAATTGCCAAGGGCTCCGGCCGTTGTAATCACGGCGGATTCAACTATCCTCGATAACTGGTGAATATTCATGCTGTTCACCATAGGCCCCCAAAATGGCAGAAAACCCTTTGCGAAGTCAGCGAATTCCTGACCCGCGGTGTCGTCTTTACTCCCGACACCTCTAGCTGTCCTTGTCCGATGGTAATCTGCTCTGGCCGTGTAGGTGGGAGGCAGCAGAAATGAGATAAAACATGTACCTGAGAAGTCAGGGGGCAACCAGGTGTAGGCTTGGTCATGGCAGACGAAATACGTGCCTTTGGCTGCTAAGAATATAGGGGAAGTTCGGGAAGCGAACACATATGTTTCCGCGCATATACTCTTTCCTAATTGTGCTTTGGGATCCCTACCGATACCTTGTAAACATAAGTGACCTCGGTTCGGTACTATCCAAACTGGGCGGGATTTCTTTGCTGTCTGGCTCTTACTCAGGTAAACCCCATATTTAGTTACGTTCCAACGAGTGTACGGAGTGAGTTCATCTTTGGGAATCGTTAGATAGGTGTCGAACTCTCTACTCATATTTCTTATCCCTGCTACTAGTGCCTTGTTACTGGAATCACTCTCAGTAGAACGGGTCGGGTATGGTTCTAGGGCGAATAGGAACATGGTCTGGAAAGCCCACAGAGAACCATAATAACTGAAAGGCAGGATGAAGTATGGGATACCCTTATCAGTCGTGTGCGGCATGAGTCCGCATACCCAACAGTTTGATGTGTTCATTATGGACTGGTGTTGGTGTAGAAGTTGAATGAATGAGTTATTTACAAATTCGAGTCTTCTGGCAGACTCGTGTTCAGGTAGAGGGTGAAAGGAGTGTGTGGAGAGAGTGAGAGGAGGAGTTGGCCGAGTGTCATTTGAGAACAAGGAAACTTGAAAGACGAATAGAGTATAACCAGTCAAGAACATTGCTATGCTACACAACATAAAAATACATATTATCAAAAAACTTCTTTTGGCCAGTATCGGGCATAATTGTCTTTCAAAGTCCGTGAGTCTGGCAGGTCTCTTTACCCTAGGAAACTCCATCCTCTAGTTGCTGCCCGCGGTGGTAGGTTGGTTCTGCCAGGGAGTGCGCTCTGTTCAGTCCGGGGTAACTCCCTTGGACCAACCAGAACCGTTGACCTAAACGTCCCCAGTTGCACTCCCCAGACTTCAACCGCGACCCTAGCAGCAGAACCGGATGGCGGTTCGAAAATCAAAAATGAGCAAGTTTCCTGGGCGAGAGAGCTGAAAAATCAAAAATAGTTCTTAGGGAAAAGGGAAATCACATTAGCTTGCTTTTATTAGTCTCTTTGTTTAGACCTTAAATTGTACCGTCGTTTTCCTGGTACGGTGTGGTCTTCAAACAATGTCTTCAGTTCGGTAGTGTCCAACTGCATAGACGGTGGCATAAGTCCTTGTAAAATATGATCACTCTCCTTTTCGGTACCAGTTTCTTTTAAACGTGCATCGCTGAAAGGGATGAAGCGAGGTATGGATTCTGTCTCGGAGTCGGCAATTCCTTCGTTGACCCACCGGTCGTATGGAAGGGGCAGAGGGACCCGTTTACAATGGGTCCCGTGCACCCAGTTCTTTTTGCCTTCCACCCGAACAGCTGATCTCGTGGAAAGAAGTACCAGGTACGGTCCGGTCCACCTCGGCTGTCCGTTGTTTGTGCGCTGGAAATTCCGCACCAAGACCCACGTGCCGGGTTTGATGGAGTGACCTGGATCGTCAGAGGCTGGCGGAGAGGAACTGTGAACCTGTTGGTGTAAAACACGCAATTTAGTTGTTAATTCGCACAAATAGTCAAGCAGTACGGGGTGCTCTATTTCGCTGAGTTTCTTTGGCGTTGGCACGCCCCAGACGTTGGCTGGGCGGCCAAACACGATCTCATGAGGACTAAGTCCTAACCTGGAGTGGACGGTCATTCTGGTTGACAAGAGTGCTAGGGGCAAGGCGTCAGGCCATTTAAGACCTGTACAGGCTTGGATCTTGGCTAATTTGAGCTTTAAAGTGCCATTGTAGCACTCTACTAATCCAGCTGATTGGGGGTGATTCGCAGAGTGAAACTTTTGTTATATGCCTAAACACTCACACACTCTCTTCATCACGCGTCCTACGAATTCACTTCCATTATCACTCCAGACGATTCTAGGCATACCGAATCTCGGGAAGAACTCTTTGACAAGGGCTTTGGCAGTTGACAAGGCAGTATTGTCCTTAAGGGGGTACGCTTCCACCCACCTGGAGAAAGCGCAAACAACAACGAGCACATACTTCAGATTGTTGCATCTCTCCATGTGAATGAAATCGAGCTGCAAAACCTTGAACGGATACGTTGGAGGCGCAAAATGACCAGCTGGAGTTGGGGTTCCCCTACCGGGATTGTACTTCAAACACACCATACAGTTTCTGACCACATTCTCTGCATATTTCGGGATATTACCATTTTGCCATACTGGGGCCAATACTTTACAGATTCCTCTCGAACTAATGTGCGCAACTCCATGAGCCATGGTTACTACTGCAAGTACATATGCGTTAGGTAATAGCCATCGCTGGTGTTCTGACAGTTCGACCCAACAACCATTCGCGTCTAATCTACCTTTACTTTCTCTCCATTCATTCACCTCTTTCTCAGTTGCCTCGGCTTGTATAGATTTTACGTTTTCAATGGTGTCCTCACACATTCCCACATCCGTAATCCATCTAGCGGGACCTACAACATACATCCGACTCATCGTGTTCCTTGCAGTCTCTTTCGCAATCTTGTCTGCAAATGCATTCCCGCGGCCAACATCATCTTGAATCTTTTTGTGTGCACTGCATTTCACAATGGCAACTTGTAGTGGCAAGGTCAGTGACTCGAGGAGCTCATTAACTAGCTGACCATGTTGTATCTTTGCACCATGTGACGTCAGGAATCCACGTTCACGCCACAATCTCCCAAAACTGTGAGCCACACCAAAGGCGTATTGGCTGTCAGTGTACACATTCACTCGCTTTCCTTTCGCTAACACACATGCTCTGGTAAGCGCAATTAGCTCTGCAGCTTGTGCAGAATTATGGGAAATGCGCGCGGTCTCTATAATGGTGTGTAATGTCGTTACGGCATATGCTGCAGTCGTATCACCATTCGGCAGCTTGAAACATGAACCATCAACCCATAAAGTATTGTTGCATTCAGGAAGGGGAGTGTCCTGTAAGTCTACTCTCCCTTTTGTCTCTTCTTCTGTCCTAAAACAGCAGTCATGGTTATCAATCTTGTCTGTTTCTGTCGGAATGGGTAATAACGTTGCGGGGTTCAGTGTATCACACCTCTTTATGTGGATGTGACTTGCTAGCAGTGTAAGTTCGTAACTGGATAGACGAGCGCTAGTAAGATGTTGTGTCTTCGTCCTGTTTAGTAAAATGTCTACTGCATGCGGGACCATAACGATCAGAGTATTATTCATGACTAATCCAGCGGATTGTCGAATGCAGACAGCTGCTGCGGCGGTAGCCCTCAGACAACTTGGTAGGGCTTTAGCCACAGGGTCTAGAGTTGCCGAAAAATACGCGCATGGGCGCTGTTTGTCCCCAAAATGTTGTGTTAAAACTGATAATGCACAACCTTCCTTCTCATGGACATATAATGTAAAAGGCTTACTGTAGTTGGGGTTTCCCAACAAAGGAGCCGAACATAATGCATCACGCAACTCGTGGAAACTCGTCTGACAATCTTCAGACCAGGGCATAGGATTTGGCGTGTCTTTACAGAGTAGTGCCAGCAAGGGTTTGGCTAGTAGTGAGAAATTCGGTATCCATTGTCTACAGTACGATGTAATGCCCAAGAAGGCTCGAACCTCTCTCTGTGTCCTTGGGGCACTCAGTTCTGCAATTGCCTGTATTCTTTCTGGTGTCAGTCTCCTTCCCTCCTTCGACAAGATGTTACCTAGGTACGTAACTTCTTGTCGACAAAATTGTAGTTTGGAGAGAGAGACTTTGTGCTTCATGTTACATAAGTGATGCAATAATGACAGCGTAGCTCGTTTGCAAATTTCTTCAGTGTCTGCAGCGATCAGCAGATCGTCTACGTACTGAATCAGAGTTGAACCATTCGGTAGAATAATCGTGTCTAGTTGTGTTTTCAGGGCCTGACTGAATATTGATGGGCTTTCGCAGTAGCCTTGAGGAGCGCACTTGAAGCGGAAGCTTCGTCCTCCTAAATTGAATCCAAAAATATCTCTACTCTCCTCAGCAATCGGGATGCTGAAGAAAGCGTTCTTCAGGTCAATCACCGAGAACCAAGCTGCTGAAGCTGGAACCATCGTCAATAAAGCAGTAATGTCGGGGACAACTGGAAACTGTGGGATAACTATCTTGTTCACTTCTCTGAGGTCGATGACGAACCTATACACAGGCGGTTGTAAAGGATCAGTACGCTTTAAGACGGGCAGAACTGGACTGTTACAAACATTTCCTGTTGTTTCTTCGATGACGTCTTTATCAATCAAGTCATAAACAATCGTCAATAACGCCTTTTCACATTCGCTAGATATTTTGTATTGGGGAATACGTGGCAACCTAACGTTGGCTTTCAATGTTATGACATACGGTGCTATCTCCAAACGACCTACATCATTAGAGCCATTAGCCCAAAGTATATCATTAAGTGATAACAATTCAGTCGGAATATTGTCCTTTGACAAATACATTGGAGAAATGACTTTCTTACCTAAAGTAAGTTGTACTCCCAAGGGGGAACAGTACAAAGTCGCATATAACCTTTTTAGCAAATCCAAACCTAACAAATTTTCACCGCAACCTGTTGTAAGAATGAGGGGTGCTTCTAATTCGCATGGGCCAATAGAAAGAGATATAGGACTAGAGATCGGGTTTCTAACAGGGGCGCCAGAGAAACCTACTGAAACATTCATTTCGCCAGACAAAGGTGCGCCAGGAAGTTTCGAGTGCATGATAGAACTTTTTGTAGCACCAGTATCCAGCAGAAATGTCTCTGACACTCCTGAGGCAATTACCTTGACATAAGGTCCATTCTGATCTACTGGAACTGAAACAACTCCCTCGCTTTGTCCATGGCTGTCCTAGCAATCGTTACCCTCATTTTCGTGTTCGGTGTAATAGTCGTCAGCATAGTACTGAGCTGACCTAGACGATGCATTATTCTGTTGGTCAAAGCTGTTCATCGAATTCTGAGGCGGAAAAGAAGTTGTATTCTGGGTGAAATTTCCACGGCCCCTACCTCTAGGGGCATGTTGAACACCTCTTCCCCTTACACCTGAAGCACCGCTCAGACGTCGCGCAAGAGCCGGACAATTACCTTTAAAGTGACCCTCTTCCTTGCAATACGCACATTGATTCGGGCCATAAGCAATACGCTGATGGGAAAACTCGTTTCCTTGCGCGTTTCTCGAATACTGCTGTTGTTGTTGATAATTGGGCTGACTAGCCGTACGAGGCGGATAGGCTTGCTGGAGAAGAACTTTAGTTTTTAAATCTTTTGTCTTTTTGTCGACTTTATCTAGCTCGTCTTTGCGCCTATTTTCATAGTACTGGGCTGTAGCTAAAATTTGCGCTGACGTAGAGACAGCCCAAGCACTCTCTGAATCTTTCAGTTTATTACACAGTTCAGGGATTAAATTATGTACAAATTTGTCTACAAACAATCTTTGGCCACCCTCGGTAGCCATATCCTGACCACTATGATCGGTGAAAGTCTCCTCAAATCTTGTGAAAAAGTCAGACACATTCTCATCTTTCTTCTGCTTGCACGCAGATAGCTTGTCCCAGTTTACGCGTACTTCAGGCATTATGGTTTTCATGTACGCGATAATTCTACCGGGAAGTTCAGCTATTAACGGCTCAGGTTTAGAACCACCAATTTGTCTAGCATCTATAGCGGCAATGTTCGCCCATGAGTCACCTAGTTCTTGGTCATGGTTCGTATGACGTATTTTGCTCCATAATGGATGTGGAACAACGTTCCCAAACAACATGTCTATATCCGCTAAATTCATTATACATGAGCTTGCAGTTTGTGATAACTCCTTATAATACCCAGTCGGGTTTTTACGAGGATCAGGCAGTGTCTGCTTGAGTGCTAAGACTTCGGATCTTTTCCAGGGGACATGTACCCATACACGCTGGAAATGAGGCAGAATTGGTGGATTCGCATTCGCATCACCTTCCCTCCAAACCGGAGGAACCTCTCTCATGGGGTACTGTCTCGCTCTTTTCCCACCTGGTGCATCGTCTTCGTGGCATGATCTAGAGACGTTTCCCTTACTCCTATAAGAGAACAACAACTCTATCGCTTTCTCAACATCTGCGCCTGTAATCATACCTTCATGGAACTTAAAGCGTGTACGCCATAGTTCGTTCATTGTGTATTTGGGATCATTCGTCTCCAAATCTTCGCCCAGATATACACACATCTCTTCAAATACGTATCTCTGAGTGGGTGCATTCCATTGACGGAAAACTTCCATAACAGACTGAACATCATATCTAACAGTATCCGTAATCCATTGGCGTGCTAGTTCATTCAGCACTTTTCTTTCCTCGTAATCAGGCAGTTGACTACGGGACTGTCTATGTTCTGTTTTAGGCGTTGTTTTAGGCGACCCAAAGAAAGGTAAAAATAGACTAGTGACGGTACCTGTCACTCTTTGTCTAATAGAAGGAGAACCTTGCGGAGGAGTAAGTGCCTCGGAAAAAACAGGCTGAGGCAAAGAAGAAGTAGAGGCAATAGCAGAGGAAGTTGAAGTAGTAGCAGACGTAGTATCATAGACAAGCTGGAGCTGTAGGCAAAGTCGTAGAAGTAGATGGAGTATGTAGCAAAGATGGCGGCCCTTGAGAAGGCTGCGCCGGAGAAGTAGAAACCAGCTGAAGAGGAGCTGGCGTTCGTGCAAGAGCTGGGTTACGTGCGCCGGGGCGCGGTATAGTAAAATGCTTTGGCGTTGTAGTAGCGTCTAACGCATACGGTGGAGGTGAGCTTAACAAGTGGGACATTAATGGATCTTTCTCGGATCTCTCCTCTTGACCTTGTCCCTCATTTGGTAACATCGGGTAGCATTTATCTACTGCTAGTTTCTTGCTCCTAAGTATTTGTTCGTTTTCCTGCTCTTCCTCGTTATCCCTGTATGCAACGGCAGCTTGCACCATTGACATACCTCTTTTATTTCTTTTTGCTAATTTTATTTCTTTCTGTTTGGCTTCTTTGCGCCATAAGCGGAAAAAGTCAAACATCGCCGGCCGGGCTTTTCTCTTGAATAATTTGACCTCTAGGTTATCTAATATTTCTGAGTCGAAACTACCATATTGGGGCCATTTTAAAACACCATCCTTGCGGGTGTATTTTATCCACACTTCATTATATGTGATAGGACCTACGCCATGCTTTACATAGAGCTCATATGTTGGAATTCCAATCGGAGGAACCGGACAGGAATCCTCTAATCGGGAGTCCTTACTATAACCAAGACAAAACAAGTTTCCAAGTCTGCTAAAACCAGGCATCTTCGCTCACTAGTCTAGCTTCAAACTTCAAAGGATTATCTGTTACGATATTTCTCGTGAATACACAAGTCCTTCGGCTTTGGGGCTTGCAAGTACCAAATCAAAGCGTATCTCAAGGATACCAAAAACTAAGGACAAACTAAGGACTGGGAGACGCTCCACTTATACTTAACTGAAGTATTTGAAGATCGGTGACGTCGCTAGAAGACTCGTCTATCGTTTCGCTCTACCAAGGATCACTGGGTCCAAAACAAGGCGATAGGCAGGGCAGCAGTCCTTCGTAGCCGTCGGGACGCGGGGAACCTCGCAGCAAAGACCTTTGGAACCACGTCGACATACAGGGGTCGCTGAAGTGGCTGGCCGTCCTATGGAATTTTCACACGAAGCTCCTCACGAACATCTGGCTTGGACCGTCGCCGCTTGATACCGCCCCGAGTTGGGCGCCAACTGAGGTAACGGGTTTTTAGGAACCCGTTTGGTGCCAGGGGATAACACCCGAAGACCTCTGAGTTCTCCCTTGTTCCGGACCACAGAAACACTGAGTCTTCTAGTCGCAGTCAGAGATCAAGTTTTATTGGCAGCTACCAAGTAACAGGTGTCCTAGAAGCATGACAAACACGGGTCATGTGTTCTCAGGAGACTGTTCGTTTTTACAGAACCAGCCTTCTCCTTATATACAAAAATAATAGCTGCAAGCAAGAATTCTTGAGTTTACGATATGGCTATATACATATTTCTACGACAATACAAAAGAGCGAAGTCATGTAGGCAAGCCCGTATTTTAGATGTCCAATTCGTGATAGATTACCCAGCCAAGCCCGGAACTCCCATCAGATATCGGTGAAGCCCCAATAAAAGAAGGCACCTCCTAGTCATAAAACTGGCCATAAACAGGGAACGCGGACAGGCGTGTGTGTAGAAAACATGATCTGGATGTAGTGAATGGTTTGGGGCATGTTATGCATTGATGCTATCGTATTAGGCCACTGGGCGAGGAGCTGCCCAAACAGGTTTGGCTGGAGGCAAGGGAGTCAGTTGGGACAGGTCAGGGGGGAGTCAGGGAAGGTGGACGTGTCCTTTTAGATCAAGCTCGACCTTTAATTGACTTATCATGAGGGCAAGACACAAGATGGATACCGTTTACAAAATGGAGTCTGAGGGGTCGGGACGGAAACTACGATTCAGGGGTGTTAGCATGTCTCGATCATGACGCAAATGCATAGAAATGATGTCCTAATCATTATCGGTTCGTCGACACCAAATTCGTCATGGTACGTTGATGTTTCGGGACACGGGTATCGGACCTCGATACCGGGACAACAGTAGGGTCCAGAATTTCAGAACCACACTTATCACCCTGAAGGGCCCCCCTCTTTGGGTCTCGCCCATAGGTTGGGTGAGCAACAACACTCATCATGAACCCCCTACACTTTTCTTATTGCTACTTCATTGTGATGTTTTTGAAACAGTATTATTTTTATCATCTTGGAAGCAAACTAGTGGGAGGCCTTAAAATGCAGCTAGATCTGTGTCAGAGATGTCACGTGTCAAACAGCTTCTAGATAACCATTCTGGAGAAAATTCATCTTTCCGTACCTCAGTCACATGTGCCTGTCACGTCTACCTGCCACACGTGCCCCTGTCATGTCTACCTGCTACACATGTCCCTGTCACGTCTACCTGCCACACGTGCCCGTGTCATGTCTACCTGCTACACATGTCCCTGTCACGTCTACCTGCTACACATGTCCCTGTCACGTCCACCTGCTAAACGTGTCCCTGTCGTGTCTACCTGCTACACATGTCCCTGTCATGTCTACCTGCTACACATGCCCCTTTCGTGTCTACCTGCTACACATGTCCCTGTCATGCCTACCTGCCACACGTGCCCCTGTCATGTTTACCTGCTACACATGTCCCTGTCACGTCTTCCTGCTACACATGTCCCTGTCACGTCCACCGGCTAAACGTGTCCCTGTCGTGTCTACCTGTTACACATGTCCCTGTCATGTCTACCTGCTACACATGCCCCTTTCGTGTCTACCTGCTACACATGTCCCTGTCGTGTCCACCTGCTACACATGTCCCTGTCATGTCTATCTGCTACACATGTCCCTGCCCTGTCTGCCTGCTACACATGTCCCTGTCATGTCTACCTGCTACACATGCCCCTTTCGTGTCTACCTGCTACACATTCCCCTGTCGTGTCTGCCTGCCACACTTTCCCATGCCGTGTCTGTGTGCTGCTACACATGTCCCTGTCATGCCTACCTGCTACACATGGTAAGGGAGTACCAGCGAAGACTATTTTAATCAATGTGTCTCTCACCCTGATTAAAAGAAAGAAAAGCGCATGTCTGAGATTATGTCTCAGGTAGGACACTCTATTATGCGGTCAACATGTTTGTGGACTGGTAGTTAAACAATCTGGTGGTGATTCGTCAAGACCTAATAAAATAAAATCTATCAACACGTGGGTGATTGTATGTTGTGATCTACCCTTTTAAGCCATCCTAACAAATACTATGTGTAGTACCTGATAGCATATGACCAACCTGGTAAAGGAATTCAGACAGTTATTAGAATCAGATGTACCAGTATAAACCAAACTCTTGTGTTCCCTGTGTGACAAGCTTACAGCACACAGTGGTGATGACTAAAAACATATGTAACGTGAGTGCCATGTGGGTGACTCTCGCAAACGTATTATCGTGAGGATTACACAGGGACATCTGGTGGAACACAACCATATTTGCAGAAACTCAGCCTAGTTGGGTTTCTCTATCTACTTCGATACCCGGCAGGTATCTCACAAGGAATTTCCTTGTGTGCTGCGTGGGTTGTGGGTTAAAAGAAGCAAAAATTAGAGCATGTTACATAAACTATGTGATTAAGGTGTGTTAAGCAATGCAGGAGTCTTTCAAACTAGTAACGATGTTCCTAGGGGTTGACAATAAAATACGATGAGTAACGGGCTTCGCCGCTAACACGAACGGCCTGGGCATGAGTTGAGTAAGTATTACTTTGCTACAAAATAACAGCACTAGTATTGGTGTAGGTATAGCATATCTGGTCTATAAAGAATCTGAAAACAAATTGTTTGAGGCGGGCTGTCAGAAGAAACCTGCCCACTCGCGATTCTGCCGCACAGGCGCAGAATCGCGGCAGCATGCAAGGGGTTAAAGCATGCTACTCACCTGTGAGGGTCTCAAGGCGCTGGGGGCGGGGACAGGTTCGGGTCAGTCGAAGAGCCAGGTCTCGAGATCCTTCCTGAACGTGTAAAGCATTTGGGAGCGTCTGATGTCGGGCCGGGTGGGCTCCCGAGGGCGGGAGGCCACCAGGTGTTGTCCCAGGCTGAGGTGCAGGGTCCAAGGACGAGGACCTTGGTCTTCTCAGATTTGAGCTTCAGGCAGCTGTCCTGCATCAGGGCTGCCACGTTACTCATTCCTTCCTGGAAGCCGAGTCTGGTGCCTTCTGGGTTCTTGGTGTCTACCTGCTACACATGTCCCTGTTGTGTCCACCTGCTACACATGCCCCTGTCATGGCCGCCTGCTACACATGCCCCTGTTGTGTCTACCTGCTACACATGCCCCTGTCATGTCTACCTGCTACACATGCCCCTGTCATGGCCGCCTGCTACACATGTCCCTGTTGTGTCCACCTGCTACACATGCCCCTGTCATGGCCGCCTGCTACACATGTCCCTGTTGTGTCCACCTGCTACACATGCCCCTGTCATGGCCGCCTGCTACACATGTCCCTGTTGTGTCCACCTGCTACACATGCCCCTGTCATGGCCGCCTGCTACACATGTCCCTGTTGTGTCCACCTGCTACACATGTCCCTGTTGTGTCCACCTGCTACACATGCCCCTGTCATGTCTACCTGCTACACATGCCCCTGTCATGGCCGCCTGCTACACATGCCCCTGTCATGTCTACCTGCTACACATGCCCCTGTCATGGCCGCCTGCTACACATGTCCCTGTTGTGTCCACCTGCTACACATGCCCCTGTCATGTCTACCTGCTACACATGCCCCTGTCATGGCCGCCTGCTACACATGTCCCTGTTGTGTCCACCTGCTACACATGCCCCTGTCATGTCTACCTGCTACACATGCCCCTGTCATGGCCGCCTGCTACACATGCCCCTGTCATGGCCGCCTGCTACACATGCCCCTGTTGTGTCTACCTGCTACACATGTCCCTGTTGTGTCTACCTGCTACACATGTCCCTGTTGAGTCTATCTACTACACATGTCTACCTGCTACACATGCCCCTGTCATGTCTACCTGCTACACATGTCCCTGTCATGTCTACCTGCTACACATGCCCCTGTCATGTCTACCTGCTACACATGCCCCTGTCATGGCCGCCTGCTACACATGTCCCTGTTGTGTCTACCTGCTACACATGCTCCTGTCATGGCCGCCTGCTACACATGTCCCTGTTGTGTCTACCTGCTACACATGCCCCTGTCATGGCCGCCTGCTACACATGCCCCTGTCATGGCCGCCTGCTACACATGCCCCTGTCATGGCCGCCTGCTACACATGCCCCTGTTGTGTCTACCTGCTACACATGTCCCTGTTGTGTCTACCTGCTACACATGTCCCTGTTGAGTCTATCTACTACACATGTCTACCTGCTACACATGCCCCTGTCATGTCTACCTGCTACACATGTCCCTGTCATGTCTACCTGCTACACATGCCCCTGTCATGTCTACCTGCTACACATGCCCCTGTCATGGCCGCCTGCTACACATGTCCCTGTTGTGTCTACCTGCTACGCATGCTCCTGTCATGGCTGCCTGCTACACATGTCCCTGTTGTGTCCACCTGCTACACATGTCCCTGTTGTGTCCACCTGCTACACATGTCCCTGTTGTGTCTACCTGCTACACATGCTCCTGTCATGGCCGCCTGCTACACATGCTCCTGTCATGGCCGCCTGCTACACATGCTCCTGTCATGGCCGCCTGCTACACATGCTCCTGTCATGGCCGCCTGCTACACATGCTCCTGTCATGGCCGCCTGCTACACATGCTCCTGTCATGGCCGCCTGCTACACATGCCCCTGTCATGGCCGCCTGCTACACATGCCCCTGTCATGGCTGCCTGCTACACATGCCCCTGTTGAGTCTATCTACTACACATGTCTACCTGCTACACATGCGCCTGTCATGTCTTCCTGTTGCACATTCCACTATCATGTCTACCTGTTTTGCACAGGTGCCTGTCATGTCTACCTGCTACACATGTCCTTGTCATGTGTACCTGCAACACGTCTTAGTTATGTCCACCTGCTACCAATGTGTACCTGCCGCACGTGTTGTTGGCATGTGTACCTGTTGCACATGTCCTTGGCATGTGTACCTGTTGCACATGTCCGTCATGTCTAGCTGCTATACATGTCCTTGGCATGTGTACCTGCTACTCGTGTCCCTGTTATGTCCACCTGCTACACGTTTTGCTGCTGCACATGTCCTTGTCATGTGTACCTGGTATTGTTCGCCTGGTCTGATGTTGCTAGGAATGTGTTCCACTGATGGCATTGCCACGGATGGGGGGTGGGGGCATTATACGCATGACCCAGTTTACAAACTGAATGAGCGCGTGCGCAGGGCTCCCTGCAGGGGCGCAGTTTGTGTTTTCAATTTGCAAATATTCTCTGAGCAAAGTTAGATCTGTGAATTTATCAAGTCGAGTATTCCGTGGAAGAACTCGTGCAAACATTAGAATTTACAGTACACATCATTTTCTTTCTGAAGAAAGGTGAGGTTGTTGTTTCTCCAGGAAAAATATTGAATCTTATATATTGTTTTTACTGTTTAATAAGCACATTCACCATTTCTAAACTCCTGCAACGTGAAACCAATTACGATTTTTTTTTCATTCATTTTCCTAGCTCTGTTATTCAGTGGATAAATATTTGTTTGCCAAATCATTTATTAATGGGTAGAAAATCTTGCTGAAGTACGTTTTGCCGACGATATTTTGTTAGAAGCTCTAATTCGATTAGCATAATCTTGCAAATGAATAAGGAGAAACATGGTGGAAACGTCATAAAACGTCAATATGTTTAATCACACAGGATTGAGGAAACATATCTGCATATCTTGACGCAAGTGTGGTGCACGTGGTTAATGTTCCTCAACTGTCGACGTTTAGAATTGAAGCAATGTTTCATTTAAAACATGGAGGATATATATATATATAATAAATGTATATTATATATATATATGTGTATATATATCTGTGTGTATATATATATATAATATATATATATATATATATATATATATATATATATATATATATATATATATATATATATATATATATATCTGTGTGTGTGTTTATGTATATAGATTTTTTAATTATTAATATTCTTTTAAATAAAGTATATGTTGTTTTCATTCTAACAGCCGTCCTCAGGCTCCTCCCCGTGGCTGCTGGTTGGTTATGAGGACGGGTCCCTCAGCCTCTGGAGCATCGCTGAAAAGAGGGCCCTGAGCCGCCTCTCGTGCCACCAGGACCCCGTCATGTGCCTGCACTTCGACCCGGAGAGGGCGCGAGGCGTTTCAGCCTCCTCCGACAGAGCGCTCAGCATCTGGCGCTTGGATGAGCAGCAGCGCCTAGAGGTCAGTAGCGTCCTTGACAGGCGCCCCCTGCTTCCTCCTGATAGGCAGGGCCAGTGTTTATCCAGAAGTGCTTTAGACCCCGGTCATCAGTCAAAGAGGGCTACAGCAGCGCCCCCTGCTTACCGTCAGATGTCAGGCGAGACAGGTGCCAAGGTGCGCTCGACCCCTGCCTTATCTCTCCCCATCCCCAGGGACGGAGCCGGAATGTGTGAAACATTGGCCCATGCAGTGAGACCGACACCGCAGAGACCTGTCCAGGTTAATGCTGTTCAGACTTTGATTAAATGGCGGCGCTCGTCCAGGGATGCGTGTGTAGCCCTGCCCCGGTCAGCCCACGTCTTCATTTGTTCAGTATTTGTTTAAAATGCACATCTGCTTTCTGGGTTGCCAAGTTCTGCAGCTGGCAAGATAGCTCTTGTCAAATGACTTTGTATTGCGGTTTGGTTTTTCCCTCTTTTCCTCAGATCTTGTGCACAGCTGTAGAACTAAAACACATTCCACAATTCGGCATTTGCTGGCCACCTGCTTCTTCTGCTGCTCGAGGTGACGCCCTGTTGGGGAGCGCTTTGTGCAGCACTTAGGTGTGCAAACGTGGGTTCACATACATGGAGCACACGAGCACATGTTCTCGTGAGCCAGGGGGCGTTTGTGGGAGTCTCGGGTCGGATAAACCTTCAAAGCAGGTGAGCCCCGCAGACTCACACGTGTGTGGGGCTATAGAAAGCTCGTGGAAGTGCATTAACACCCTAAAGTGGTCAGAGATGGCAAGAGGAAGTAGTAAGGCAGCTTACAGGTGGAAACGGGCGTGAACACCTTTAAAATCTGTGGAGGATGAAGAGAAAGTATTCCCTGTAGAGAAAAAAACAAAAATGTAAAATTGATTTGAATAGTGCTGTAACATTTCCTTAAGTGGAACTGTAGACCCAGATTTCGCTTAGTGCAAAAAAAACTATTGGCTATTTTCCAAGCTGTGACTATTTTCTAAGTTTTATGAGTACTTATCAATTCCTCTAACATCAGAAATGCATTCTAACCGTAGGTGTAATTCTGTGTTATTATGTTTTAAACTTAGTGAACCCGTTGTTCAGTACAATTGTAATTTGGTTTAGATATATAATCTGATACCATTTGCAGTCTTTTAAATTCTACTCTTAACTCCATAGAAATAAACATTTTCTTAGGGCTTCACCCACTACTAGAACCACCACCTATCAATCAATCAATCATAGCATTTGTATAGCGCACTACTCACCCGGGAGGGTCTCAAGGCGCTTGAACCTAGAGCAGTGTTTCCCAAACTGCTACTTATCTTATTTTTTTAACATGAGGATTGGTGATTACAAACTTCTCTCAGTTTGCAGTCAGAGAAAAAAAAATAAAGTGAATTATGTGGCAATCTTCCTGAGGTACACAGATTGTGAAATGAAACACTGTAGAAATGCCATTTTTTTGTAATACATCAAAAAATAAATACATGTAAAGGAACGGTATGCATTCAGCAGTGAGGAAAGCAAAAAGGGAGCACATTTTTAATAAAATTCTGAAGTGTGATGGAAACAAAGATTTTAATAAGATCAAAACATGTCAAGAAACTTTACATGGTGATACACAAATGGTATATATTCACTTAAACCTGATTTCCAGACATCATTTATGTACAATATATATAGTTTATAGCATGTCTGTGCAAATTTAGTGGCCATTTCAATGGAAAATGCGCTGTCTCTAAATGACATGGCGCAGCCACACAATGCTTCATTTGCATTAAAGAATTTTCTGCCTAATCTCCATTAAAGCTATGTGGGTTGTGAAAGTTTGTCATTCTAAAAAGTGGGTTGTCAATCAATCAATCAATCAATCAATCAATCAATCAAACACTTGTATAGCGCGCTACTCACCCGGTAGTGTCTCAAGGCGCTTGGGGGAAGGGGGCCGCTACTGCTCCAACAGCCAGGTCTTGAGTTGTCTCCTGAAGGCGAGGTGGTCCTGGGTCAGCCGAAGGTGGGTGGGGAGGGAGTTCCATGTCTTTTCTCTGCCAGGTAGGAGAAGGATCTGCCTCCGGTGGTACGACGGCGAGGGCGAGGCTGGCGGACCGTAGCTGGCGGGTGGGCGTGTGGAAGGTCAGGCGGTCGTTGAGGTACTTGGGGCCTAGGTTGTGGAGAGACTTGTGTGAGTTGGTGAGGAGCCTGAAGGTGATCCTCTTATTGACCGGGAGCCAGTGCAGGTTCCTCAGGTGGCTGGAGATGTGGCTGCGTCGAGGGATGTCCAGGATGAGTCGGCTGAGGCGTTCTGGATGCATTGTAGTCTTTTCTGTAGCTTGGCTGTGATTCCGGCGTAGAGGGTGTTTCCGTAGTCCAGCCGGCTGGTTACGAGGGCCTGGGTGACCGTCTTCCTGGTTTCGATCGGGATCCATCAGAAGATCTTGCGGAGCATGCGAAGGGTGTGAAAGCAGGAAGAGGAGATGGCGTTGACTTGTCTGGTAATCGAGAGGGAGGAGTCCAGGATGAAGCCCAGGTGGCGTGCGTGGTCTGTCGGATTGGGGGCGGTGCCCAGGGCTGGGGGCCACCAGGAGTCGTCCCAGGCGGATGGTGATGGTCCAAGGATGAGGACTTCCGTCTTGTCTGAGTTCAGTTTCAAGCGGCTGTTCTTCATCCACTCGGCGACGTCTTTCATCCCTTCGTGGAGGCTGGTTCTGGCGGTGGCGGGGTTGTTGGTGAGGGACGGGATCAGCTGGGTGTCGTCGGCGTAGGAGATGATGTTGTGTTGGCGTGCGATGGCTGCGAGAGGTCTCATGCAGACGTTGAAGAGGGTGGGGCTGAGTGATGATCCTTGCGGGACGCCGCAGATGACTTCGGTGGCCTCGGAGCGAAACGGGGGGAGGCGGACTCTCTGTGTTCTTCCAGCGAGGAACGAGGTGATCCACTTCAGTGCCTTTTCTTGGATGCCGGTGTTGCTGAGGCGTTGGACTAGGGTGCGGTGGCAGACAGTGTCGAACGCGGCGGAGAGGTCCAGGAAAATGAGTGCCGCTGTTTCCCCGTTGTCGAGAAGGGCTCGGATGTCGTCGGTGGCTGCGATGAGGGCGGTCTCGGTGCTGTGGTTTTAAAAAGCTTGGGAAGCACCGACCTAGAGTTTTGTCCCTTTTTTATCACCTTCTGTAAAGCCAAGAGTTGGGTCCCCACTTAGCCAGTTCGGTATACAGGAATAATTTACTTTCACTTGATTGGTCTCCTTCAGGTGTAATTAATGAAGCACATATTTGGGCTTTGATACACCCAGTTTTGCTCCTTTTTAATCCGCCCCAAGTATGCAGTAAGATATAGATTTTTAAGGGTTTGTTTAGAATTGTATTGTCAAATATCAATTTCTACCAAGTCCTAAGGTGACCTTGAGCAGCCAAATATGTGTCTGGAAGGAACCCAATTTCAATAACAAAACAAGCATTTGCAATGCAATAGGTCTCGCTCGCATTGACGAGAGTTTAAGCTATTGGCAATGCAATAGCTTAAACTCTTGCCAAATAGAGACCTATTGCATTGCAAATTACGAGGCCCATGCAGAGCTTTCACACTCCTTTTTTTAGACAAGCTGCGTCTAAAGAAAGGGGCGTGGCGAAATGGGCGTGGCCGACATTAAAGTGAAACCATGGCACGGGGGCTTTGACCAAAAAAAGGCACCCGTTTGTCAAGTTGCCAAACTGATTTTTTTGGGGGTGTTAAAAGCGCCCATGCCGCGCTTTTACTTCAGTGTTGCCCACCTTTGTTTAGACAAGACTTTTCTAAAGAAAGGCGCTCGGCCTTCATGAATGTGAAAGTGCTGCATGGGTGCTAGTAAATAAAATAAAAAGGAAATAAATTAAAAACTAAGTAAGCGCGGCCCTATACTTAAAAAGGACCTCACTGCTAAAATAAATAAATAAAAAATTGTGCGCGTGCTCGCCAATAGTAAATAAAATAAAAGCGGCTGCGAGTTAGTGGATGGAATAGGGCCAAATCATTTAATAAAATAGTGCTCACCCACTTATTAAGCAGACCGTGTAACAAGAGAAGTAAAGGTTCAGTCCTTATGGGAGGTAACAAATACAGACAAGGCGGTACCAAGGAGGGACTAACAAGCCTAATAATGAATCGCAAGACAGCGTTTAGGAAAGCCAATGACACAAGCCAATTAAGAATATGGGTGGAGAGAGGGCGGGCGTCAAGTCAATACTCCAATACTGCATGCCTCACGGCAGTGCATGCGCCAAGCAGGCTCGACCTAAACACATTACACATACATTGAATACATACATAACAGAGACATAAAGTGAACAGGAGTCTTGGAACTCTCTATCCTTTTAGTAGTATCCACTCTTTGCCCATCCTCTCCAAAAAGAGGCATTTGAGAGGACAAGCATAGGACAAAGTGTCAACCCTGTGGCGTTTTCAAAGAATGAAAGGGTGCTTGTTGTCACTTCTGCTGTTTTGGTGACTCGGTGCAGTGTTTTCTAGGAGTGAGAGGGTGCTTGTTGTCACTTCTGCTGTTTTGGTGACTCGGTGCAGTGTTTTCTAGGAGTGAGAGGGTGCTTGTTGTCACTTCTGCTGTTTTGGTGACTCGGTGCAGTGTTTTCTAGGTGTGAGAGGGTGCTTGTTGTCACTGCTGCTGTTTTGGTGACTCGTGAGGTGTTTTTGAGGAGTGAAAGGGTGCTTTCTGCCACTTCTGCTTTTTTGGTGACACAGAGTGGTATTTTCGAGGAGTGAGGGTGCATGATGTCACTTCTGCTGCTTTGATGACTCATGTAGTGTTTTCGAGGAGCAAAAGGGTGCTTGATGTCACATCTGCTGTTTTGGTGACTCAGTGTGGTGTTTTCTAGGAGTGAAAGGGTGCTTGATATCACTTCTGCTGTTTTGGTGACACGGAGTGGTGTTTTCAATGAGTGAAGGGTGCTTGATGCCACTTCTGCTGTTTTGGTGACTTGTGTGGTGTTTTCGAGGAGCGAAAGGGTGCTTAATGCCACTTCTGCTGTTTTGGTGACTTGGTGTGGTGTTTTCAATGAGTGAAGGGTGCTTGGTGCCACTTCTGCTGTTTTGGTGACTTGTGTGGTGTTTTCGAGGAACGAAAAGGTGCTTGATGTCACTTCTGCTGTTTTGGTGGCTCGTGGTAGTGTTTTCGAGGAGTGACAGGGTGCTTGATGTCACCTCTGCTGTTTTGGTGACTCTGTGTGGTGTTTTCAATGAGTGAAGGTTGCTTGATCCCACTTCTGTTGTTTTGGTGACTCGTGTGGTGTGTTCGAGGAGTGAAAGTGTGCTTGATGTCACTTCTTCTGTTTTGGTGACTTAGTGTGGTGTTTTCAATGAGTGAAGGGTGCTTGATGCCACTTCTGCTGTTTTGGTGACTTAGTGTGGTGTTTTCGAGGAGCGAAAGGGTCATTGATGTCACTTCTGCTGTTTTGGTGATTCAGTGTGGTGTTTTTGAGGAGCGAAAGGGTGCTTGATGTCACTTCTGCTGTTTTGGTGGCTCGTGGTAGTGTTTTCGAGGAGTGACAGGGTGCTTGATGTCACTTCTCCTGTTTTGATGACACGTGGTAGTATTTTCGAGGAGTGACAGGGTGCTTGATGTCACCTCTGCTGTTTTGGTGACTCTGTGTGGTGTTTTCAATGGGTGAAGGTTGCTTGATCCCACTTCTGTTGTTTTGGTGACTCGTGTGGTGTGTTCGAGGAGTGAAAGGGTGCTTGATGTCACTTCTTCTGTTTTGGTGACTTGTGTGGTGTTTTCGAGGAACGAAAAGGTGCTTGATGTCACTTCTGCTGTTTTGGTGGCTCGTGGTAGTGTTTTCGAGGAGTGACAGGGTGCTTGATGTCACCTCTGCTGTTTTGGTGACTCTGTGTGGTGTTTTCAATGAGTGAAGGTTGCTTGATCCCACTTCTGTTGTTTTGGTGACTCGTGTGGTGTGTTCGAGGAGTGAAAGGGTGCTTGATGTCACTTCTTCTGTTTTGGTGACTTAGTGTGGTGTTTTCAATGAGTGAAGGGTGCTTGATGCCACTTCTGCTGTTTTGGTGACTTAGTGTGGTGTTTTCGAGGAGCGAAAGGGTCATTGATGTCACTTCTGCTGTTTTGGTGATTCAGTGTGGTGTTTTTGAGGAGCGAAAGGGTGCTTGATGTCACTTCTGCTGTTTTGGTGGCTCGTGGTAGTGTTTTCGAGGAGTGACAGGGTGCTTGATGTCACTTCTCCTGTTTTGATGACACGTGGTAGTATTTTCGAGGAGTGACAGGGTGCTTGATGTCACCTCTGCTGTTTTGGTGACTCTGTGTGGTGTTTTCAATGAGTGAAGGTTGCTTGATCCCACTTCTGTTGTTTTGGTGACTCGTGTGGTGTGTTCGAGGAGTGAAAGGGTGCTTGATGTCACTTCTTCTGTTTTGGTGACTTAGTGTGGTGTTTTCAATGAGTGAAGGGTGCTTGATGCCACTTCTGCTGTTTTGGTGACTAGTGTGGTGTTTTCGAGGTGTGAAAGGGTGCTTGATGTCACTTCTGCTGTTTCGGTGACTTGGTGTGGTGTTTTCTAGAAGTGAGAGGGTGCCGAATGTCGCTTCTGCTGTTTTGGTGACTTGGTGTGTTTTTTTCGAGGAGCGAAAGGGTGCTTGATGTCACTTCTGCTGACTTGGTGTGGTGTTTTCTAGAAGTGAGAGGCTGCTTAATGTCACTTCTGCTGTTTTGTTGACTCGTGTGGTGTTTTCTAGAAGTGAGAGGGTGCTTGTTGTCACTTCTGCTGTTTTGGTGACTCGGTGTGGTGCTTTCAATGAGTGAAAGGGTGCTTGATGTCACTTCTGCTGTTTTAGTGACTTGGTGTGGTGTTTCCTAGAAGTGAGAGGCTGCTTAATGTCACTTCTGCTGTTTTGTTGACTCGTGTGGTGTTTTCTAGAAGTGAGAGGGTGCTTGTTGTCACTTCTGCTGTTTTGGAGACTCGTGTGGTGTTTTCTAGAAGTGAGAGGGTGCTTGTTGTCACTTCTGCTGTTTTGGTGACTGTGTGGTGCTTTCAATGAGTGAAAGGGTGCTTGATGTCACTTCTGCTGTTTTGGTGACTTGGTGTGTTTTTTTCGAGTAGCGAAAGTGTGCTTGATGTCACTTCTGCTGACTTGGTGTGGTGTTTTCTAGAAGTGAGAGGGTGCTTGTTGTCACTTCTGCTGTTTTGGTGACTCGTGTGGTGTTTTCTAGAAGTGAGAGGGTGCTTGTTGTCACTTCTGCTGTTTTGGAGACTCGTGTGGTGTTTTCTAGAAGTGAGAGGGTGCTTGTTGTCACTTCTGCTGTTTTGGAGACTCGTGTATTGCTTTCAATGAGTGAAAGGGTGCTTGATGTCACTTCTGCTGTTTAGGTGACTTGGTGTGTTTTTTTCGAGGAGCGAAGGGTGCTTGATGTCACTTCTGCTGTTTTGGTGACTCGGTGTGGTGGTTTTGAGGAGTGAAAGGGTGTTCGATGTCACTTCTCCTGTTTTGATGACACGTGGTAGTATTTTCGAGGAGTGACAGGGTGCTTGATGTCACCTCTGCTGTTTTGGTGACTCTGTGTGGTGTTTTCAATGAGTGAAGGTTGCTTGATCCCACTTCTGTTGTTTTGGTGACTCGTGTGGTGTGTTCGAGGAGTGAAAGGGTGCTTGATGTCACTTCTTCTGTTTTGGTGACTTAGTGTGGTGTTTTCAATGAGTGAAGGGTGCTTGATGCCACTTCTGCTGTTTTGGTGACTAGTGTGGTGTTTTCGAGGTGTGAAAGGGTGCTTGATGCCACTTCTGCTGTTTTGTTGACTTAGTGTGGTGTTTTCAATGAGTGAAGGGTGCTTGATGCCACTTCTGCTGTTTTGGTGACTAGTGTGGTGTTTTCGAGGTGTGAAAGGGTGCTTGATGTCACTTCTGCTGTTTCGGTGACTTGGTGTGGTGTTTTCTAGAAGTGAGAGGGTGCCGAATGTCGCTTCTGCTGTTTTGGTGACTTGGTGTGTTTTTTTCGAGGAGCGAAAGGGTGCTTGATGTCACTTCTGCTGACTTGGTGTGGTGTTTTCTAGAAATGAGAGGCTGCTTAATGTCACTTCTGCTGTTTTGTTGACTCGTGTGGTGTTTTCTAGAAGTGAGAGGGTGCTTGTTGTCACTTCTGCTGTTTTGGAGACTCGTGTGGTGTTTTCTAGAAGTGAGAGGGTGCTTGTTGTCACTTCTGCTGTTTTGGTGACTCGTGTGGTGTTTTCTAGAAGTGAGAGGGTGCTTGTTGTCACTTCTGCTGTTTTGGAGACTCGTGTGGTGTTTTCTAGAAGTGAGAGGGTGCTTGTTGTCACTTCTGCTGTTTTGGTGACTGTGTGGTGCTTTCAATGAGTGAAAGGGTGCTTGATGTCACTTCTGCTGTTTTGGTGACTTGGTGTGGTGTTTCCTAGAAGTGAGAGGGTGCTTGTTGTCACTTCTGCTGTTTTGGTGACTCGTGTGGTGTTTTCTAGAAGTGAGAGGGTGCTTGTTGTCACTTCTGCTGTTTTGGAGACTCGTGTGGTGTTTTCTAGAAGTGAGAGGGTGCTTGTTGTCACTTCTGCTGTTTTGGTGACTGTGTGGTGCTTTCAATGAGTGAAAGGGTGCTTGATGTCACTTCTGCTGTTTTGGTGACTTGGTGTGTTTTTTTCGAGGAGCGAAAGTGTGCTTGATGTCACTTCTGCTGACTTGGTGTGGTGTTTTCTAGAAGTGAGAGGGTGCTTGTTGTCACTTCTGCTGTTTTGGTGACTGTGTGGTGCTTTCAATGAGTGAAAGGGTGCTTGATGTCACTTCTGCTGTTTTGGTGACTTGGTGTTTTTTTTTCGAGGAGCGAAAGTGTGCTTGATGTCACTTCTGCTGACTTGGTGTGGTGTTTTCTAGAAGTGAGAGGGTGCTTGTTGTCACTTCTGCTGTTTTGGTGACTGTGTGGTGCTTTCAATGAGTGAAAGGGTGCTTGATGTCACTTCTGCTGTTTTGGTGACTTGGTGTGTTTTTTTCGAGGAGCGAAAGTGTGCTTGATGTCACTTCTGCTGACTTGGTGTGGTGTTTTCTAGAAGTGAGAGGGTGCTTGTTGTCACTTCTGCTGTTTTGGTGACTCGTGTGGTGTTTTCTAGAAGTGAGAGGGTGCTTGTTGTCACTTCTGCTGTTTTGGAGACTCGTGTGGTGTTTTCTAGAAGTGAGAGGGTGCTTTTTGTCACTTCTGCTGTTTTGGTGACTGTGTGGTGCTTTCAATGAGTGAAAGGGTGCTTGATGTCACTTCTGCTGTTTTGGTGACTTGGTGTGTTTTTTTCGAGGAGCGAAAGTGTGCTTGATGTCACTTCTGCTGACTTGGTGTGGTGTTTTCTAGAAGTGAGAGGGTGCTTGTTGTCACTTCTGCTGTTTTGGTGACTGTGTGGTGCTTTCAATGAGTGAAAGGGTGCTTGATGTCACTTCTGCTGTTTTGGTGACTTGGTGTGTTTTTTTCGAGGAGCGAAAGTGTGCTTGATGTCACTTCTGCTGACTTGGTGTGGTGTTTTCTAGAAGTGAGAGGGTGCTTGTTGTCACTTCTGCTGTTTTGGTGACTGTGTGGTGCTTTCAATGAGTGAAAGGGTGCTTGATGTCACTTCTGCTGTTTTGGTGACTTGGTGTGTTTTTTTCGAGGAGCGAAAGTGTGCTTGATGTCACTTCTGCTGACTTGGTGTGGTGTTTTCTAGAAGTGAGAGGGTGCTTGTTGTCACTTCTGCTGTTTTGGTGACTCGTGTGGTGTTTTCTAGAAGTGAGAGGGTGCTTGTTGTCACTTCTGCTGTTTTGGAGACTCGTGTGGTGTTTTCTAGAAGTGAGAGGGTGCTTGTTGTCACTTCTGCTGTTTTGGTGACTGTGTGGTGCTTTCAATGAGTGAAAGGGTGCTTGATGTCACTTCTGCTGTTTTGGTGACTTGGTGTGTTTTTTTCGAGGAGCGAAGGGTGCTTGATGTCACTTCTGCTGTTTTGGTGACTTGGTGTGGTGGTTTTGAGGAGTGAAAGGGTGTTCGATGTCACTTCTGCTATTTTGGTGACTTGGTGTGTATGACACACACTTTGCATAGTAAAGTCTTGACTATGTCTCCACATTCTTTGCCTCTGGACTGTTGATCGTTCCGCACATTAATGCAAGGGTCAGAGAGATCAACCTCGAAGGCTTTCTTCTATGCGTAATATTCGCTTCACTCCGAACCGTGTTTTCCCCTAAGAGTGGACATCGAGTTTACTCCCCTTCTGCACTCTGAAGTACCCAAAGATTACGCACAAGCGTGGGGGTGGACGAGTCCTTTATTCTCTCCCCACTCTTGCACCTTTCCTCCCTAGACTCTTCTTGCTGCAACTAGACGTAAGAGAAGATGGGTGTGTGGTCCAATCATAACACGGCGCGCAAGGGGCACATTGGTGAGCGAACCACCGCTCTGTTCACCTCGTTTCACACTCAGGAGATGTACTTTGCCAAAAATGGAGTCTGTTGAAAAGTTTGCTCCGGAGTGGTGAATAGCACCGCAGATTTTGCGCTATATTTAATATAGCGCCCACAGCATGGAACACAGCGCCCTGCGGAAATTAGCGCTGCGTTAGAGCCCGGTGCAATTTATGGAAGCTGCTCCCAAGGGAACTATACGTCACGTGAGACCTGGCCCATCCGTCGCCCTTCTTTACTGGTATCGGACATTAAGGAAAAAGAGTATGTTCTTAATGTTAGGAAAAAACCCTTTCCCAACACCCTGGAAGCCCCGTAGCGCAGTGAGCTTCACGGTAAAATTAGCTAAAATGAGTTTGTACCAGCTCCCTGGCTCAGAGGTGGGATGCTGTTTACTCTAAAGCAGGACCACTGGAATTATGGGAGTGGGGGCGGGGTGGGGGCAAATTAAGCAGCTGTGTTCACTAAATTATACTGCGAAAAGGCGAATTGTGTGGCGTACTGCAGCACATGTTCAATCAGTTTTATTTAGCTCGTCATTTTTTACACATTTTATCAGTTTATAAGAACAAATTTCACATCAGTTTAAATCTAAGTTCAACACTCGGCAGCTGAAATGTGATCAGCCTTCTCGCGACAAAAGGCCTGTGGCGACGTGTTTGACAGTGTTTATAGTAACTGTTCATCTGTCAGAGCATGAAACAATTTTTGTTGCACAAAAATTATGCAGAAGATGGTGGATTATGTGGCAAGTGTTGCAAAGCTATAACTATGTGGAAAACGCTGCAGAATCGCATTATTCCAGTGGACTGCTTGAAATGGCCGATACAACCATTATCGTTCTTAAACGTGGAAGCATGCACGTGCATGAGATGACATCACACGAAGCACTTTAGGGAAGCACTTCCTCTGACATGAGCCTTTATGTAGGAATATGCAACTTTCCGAATAAGGGTTGTGGGGGGGGGGTCGGGGGGGCATCTGACACTCCACGTTTTAAATTCTTCTTACCAGGATCAATGTTAAATAAATGTCTATTACACTTTCGTGCATCTGCAGATATGTTCGATAGATAGATGTTCCCTTCGACTGTTTATTTTCTCCATTTTGTGCAAACACCTTTCTATCACATGCAGCTGGTGCAGAATGCATCCGGGCAGTTGTTGCTTCAGGGCAGAGTTTCTGCCCAGGGGCCTCTGAGCCTTAAGTGGCCGTCTTCGATAACGCGCGCTCGGGCCGGGCCGCTCCGTGAAAGCTGCCATTACTTGGCGTTTTATGAGCCAGCGCTAATCATTTTTCATTTAATCCCCAGAATTAACCTATTAATAACGTAAGTAAATGTCTCTCCCCCACGGGCTCTGGAACCCGTCAGAGGGGCCGGTTTCCCCGCGTTCCCGCTGTAGCGTTATTAATGCGGACCACATGGACGCCCTACATTCCAGGTGCGTGAGGCAAGGCTGGCTTTGAAGGGCCGCCGCGCCGCGTGCCACTCGCCATTTGTAACAATCAGCGGCTGCGTGCGGGCGGAGCAGGCCTTTCTGGGGGGGTTGACCCCCAGGCTTTAGATGGGGTAGAAATGGCCGCGAGTACTCGCCCTGTGCTGACAGGGGAAAGAACCAGGCGGATACCTTGGGACCTCCGTCCCCAACCCTCTCGCCTTTTAGGTCTCGCCTGTCGATGCGCATGCGCATCGAGCAAGCGAGACTATAGGGGCTCATCCAGACTTTATCTAACTTGCAAGGAATCGTGGCGATTCCTTGCAGTGCCCGTGACTTTTAAGCTCAATGCGCATGTGCATTGAGCTTAAAAGCGCGTGCACATGCCCCCAGCCGCCTGCCTTGCCTACTCTCTCTCACAGCCTCCCCCAGCTCCGCCCCCTCACTACTTGATTGCACGGCCGCTAGGCCGTGCCTCCCCTACTCTCCTCCCCCCTCCTCCTCTCCTCCCCTGCCTGCCTGCCGCTAGGCCGTGCCTCCCCTACTCTCCTCCCCCCTCCTCCTCCTACTGCCGTGTCGCACCTCTCCCCTCTCCGCCCCCTCCCCTGCCAGCCGTGTTACGGTGAAAGGCTTGTTGTTCTTTGCTCTTGTTGGAAAGATGACGTTGCCGGGGTCTCTGAGCCGCGTCTCTTCCTGCACTTATTCGCTGGCGGCCATGGTCCTGCTGCTGTCCCTGTGCGCGCTGGGGGCCGAGGGCTTAATTTTCCCACAGAAGCCCACGTGAGTACCTCCCCCCCGCCTCACCCCCACCCTTTGCCAGTCTCCCTGGATGTCAGTGTCATTACTGGCACCGGAGTCATCCCCATCACTGCCAGCAGCATCGCCGCCAGCGCTGCAAGCGTTGCTCCCACTACTCTTGCTGC